>NC_137580.1:4543038-5143038 GCF_963210335.1 Falco punctatus | reverse complement strand
ATGAAGTATTATAAATGGAAAACTGAAATGCTCGTATTAAGGTGTCAACATGAAACATTTTGGTATTCCTAATTATTTATTCATTTTGACAGAAATTGGAGAAAAGCAATAAAATCAGAGTATGATGAAGAATAATGCTAAAAGGGAAAATCTGTGCAGTTCAATCCTTAAAAGCATTGACTGGATCTAGCAATAGCAGAGAAAACAAGGCATCTCAAAGAATGAGTAAGGAGAATTTCCATGGCATATGGTTATAGCAGAGGGTAGAACAGCTTAATCTCTGCTCAATTTAAAGCCAATTTAAAGCGAAGCACACTGTGGCATTTTTCTCAGAAAAACTCAGCATGGCTAGCACAGAAATGCAGAGGGTGATGGCAAGAAGAGAGCCAAGAAAAAAGCTACAGGGTCTGTCTATTGCTTCTCTGCAATACTCTGTTTTTTCACCGCACCTTTCAAAATAATGCTCCTCTTTAACCTTCTCCTGCAGATTTGTCACAAACATCGATTTGAAAGAACATCAGCCTCCTTTGATCTCTGGTTATTGTTTTGGAAATTACATCTTTGTCTCCTTTTTTTTTCTTCAGGTTTCTGACATTCTTGTGAGTTTTCCTGTTCTCAGCTTTAATGTTTCCATTTCCCTTCACGTGTCCACCCTTGGTTCAGCAATACCAAGTGTGATTGTTTTGCAGCCGCTGGAATCCACTCAGCACCTCCTTACGTGTGGTGCATGATATGGGCACACAACTCCCGGAGATCAAGGTGGTGTGGCTAAAAGCACTGGTGCACGTGCACTCTTTGACCGGTTCAAAGAGCAACTAAAATGCAATCTTCTTAGCTGCTTAAGCAATTAGCATTTTATTTGGCCTGTGAACGGGCTACAAGCATATAGGCAGTTGCTAGCAGTGGCTCAGCTGACGGCAGTACCAGGTGAAGGTCTGGTTTGAAGGTGACGGCTGGGTAGGACAGAGTCATACCCACCCTCTCCTCGTGCCTGCTGGGTGTCGTAGCCCTCCTCGCCCAGCGATGCAGCAACAGTTGCCTATGGTTTACTCGTACATCAGACATCTGAAATGATCAGGGTTAAAAGGAATACTCCACAACAGGGGAGGAGGGTGACCGAAGGGGGGTAACCTTCTAGTCTGCGGGACAATGAAAGATGCACTTAAAAAACAATTAAGAAAATACCACTCTGAGGCAAGCTTCCATTACCTCAGTCATTTGCCCATGATGTGGAGCAGCATTCCTCAGCTGGTAAGAGATATGCCCCTGGGAAGGCATGGCAAAGTACCTGCAGCATCTCTGTGCTCTGATGGCCAAGTGTCTCTCAGGACATGCACCATGCGGATGACTGGTCCAGCCCAACATCTCCCTGCCACAGCAAGGTATATTTTTGGCTGGCTTAGTGACCTAACTTGTTCCCTGAGAGGCAAACACCAAAGCTGGTGAATGGCTGGTGCTAGAAGGAGGGGAAGAAAGGACCTCCTGTGACTTTTCAGCTGGACTTTCAACACCAGGGGGTCAAGCCTGTAGCAGGGGAGGCTTAAGCAGCTCCTTTTGCTCCTCAGCACCTGAGATGCAACCATCCTGGGAGAGAGAGGGGGTGCCTGGGGCAGAGGTGCAGCACTGGTGCTTCACTGCCTATCCCTGGCCAGCAACAGGCAGGCAGGTTAGGAGGAGAACGTGCTCAGAGCTAAAAGTGGAAATGCAGTGGCTACGAAACCACCTAAAAATGCTGCCCACCAGGGATTTGAAGAACTGTAGGCTTAGTTACACAGAAGAAGAGAAAACAGAAGCATCGACAGAGTCTTTCCTTGGGTTCAATATAAAAGCAATTGTGTAATGCTTACGCTAATCAGAGGAAGAGGATTGGGACTGGAAATTCAGCTATATGGAAAGGAATGCTGAATCTCATGATAATTGCTTCTGGGTGAAGTCTGGATGCTCCAAAAGAGAGTTCTTCCTTTGTTACTTGTATATCCCACGTTTGCAGTGATTATGGAAAAAATGTGATTTTCAAAAGCCTCCATTGATCTGGAGTAGCATCTTCAGTGCCTTCTTGTTTTTTCTCTTGGCTTCCTACAAGACAGTTCAGAGAAACAGCACTGAAGGAATGGGGGTATCAAGTGTTAAGTCCGCAAGAAACACACAAATAACAGGCAAGAAGCATGTCATTGTCCAGAAGAGTACGTTAAGACAGCAGTTTTTGTATTTTCTTGTATATTCACCTACAGATGCAGTCATCATGTTTACTGGCTCAGATTTCTGGAAAGAAAACACAAGCAGGACAAGACATCTAAATTTTCCAATCAAAAGTACAATGTTAGAGTAACACTTTTTTGTTTTTTTTTCTTGAAAAGGAACAACTCTCCCTCAGGACCAATGAGACAGTAGCAAGGATTAAAATCTACGGTCTTCTATTGATGTTTTGGTATGGAAATTACTGAAAATTATTAAGATGAAACTTGCAGTCATCCTCTGAAATTAATTGACAGTGAGTGATCACACTTTCAATCTTTGCTCACACAGAAGTCTTTGACTAATGTTTTCAGGCAGATTTTTGTACACCCACAAAGGCACTGATATTTATTTTCACACAGGTAGTAATTTCATTTATATTTCAGCAAGAAACTTTGTTTTGTACCTTAAATATTCTTTTTCTTCTCTGTTATTTTCTATTCAGAGGCCTCTGCTTGTTTTTAACGTGTTTCCAGAGGTTCACTTACAGGGAATGGCATACATGCTTCTTGAAACTTGCCTGCCAGAGGCAAAGTTGTTGTTCGTGAAAACTCAGGATTTGGGCAGTCAGTGCCATTGTTGCTGATGACAATTGAAGGCAACAGGATTTGCCAGTATTAGAGGCTCAGGTATCCTGTATTGCCACAGCTCAGCTTCCTGAGGAGTTACAGGATGATAGGCACTCACCAGAGCAGGAAGGAGAAGAGCAAGGGAAAGAATGAAGGCTAGTGTCCGTGGGTCCGTGACTGTCCCGGTTCCAGTTCCGCAATGCGGACACGGATGTGTTTCTGCTACACCTACACAGCATAGTGAAGCCAAGAAACTTACCTTCCAGTTCCAGCTGTGCACACCTGCCATATCTGTTGCACCAACATGAGCACATTTCACCCTTCAACAAACTGACTCAATTCACCGAATGTAGCATAAAACTCAACTGGAAGAGAAAAAAAGCACACAACTGATCTAATGTTCCATTACGTTCTTCTTCGCTTGCAACTGCTTCTGCTGCAGATCCCTCTTTGTCCTAACTTTATATTCATTAGTCTTAGATTTACCTTAAACATAAGCTTATTCGTGTATTTAAACCACCTGAAAGACTATAGATACTGCTGGTTACCCTAAATGGTACCAGTACCATGGTTTACTTTAAATTACCTTACTTGTGTGGCTTCTTTTTAAAATCAAATTATCACTGGGAATATTTTTCTTTTATAATATCTATGTCACTTCTCACAGTTATTTTCTCTATTTGTCTCCAGACTTGAGAAATGCTTTCCTCTTACCTCTAACTCCCTGTATTTAATTTTAATTTCCTTCTTAGAGCTTAATCATAATCAAGAATATCTTGATTCTTTTCCCTTTGTGAAGTCAAAACAGGCTCACAGTACATCTTAAAACATTTCCATTATTGTTTCCACTGAATGCAAGGAAAATATGTTGACTTCATTAAAAAAAATAAAATTAAACCAGACATGATTTTCATAAATTAGATGTACAGATTTCACAGCTTAGAAACAAGGATGTCAAACGTGTCCAGCTTGTACAGCCTCCTACGCAGAAACCACAGGGTTTCAACGATAAGTCACTGAAACCACAGTGTTCAGCTTTTTATCCAAGGCTACCTGTACCAAATGGGTGCTGCTGCTTCAGTGCGATGACTGATCACACAATAGTTTTTCCAAGGTTCGCTTAAGGTGCTGGCCTGTGAAAACAAATGAAACTCATTATGCAAAGCAACTGTGCTATATAGCTTTTCACATCTGTATGTGTGCACATAGAAAAGATACATCTGTAGGCACAGGCATACACGTTCATATCTGTTGTAAACGTCTAGTTGTAGATGAAGACAGAAACAGAGACATCTGGAAAAAAATTTACCAAGAAATGCTGTTTTTCAAAGATACTACGTTAAAGTTTTATCTGTTAAGGATGGTATGAGCTAGTCACCTCAGAGCATTCCCTAACCTGCTATAAACAAATCGCAGATTTATTTAAGTGGGAAGTCATAACAAAGTGTGTCGTATTCATAGAGTAATTCGTATATGAGAAACAGAATAGTTAGTATTCCTATTTAAGATAATTCTATATTGGCATAATTAAATTCACATCAGAGATTTTATTGATACAGCTACCTGAAAAATAACAAATCCTGCCCAAGTGATACTATTATACCTGCAAGAGGCTTAAATGTGGACCAGGCTGCAGAGCTCAGAATTCCCTAAATCCTCTTCCTTGAAATGATTCTGCCAGAAATTGAATTTCAGGTACAGTTAAAGGGCTGAATGCTGCTTGCAGCGGCACCAGATTGCTGTTCCTGCAATGATGTTGCTGAGCAATACCCCCTGCCCCCCTCAGCCTTGCGTGCTGAAGGAGGTACTGATTGCGTAGGCGATCCACATTTTTGATCAGTAGTAAAGCCAGTAGAAGAGGAGTTTCTGACTTCTAGCAACTCATGACTATTTGCAAATCTGTCAGTTGTGCTAAGGAGAAAGCAGAGCTGATAGCAAAAAAGATTCCAATCAAAACAAAGCAGAAGAACAACAAGAAAAACCCCAACAACCTCTTAAGGCTTTTGCAAGGGGGATTTTTAAGCTGGATCATTTTCGTGACCCCAGCTACTGTCACAGAGGCTCCTCAGACTGCAGTAGTGTGACACAGAGATACAGCAGAGCAGCAGTAACCTCAAGTAGAAAGTTCTTTAAATGGCCTTGCTGCTGAAGAAAGCGCTTGCATTGCTACATCCTGAGATCTGCAGAGGTGGCTTCTTCCTCAGCCTTCCCCTTTGGTCATGCAGCGTGACACCAAAGCCTCTTCTTTGCTGCAGGAGCTGAAGTACAAGCAGAATCTGATGACTGCTCAGTGGTTTGCAGCACACATGCTGGCGGGGCACAGGAGAAGTTGAGGTCTGCAAGCAGGTACTTAGGAGTCACCCCAAGGGGAGGCAGACCACGTCCTCCAGTGCCACCTCACACTGCTCTTCTGTCCTTGCTGTTGCTTGCTGTGTCACAGAGGCACCCCAGCATGGTATGACATGATGCTGTCCGTAGGCCTGGGAAGACCGGGGAAAAAAAAAAAAAAAAAAGGCAGTAGAAGGATGTGAATGAGTTTATAGAACTTGAAACCAACACAATCATAAAAAAAAAATTCTAATAGAAACTGTGTATACACAGTAAACATATATACACATACAAAGGAGGGTACAATATGTAATATTTTAATACCCGAGAACCAGAAAGTGAAACTCGTTAGAAATAAAAGTGGTGTTCAGTCATCTGCTTCTGCCAATACATGCTAAATGGCAAAGGATAATAAAAAGTGAAAAAAAATGCATTTTGTTTTGAAGATAGCTTTATGTAGAATGTGTTTTTAAGGAAAGTAAAATCAGAGCAGATTTGCTGGAGTGGAGGGAAAAGGGGCTGTAGCCCCTCACTGGCTGTGCCCTGTGTTTTGCTCTGGACTGTGTAAGGGGGGGAACAATTCCGTGAAACTGTATGGCTGCGGGGAGCGCATCCCAGCACAGCAGCCTTGCCAGACCCCGAGAGTGGCTTCCAAACAAAGTTGTAATGTCAAACCTTTCGTTCTGATACTGAAAGATGAGCTATAGTATCACACAGATCACCATGCAAGGCACGTCAGGATATAGGAAGGCCCAGCTGCCCGCGGAATAGTTCTATATGTAGTGCATGTAGTACCACAGGCTGCTTTAGCTTCCACACCAGGCTCGTTCATCTTGAGCCTGCAGTGGTTTGGGGGAGCTTTTTGTTCCATGCTAGTGATATCGTAACATAGAAGTAACTCTCTTCTGACTCCGTTCCTTCTGTTCGTTACCAGCAGTAAATGGACAAAAGCAGCATTTTTTACTGTGCCGTCCTGCTTCCTCCATTCAGTGTCCAATGTCTGCATCTATCCCTTTTGATTTTTCCTTCTGAACATTTTGAATGAACACGGCACGTTCCGCCGGGTTTCGGTGCTACCACATCGCTGCTTTTCCCACCGTGGGCCATACTGTCTCTCAGTGGAGCCCTCGGCAGACATGCACTGCGTACAGGGAACGCTCCTGCAGTAGAAAGGCCACGCACCACTGGGCCAGGTTTCACCAGGAGACCTGAAGACCCACAGCACAATGCCATCCAGCACTGGAGCTGCAGGAGAGGCCGCTGCTGCAACACGGCAGAGGAGCGCTGACTTTTCTTGCTTCTCGCCCCCCCCTCTCCCTGTGGCTTTCAGCTGAACGACTGCTTCGGGCCCTCAGATGGTTCTAGAGAGCTGTGGCAGCTGGGCTTCCTGCCGGCAGCCGCGCATCTTCTCAGCGTAGCTGTCCTCGGCTAGTGGGGAAAGATTATTAACAGTGCTGCAGATAAAAATGAAGTTGCCCTATAAAAGCTGGAGTGTACCTCAGGCACAGAAAAAGCTCTAAGCTCTTATCGTTACAGAGATCGGGACTGATAAGGCCTTATGCAGGAGTTTTCAGCTGAGATGCGAAAGGAACTATATGACGTGGATGCCTGCAGCGACAGGAGACCAGACTTGGTGACCCAGTGAGGCTGCTTCCATCCCCCATGTGGAGAAAGGTGAGAGCCAGGAGGTGGGAGGCTGCTCCAGCATTAAAGACAAGACTTGAAAGGAGACGGCCAGAAGAGGACAGTTCTTCTGAGTATCTGGTTCTGCGCATGGTGGGTCTAGGCTTGTGTCAGGCTCTGGATGTTAAGACAATTTCTCAGGAAGGTTTGTTATGACAAGGCTAGGAATACATCCATCAAACTACGTGCATAGCAAGCATCATTGGGTTGACCTAGGAGCAGGATACACCTGGTATTTAACGTACATATGATTGCTGTTGATAGTAAATTGTCCTGCTTTATTGTCATACTCACTCACTTCTGCTGAACCAGAGAGAACAAAGACAGTAATGGCTCCTATGAAACAAATGAGGCAATGCAGGAACATCTGCACATGGCTTTTGCATTTCTCACACGTCTTCATTAGCTGAAGCTGTTCCTAAAGCTTAGATAAAGCCATGACCAGGGTTGCACTAGATTCAGAAAGATTTTGTCTCCTCTTGAAAGCGGGTTCTACTTTCCATCCACTAAGTATCTTCCATTCTTACGTTGCTATTGCATCTCAGCCTTAATTGCAATTGAGAACCACAGGTTATAATGTTAATGTCAGTAATGTTCCCTGCTAGAAGTGTAAGACAAATGATTTTTAAATCTGGTAACAGCTAGAGGCCAAAGGCCAGCATGCCCACAGGACCCAGGTACCACTCCAGCCCCGTTACGAGCTGCAGACAGGGGGTTTCTTTGGTACTCACACAAGTACGGTCTGACAGAGCAGATCACCTTACAACCCAGCCAGCTGAGCACTTTTCATATTCTTCTTGTTTTCCAACATCTGAGAATTGCCTTAAATATTTTGTTCCAGGTAATTACCCTTCCATCCATGATCTAAGAAGAACCTTCTGTAATAAAAGCTTTTCCTTGGCATCCCTTTGATCCTCAGTATATTCCTTCAAGACAGTAATGCAGAATTTCCTGTAACAGCCGCTCCATTTATTCCTCCAATTTCTTCATTTACTGAATGGGATCTTTTAATTAGCCAATGTGTGATCCACTTCAGTATGGACTGGAAACTGGCTATAAGTTAAACCTGGAGGAACATCATGGAGCGTGTCAACAGGTTTTTATTGTGTATAGGCCTAGTAATTTTTTAGTGTTTATGTCACCACATTCAGAGTCATCTTTACTCTGATTTTTACAGCAAGTATAATTACAATTTGGGAATAATTTTTTCCCAGGTTTGATTTTCTCTTTTCAAAGCAAGGTTA
The DNA here is from genome assembly GCF_963210335.1 of Falco punctatus. Classification (NCBI taxonomy): domain Eukaryota; kingdom Metazoa; phylum Chordata; class Aves; order Falconiformes; family Falconidae; genus Falco; species Falco punctatus. The sequence continues at coordinate 5,134,979 of NC_137580.1, read as the reverse complement.
AAAGACAGAGTTGTACCAAAGCTTATAATAAGAAAATTAAATTGAGAGAGGCCGAAACTAACTTGCAAACTTGTCAGAAATATTTTAAAGACTACCTAAACCTGTTATACAGGGGTCTTCTTCCTAGTCTCCCACTGTCAAGCATAACGCTCTCCCCTTGCTTTACTGCAATCCCCCCTGCCCCAGTCACAGATAGTATACAAATGAAATGTCATGTACGTGAGTTATAGAAGTTCTTTGAAAGCAGCCCTGTACCTTACAGGCTTTTTTTGGCTGAGCCATTGCCATGACTAAGCTATGGGAAAAGCCTCCATTCAGCTATACTGTAAAGGAAAATGTGGGTGGGGGAACTGGGCTTTCAGGGTCGAAGTCATTCAGCACTTGGGCGGCACCGTCGCAAAGAGGAAAGAGGAAGGCTCAGCCTCGCATGCCTGGGATGGGAGGTTTTTCAGATTTCCACTCTGCACCTGTCCCTCTGGGGCCAGGCAGGCGACTGTGCGAGAGAGAGTGTCATTATTTGACTCAGCATGTTCCTAAGCCACAAAAGAGAAGTGACGTATATAAAAAGCAACTTGCTCGCTCTTATCTGATCAGAGGGATATCAAGGAGTTTTCTCCACTGCCTAGACATAAAGGAAGTTCTTCTTCGTCCTTACATTTCACTTTCTCTGTCAGCATGCCTCTCTTCAAGCAATTATTGTGACCTTATAGCCTCTAGCACTGAACAGGACACTATACAGAGACGTGATATGCAACCAACCACTACCACCTTGCCAAATACCTATTGTTTAGCTTCCCATTATAATTACTCCACCAACACTAAAACTCATTTCCTCTATAATAGATCTAATTTAGGGATAACTCATAGAGCCACCTCACTTCCCACAAATTTGGTGGAGGTTTGCCTTCACCAAATCCATGAATTATCCTGCTGAACCAGCAAATGAATAAAGTCTGCCATATTTCTGAGATGCTTCTGGTAGAAAATGACAATGTTTCGCTTTCTACTTACCACCCAAACGGTCTCTGGTGTTATTGTACAGTGATTCTTTCAAGTAGCAGGTTTTACTGTAAAATAAGCAGTGGTCTTCACCGTTTTGTCTCCTCTAATGTTATAAACTGCCTTTTGCAGTGCAGTGCTGTACAAGAAAGTTTGTTTTGTTAGCACCACAAACAGCACACACAACTTGCCAGCCATCGGCAGGGCTCTCCCACTTGGACTCAGTTTGCAAGACCTTTAAGTAAACCTAGAGGTGAAGGGGTAACCACAGCCTAACATAACAGCTTTGCTTAAATACGATGCTTGTGATGACCTGAACTCCTCCAAACAGGCTTGAACTTCATAGAATCATAGAATGGTTTGGGTTGGAAGGGACCTTAAAGGTCATCTAGTTCCAACCCCCCTGCCATGGGCAGGGACATCTTCCCCACTGGACCAGGCTGATCCAAGCTCCATCCAGCCTGGCCCTGAACACGTCCAGGGATGGGGCATCCGCAGCTGCTCTGGGCAGCCTGTGCCAGTGCCTCACCACCCTCACAGCGAAGGATTTCTTCCTAATATCTGATCTAAATCTACCCTCTTTTAGTTTAAAACCATTCCCCCTTGTCCTGTTGCTACATGTCCTTGGTACACGTACATGTCCTCTCCAATCAGTTTGGCTCAGTGGATTTAAAGCTGCCTTTGTCTGCCATTATGTTCCTTTCTTTCCTAAAGCAACAGAATCTCAGCGCTGTCCAGGCTAGTAACATGCGAGCTTTACAATTATTCCACTCTTTAGTTGCTCATATTTTTATCCCCAGAAGCAGCACTGTTTGAAGGTTTGGTCAATGCATGAGATCCATATTTAATACAGGTTTATGGACAAAAAAAAAAAAAAAGGAAAATTAAAATGGTTATTAGCTACACAGGTACGATTCTACCAGAGAGTTGTAGAGTCTTGTTATATGTGGCTGTATAGACCAGAACAAGTATCTGGAAGTGACTCCCAGAGAATGCTGTTATGCATACTGTTGTCTAGCAAATTGCCAAGGACAAATGCAATGTTAGTCTATAATAGGTGAGGCATTTCTGGCTGACACAATTAAAATATTAAAGCCACTGTACAATGTAGCTGTACGATGACAGGAGCCAATGCCCTCTGCGTTGTCCCTTCAAGCCCTGAGTTCTTGAAAATCTATGGGCAGTCATATTGCGCATTAACTGAAGTTCTTGGGTGCTCCTGAAGTTGTCTGGTCAATGCAAACAATCTGCAGCGATATCTTTGCGTGAGTAACTGCCAACCACCTAATGAGGGCTGAGCTAATAGAGCCCTACTCCACATCCAAGTGGAAAGCTTCCAACCTATCAACCAAATAAAGACGCATAAAATAAAGGCTGACAGGGCTAGCGCAATCAAAGCTGGGCTCAACGGGACTCCTCAAAAGAATTCACAGTTGAAATACTGGCAAGAAAAAGCAGAAGTAGACATTATCACCGGCCTGCTCCTTGACTATCAACACTTCCAACAGCATAGTCAAAAACTGAATTAAGAGTACGATGCACAGTCATCCAAGTTAGTAGTCAATAACCTACAGAGAAGATGTAGGTTCAGTTATGGCAAAGAGAGGCAGAGCTAAGTACCCTCTTCATGTAAAGAATACCACTACCAGACACAATCTCTTTACCCTCTCAGCAGCCTCACAGAGGTGCTGAACAAGAGGTAACCCCCACACACATTTTGCAAAACTTCACATGAATAGGATGGAGAGAGTAGGGCATAAAAATATGTATCAGTCACCATATAGTTTTTCAAACAAAAGATCCTGATTTCCGTTAATGAACCTTAGTTATAAATTAACACAAAGTCTAAATAAAAGCTACTGAGATATTCCCTGCTTCTCAATCTAGTTGTGCTGCTTATCTAAAATTATTTCAAGACATGTCCATCAAAAGAAATGAAAACATAAATAAATCACACTACCTTTTCTTCAATAAATTATTTTTTAGACTATGTGGTCGAAGAAAGTATTCTTTTTCTTACTTCAGTTCCGATTTTTCATGATTCATCCCTTTCACCAGGAGAGCTTTTGTGTGCATGTACATGAGAGCACGAGTGCATTACATGTATCTACACATACACCTGTAAAATCTGTTCCTTTGAGCTACCCATTTTCTGAAAAATTAAAAATGGCTTAAGCACGTAAAGACCGTAAATACTCATGTGTATACAGAAAACAATCTCACTTGAGTATGCCAGATAGAGCTCTCATCAGCTTAAACACTCGTTTTGAGATCAACAAGAAATAAGCGATCCGGCTTGGCTGCCCAGACTCACCCACCAGACAAACGTACAGTTGCATTTTGTGTGTTGTCAGCACATTACACAGACTAGCATTCTACACACCACACTGAAGCCCAAACACCGTATAGATTTTGTAAAGCATCTCCAAAGCCCTCTGAAATCTTGGGACTTCCAGAGGCAAAGATTTAATCTGAAAAACACTTGAGCATCTTCTTATTCACCACAGTGAAGGTGTCCAAGTGACTCTAACTGCCCTCTACTAATTCCTCACAGGAACCTCTTACTGGCAACACCACAGTGTTGATAACCATTTATTAATGATAATACCTAAGAGCCAAATGATTTATTAACAATAATACCAGGACCATTTAAAGCCCTTTTTTCCCTCCTTGTGATGAACTAGGAGGAACAGTGATTTTAAAACCAACTGGTTCCTAGAGCTGGCAGTCCAGTAAGTCCCTAGTGCCTGCAGAGAGCCTTCCTGAGAACAGTGCAACTCAGTGAGAGTGACAGAAACTGGGCTTGGGCTGAAGGCAACTAATTTAGAAAAAGGAGTATGCTCAAGAAGAATACCTTTAAGTACCTTTAACTTCAGTTGTTTAGAAAGAAACCAACTGTGGAAGTCCCCATAAGAGAACATGCCTTACCAGCATTTGCTGAGGAAATGCACACCATTTAAATATTAAATAAATTTCCTCAAAAGCAGCATATATACTTAATTACAGTAGGAATCAGTTCTGAAGGAAATAATGAGAATCTGCCTTGTTTCTTAAATCAGATAATTCTGCTGGTTTTATTCTGGCTTTACGTTGTTTTTTTTTTTTTAAAGTATGCACTTTTGTTTGGGTTTCACCCAAAACAAAAGCACTTCTACGTTCTCAAGAGAATTCTCAGGTGTCAGGATCACGTATCCTTTGAAGGTTTGCATTAAATTGCAAACCTAACCTCGAGCCTAGCTGCTGCAGAATGTAACGGAATGTGTTTAGCTGTCACAAGCATTGGACCACTGCCATGAAGTGACACATCCCTTGGGACTCACCAGGGTTTAGTCCCTCATCTTCCAGTGTCGCTCCCACGCCTTGGGAGCGGGCATAGTGCTGGGATCCACCTCTTCCAGGGCGATGCAACTCCCTGCAACTTTCACCCCCTGTGGACATACTCTCCACAGTGCTGTTACATTTCTGGTATTGGTTCTGAGTGACTATAACGCAGACTTCAGCTGGCTTAAATGCTAAGATGAGCTTTTACTCATAGCTGTTGCAGAAACTAAACTAAGAATGTAATTGTCAGTTCACAGACATCCCTTGGAGCCATAAAATAAGTAAGATAAATACATTTAAATTCTGAAAAGAAGTCCTGTCATATTTCTCCAGCAGGGTACTGAAGAACTTCAGATGGATTGGAGAAATTCATTGCTGTAAGAAACAGGAAAAAAAATTGCAGAATCTTTGTTTACCTAGGTCTGTGGTTTCTACGTACCTACTTTTTACTATGTTCATTTCTTGACTCAAAGAGAAAATGGGAATTCACCCTTTTCTCTTTTTTTCCTGTCCAATGTGCAGATGGGGCATATTTTCGTTCACTCCATCAATCCCTGCCCCCTACGCACAAACTTGCATACAGGCACCTAGCCAGTGGAAAAGAAAAAAGGGTTACTCATTAATCCATTCTACAAAGCTTTCCAAACTGAAATGGGTGGGTTTTACATCTCCAGCAAGGAGCAATATATAGGTAGGTGCATAGCATACCTGAGCACAGCTCAAACTGAAGTGTTCATCTTGAATAGTGTTCAGCTTTGCTTCTGGCACATTTTAAACCAGAACTCATCAATATGGAGAGGATGATTATTTTGTGTATGCTTTTCTTCTGTTCCAGTACGGGGCTGACTGCAGCTCCACACAAAATAGTAACATATAAACAGCTTTTGAAGACAATTAATGTGTTACAAACCACAGTGAAAGATACGGTAAGCAAAGTATTTCTTGTGGTATTGAAATTATTTTCAAGCATTATTTATTGCTTAGAATATATCTTGTGAGAGACATCACTTTCAAACCTTAAACTTTTCTAACTTAGTTTTGTTTTATTGTAGGACGTTGAATTGCTGCATACACCAGAAAACCCTGTGGTGAGACTGCTTTAACATTTCTTTCTAATTATATCAATTTGATTTTGTACTGGTTTATTCCATTGACAAATGGCAGATGCCTTCTTCACATCTCTGACCTAGTACTCTTAATGCAAGCTAGACTGAATAAGAAAATACTTTGGTAAAAGATCCTTATTTCTGAATTTTTAATGGTAGGGGTGTTTCTATTATGAAATCTTAATTACTACGTTGCTATCGCGTGTGTATTCTAACACACCCACAGATTCAAATTGGTCCGTATTCCATTTCTGCAATAAACGGTGCTCAGAGTGAGGGTTCATACAAGATCCAGGCGAGCAGCAGTGCTCTTGGGGATGCAGGATTTGGGAGTGGAAGTGCATCCAGCTGCCACACGCTCCAGCCGCACTGGGAGCCTTGCTGAGCCAAACCCGAAGGCCCCCTCCTTTCCCTCCCCCCGAAGCAAAGCGCCACGAGTAGCACTGTAAGGCAGTGTTACACAGCACTTCCTCTCATACGTAGCCACACTAATTTCTCCAAAACTATTCATGTGTAAGGATCGTGCTACCAATGAGAAGATAAGACTGCGTTCTGCAAGTATTCTTTTTGGATTATAGCTAGTTACAATTACCGGAACAGGTCCCCATTAATCCTTTTAATACAAATATTTATTAACACATTACTTAAAGCTGGTATTTTGCAAGTGGCAAGGTCAGGAACTTTCTTATATGTAGTAAATTACACCAGAGTCACAGAAAGTGCGTGCATACTCAGAAGTGGCAGGATGCTGTGAAATTAAATGCTAATTTAAGTTTTATAATTTATATTGCATGTGGCAAGGTCAGGTACTTTCTTATATGTAGTAAATTACACCAGAGTCACAGAAAGTGCGTGCATACTCAGAAGTGGCAGGATGCTGTGAAATTGAATGCTAATAATAGTACCAACACGTCTTAAAAGCTTAGAAGGTAAATGCATCCTGCTTGCTTTGGTAATCCTCAACATGCAACAAAGGTCTGGAGCTAGCTGCGGCTAACCTAGTGTTACACTTCTGTTATGAGCTGCCTTAAATTTACCCGTAATTTTGATTTTTGAGCTCCAACAACTCTTTCAGAAAGCAAACGATTTTGATCGACACATGAAAACAATTATGCATAGTCTTTTGAAAAATACCTAAAGCATAAAGCTATTTACTCAAGACTGTAAACTCTCTTGAAAAGCAACAACAAGAAGAAAGGAAAAAAAACAAACTCACCTTGTTTCACACTGGTTTTGTTAGCTTCCTCCTAGGCTTTACAGTTGGGTGAGTTTTTTACTTGCTAAAATATACAGCAGCATGACCAAAACAGATACATTCCTTCTCATTGCTAGAAAAAACTGCAGCGCAAAAACCTGATGCACCCTTAACTAATTGCTGGGGATTTTTCATTAACACTCTTTCTAACTTGTGGTGTCAAAGTGAAAAGAAGGAGATGATTAGCTGTCATTTTACTGCAGTGTCTGCCACTAGCTCAGAAACAAAGCAAATACAACTAGTGACTAATTGCTTAATCACTTTTTTTTCCTCTCTCTCTCTCAAAAAACATGGTTACCTCAGGAAGGAAGATAACAGTTAATTTGCAGCTTAGGGCTTTACACCCTCATTCTGGGAGGTCCCAAGTACCTCTGCTGAAAACCAGAGGAGACAGAGAATTCACATATTTAGAAGGTACTAAGTTGATACAGGTTCAACCTCCCATGAAAAACTTTTTTTAAAAATATTATCGTGCTAATAGTAATTATCACCAAAACCCACATTAACAACCTTTTCATTCTACAGGGTGAAATTTGCATTTACTGAATTGTCCACATACTTAGATATGAATTACAGTGTGCCAAATTTGCACTCAGGGTGATTAGGTGCAATCTAATTTAGAACTGCTTGATTATGCATATTAGAAAGGCTTTAAAGCATCATCCCTGTTTTGCGTACCGACTGCTACTGAATCTGAATCACACCTGGTTTCTTAGATGCCCCTGCAGCTTGCTGCTTTGGCAAGGACACAAGCCAATCTTCAAGTATGTTGTTTATAGCAAATTTTAATAGCAGCATTTTATATTGGGTTCTTAAACCCTCAGGAAACCTGGTTTAAGAAGTCGTCTTTCGTATTAATGTGTTTCAAACACCAAAATATTGCTTCTGTGTTAACCTGGTTATACCAGCTTTACATTTGGCTTTGAATATTCAGGAAGGTGACCACCTTTTATAACATTCAAAATTCACTCTTCGTTTTGACTTCCTTGAGGTTCCTGTCAGTGGACTGTTAGCCCCAGTTCAACCCCACACTATTTCCTTGTACACTCAACAATGAAATACTTTTTTTTAAAAAAAAAACAAAACAAACAACATAGTGGAGGTGAGAAGTTTAAAAGCTCAGAGGAATCAACTCGAGGGAAAACATGCTGAGGCTGAAAAAGTAGTCTTAAGGCTGAAGTGATCCAAGACCAGAGTGAAAATAAGATCTATTGACATTGCAAGCTGAAGCCAGTGACACAATGTCAGTTTACATCAGATCAGCATCTAACCCAACTAGATGCTGATCACTAATTCAGGAAATGAAGGCTTTTCAGGCTAATCTGTAAAGTTAGTGTGAGTCAGATGCAGAGTATTGCTGCAAATTGCCTCCTATACAAATATTTTACGTATTTGCCTAGCCCCCCCAAACGTTACCAGTGGTCTATGCTTTTTAATGTCTCTTCACTGAAGTGCTTAACCCATCACAACATACTAGAACCCACAATCCTTGTGGTACTCTGACTGTTGGCCTGCCTACAGCTAACTGTTAACTCAGCAAAAGAAAAAAGAAAAAAAAAAAGGCAGCATATATGAGAAATGCTGGTTTCTCGGCTCATCACGGATGAGGCAGAAAATGTTTTCAGTTTCAGCTGGAAAATTGATCTCTTTAAAAACGAGTGTTTTTTTTCCAGTAAGCAAGACTGGTTACGGTAAGAAGCTTGAAACAAACATAAATGTGTGGTTTTTAAGGAAGAGAAAATGTTAAATCTAACCAATATAAAATGCTGCTATTAAAATTTGCTATAAACAACATACATGAAGATTGCCTTGTGTCCTTGCCAAAGCAGCCAACTGCAGGGGCATCTAAGAAACCAGGTGAGATTCAGATTCAGTAGCAGTTGGTATGCAAAACAGGGATGATGCTTTAAAGCCTTTCTAATATGCATAATCAGCAGTTCTAAACGTTTCCTCCTTTGGAAAACAGAAAACAAGTTAGAAATCGGCTTCAGTAAACATTGCTTTTCTTTATCTGTTGACTATGGGTTAGTTTCAGTGGTATTTTCCACAGCTATGTGCCTAGCAAAGGAAAACAGCTACTGTGAAGGAAAAGAGATTAGGGAGAGCTTGCAGTCTTTCTGTTAGCATCAGTAAAATTAATATGCAGCTGCACCATGAAAGGAAAAAGGCAGGTTGCTTTAATTCCAGATAAGCAGCAGCAACAGAAAGTTTCTATCACAAGTATAAATTGCTTCTTTTTCAAGTTAGATACAGAGGGTGTTTAATTTTCTTGACTTAGGTTTAACGTGCGCCTGAATTTAAACCGATACAGTAAGACAATTCAAGCTAGGAGCCTGGCTCCTTATCCTGCCTCTCATCCTCAATCCCTTTTTTCTCTTTAGTAAGGCAACTAACCTACTTCATCACCTTCATTTCCCATGCTATCAAGCGAGAACATTTCAATAGTATTTGAAAATATGCAGTTCTACATCAATTCTAAGTATAATTAAGTAGATCATATTAGAAATGGCAAAAAAAAAAAAAGGAAGAAAAAATATATTCTCACGCGTAGCACTGAGGAACAGTCCAGAGTGATATTCATAATTTTTTTAAACAAAAATATTCACACTCGTGCTTGTGAAAACTTACTGCATGTAACATGATCAACTTCAGTAGCATTTTCTTTCAATTGCTGTCATGATTAATATCCAAGTGGACATTTATTTTATGAGGAAATATTTAATTATCAAAGAACAGGCAGAGTAAAGGTCAAAGATCTCTTGTGTATCTAAAACTAACTTAAAAATGAGTATCATTGAGTCTTCTCATTTAATATCATGCATACTTACTTTTGCACATGGGCCACAACCTAACACATGCAGGAAAAAAAAAATGCTGCAACATTCTTTTTAAAGCTATTGCTTCTTTTCTTGCCCTAGGATGCATGCATCTTCATGGCTCTGACCTGCTTCCAGCATGGCGCACTGAAATTACAACCAGAAAATAGCCAAGTAAATTCTACATTCATCCAAACCCTTAAAACCTTGAAAAAATTCACCTTCAGGAGCCCTGGAACGGTAGGATTTCCTCACAATGCTCATAATCGTGATCATTGTTCCTTATTTTCTATAGCAGACAGCATCTGCAATGGTGGAACTATAGAAAACAAACTTGTTAGAAAAACTGATCTGCCTTTCGTTACTTTGGAAATAAAATTGCCCAATTTTGTGCACTTCATGGAGAGGCATTCACTCTGACTCTATTCATCAATTGCCCATATGTACTTGGCAACCATATGATGTGCTGGACAAAAGGACAGGCATTACTGCAAAAACCTGTGAAGGAAAGGTGTCATTACTATATTCTTTCCCTTTCCAAAATAGCCTGTCTCTCAGCTTTTCCGTGTGTAAAAGGCTTTGATTATCACTCTCTTGATTTTTCAGTAAGAAAGCTTGAAGTATTATTTATGATCCTAATGTGCAGTTTAGAAGTGGCACGATTTTCTTTATCTTCCAACAGTGTGAGTCTTCGTGTGAATCTCATGAGAAAAAAAACCCCAAAGTGTTTTTGACGAGCTTTGCAAACCTAGTCAGAAAGGTAATCGGAGCAGATTCCTGCTGGGTGCTTTTTAACATTTTGCAAACTATCACAGCTATCTTTATTTTACACCATTTCTAACAATGTCTTGTTTTTACAGTTAATCAAGGACTAATACAGGACACACCAGAGCTGAAGGCTACTGAAAATCTACTATTTAAAGCAGACACTATGTTATTTAAGACAACATGAAAAATGTAAATATTTTCCATTGCTACTGTGCTGTGCTGTGTGTGTGGTAAGTGAAAGCTTCTCCCAAAATATTAAGCAGTCTTATTTGGATGGCTATTCATAAGATGGGTGTTTTCTGGAAAGTGATCCTAGCCTCATCTTATAGAGAAAATTAAATTGGCATTTCACAAAAACAGGTTTTCTTAAAGGACTTAACTGTCACCTTCAGCTGAACTAGAAATACATGCGATGGTATTTTTGCTTTGATCTTAAATGAATCTCATACAGAGATCTGAAACTTTTTAAAGAAAATGAACAAAAAAAATTATCAGAGGCTTTGAAGCCTCAAAACGTATTGGACTGATTTCCTTACTTATGATAATACCACACACACAATTTTATTTATAAGTCCTTTGACTGTATCTTAGCTAGCTATGGGAAAATATCCTGCATTTAACTGTCTTAGAACTACTGGAAAAACATTTACAAATCATACTGTATGGCACGGGTCTGACCTGGATCCATCTCAAAGTTAATGGCACATTTGCCATGGATTTTGACAGGGAGAGGAGTAAGCCAGCTGCTCTTACTGGAGATACAAGAATCTGTGGGGAAAAACACATTTCAGGAGATGGAATTCCACCTAAACTCCCTCAACTTAATGTAACAAATGCAGCAGAGACATGACTAGCTGGTACAATGAGCCACTGCAACAGGTCCAACAAATCCAGTAGTTGATGCTTCTTCAGAGTGCGGCAGCTCAAACGCGTATTGCTCTTTCTCAAAAGACAATATTTTACACTCACGTTCACGTACCATTAACACTATTCCTTCTCTCTACTCTCAATTCATTCTGTTTAAGTTTTAATTTCAATTTTTTCTTTAAAAACTTTCAAGATTTTGCTATGTGGAAACTTGCGTGTACAGCTTCTTAATCCTGGGCATTTCTGTGCAACTAAGGCCAGGGATATCATTGCAACTTTTTGAAATAAAAGTGAGTATCATAGCACTTAAAACTAGTTTTTAGCTTAATTACAAACTACCATATTCTGCTTGCAATGATTCTGACCTCTAGACTCTTCCATCTGTTAATTTACCCCCAGATATTAGCCCCACATGTGGAAACCGATCTTGGAAGAGAGCATAAAGCCTTCCAGTAAAAGTTAACCTTTCGTCTAATTTTCTCTCTACTCAGTAGAAATGCGGTATAGAGAGGAAACTGGAAAACTACATCTAGTGTTATGGTGGAAAATGGCAAGCTTAAGATACCTCCAAAAACGACGAGGTAGTAATAAAAATATTTCCATTCCTACCAATGTCAGCCTAAAGGAAAACTAATACAAAAGGCTTTTTTACCTCCACGTTTTCACTACCCTGAAAAGCGAACCTCCTAAAAAACATATGTCAGAGGAGGAAGGAAGATCCTCAGGGCAACAAAGAACCAAGTTTCCACAGTGAACTCCTTGTTTCTAGCAATGACCATTTTGATTTACATAATATTTTTTCTTTCTTTTTTTTTTTTTCCTGCTTCAAAACCTGCTTTTCCTCCGAGTAATGTTCTATCTCATACCTCAGTGTCTCCACATTACTGCATGACAATTAACATTCTAAACATGAACTACCCCCTCATACGTATTTAATCAAGCTGGTAAGTTTACATGGCACCTTTTATCCCTGTTTCTCTGACTTTGCTACCCATAAAATCCCATGATCACCAACTGGTAAGCAATATGCAAAGCTGCAGCTGCGACTGCAATGGATTTTAAAGTTACAGAACTTGATTATTTCAGGTCTGGGTAAAAACAACTGGGAAAATATTAAAGCAGCTCCTGCAATTCCAGAGTACCTGCTGATGTTTCCACAACATTACATCCAAATTTTTGTGGACATGTTTCATTGAACGCCTTTATCATGAACCAGGTGCTTTTTTCAGTGAATCCTGGAAGGCCAACCAATAAACCAGCACTTTTCATTCACGTCCACGGAATACTTGCACATGCAGAGTGTTGGGGAAAGAGCTTCAGTTTTGTACAAAGAATACAGTATGCATTTTTCTTTATATTTGTAAATGTCTTTTCCAGTAATTTGCTAAGCGCATTCAAATCAATATTCTAAAAGAAGCTGTTAAAATTCTTATTGAACAGATGATAAGCGATCAGCATGCCCTAACAAAGAGAACGTCGTATATTACATATTTATTAGTAATCATTATAAGCATTGAGAAGCAAATTTTGTACCCAGGATGGTTATTTTATAGCAGAAAAGCAATTTCCTACCAGCATGTCATAAGCTAACTAGTTACCCCTGCATACACTGGAAGGGTTCTGGGTTTTGTACATGCTGTCATGTAGCTATTCCTGTTTAGTGACTTGCTCCACTGTTTTTAACCTATGGATCTATATCACACCAAGCATAGTGCAAAAGGTTGTTGTTTTAAATGTAATATACTCATTTGTTAATTGAGGCTATTTCTTGGACCTGCAGAACAACTTAATTGAAAGTCCTTGTTCATAGGATTCAAAAAACTAGTGAGAAACTGTAACAAATGTAACGTAGAGGGTTAACCGTTCCGGTATCTGGCAGAAAATGGTATTTACTGGACAATCCAGTCCAGATATGTATGGAGAATATTAATCACAAAATATTCACAGCTCGTTGTATTTAACATCAAACTTCTGGGCAGCATCAGCCCACCCACCGTGGGCAGCTTTGTGCACTTCCAACACATTTGGACTCACACGATGCTGAGGCCTCGTGCTAACTCTGATTTGTCAGTTATGAAAGGTTCGGTGTATTATTCAGGGTGTGTTATTCAAATCCCAGATGAAGAATGGGAAATCAATGAAGGGCAGATCAGTCTTCGAAAAGACATCATCTTGTTCTTCAACACTGTTCTCAGGAGAAAAAAAAATGAAGATGCCCAGGAAGAGCTTGTGATCCTAGGAAGGACTAGTTATCGCAATTCCAGATGTGTACACAATTGTGACTTATTTTTATTTGTAAGATGAACTCTTTGTACTAACTGCACTCTCTGCAGAAACAATGTATATTTCATTAACTGAGTACTTAGAGTAAGCCATAAAAACTCACTACCTCCCAGGGAGGTTTTTCGATATATTTATGATTTTGGTCATAAGTGCCCTTTGCAGGCACCTCAAGATGTGTTTTAGCATGGTATATACAATTCTGTATAATACTTACTTTTCCTGAGAAGATTCTTATTTTTATACCAATTGACTCATTTAATTTAATTATTTATTGCATTTCTGTGAATGAAATATTTGTACTAAGGACTATGTGGTCTGATTTATTTATATGCCAGTGATATTAAATAATTTTAGCTACTACAATTTTCTCGTGCTCTTTTCTTTGAAAACATCTGACCATTTCCATAATGGTCATTTATGGACCAGTGGCCCATAAAACCCCTCTGAACTTCATTAGCCTTCACCGTCACAGATTTTGCCAGATGAGGGACATGGTATACAAAGTTTATCTTCCCCCAGTTCTTATATAACTGTTAAAAAAGGGTTGTTATTTTTTTATTGTTCCCATCTCATTTGGAATTTTTTTTTTAAATTGGTTTTTCAAGCTTAATGAATTCCTTTCAGTAAACTCACAGCAGGTTCAAGCACGCCACCTAGATATCCTTAGCCTGACATGAACAAAAATGAGGTCACTTCATGGGGCTTGAGTCCCCACAGAATAAAAGCCAAACACCTGAAAATGTAACTCTAGAAGTAACAATTATCCAGTATGGTTTTCACTGTTCTCTCCTCATCTTACTTTTATCTCACTTCGAAATGTCAATCCTTTTCCACATCCCAATTTGATAGGATGTATTGAAGTTCTCAAAAAATGAGTATTTTTAGCTAGTATACCTTACGGCAGTAGGTATGCTTTATCTTTTATAAAAATGCCTTTGCCCTAAAATGTAACAAAAATGGACTTTGTTCCAACAAACAAGCACAAAGCTTTAAGAGACACAAAGACTAAACAGTTGAACAACTATTCCTTCCCTTTTCAACTGTTCAGAAAACACTGACTCAAATAGCATCGCCTTCCATTGTGTTTCATGTCATCACACACCCGCATTTATTTGGCCTCATTTTCTTAAAAAGGAAAAAAAAAGAAAAAAGGAAGAAAAAAAGGAAAAAAAATCCTTCAAAAATACATGAAAACAAATAGTAAGTGTCATAATACCCTGGAGACTTCAGGCATAAACTGCTCCTCTGTCCAGGATGGAGGGTGATGTGCAGGACAATGCTGCTGCGATCTCTCTCCTAGAAGACAAGCAGTTCTGCTCCGTCCAGCAGGTATTTTCCTCTCAAAAATAAGAGCCAGCAGACTGACTCCCAAGGAGCTGGATGTGCCAGTTGCCTCCTGTTAGCTCCCAAATAATTCAGTGGTGACAGACACCTGAGTTTGCAGCCTAGATCACCCTGTAGAAGTGTTTGGAGGGAAGAGCCAAAGGACAGGGTCTAATCCAAGCAATCCCTCCCATCTTTGCACGCAAGAAACCAGTGCGAGTCAAGTAGTCTGGGATTCACCCGGAGTTAACCATTAGTCAAACCTGAGCCATCTGTCCACTTAATGAAGAGACACAGACTACTCTGGACCCAGGCATCCCACTCCCAACTAGCTATGTGATATAGGTGACTGGAGAAAAGCATAGGGAATAGTTCGCACTCAGATAACTACGTATTTGATGCCTATTGCTAGGTATGATGAATCTCACACAACTACCTAGGATTTACATGCAAGCCAAAATATTCTTGCATATCTTGAATACTTCCTGTGGCTGATGCAGTGTTTCCAGGTGCATATTTGCTAAATACACTGTAGCCTCTCTTTCCTGGTATAAAATATTTAATTTTGCACATATACACTTCTTTCATTTCTTCCTTGCATCTTTCAGTATTTCCACCTACAGCTACAAGCAAGTTAGAAAATACAGGAAAGAAAATGTTTGGAGCAGACCTTTGATTTTAAAATCTAAGGAAACTGAAAAATAAATACAGATTAAATATGTGAGTATGATTTCAGGAATATTACTAGTGGCTGATCTAACAGTGTCTCTGCTGTGGGCAACTGATAGTGTCGACGTATCTTGACCTGCGTTGTGGGAAGCAAATAGACCCTGAATCCCCGTGGCCAAGCTACTTAGTCTTCCTAGGTACATGGTTCTTTGTGTAGATGTAGTCTCACCACTCCAGTCAGAACATTATAGACCTCACAGAAGCTGAAACAGATCACACAGAAGCTTTAAGAGAAGGCTTTAGGCGTGTGGTACATTCAGAAGATTTGCTGGAGCAGAGCATCCCATGCATGCTGTGCGCTGCATGGATCGTGCTGGCACAGTATGCAACAGCAGAGCCTCCCAAACCAGAGACAACGGCGCTAATGCTGGAATAGCTCAACTATTTAACTCGGCTGAGAAGCCTAGACACAACGTGGCCCAAACTGAACGAGACATCCTTATAGATATAAAAGAATTCCTTTTCAGAGTTGGAACGTCTCGAGTACGTTGGTTTGTGCCGCATATGAACACCATGCTCTTTCTCTCCACTAAGTTTTTTTTTTTTACATCCCTGAATATTGTCCCAACAGCTGTGGGGCCGGGGAACAAAACAAAAGCGCCCAACAGTGTTCACTGCTTTGCACTCGTGCTGCTGATCCACGCTGTACAAGGAGCACAGGTGAAAGAGAACGTTCCCTACTCGAACGCCTTTGTCCAAGCCAACGATCCGAATTGCTGCAGTGCCACCTGTTGATATGTACGGAAATTCAAGAGTTCCGGGTACAGGATCGGTAAACTGGAAGAATCATTCTCATGGCTGTATGCTTTGAGTTACGCTACAGAGATAATAACCGACTTCCCACTTAGTTTTCCCTTTTCCTGCTTACACAGCTTCCCAATATTCTTTTTCTTTGTCCAATCGCGTTACTGCTGTAACAACATGAAATGCGTGTTTACAAAACCCAGCGTAAAGGCACCTGAAAAGTTACTCAAAAAGAGTTTCTATTTTCTAGGCTTCGGGGATGTTAAGAACCCAAAATACAGGGCATTACTCGTACAGAATAATCTGCTCATTTCTGATGAAAGCTTTGCTTCTCTGCTCTATCTCACTTTTCTACCTATTTATGTATCACAGGACTCCGTCACTTCAGCACCTTTCTTGCATACCTTTTCCACCACTCTTGAACAGACTGAAGTAACAGCAAGAACTTAGAGGATGAAGGGTTTACATGGTAGCTAAAACTTCTGGAATTAGAGAGGATTAAGACTGAAAGTATGGCAATATATAGTCACTCAGAAAATTAGAAGTTAGTTTAAGATCAAGATATGACCAATCATCTCAAATCATGACCCATATGCACAGGTCAAAGCATGCTACCTATATACATATATTCGGAGGCTAAATTAAGGTCTCTGTTTTCTTTTGGACAAGAGTATCTTTGCTGGGTTCAAGACACTTTAGCATGCATACATTGATGTCACATCATTAGCTGGCTTATTTTTCCAGAGAATCACCTTCAAAATACAATTGGATCAAACCTGGCGCCCAGGTAATACCACTTACTGTTTATACTGACATTGGCTGGCAGCCCCAAGAAGCAAAGAAGTTTTCAGAGAAGCTAACAAGGACAGCAGCTACTTGCAGCATCCTCCTTGGGCAGTAACACTGCCACGTGTAACAAAATCCCTGAGCGAATAACCTTTAATGAATACCTCCAAAACTTCTTTTGGAGCAACACTGATTATGATGAGGATTTATATGCTGTGGCAAGAGAGAATACAGTTGGAGTCCTCAAAACTCATTGCTGGCACCAACTCGCCAACAGATAACAATTTATCTGTACATAGTCAACTGAGATCCTGCAGAACATCTCTCCATGTTGTCTGTACATGGACCTTAAGACAATCCTCCTGAATCAGGAACTTGATAATGAAGTGAATACACTCCCTGTTCTTATTGCCGTCCTTAGAAGGGAATAGATTCCTGCTTCTGAATTTACATAAACACCATATATTCTCCATAACTTGCCTTTAGGCGCTTGCCACCTTTATGTCCAGCAACCTTTCCTGCAATTGCTGGCTTGTATACAGTAGCACAGCAATGTTTTCTCTCCTCTATTCTTATTTCCTAACATTTAACTTGCTTTCCTGACTGGCCCTGCACCACCAGTTGACTATTTTGTGCGAGTATCAGGTTACCCAAAAGTGTCATTCACGTGTGATTAAGTAGAACTTGGAGCCCACTGTTCTACACAAAGTTCGGATTTCCCACGCACAGACACGGAGATGTGACTTTACCTCTATCAACACTGAATTTTGCCATTCTTTTGCCCAGTCAGTCCTGCAAAGTTTTTCCAGAACTTCTTATGCTGTGCCCTTGCCCTCACTGCCCCACCATCAGCAAACTTCCCCAAGGCAAACTTCATTACAAGAACTGCATTTCCATCTTCTGTTTGTTATTTTTCAGCCGACTTGTTTCTCTTGCAATGACCCTCCTTTTGAGTCTACTGATGCTTAGAGTTATTATCCTTCAGGGAGGGATGCTGTCAGTTTTGGAAATCCACATGATTATGGAAGTCAAATCACCTTTTTCCATATGACTATCAATCCTTTCAAAGTTTTCCAGCATACTTTGTAAGGCAGGATTTTTCTTTCCAAAAGCCACAGTGACTCTTCTTAATTACATTTACTCAGGTACCCACTAATTCATTTTTTTTTCCTCATAAAGTCTACTAGCTCTCAGTTTCCTAAATGCCCTGTGGAACCTCTTTAAACATTGGCTTCCCATGCACCGCAGCCCATCTCATTCTCAGTTATCATGGCAATTTAGAGTGAGAGGTTACATATCTCACTTAGCAATTCACCTATTTCAGAACCCCTGGGCAAATACCATCAGTGGCCTGCTACCATTTGTTGTAAAATGTTGTTCCACAGACTTTTTTTTTTAGCCACTTCAGTTCCTGAGAGATCTTTTGGTTTCCTCATGGAGACAGTTGCAAACATTCTCACTTTATTCCGAGTGGAACTTCTTAGTTTATTCTACACAGATAACTAATTAGCTTGCCTTTGATAGCCTTATCCTTTTTCAGCAGTCCTTTCATGGTTGATCATTGTGTTACAAACACTTCTGGAGCATTTCTTGCTCCTACATCTAAGAGAAGATCTAGTATTAATTTTTGCTAGATGTTACCTCAAACTCTTCTTTAGCCCATCTTTTATTTATCAGGGTTTTTTTACACTATATCTGCCAGTTTATCATCCTGTTTTCTTCATTTGAATACATCGCCGCTTTCCTGAAAGATGTCAATAGCCCACTCACCATGCCAGTTAGCCTCTTCAGCTTCTCCTTTCCCTTTGTAATGGACTGCACAAAAGGATGCTGTGTTCATGTTCCCCTTCATTAGTTTTCCAACAACCTAGCAGAATTTCTCCTGCCCCTTTTTGTTTCTTTGTAAAGAGCTTTCTCATTTTTATCTCTTTTCACCTTTTAAAGATAACCTTGTTCTTAAACCTCTCTGTCTCTCCTATTTGCTGTCCTCTCTCCATGCCCACCCTTGGGAAGGAGAAAGATGGAGAATCATTCTTTGAATTCCTAAACATTTGTTCTCCAACTCCAATTCGCTTTCTTCCTTCTGTTATGCTTCCTCCAATTTCCTTTCTGTTTTCATGGATTTTCTGACACATGGTGCATAAACATTAGCTGTATAATTCCATTAAAAAGGAAAAACAGTTGAACATAACTTTATAAGGGCCACTAGACATGAGCATTAAACTCCTTAGTCATCACAACTGCTGTGTATCAACTGATGAGAAAAAATATGGTTTATGGCAACCTCTCCAGGCTGAATATCAAAGGATCATCCATGGGAGACTATCCTTAGAAGAAGGAAGTCAGCAAGATTTTAATTTTTAAGCCACAGAAGTGGAGGAACCACTCACGAACCAGATGTCATGGAATATAAAGTCCATTTCATAGAAAGCTTATCACAACAGATCAGACAAATGCCTTAACACTGTGACAGAACAGCTCTCTCCATCTGCCTCAAAACT
Source organism: Falco punctatus (assembly GCF_963210335.1). Lineage (NCBI taxonomy): Eukaryota > Metazoa > Chordata > Aves > Falconiformes > Falconidae > Falco > Falco punctatus. The sequence goes on along the minus strand of NC_137580.1, from coordinate 5,115,481 downwards.
TTCAACCAGGTGTAGAAACAATAAATGAAAAAGGGATCAAGGCTGGAGTCGGTTTATATTACGACAGAAGTTGAATGGAAGACACTATCTGCAGGGAGTAAAATACAGAAAAAGGTGTGAAGCCAGCACACCAAATCCAGCACTTCATCAAATCGAGAAGCAACTCCAGGCTCATGACTGCCTTTACGGACGGCGAGTGAACATACCTGTGTGAAGACCACATCATAGCACAAGAGGGCAGCAGGCAACTGAGAAAGGAAAACAGACCTCCTCCTCCTCCTCCCCCCTCCCCCCCCAGGAGCCCCCGTCCCCCAGCTTTAAAAAAAAAAATCATCTCATCAGCCCTCAAATGTAGGGAAATCACGTACAAAGAGGCAGCTTTACTAAGAAGAGCTACGGTCCTCCCATTTCTGATAAAAGATTAATGATTAGAAGCTATGAAGCTGACTTCTTCAATACAAACTAAGATACTTTAGAGTTTGGTGAACTCCTTAGAAGGAAAATCCAACGTTTACCCAACAACGACCCAAACTCCGTGAAACAGATCTGATCAGTCCTAAAAATAATTTTCTCTGATTAAGACATTGTCTGCAAAGACTATTAATTCTGACAGGTTAAAAACAGGGACAAGGAAAAATATTAGAAAAAAGATAAAACATTATGTATCAGGTGTTTATAAAGCCTACTATCACTGCGTTACAGGACCCCACAAATAATTCATGTCATCAGTATTATCATTACTTCCTATTTTACCAACGGAGAAATGAATCGGACACAAAGTAATCAGATGGCTTTCTCAAGCCCTTAGATAAACTCTGTAACAGAGGCATAGAGTGAAGTAAAACAAACCCAATCCAGCACCTTTACCAGACACCTATGAAGACACAGGCGTGCCACCCAGCAGGCGTGCACCCACCCTCCGAACAGCTCACCTGGTATCTTATGAGCACTTTTCACAAGGGCATGAGCCTCCATGTGCACGTGCTAATGGTGAGGCCGATTTTAAATTCGGGATCTGTAAGGAAGTAAGCTGGAAGTTTTTATACTGTTTTTCTCCCTCCCACCCATATGATCTCTCTTTTCAAGGCTGCTTAAGAAGGGGAGTATATAAAGACACCAGTGAACTAAGCCAACACAGCAAGAAACATCTGGCTTACCTTGTGGTATACCAAAAACAGCATCAAAAAACTAAAAAAGGCTCTTTGCCCAGGTTCTGTGAGCAAGGAACACACAGAAAACCCAGAACACCTATCACATTTTAGTTTGCCACTCAAACACACCCTGTGATAAGACTGAACAGTTTTGCAATGTGGTGGGGTTGTTTTTTTTGAGTAAGAGCTCATTTTGTGGAAAACTGGTATTTTTAATCAAAAATATCTTGACATCAAATTTACTTAAACCGAAAATAGGCACGACCTTACCTATGAAGTTTTGAAAGAGTTCGTTGTTAGTTCTGCTTTGTGTTCTCTTCCACAGGCACAGTTCAAATGCTGCCTACTTATTAATTTCTATTCCCTCTTTCTATATTAATACCTTTCCCAATTTTACTTTACTCCCTCCTCATTCATTCTATCACTCTTTTTCTTCTGCTTTCCTTCCCTCCCTTAGATAAAGCCAGTTTAACGGTGCCTATTTACAACTGCTATACATCAACACCACACAGGAGAAAGCGTTGGCTGGTCCTGCCCCACCTTATGTCACAGGTCCTTTAATACTCAGAAAAAGCACTAAAATTATCCCCAGCTGCCAATGCACCCTGCTTTTATAAAATGCTGAGACCAGCATGCTACCAGTACATAAAACTTTTGCTGTTTGGATACTGAACAGCTAGGAAATATCCATACCATGGCCAGCTTCTCAGCTAAATACAGCCTGTTAATCACAAAATGCAGCATATGAAGGCACAGACCCTGAGTGAGGTCCTTTATCGCATACGTAAGTGCTGACTACATACAATCGCTCATCCACCCAGGTTCTGTCCTGGAATATGCCTACGTGCAGCAAAGCACCTTTGCAGCCACTTCACACTCCACGGAGCTGTTTGCTTCCTCCGTGCTCATCTGTGGAGGGCTCTTCTGCCCCCATACCTACAACGTGGGAGGCTTTGGGCACCCCTCATTGGGAGGCCTTGGGCATGCCCCTCCCTGCAGACAGGTGTGGTGGCATAATCACTCTGTAACCTGGCACCCAGACGGTGACCAAAGCCTTTTCTCAGAAAGGGCCCTTACAGCAAAAGCTGTTCCTATTTCGGAACCTACCGGTGAAAGCTCAGAAGCATTGATGCCACGCTGTACCGTTAGGAGAAGTATCACTTGAAACTTCAATAAATCACAAATAACAAGCAGAAAAATGTACAGGTTCTTTGCTATCCCTGGAAGAATTTACACTTCCCTTCTAACAGTTTCTAACACAATTTCTCTCCGATAGCAATTATGAGCTGCAGCACAAACCAAAAGCTGATTTTTTGCAAGGGAACAGCTGGCTCAGAGTCAGGCCAGGGCTGGAAGGTAAGGCAGGGAGCCAGTGGGGTAGGAAGACATGTGGGAGGGCTCAGTGGTGAGCGGGTCCCTTGGAGTCATCCCTACACCAGCCCCCCGAGGGGCTCGGTGCCACAGTGGCCACCCTTCCCGTGGCATGGAGCACTGCTGCTCTTCTGGCTTGGAGCACTCAGCCTGTTTCTGAAATGCTGATACAGTATCTGCAGCCGAGCAATAGTTCTGAGCGTTCTCCACCAGCTTACTGCCTTCTTTCTTGGCGGACACATCATTTTTGCTTAAATGTCTCAGTCTCTTCAGGTGTCCCACATTCTGTTTGACAGCTGCTACACTCTACTCCCCCTCTAGTTTTTTCAGTCCCTGCCTTTACAGGAATATTTTTAGACAAACATAAAGGAAGTTCTGTTTGGTGAGACTAGCTTCAGAAATTTTTGTTCCTTTCCCCGTCCTCGTTTACCCTTTCAACTCAAGTCAATCCCAACCCTCCACAGTTGTCTTCGCTGGGCAAGTCTAACTGCAACTGCTCTTCAAACCTGAAATGATTCAGGTTAAAACCAGCCTTAGAGGGTTCTCTTTTCTTCCATCCTTTCCATTATCTGGTTTACACCATGGCCCTACAAAAAGCTGAACAAATACCAGGTAACAACCTCACCTGGCAGTAAGCATTTTTTATGGCACTGAAGAATAAAATACTGGCTACCGATTGCCTCAAGCTGTTTTTCCACCCGTGTTTCACTGGGCAGGGCTGGATTAAACCATTCCTACTTCTCCCTCCTACCAGCCCCCAACAGCTGCATCTTTTTGGGAGGGGGTGAGGAGGCAAGCTGTATTTCATCTGGGTCAGTTCTCTGACCCAGGCATGAGAACTTGCACAAGGACACGAACTGGCACAACAGCAGAAGCAGCCAAAGGATGGGAACAAGAACCAAGCACCAGGAGAAAGATGAGCCCAGCCAGCTCAAGGAGCTCCAACCATGGTGAGATCCCTGCCCCGGCCCCACACCCAGGACACCTACACCAGGTGAGGCTGCTCACCCCAGCACTCAGCACAAACACAGAACAGAACCTCACCCGGACGTGTTAATGCTTAACAAATAACTGCCTTTAAAACATGACCTCCTTAAGCATGAATGTTCCACACCATAAGATTTTCCTTAAAAAGATGTTGTACCAGGCAAACTCAGAAGTAGACTGGGCTGGGAATTTTTCAGTAAAATGTTTTTCCACTGGAGAATAACAATTTGTTGAAACTGAAACTTTTCTTTGCAACTTTCACTGAATCAGTCTGATAAAACTTTAAACAAAAAACATTTCTCAGGTCCAGGATGGAATTTCTGTTAAAAACAAGAGCATATGCACAAAAGCAGAGCAGACAGCAGGTTTCTGGGATGGGCATTCACCAGGGAAGTGACTGCTGGAGTCAGGGTCCAACCCCTGCTCTGCTTTATTTGGTTTCTCCATCTGGACATGCCCCACCACAATGCCAGAGGAGGTGCCTACTCAATGGGCTGTGGATCAGTATCTCTCTTTCTTGAGTGTTTTTTGTTAAAACAGTTGAAAATTTTCAACATCACTGCAGCATGACACAGTGGGGAAAAGGTCAAAATCGGGGGGGCGGGGAAAGATGGGAAAATATTTTCTAGCTAATTCTATCTGGTTCTCATAAGATTTATTTCAACATTTCAGACAATTCTCTGGCAAGTTTCCCAGTCTGATGCATATGTTTATTTAAACATATTTAAATAAAATTCAGTGGGTAAGCACAGTGATAAAGATCAGATGAAGAGCAGCAGAGGTATACAGCAAACAGTAAATCCCTTTATGGAATAAAAAAAACCCCACCTATAGGTTGAAAAGTCAATGGGAGAACAAAAATGGATAATCATCTCATTTAAAACTTCTCCCTCTGTGAAACTTTCTGTATGAGTATCGATCCATTAATAACCCATTTCACAATCAAAAGCACCCAAGGTGTTTTCCCAGCCCCCACAGATCTCCTCATTTTCCACCAAGACAAAGCACCAACACAACTAGTTCACTTCAGAGAAGTTGCTCTGCATCAGCAGATCTCAGCAGTCACATGACTTTGGATAATTCATGCTCAGTTTTTAAGTTAAAGGAATGATGATACATGCTTTAAAATATATGATAAACATATTTTAAACGCGGTAAGTGTAAGATAAATATGTAGCTCCATACATTGGTGACATAATATTTTATAATTCTCATCATAAGCTATTATTAGAATTGTGGTTCTTTCTGTTCTCTATTTTAATGTTAACTATACATAATAAATCATCCAGGCATACGTGACTAGCTACCATCACACAGTTCACATACATGCAGCATACGCAGACCTTGATCCTTTTAACCCCAGAGATGGACAATTAAAAAATTCATGTGAATGTCCCATATTTCACTTATTGTAGGCACACTCTTTCACTGCCTGCCCAACGGGTAGCACTGAACTAGTTAGCGTGTCCCAATGTGATCGCACTACGCTGAAAATAAACAGGAAAAAAAACCAGTCAACACCATACAGTGAAAAATAAACTTGATGTTTAACATTAGATTGCTGAAGTTGGCTGAGTTTTACTCATTGTGTAGCCAACGTAATTTCAAAACGAGCATTTTTGCCTTAAGCACTGTCAAAAGGCCCGCACAACCTACATACAGACGGTGTTATATAGTAACCTCCTCTTTCAGCTGAATGCTTCGTGCAAAAAGGTTATGTTCATATTTTTATAATTACTTCTAATAGATGTTTTTGAGATCATTCTCTAAGCTTGCTGTCTGGGGATTTGAGTTTTTTAGAGAGAGAAACTGAAGTATTGTTACAGGGGAATTTTTAAAACAGCACAGTGTTGACCAAATTTGAATTCTATACTCTGAATCCTATTGCAACAGCAGCTGCAGAAACAGCAATTTGATTCTAATTACCAACTTGATTTTTTTGCATCTTTTTGACATTATGGAGTTTTTGCAGTTCCAGATCCCCCCTTTCACCACCACCAAAGTTAACGAACACAAAGAACCAGCTAAAAATTGGTCATGTTGATGAATTTAAGCACGTGATCTTAAAAAGAGTCAGATAGCAGTTAGATCCCAGACTTTTGACATCCAAAATCATCGTAGATGTGGCCCAATACTTCATTATTATTTACACAGGTTTAATAAATTTTAGCAGCTTTACAACATAACAAACATGGAACCTGCTTTCCTGTTACTCCATATTTATACCTTGTTTTGCACTGTACAGTTTTTAATTCTTACCTTATCATTCAAGATTTACACGGAGAGGACACGTCCTCACCAGCAAAACAGAAGCACCACTTCCGACATCCCTCAAAAAAGCAAGTCTTTGTCACGGGTGTTAGAAGTAGAGCAAATTGGCTAATTTCACCCTGCAAGAGAATGCTGCTTAGGCTTACCTATTGCAGCAACGTTCAATTCCATCCCAGGAACGAACACACACAGGAGGTGGCCCCGAGCAAGCCAAAGGAGGCAACAGGTGGAGATGATGCTCGTGTCACTTCTCACTACAAGTATGTCCAGAACACAGTGAGGCAGGCTTAGAAAATAATCTGGTGGCGCTGCCTTTGCGGCTTCCAGTAATTGCATTCTCCACAGAGGCAGTATCAACAAATACGTGCCACCAGACATCGCTTTTGTTTGCGGTAGACTACCAGGGGAGGCTGAGGAGCATGAGGGAGCTATGCTGATGGCACATCTCCTGCCTTGGCAGTTAAGGGAACATCTCCTCACCAGCATGATGTGGCCTTCTGTTCCTTTGGCAGTAGCAAGGGGAGCAGGGCTGCTGTCTTATCGTAAATCTCAATTTTTCACAGAAGTTATTGACCATTGTTACAGTGAGCTCAAATCGCAGATTTGCAAAAATTAGCAATGTGATGTAGTCATTTCTATAAATAGATAGTTGTCTATCTATTTATTATTATCTATCATTTCACCTAACACTGAATGATCAATGTCACCATCTCTGGCAGTAACCAAGACACGGGTCTTGGATGCTTTTACCAGGAAAAGGTCCTATCCCAAGGCCCTGCGCTCAGTAGAGGCAACAGAACATATTCTTGTCTATCAACTGCCCCTTTGTACCCTACAGCTCAGTAAAAGGAGGCTCAGCTGTCGGCAGATGCCCCTGTGCACGGCTCTAGCCCGAAGGCTGCAGCAGCTTAACTCCCAGCGAAAACAAGGTGCCGTGCCCCGCTGCCGGGGCAGTCTGTTATGTCAGCAGCCACGGCTGCGGTGGCCAGAGGGTACAATTTCTTGGGTTCAGAGTTTTCTTAGATTTTAGTAAATACAGAGAGGCTTGACAGACCGGTATCCTGGCATAAACGCAGCACATCTTGCTTGACTCTTGTCAACTGAGATGAAGCAAGGAAGCACAAGTTTTATGACTTGGGATTTCAAGTTCTGCGATTTCAAACATCCCTGCCTGATACTACGATCTCATTGGAATTCTGGCCTCAGACACCAACGACTTTTTATTCTGCCTGTATCACTATGGTTAGAAGCCTAACCAGGCAATAAGCTGTTAAAAGAACGTGACACTTTGCAGGACAATGCTTAGCAAGTAGTGCCTCGGCAGGGGCTCACAGCAAGGATAATGGTAGTTGAGAAGCGTCCGATGGTTAGTGAAACACTGTGTATCCTACAGACTCAGGCTGAAGTGCGCTGCACGCTTGGCTTTGCAGGCCCTTTGCTGGCTTTCCGACTCAACTGAAGCAGCCTCGTGACACCTCAACGGTGGTCACCCCCACGTTACTCCCTGACCGCCCTCCTCACACTGCCCGATGGTGGTTCTTCCACATCCATTTATTTTTCCCACTCTCAGCACCAGGCAACTTCTTCACATAACTCAGTCTAGCGCTCTCAAATTGATTTCTAGGCTACTATCTCCAGCCTTCCAACCTCCTACAATACCCAGACCTTTTGCACAAAAGGCGGAAGAACAGCAGACCCATGAGTTGGCAGGTGCATCGCAGTGTAAGCTCTATAACTGTCTTGCAGCAGCCTGTAGTCTCATGCATACCTTCTCCTGCCTTTTGGAGATTCCAGTACATCAAAACCGGTTACACATTGCATGGAGAAATCTGGCTCTGATATTTTAATTCATCTGGGAATACTGGCATCAATTCTCCTGCTCCTCTCTCCCATAAATTCACTTAGAAAATATTAAAAAATTATTGGCACACTATATTAGTAGACCAAAATAAAACCACAGTAGCCAACACTTCGCTGTGCAGCAGTTACAGGACGTGACTGCACAAGACCAGGGTCAGCATCAAGCACCCTCACTGAAAGCAGAGGGACCCGAGCCCAAGGAGGACTGCAGCTGCTCCATGCCGTAAGGGAACGTACAGACTACAGTATGACCCACACCCCTAGGAAGCAGCCAGAGGAGGTGGCACCAGCAGATGGTGCCCCACAGCAGGTGCTGTATCATCTTCTGGAGCTTGCTGAGAATGCTCAGCCCCAGCAGAGACGGCTCCCTCCGCACCCTGCTCTGCTTGCGGCCCCGACAGCCGGGAGGAGGTAATTTCACTTTCCATAATTATCAATTTCCCAAGTACCCATCCACTTCATTTAATATATACTTTTATTTCCTGTGATTACTTTTTTCAATACTTACAAACAGCAAAGCTCCTTTACAAGAAGTCTTCCAGAGACTATGACTAATGTGCCTGTACTTTTTAAATCTAATAAAACCTTGAGTCAAGGCCTACTCATTTTCTTACTCTGATTTTTTTTTTCTTTTGTTGTTTTCTCCTTACAATCATACTCTGGATGGAAAAAAACCCATTAGCTTCGTTTCTGAATACAAGTAGAAGTCCTTTCACTTCTACTTAGAATTCAGGATTCTCGCAAGCGCGGCAGCACAAGGGATCCCTGCGCCCCTTTGGCTGTAGCAGCAGGAGAAATGCTGTCCATTTTCAGTACACTGCATGGTACACCTGGAGTTCCCCCAAATCCAATGAGCTTTTTCTTGCTTTTTTTTCCCCCCCCCCCTCCTTTTCTCTGCTTCTATTGATTTGCAGAGAACATCCAGACACAGCTTTAAAACAAGTATTTGGACCTTTGTGTGTCTATATGGACAAGGGGCAAACTACTTTGAATTCCAGTCGCCGCTTGTGTGGACGCAAAGGAATTTGTCTGAGCTCCTAATCACAGGTGCAATGACAGTTACCTGGAGTGCATTTTAGTATGTTTTGAAATGCTTATATTAGTACTCTCCACTTCAACATTTTAGACATTCCATGTTATTGTGCTGCCTGGGTTTTGGCTGGGATAATTTTCTTCTCAGTAGCTGGTGCAACGCTGTGGTTTGGGTTTAGTATGAGAATAACGCCGATAACAACTGAGTATATCACCCAGCAGCAACTAGAAACTTAAGACAAGGACTTTTTGGTTCCTGAGGCCCTGCCAGTGAGAGGGCACAAGAGACTGGGAGGGGACACAGCCAGGACAGCCAACCCAAATTGGCCAAAGGGATGTTCCATACCATAGAACATCATGCTCGGTACATAGACTGGGCTGGAGGGGGGCCAGGGGCTGCCGATCATTGCTGGGGGCTGGCTGGTCAGCAGTTGGTGGGTGGTGAGCCGTTGTGTTGTGCATCACTTGTTTGGTTTATTTGTTCTTTTGGATTTTATTCCTTCCTCCCTCTCTCCTTTTCATTACAATTATCATTATTATATTTAATTTTATTTCAGTTATTAAATTCTTCCTATCTCAACCCACAAGTTTTACCTTTTCCCTTCCCCCACCATCACATCCCACCGTGGTGCAGGGTAGCAAGTGAGCAGCTGCATTGTTCTTAGTTGCCGGCTGGGGTTAAACCATGACATGCAAACAATGAACTGCACAGAAAAAGGAATATTAAGCTATTATTAACATTGAAAAAAGAAAAGAACTCAAAAATTACTGATTGCCAACTTTTTTGTGCAAACATGCCGTAAGGGCTTAAATCCTGTATTTTCTGGGAATGGCCACATTCATCGAATAGTAACAATCCTCTCCCCATCACCTCCTAGGAGTTGTCACACTCAATCAGTATCTCAGCCTCCACACCCAGACCCCTCACACCAGAGCCAGAGCCCTTACCAGTAACACCCTTCTGCCCAGCTACATCCATCTCCCATCCCACATCCTCAGGTAGCCCCAACCACAGCCTCTCACCTGTCTTGGACCCAGCTGCCTCCTCCCTCATTCTGTCTCCCAGCACCCTACAAGCATCCCTCTGGGCTTTCTTCCCCCCCCGCTGCTCTTGCACCATTTCCTCTTCCAGACTCATTTGTTCTCTTTCAGCCATTCACTGCTACACCCCCGCTACCCATCTTGAGTCTGCTCTGCAGCCAGGGCTGCCTCACATTCTCACCTGCATCTCAGTCAAGCTCAAGGAACACCACAAGCAGCATATGTATAGACTGGCCTCCAAAAAAATTTGGATACAACTTTTATAGCAGTGCTAAACAGTTCCTGAGAGGGGAACTGGAAAAAAAAAAAATCTTAAAAAGTAAAAATCCTTAGGAGCTGAAAAGGTTTATATTACAGGCTACTTAGATATTACTCAATAATGCAAGTTTAAACATGAAGAAATCAACAGGTTTTTTAAACATTGTTAAAAAAAATCACAGCCACGTGTGTTTTCTGTCTTTTTCCAGAAGTCACTGAGATAAAGGTAAAAATGAATCTATTAAAATAATCAGGAAATAATACAATACTTTGTACTGGCCTTATTTTTGGAAGTGGCCTGTTGCTTGCCCTTTCAAATTCAGATCAGCACAGACATCCCCAAGCCATCCATCAGGACCAAGAAACTGTGCGCACACTTCATGCAGCCACTATGTTTTTGTAACAGATGAACTCCATTCAGCTTTTCAAGCCAAACAATTTATAGGTAGCAATAACTACCTATAAACAGCTGAACTATCAAGACCAAGGTCATATAATATAAAAATTGCGTAAATTCAGCTATGGTGAGGAGAAGTGTTGTTTACTTGAACAACTTTACATTTTCCTCCCAGAACCTGCATGCTGAAAAGACTTACCATCCCCACTCCACGTACAATTAAGTTAAGACACAGTTTCCATTAGCTGTATTGTGTTACATAGCAACTCTAATGGCAGAATTGGCCAAAAAAATTCCAGGTGTCCTGACCTTTCTGTTTTAACTCCATTACCAAATCTTTCCATTCCAAATTCCCATGTGCCTACAGCCATGTTGTACCAATTTCATTCACTCAATATTAAACCTAACTGACATTTCCCTCCATGAAATTAATCATTTAAAAAGTGAATACTCTAAATACAGGAATTTCCCCACAGCTTGCTATTTGTAACAACTCATTTGCTTCCATATGAATGACAAAATAGCACATCACAAATACAGCAACATACCCAGCCTCAGAGACTTCTGCCATCTTACTGATTTTTGCTGCTGGAATTTAAGAAACTCTGTCACCTCTGTCTCTCCATTTCTACACGTGGAAAACAGGAAAAAACTACTCATGTTCTTTATAAAACACATTAAGATGTACCAGTTCATGTTGCTATTTAAGAGCTTGGTCTTATTACATCAAGATTAAGAAGCTACAAGAAACTACCTGCACAACACTAACATCAGATAATGTTAGTGTGGAACTCAAAGGGTTAAAGAGCTCCTTTTTCAGCAGTGGCTAAACCACATGGCTACAGTACTGGTTGATTTTCCTCCCACCGTTGTGTTTGGTAAACACACAGAAAGATTATTTCTTTTCACTGTTGTAATTTCCAGTTTTAATATTAAATCAGACAGCTTAGGTTATTTTAAGTTGCCCATAAATAAAATAATAGTCCCGGGGGGGAAATGAGTGAGAAAACCAACATGTGTACATCTATAGAATCGTTAATTATTTTTGCTAACATTTCCAACTCATATTTATGCTTCCTGTTTAACATCAGAAATTCATCTCCCCCAGATCTTGGTTTCACTCTTGCTCTTTTTCTTAGGCATTTAGATGGAACATTTTGACATTTTTATTTAGCCATGTATAGCTAAGATTTTTGGAGGCACGGTAATGATACTGGTCTATGAGATATAATATATGCAATGCCTCAAAAATATTCCTCCAGTTTCTCTGAATGTAGAATGTAAATGTGTAGATTTTCATAGATACAAGATGTCATTATACTTCAGGCAGTAACTGGAGAATTAAGTCTCGCAGAGGCATTGAACAAAGGGATTTCCCCCTTCCTTCCCTAGGCACGAACCATACAACAGATAGAAGCAATCCATTACACAGTCCCTGTGTATAACCTCAGCTCCCACTGCAGCAACAGGATTTGACAAACAGGACCTTGCAAGGAAAGTGCATAATTCTGCTTGAAAGGGCTATGATCTGAACTTTCAACTGTTGTGGGTTTTTTTCCCCTCTTTTTAAACTATGACTACATGGACTCTCCCATGTAACAGCTCATGAAAAAGAGCTGAAGAGCCATGAGTGTGCTACTTATTGCCACACTAGCAACCCAGCAACCATTTGTAAAATTTTACATGGGTGATGAAACGAGTGTCATGGAAAAATCATTTAGCCATATAATAGAAAATGCTCTGAAAGATTTAGTAACACGAGGCCTAAGTTGGGAAGGTAGCAGCCGTGCACCTTTAGCCAACAGTCCCTGGATGGGGTACCAAGTTCTGAATTTGAAAAAGCCCTTCTGATGGTCTGCAGGTGGATATATACACTCAGCTGGATAGGTACAGTATGAGTGGCTTCAGTGCATGCAAGAAACTTGCAGCACCACAGCACAGAGTTATTCTGCATAGATGTGAAACTATGCAAGTACTCCTGGTAATCAGAAATTGTCTCACTCTTGAGATCATGCTGCTCAGAGCAAGGTTTGGCAGCCAAGCTACAAAACTCACCTTCTCTCCACCTTCACTGCAAGTCTCAGGGCATTTCCTTGGAAAAGATAGTGCAGGCTTCACGCTACTAGTTTTCAGGCAGAGCCATAATGAGTGCAAGAGAAAGCCATGGGGAGAGAGACCAACAACAGACCTTCAAGTCTCCAACCCTTATGGTAAAAGCAGTGAGGGAATTTTAGATACGAGGTGTCACTATAAAAACTATCCTGAGACAGTGCTCATTTTTTTTCACCCCTTATACAACAGTCTTCATTAAAAAAAGTCACATAGCCTGCCTTCCTTTTGGGCTATGAACTAGAATTTAACCTTGGACCTTAACAGATACATCCCCGCTTCCTACTTTAAGGAATAATTTCCTAGGACTATGCAAACTTCTACTCATTACCATCGAAGATCACTGCCTAGTTGCTAAAGCAATAAGGTGATGCAACCAGGATAATCAACATCATCTTAGATGCTGGTGTTTAAAAATCCATTTTTACAATGGCAATCCAGGAGTTAAATGTAATAAAGTAATAAGATTATTTTGGGAATAATGGAAGATATCATCCAGAGATATGGAGTGTGTTTTTTCAGAAGTACATGTCACCCTTACTACTGTCATTAAGCCAAAGTACATCATGACTTCCACCGGGAAAAAAAATCCAGAGCCAAAAATCAGGAGGTATTTGTAAGTACTCCAAAGCTGTACATCAAAACGAATCAACTCATCAATGCAAAGCACTTCTTGGTTTCTGCAAGTTCAGGATTAGGACTGGATTATTCAGAAGTAGGCACAAAGTTCCTGCAAAATATAAGTAGTGAAATTTCACTCTCACTTACTCACGAGGAAGATAAAAGCAGGAGTCAGCAACTTTCCCAGGTGACGGGGGAGGCAGTGTCATAGCTAGAATGACAACATGGGAGCCTCTAAACCACATCCCTGCTGAAGATCATGCTTCACCACACCAGGTAACCCATCCTACAGAAACCTATCAGGATTTGACAGAAAGGAAGAAATTAATATACAGCCATCCAGGAGAACAGGAAGAATTAGACTATATACCCAACTAAACAGGCAGGAGAGGAAACCCCCTTAATCACCACAAGCAAGGATATACCATAGGCCAGAGGGGGAAACCCCTGTGTTCTACATATGAATCACATTTGTTAATAATGAAATTATAACCCAAACCACAAAAGGTATTCTGTATTCAGCCTGACTAACTTTTTTATTAAAAAGATAGGAAATGGGGTCAAGATTGCTATTGCTTCTCACACTGTAAGAGATATCTTTCTCAGTCACGTAGAGTTTGTACGTTTAGTTTGAGAGACACTGGGAGATCAGTTTTAGCATGGAAAGACAACCTAGCATTTGGAATAGCAAGTATCCAAAATGAAACAACATTTTAGGCAGTTTTCTTGGTGTTTAAGTCAAGGATATCCATTTGGCATAAAATAAATGACCCAACTCAAACTTTCATTGTACTAGAGCTACCCACATTACCTGAACTAGAAGCCCTTGGTCCTTCTCATTCTCTTGGTTCTGGTCTCACACTGGGCTGTGAAGCTGTGGGAGCTGCCACTGCCTGTGGCGTGGCACAGGACACCAACACAGCTGCAGCAAAAACCTGTGGTTCTGTACACCAGGAGCAGCCAGGCTAGCTTTCACCTGTCGTGGTCCTGGTTAGGATTCAAAGTAGTGCTTTCTATCTATTGAAAATATAGCCTATGAGATGAGAGAACCCGTCTCAATCCTCTTGTTAAACCATCTTACCTCTATGTTGCACTCCATACTCACACTACCCATATGCATATCCGCTTCCTAGACGAGCCTCCTGAAATTACTGTCACTGGATAGTCTGAGATTCTACAGGGTTTTACTTCAGGCAAAGGCACTAAATTTTAAGTGCTGAAAGATTCAAACTGAGATTCTCCACCCGAGATTTGATGCCAATTTCCACTACGGACCATTTCTGCGTTACCCCTGCCCTGTGCATTACCAGCTGGTATTTCTCAACATAGAGTTCCTCCATGAATCTGACAACACAGTCAAAGTCTAGGTTTAAAAAGCAGAAAGGCGGTGAACTCTTCTTAAATTCAAAGCTTCAAGCAGTCTTTTCAAAGTGACATTTTTATTTGGGGACAAATGCAAAAAACCCATTAACAAAAAAATATCATGACCTTACGTAGCTTTTGTATAGATGTCACATACTGCTTCAGAAAATCACACCGAAGATAATACAAGTCTTACTACTCTATTTTCTACAGCAGCTGAGTCCCATTTCACATAAAGCAGTCACAATTGTTCCGAATGACAGTCACTTCTGATGTTTTTGGCAGCAATTGCAATAAGGGTTTTGCTATTACACTTACAAAAATGGAAGCAAATAGGTGCTGTATTAGGGCAAATCATGAACCTCAACGGCTCATTTTCACACGTCCTACAGAAGCAGGGAATGGATTATTGGATTTGAAGAGTCTGAGAACTCTCTTGCCAGCCTCTAGATGTTGGCATCCCAAAAAGTGACAACTTCCCAAGAACTTCCTTCTTTCCCTAGGCTTCTAGGCTTTACTTCTTAGTTTTAGGAAACAGCTGGTCAGTTTGATTCACCAGTAAATTTTCTCATTTTCTTGAATGCTTAGTATTTTTAAGAGATTTTAATTTATAATATTATCAGGTGATATCAGCTCCCTTTTCCAAGGCGTGTAATGACTTGCATCTGCCATCAGGGAAAGTAATTTTCAGTCATGAAGTGTTTCACCGACTCAGAACTCCAAAACTAAAAGAAATCCCTCAGAAGGAATTATATGTATTTGTGGGATTTTTTTTTCTTTTCCCCATCAGCTTCAATTTTCAGATGCTCAATACTAACAAGTCAGTCTTACATCCATAGCCAATTATAGTATCTTGACAGGATCAGGAAGAACCATCAGCATTAAATCTCTTTTCAAAACGGCAGGAATCAAGATCTGATTGTCATTTCATGTGAAAATATATTTTAAAAGTATGTATCACACTACACCAAAACATAAGAACAAAATCTTTTGAACAGGAAATGTTTCACAGCGGTAACGTTTCATTTCCTTCTGGGAATGTCAAGAGCTTTCCCTGGGGCACTCAAAGGCTGATCAAAGCCTCCCATTTTGCACCAGAAAGCTTATTACCAGAAAAGGCTTCTGCAAAGTAGGGATCATAAGCCAGCAGTAAAAAACCTGCTACTTCATTTTAGCATCTGGCTCAAACCTTTATACCTCAGTTTAGGAATAAATGGCTTCCATTAGGTCACTCTGTTCATTAAACAATGAAAAATAAAGAGAATTATGTACAACAAAAGGAAAACATAATATAAATTCAGCATAAAAACAATAGCAAAGAGTTTCAAAATGGGTCGAAATAATGACAATACTGCATGTTCACTTTTTTCTAGCCTCAGTCTGAAACAAATACACTGAAAGGTTCTTTTATCATTACTGTGATAATGCACAGTAGCAGTTCCACACATGGAGCATCTATGGTGAAACTGTCCCTATACAAAATCCTGAAGTCTCCAAAATCTTTACATCCTATTTGTAGCTGCAGTGTTAATGACCTATATGCTACATCAGACTGAAGTCCTTTGCTTTTCCATCTTCCCCAAGTGGAAGGTGCATTTATGTTTCCTGTTTTCATGGATTGGGGTTCCCCCCCTCCCCACTCCATCCTGTTCTCTCCCACCCTGGTTTCTCTTCTGTTCAGCCTTGCCTTTCAGAAAAAGCTGCACCTTAACATTTGGATGCAAATGTCAGGTCCATTCCATTGACAGCTCATCCCATAGACAAAAGGCACAATTACAGCCTAGTAAGCCACAGTCATTTTTGTACTTGTTTCAGTGACTGGTAGTCTCTGCGGTTAAAAAGAGAACTTTTCACTGATCACACATTCACTGTTCCCCAGCATCTCATGGAAGCCAGCCTTTCACAGGTGCTGTACTGATATGCTAACATTAAAGGGCAAATCCAAAAGATGTTTTTCTCGAAAGCTTTAAAATGGAACAGGCACAAAATGGACACATTCAAGGGCCTCTCTGCTCCTATTCATTTATATCAAAACCTTTACATTACTAAAACTTTTAAACTGGGATCTGAACAGGGCAGGGGGACAAAACGCTTACTCTCTCACACATCTGGTTATGGAATATATGACTGAAATTGCTATGATGCATTCGCCACCAATAAATCACTGTCAATCTTTCCTTCAGCGAGATACGGAAAGTAAAAAGTACAGTAATTTGAATAATGGTGGGACGACCAATACCCAAGCAACTTTCTCCATCACTTTTGCTTCCACTGCCAAATTTGTCACTAAGAAAATCCAGAGACCAAGTGAGAACTCAGCACTAAAAGTTCAGCCTTGCATTCCACAGTACAGTCTTCTAGCTTTCCTATATACCCATTGAAGTGGCAAATCACCCCAGATCAGTCTGCACTTTGTGCAGAGCTTGTATGCAATTTCAAGTCATACTTTGTGGTTTAATAGACTTCTCTTTATAGAAAGATTGCAAGAACAGAGCAAGAAGAGAATAAACTCTAAACAGATATCTGTGGTCCTTTTGGAAACCTCTAACTACAATTGAAGTTTCAATTTCCTGCATTTTATTGCTGTACTTTACCATTTACTTTTGCTTATCAGATAGAATAAGGTCACAGACCAAATGATTTTATGGTGTTTGGATGTGGTAGCCCACTTTCCTCAGACTAGAATCCATTGCTTCAGGAGAGCGCAGTTTCTCTTGTGAAAAGCAGTCATATTCTTTCTGCTACTACGCTGTTCAGTCTTGCCTCTCTGGAAACTGCTTCCATGGCTGCAGAAATGCACAACCATCCTTCCTGAACTCCAGAAAACTTAGATGTGCAAGACTTAACACCTGAACTCTACTGAACACTAGTTCTCTAGGATTTATTATTGCCCATCATTATTTAGCAGCATGTTCAGTGCAATACAACAGTAGCTTCTCTCCTATGTTTATAAAGCGAACACAATGAATTTGGATTTCACTTGTCATGCCTAGGCATTATTATAACATGATGAACAAAATAATAGCACATAAACAGAAAACACGTTCTAGGTCTGAAGTGTTTCACTTCCCTCTTGTAATTTTGCCAGGCAAGTAGTATCTACTGGTTTGGAAATTTAGTATTCCCAGTCTCCTAACTGGCTTCGTACCATAGGAACTTACTCCCCCTGCCGCAACACAAATCTTAGAAAAACTTGCTTCTACCAAGGTCCACTGATTTTTCAGGGCATTTTATGGTTCTCTTTAGACACTGAAGGGAAGAATCACACTCTGGTTTGATTTCTCCTGTTAGACTGAGATGGGCGCGAGCTGATATGGGTGCTGTAGTAATCATCCAGATCGCAGCCTAGCTAGAATGCACAGCACCTCCTCCCCAGCCCACGCAACTGCATTTCCTTTCTGAGAAAACCAAGGTACAGGAGGGAAGGTGACGCACATATGGGTCTTGCTTGAATTACGGGGTCATGACGTGGCTGGGGCAAACATGCAGATCTAGGGACATGCACTCTTTTACAATTACCACAGATTTCAATTATGAAATATGATGTTACCATGCTATAATGCATAGTTTGTATTTTCTGTTGAGGCAACTATATCATTGCAGATTTTTCATATACTTTCTACTTCCTCCAGAATTAGGTACAGAGCATATCCTGGATACTGCTATCCTAGGTAGATGAATCATTTGGTAAAAGCCTTCTTTTAGGCATTTATACCTATGAGTATATCTTCCAATCTTTTCCTTCAGCTCAGCCCCAAAGCTCTCCCCTTTGTTTGCACAAAGCTCGCCAACACTATGCACAGCTAAGCTATTTCTCACTAGTCTCTGCTCTAGACACGAGACATGACAAGCTTATTTTTCCATCTCACAAGTACACATGCCACTGCTCTTCCATACTCTGTTACTACTCAGTTAACAGTGACTAACTCCTTTTACATTCCCTGCAGCTAGTAAAAGGCTTCCTCAACCAAGGGAACAAGGTAAACCTGGTCATGGAGTAGTTGCAAAAGAGCAAAACTGGCAACACAAACATCAAATGTAAACACACTTGTTATTTCATTGCAGAAAAGAGCACAGCATGACCCCGGTACAACTGTGGAAATCACCTGTGTGAATCAACCAACCTCTCTGAAGACCCAGTAGCAAATGCCCTTCTCCCAACAACTGCCCAAATATGTAACAAATCAAGCCCATCACCTGAGCTGTGCCAAGCCATACATGTGAGCCCAAGTTCCTGTTATCCCAAGGGCTTTACAAACAAAATGAGTACTCCTAACCTAAAGAGCAAGTCAGAAATTATATGTATCTAGGTATGTATCTAGATATAGTTCTCTAGAGCTAGAGAAGTAGTAATGGTGAAGGACCTTTGCAGACCTTTCAATAGCCTTGTGATAAAGACTTTTAAGTCAAAAAACATCAAGAAAAGCGGGCATAGGTGTAGAACCACATCTACAGCTAGCAGTAACCACAGACCAAGACCACATTAAGTAAGGTTATAAGACAGAGGTCTGTCTGCCCAGAAAGAACGGAACAGGCTAGGCATATTCTCATCACATTCACAAAAATACAGCTGTACGCTTAGAACTAGGTAAAAGAGGGTCCTTCACTGAAGGAGGGTTCCTGCAGCCTGAACTTTGATGAGTATGGCCATTTCCCCCTGCAGGTAAAAATACCTTTATTTCCTCATAACATCATCTGAAACTTTATTCCTGATAGGTTACCCATCTAATAAAGTTTTTAGCATTCCAAAAGCCCATAAAGATTTCCCTATTACCATTCTATTTTTCCTACTAATTTCATAAGCACCACATCGGTATTTAATGTACTGTCTTCCATGACTGATTTTAAATTTTACTGAAAATACCCATTCCTTGGAGTACTTTCTTTTTCCTGAAACTAGTTCCTTGAGTTCTTTTCATTCCTACCTCCTGTCTAGAGGCCAACAATCAACAATCATCTGGGCAGCAGCAACGAAGTGTTGTGCCAGTTTTTAGCACAGAGAAACATCTTCTCTGTGTCTGGATTGCTAAGCCTCAAGTAATACGCTGCAAAGTGGAGCTGCACAGCAGGACCTGAAGGAGGTGTCTCCTCAGTTTCAGCCTTTTTTTCCTCATGCCAATATTGCCTTGACAACTTATTGTCAACTTATTAAGCAAATGGAGAGATGTGTATAGAAGCCGTTGTATTTATTCTTCACCCCAATAATCATAAACCAGTTATTTTCTTTTTAAGGCTGTGTTTTCTAGCAATATTTCCTTTGAAAATGACACTAACAGGCAAAAGCAAGATAGAAGATGGAGTAAAAAAAGAGGAACTCCAGGCATTTTTTGTTTTCGTCTTAGACGCCAGGAATCCGTGGCTATCCAAAAGTATTTTTCATACTATGCAGTGCAGGATCACAGAACACACATCTGGAAAGGAAACCACTTCTGTGTCATTACAAACATACAAAGAAGCTTTGATTGTGATATGATAACATGCACATTGTCTGATTCACATCAGGTCTTCTGTACTTAAGGATATGCAAAATTTATATCACATTAAATCCAATACACCTTCGGTATCTGTCCAGAACTTTGCACAGGCAGGTACAGGTAAACAAAAATCTGATGAGAGGACCGGCTGAACAGTTTATCCCCTTACATCAGTTTTTCTAACAGAACACAGTGCCCACCACCCCCTTCCATCCCAAGATTCTCACAGCTTGCAAGAAACTACAACATTTTATCTATCTGATCTAGCAAGATTTACCTTCTTCAATTCCCAGTACTGAGTCAAACAGTGCCATGTCATAAGGAACAAGTGAACAATGATGATTGAAGATTCATTAATTCAGGGGAATCCGAATGGGGAAGATATAACTTGTATCCTCTCAGAAATCCACAGTACAGTGGTCCCAATCAGTCAGCCTACAGGTGAGAAGTACTGCAGAGCTTGTTTGGAGGGCTCCAGTCATACTATCAGCAGAAAAGCTCTTTCTGCTAGCTAGCTTCTGCCAGCATTTCAGCAACAGCTCAGTGAAATTTCAGCTTCTGTATCATCAGATCTCAAAAATCTCAAAAAAGTCCATTCAGGAAAAAAAACACTCAACCATTATGGCAAAAGTAGAATGTCTCAGAAACAACCCTCTGACTTACTGCACATACTCCTTGCAAGCGTGTCAAGTGTTTAGTGTTATCCAAAAAAGGCACAGTGCTCACACCGATACTGTGGACACCTTGAACAGTATAAAAATTGAGCTCTGGTCACTGTACTACTGACCTTATGACACATTAACTGATTTTGTCATTTTTTCTACATAAAAAAACAAAACACTTGTGTAGAGCTTATGGTTTTTAAGTGAACTAGTTACTGATCTGCTGCACCTAATAGGAACATATGTAGAGCAAACTAATAAAAAACACGATCTAGGTAGGGAAACCTTTTAAAAAGTAACATTAGTGTCTTTTCAAAGGAAATATTGCTAGAAAACACAGCCTTAAAAAGAAAATAAATGGTTTATGATTATTGGGGTGAAGAAGCAGACATATGATATTCAGCTTGTCTGTTACAGCGCTTGTGTTGGGACCAGAGATAGCTTTGCTCCATCTATCAGTAATGAAATGATTTTCAACATGAGTGGAAGGGAAAGAACCAGGAACAATGCTTCGCTCTGAATCAGCCACTGACACCCACAGAGGATTTTCCTGGCAAAAGATATTTTTTCTTCAGCTTTATGCTCAAATTCACGTTGGGCCAGGTCACTAGTATGGAAACATGCCTTTGTAACCAGTATCAAATTAGAGTTTTTATTCATTATTTCTGTGGTGTATCCATTAGAACTCCCACTCTTTAGACAAAAAAAATTTGCAATTTTTAGTTGTTCTGGGGACTCTTTTAAAGTTTATACATTAATTAATCTACTATGAGAAGACTAAGGCACTACCACAAATTTCACATGTTTTCTTTGGGACAAACTAGATATACTCACAAGGCAGATTTTTTCACACCATCTATGCCCATTGAAAAAGAAACCACAGCCTCCTCATTTAATACAGCACCCGTGTTTCCCTTACCTGCATCATTACCGGTTAGTGAAGGTACAGTCATCTTAAGAAATGGAACTGCTACAAACAACAGCTGCAAATCATCCATTCCAACTCTCTTTCAAAAAGGTCTCCCAAGTCTAACACCTTGTTTGACAGGACCAACAAAGGATGCCTGTCGCAGCACAAACAAACTAGTAGGCTACAACATAGCTTTTACCACCAGTCAGATTCTATCATCCATACTGTTTCTCCTTCCTCCAGAGGCCAAACAACACAGCTCCTATTCAATCTGACCATCTCTCCTACCCTCCTTGGGGCTATTTAACTACTTAGCGGAATGAGCTACAGCTGCGCATCATCCAGGTTAATCAACCCATCACCTTCTAGGCAAGGCCACAGCTGCATATTATCAATGCTAATCAGCCCACTGCCTTCATTCCTCTACAGATGCCCACGGAAGATAGTTCTCCAGTATAGTCTCTGAGTCACTTACAGTTGGTGGTTTAAGAGCCTATTGAATAAAAGGCAGCACTTTTGTTTTTAAAGGAATGAAAATACTACTGGAGCTTCTGGTATCCACAACATCCTACAGCAAGGAGTTCCTTCTGCTTAGCTACATGGAGATGGCAGAATGAAACCTTAACTTCATTTGGAACCCAACACCTCAACTTGTTTGACTGTTTATCTTCAACTACAGAAACATTCCCTCTTTACCCTCTGTCAGGTCAATGAGTTTATAGGCCTGTAATACCTTTCCTCATACACACCTCTTCCAGCTTGAAGAGTTTGATTCTGCTTAGCCATCTCTTGCATTTTCATCCCATCTGTAATCCACATGGCCGTTATCTCTGTCCAGATATGGGGCCAGAACACACACACACAATATTGAAGATGTGGCTGAACCTCAGATTTACACAGCAGAGTTGTGTTCTCCTTTCCTAGTAGTACCTAGCATTCTGCTTTTTGATTAATGCCGGGTATTTACGTGAAATTTGAACTGAAGCACTGTAATGCCAAGCTAGCCTTCCCGACCTGCAGCAGCGACGTTTCACCCACGTAAGGTCAGGACAATTTTTCAAATCCTCCTTAATTTTAGGCCACTAAAGACCTAATTCAGACAAAGTTCTTTTAATAGATGACTTTCTGTTGAGTGTGAGCTGAAGTCTTACTTGACGTCCCCAACTGGCACCTGAACCTACCCTCTACATTCACATGAACAGCTCAGCTATGCTGCACTGGGCAGATGACAGCCTGCTTCTATCTGCAGAGAGTCGGTGGAGGGCCCAAATAAGTACCTTTGTCAGCGATGGCCCCGTTAATCCTCAAATGGGTCAATACAGGGCCAATTTATTTAAAATCTTCACTAATGACCTGCACAAGAGGGCAGAGTGTCCTCTCAGCACGTTTGCAGAGGATACAAAACGAGGAGGCATGGTTGACAGATGAGATGGTTGTGCTGCTGTTCAGAGGGACCTTGGCAGGCTGGGGAAATTTGGCAACAAGAACCTTACGAAGTTCAGCAAAGGGAAATGCAAAGTCCTGCACATGGGGAGGACTTACAAAGGTGTATGAATATCTGATTTGTGGACGAGGGAGGTGTAAAGAAGAGGGACCCAGACTCTTCATGGTTGTCCCCAGGGACAGGCCAAGAGGCAATGGGCACAAACTGAAATACAGGAAATTCCACTTAAGCATAAGATGTAAAAAATTTTATTCACTCTCTTTTTTATTCAAAATGTCAACAGTGGTCGAGCACTGGAACAGGCTGTTCAAAAGGGTTGTGGAGTCTCTATCCTTGGAGATGCCCAAAATCTGACTAGGCATGACCCTGAGCAACCTGCTGTAGTTGACGTTACTGTGAGCAGTGGACTAGACAAACTCCAGAGGTGCCTTCCAATCTCAACCATTACATGAAAATAAGCCCTACTCTGATACTCTTAGTCAGCTGCCCCTTCCTCTCATGTCAAGCAGCACCTGAGGTGTGAAGACAATATTCAACAGTAGAGCACCTCCTTCCACTCCAGAAGCTGTAAGAGAAGTAATGTATTGAACATATAACAGGCAAGAAAAATGAGCAAAGCATGAAGAAATGTTATTTCTAGCCTGGGTAGAGCTACTACGTAGACTCATCTTCCTTGTGGCAACTGCAATAAGGATATGCACAATCCTTTCCTAAGAAGCCTTAAACTCTGTTAGCAGCTCAAGATGCATTTGATATTTATTACTAATTCATCACTCTGTTCCTCTAAGAATTAATTTCAAATGCACAAATAGAAAATGACAATACTGTCCAGCATTTTGAGACACTGGGTGACAAAGACTTAGGGACCAATTTCTTCCCCAGCAAACACCATATTTAGTCACTACTGTGTTACATTGAAAAAAATCCTTAAGAAGAAACGTGTCGTGTGGTAGAGCACTCTACACTTGTACAGCCTTCCACATTTTAGATTTTGAAAGCACAGCAGGGACAAGTAACCACCAGCTGTAGTTGGCATTTTGAATAAAATACAAATTTTTTATTCCTTTAAAAACACTTTTGAGTTTCTGAACACCTCCTTGCATGCAGGTGCACATACCGAATTCTTAGAATTCAGAAGAAGGGGCTCAGGCACCACTTGTCCCTTACTAGATAAACATCTTCACTTTAAGGATGAAGACCTCTTTCCTGCCATCACCCACCCACTGAAAGTAAATTTAATGAGGGTGTGCTCCTGTCTTTGAAACTAAGAAAAGAGTAAGACCAACCTATTCACCACCACAGCCAAAGGCAATATTGCCCCTCCACATTCAGACGGACAACTTGTTAGCTATGTCATAGCTATCAGAAGCCACCATGAAAAGCCACTTTAATGACAAATCTGCTGTCTTGACAACAATCTCATTTGTCCACAGTTCAAGCTGTGAGTAGTGGCATTTACAGTGTCACAAACACTACTTAGTTGTCTTCAACAGACCAGAAAAATGAGCAAGAACATACCTTTCAGACACCAAGGAAACACTAAGTCCTTGGACACCACATACAACAGGTTCACATGTAAAAAAATATCTCTTTATGACTGTTACATACATCATCTAACAGGAACAGTGAAAATGCAACTCCTTTTACCTCTGAACCTGGAAAAATACTGCAATGACATCACCTTTTCAGTTGCTATTTCATTACAAAAATTCCTAAGATTAGATATTAAGAAAGTAGATTCACTGTCATCCTTCCTTACATGGAATGACAGATTACATAAACGGTAAATGAAGGCTGCGTTGTTCTCTCTAAATAGCAGTTGTCACATTTTTTTTTGCTGAAGGAGACACCCAACTAACCCTAAAGAGGCCACCAAACCGTGGCAGCAGTTAGTATCACTCCAAACAAAATCTTTCAGTAGCTGTGAGAAATACAGCGTAAGAGTTAAGGAGTGCTCTCTGCCTCGACTTGTTGTAAATCGCTTGCATGGTGGCTATAGCAAGCATCGCTTCCCACCGACCAGAAGCGAGTCTTGCAGCACAAAATGGAAGGAGAGCTTTGTAAAATGCTTTTGGCGAGTAAAGAGAATCGCGTATTTTTCACGCCCATCTAGATGAAGTCTTCATTTTAAAAGGATACGGCTTTGGGGTTTTGACTTGTGTTCAAAGACAGCTGAAAGAAGAAAGCACACCACCTCACACAATTTTGCCAGGAGTATATATGGATTAGAGCGGAAGGAAGAGCAACACCCAAGCTGGTGTTAGCACGGCAATGAAAGCAAACCCAAACACTGCAGAGATCACAGAGGCATAGAACGGTTTGGGTTGGAAGGGACCTTGAAGGTCACCTAGTTCCAACCCTCCTGCCATGGGCAGGGGCACCTTCTGCTAGACCAGGCTGCTGCAAGCCCTGTCCAGCCTGGCCTGGGACACTGCCAGGGAGGGGGCACTTAATTACCTGGTAATTATTAATTATTTAATTAATAATTTTAAAAAATAATTAATTACTGGGCTGGTAATGAAGTACGACACACCTGCTCGCTCACTCCCCCCTCACCCAGAGAGATGGGGAGAAGAGTTGGAAAGGAATGTAATACTCAAGGGTTACGATAAGAACAGTCTAATAATTGAAATAAAATAAAAATGAAAGAACAATAATAACAATGATGACAATAACAATTATAATGAAAAGGGGAAGGGAAAGAATAAAATCCAGAGGTGAAAGAAGAAAGGAATACATGGTGCACAATGCAACCGCTCACCACCTGCTGACCGATGTCCAGCCACACCCCAGAAATGATCGTCCCGCCCCGGCCAACCCCCCAGGTATATACACCAGACATGATGTCCCAGGGTCTGGAATAAATTCTTGGTTAGTTCAGGTCAGCAGACCTGGCTGTGTCCCCTCCCAGTTCCTTGTGCCCCTCCAGCCTTTTTGTTTTCAAGGCCTGAGGAACTGAAAAGTCTCATTTCAAAGCCAAAACACAGCACCATACCAGCTCCTAAGAAGATAATTAACTCCATCCCAGCTGAAACCAGGACATTATTCACCCCTTATTCCATACAACTTGTGTCATGCCACATTTTCCAACACACCATCACCTCTCCTGTCCTTTAAGATAAATATGCAGATATCATTCCCTCAGTCTACGGACCATCCCTCTGAAGTCCATTGAGTTCATTTAGTCCGTGATGTTGGGCTCTATCTGCTGTACCAGTCTTTCTGGGCAGGGAAAATGGTACAAGGTTTGGATCGCTGCATGTCGAAGCCAGTTCTGATTCTATTACAACGGCACTGATCTGGTTTCACCAAAGTCATTCTTCAGTTAAGGAGGAGTCAGGTTCAGATCTTCAAACCTAAAATAGTAGAGATGGGGGCCAGAAGGTATGCAGTACCAATCGCTATCCAGTCTCTACGGGGCCGTGGATTCAAATCCTACTGCTGCCACCAGGGACAATATACAACACAATGACACAATGAACATCACTCGGTTTATTGGCCGTTTTCACCCAAAATCAAATCCCCTCAAGGCACACATCTAATTTGCCCGTCCTCTTGCATTACCCACAAAATGCTCCCAGATCCTGGAGCAAAACCAATCCCATGAATGGGTTTGCCATTGCCTGGAGCAGGAATGACCCAGACCATTTTCCCAAGCATATTTTTAAGGTGCAGTACTGGAACTTTACCCTCCTCTACCATATGCAAAAGCTTTGATTGGGCAGGACCAACTCGGCTAGCAGATCCTCTGGTATTCACCAACCAGGTAACCTGTGTTCCAACGTTTGGAAGTCCCACCACCCGTTGCTTTCAGTGCAGTCTTCAACAGCCCAGTACATCGTTCCGTTTTCCTAGAGGCTGGTGCACAATAGGGAATGCGATACACCCGCTCAATGCCATGCTTTTTGGCCCAAGTGTCTATAAGATTGTTTCAGAAATGAGTTCCGTTGTCTGATTTAATTCCCCCTGGGGTGCCATGTCACCACAAGACCTGTCTTTCAAGGCCCGGGATGGTGTTCTGGGCAGTGGTCTGGGGCACAGGGAGTGTTTCCAGCCACGCGGTGGTCGCTTCCACCATTGTAAGCACATGGCGCTTGCCTTGGTGGGTCTGGGGGAGTGTGACATAGTCAATCCACCAAACCTCTCCTTATCTATATTTCAGCCGTCGTTCTCCACACCACACAGGCTTTAACCGCTTGGCTTGTTTAATTGCAGCGCGTGTTTCACATTCGTGAATTACCTGTGTGATAGCGTCCGTGGTTAAATCCACCCCTTGATCTCAGGCCCATCCATATGTCGCATCTCTTCCTTGATGACCTGAAGTGTCACGGGCCCACTGAGCTATAAATAATTCACCTTTATGTTGCCAATCTAAATCTGCTTGAGCCACTTCAATCTTGGCTGCTTTATCTACCTGCTGATTGTTTAAATGTTCCTGTTCATGTACAAATGTTATGGGTGATGCTGTTACTTTGGGGTGCAGCTTTCTGCTGTAGATTAGACACTTTAGATGCAATTGATTCAAAAGGTTATAAAGTCAAGTAAACCAGTGAAAAAACTCAATGAAATAAAGGATAATCTAAAACCACACCACTGAGTTACATTTACATTATGTAGCAAGTTTTTACAGGGGTAAATCTATTAATTATTAGTCCTACATCAACTGTGTATATTTTACTATCAAACTATAATTCTGTTTCCATCCTCTCCCTAATACTCAGCACTAGGGTGCAGGTCAGACCCACCTTGGAACAGCTTCCCAGACTAAGTTTCTCAGACACAGACTTGATGGGGAGTCCAGCCCGTGTCCAGGGGGGTCTCTGGGTTTGGCTTTGCAGGTTAGTGTCACTGCTAGGTTAGTGTCTCAGCGTTGCTCAGTTTTATTGTTGTGGTCACTTGGGTATGGGTGGTCTTGCAAGATTCTGCAACTGAAATTCACCTCCAGTTGTCAGTACCAGTCAGAAGTCAGTGGTATTCATGTCATTCTGACATTCTTAGGGGCGTTTTTAAGGCTAGGCTCTATCTCGTAGCCTCAGTGTTTCCTGTGTCTTGCTGCGTCATCTTGAAGGGAATTTTTTTTTCCATTCTTTTCGCATGCTGCTGTTAAGAATTTATCAAGAAGGAATCTATGTTAAAAGCATTATTCTACAAAGAACAACAAGGTAGAAAATGTTTATGAATGAATGCGTTGCTCGTTTTCTCATCTTCTCTGTCATACTGTGTTTAGGTATTACTGTTATTACAGGCTGTCGTTGGGAAGGCATCTGATTTGAGAAGAGGGTGGAGCTGATCTGTTTGTGGCTGGGATGACTGACAGTATTTCACTTTTCTGAGTCCTTGTGGGTGGGGACAGAGCACTCCTTCACTGTGGGAAGAGGAGGTAAGTAGAGCAACAGATACCAGATACCAGCACTGTAAGTATTTTTGCACTTTTGGGAGAAAGCTATCATTAACGCCTATTTTCTCTTTGCAGCTTTCAAGAAAACTGCTGGGCTTTCCATGGCTGGCCTGTTTTTAAGTATAAGGTGAAATACTCCATACCACACCCACCAGCAAAACACATCAAAGACTAAACGATAGGCTGATAACTGTTGTTGTAGGCTTACTTTCATCAATTACAGCTGGCATTGTTTGCACTGAGTAGTGGGGCTGCGATTGCAAAAGATGCTCCTCTCAGTCGTTTCTTGCTGCATAAAGCTTAGCTGCACAAAGCTTACAACGGCACATGACTGACTCCATCTTCGTTTGAAGTAAGCACGTTGCTGGAGTTCCACAAAAAGAGTTTTGTGAATACATAAGGCGGTATGTGTTCACATGGATTTATACGTTAATTGTCAATTTTATGTCAGTTGTTGCTGGAAGGAACTGGCTAAGTGTTCTGGGACAATGGTACCTCAGTTACCTGCACAGTTACTTTTTCAGGTGTGTTACTGTGTTCATGTTTCCCTGTCTCTGAAGATTTTCGAGAAGTACGTCTTTTGCTTACACCAATGAGAAAAAGGCATCCTGGAAAAAATATAGCAGAAACCCTGTGCAGCTAAGTAGGACAGCTCACAAAAAAAAGTTTGGGGTTTTGGGAGGAAGCAGTTTGGTGCTATTACTTCTATAACTTGTGCTCTATGCCGGCATAAACTGGTATTTTATATTGCTTTAACAAGGTTATCTGCAGGTGTCTTGTTTTGAGCTGGTACCTGTACACTTGTATGCTGGTAATGCTTTCGGGCGGTGGGGGTCGGTGGGATGTTTTTAGAAAAAAAGAGTTTAAGTCACCAGTGAAAAAGACAGCATCATTTAACAAAGAAGACTCCAGATGTGATTTTTATATGATACTGAAATTTATTAAATATAACATACAAGTAACTTTTAATAGTTTTTTTAATAAATAGTTGTCTCTATATGTTTATTGACAAAGCAAGAACCAATTAGTTTTCCAACACTACATTTTGAGCCCGTAGGGCTTACAGAAAGGATCAAATGTGATCTTAGAACAGACTGTCTTATCACCCAGACTAAGAACATACCGTGGCCCCAAAATGGACAGCAAGCTAGTAAGCCACAGGGCAAAATACATAAATTAGTCATAATTAAATATTTAAATAAATAATGTAGCAGTTATCTGATTATTTTAGCATAGATATCAGAAAGTTTTTCAGTTCTTGGTGAAACGCAGGAAACTTTTTCTTGCCATTAGCTTCACATTTCTTGCATTCAGTTCCTCTGCGAATGAGGTCCTGCAAAACAGATATTTTTGTTGATTGGTGATAGCTCTCTTGCCAGACAGCTTTAGCAATAGTACATCAGTTTCTGTAGGTTAAGCTTTTCTTTTAAGAAAAAAAAACACCTTACTATTTCAGTACATTGGTTTTTTTTTCAGTTGGTAAGTGCTGAAGGATGGTATGATGAAGCTGCTGCTTATAAAGGAGATTTTTGTAAATGCAAAAATACTACAAGGTAAATACATTCACTCTCTATGATTTATACCGCAGCAGAGGCAAATCTTAATTTCTAGCCTGAAGAAGATTTCTAAAATGATATAAGGACCTCTTAGCCATGGTATTTGTTTATACAGTGTATCCAGCTGTACTGTATTCACTGTTGTCCTTTACAGTCATAAATTTATGGCTCAGTTTTTGAAGTCATTGCTTGTGTAAATAATTGTTATGCTCCTAAAAGCAAGTTTTTGTCAGTATAAGATGCTTTGCATAGTTCAGTAAAGAAAATAAGTGTCATATTTTTCTAAATGTTGCCTTGTATAACTAGTAAGGCTCAAATCTGTTTTCCTGTATTGGGGTATCATGCAAATAGATGTTGTCATATTGTTTAATGTTATATTTTTGTATAAAACCCTGTATTCTCAGGAGATGATAACATGTAGACCTTGAGACATAAAAATACTGATTCTGGCATTGTTTTTCACTAACACTCAAACACTTTTTCCCTTCTTTTTGTGTTTTTTGGGGTTTTTTTTGTTGTTGTTTGGTTTTGTTTTTTTTTTTTTTTTTTACCTGAGTAAAAAGATTACCTACCATAAGACTCTGGAGATTCTTCTTGATATTTTGAAGATTATCAATATCCTTATTTTCAATTTCATCCTCCAAGAGGTGCATTTCTGTCAGGTAACACTGTAGAGTTTGCCAGCTGCACTCCTAAAACAGTCAGCAAAATAATTATATATATATATATATATATATATATATATATATAAAAAACTGGTTTACTGCAGACAGTTGATCCAATTAAAAAGAAATTTCAGTTGCCCATTGTTTTTGTCCTCATATCAGGAATTCAACTGTTGGTTTTCTGCAACATATAGTTCATTTGTTTCCCTTAAAAGCTGTACTGCAAGATGATACACATGGCCTTAGTTCTGTGGTAGATTATTGCAGCTTTTGAGAAGTGAGTAATCTTTCCAGGACACTCAAAGTGTTAGAATATTTCTTGAGAACACAAAATTGTAATACGTGCTCCTAAACCTACTCCTGGTTGTCATGTGGAAATCACAGCTTAAGCAAAAGGGTTAATAGTCAAAGCTGCTGTCAGTTTTGTAGTGGCCTTTTTAGGGCCATCTTCAGTTAATGGGCTTTAGTTGCTTCTAATGTCTCCATCTGATCTGGCTTTAGAATATGATAATTAACTTTACACAACACTCCACAAGCTATTTTGAACTCTCAGTGACAAGACGTTATTAATCAGCCTCGTACATTTGTATTTAAGCACTGGGGCTCTAAGATAGTTATGTCTTGATGTTGCCACCATAGGAGAAAAATGACTCAGATAAGGAAGTGGTTGCAGGATCTGGCTTTAAATCTTTACTGAAACAAAGTTACTGTTAAGTGAGAATTCTTCTGGATTAAAAACTTCATTGGAGGTTCAAAGTCGTTAACAGATAACTTGTGTACAGACTTTAACTACTTCCCAATATTAAATAACTTGATGCTCTTGTTCCTTGGTCTTCTTGCACATCAGATTAAATAGAAGACTAGCACAGACCCACAGCCTGTCAATGAGTAATAGCCTGTGGTAAATCTATACTTAGAACACTACCTGCACTCTGATGTGCAATTTTTTTAGAAAGAAGTGACCACGATATTAGTATTCTTGTGGAACTAAGTCTTAGGTATTCACTAAACATCATAAAACGTGAATAGATAGCTAATATATCTAGAATGGCTTGGTAAAGTTTTGTTCCTGAAAAGAATAAGGTAGAGCATAATTGAGTTTCGTCATTGGTGGGACACAGAAGACTTACAGCATCTTAAACGGAACCTACCAGTGGCTCTGTGTCTAGTTTAGATAAAAAATGGGCAATTTTATGTAGATACTGCTTTATCTAATCTAAGTCTAGTTTCATTCTCAAAACTGTTCTTGCGTTAGTGTTAATACAACAGTATTGCCTCCTGCAAATCTAAACGATGCTTAAATAATTCATAAAGCATGTTTTCCTGTGGATTCAACCATGTATTAACAGGGAGGATTAATTTTGTCCTACATATTGCACAGAACAATGAAGTAATATTGTACATTAGCCTGTTAATGTTGGAGAATAGAAATCAAAAGCAGAAGTATCTTTCAGAAACTGCACTCCCTATGCTGAATTCAAACCGTTCAGATTTGCCTTTTATATCTGCCTTTCTGATAAACAAATTGTTTTGGTGTAGCTCAATAATATATAATTTTATTCTGAAAACTGAAAATTTAAACTCACCTTTTTGTCATTGGGTGTGTAAAGGTCAAGATCAATCTTCTGTAGAGAAGGGGGAGAAAAAGTTAATTTTTTCTGGAAAAAATAAATCGAAAAGATAAGTAGAAAAGGATCTTATAATAAAAGTAAATCAGCCACTTACGTCCTTGCTTTTTTCCAGGAGTTGTAAATCGCTTATCAAAGCTCTAAGAAGGCCATCTTTTTCTGGTGGCAGAGATGCTCCATAAGCTGCAGTCATAAGCATTACTGCTGAAATACAGCTGAAGATCAGTACCTTGCACATCATGTCAGTGTTCTGGTTATCTGTATGCTAGTATTTCAGTTGTGATGTATGATGAGAGCTGATAAGTTGTCACTAAGCTGTTTAGTGTATTTATACTTTTCTTTCTGGGGGGGGAAAAAGATGGGGGCGTCATGTAAAAGAGGTTTTATTACACATTTTTTCATATGTTCTACCTGTATGGCAAGAATCATTACTTTTGTTTTTCCTCCCCTGATGACACTTTGGAATTTTTATAAAGCAAGAGGGATTTTACCTACATTCACTGGTGTAAGAGAAGCCCACACTCACTTTTGGCAGTCTCTGTGCTTTCTGCATGAAACACTTTTTCCTTCATGCACTGTCCCACTCCTCCATAGAAGATGCTATAGAATATATCACTGCCACACAAAATGTTGTTCTAAAGGTGTCGAATTTAACTGTGTTGTTTATCTGTATGTATTTGTCCTTTCACAAGTCCTGAGGTATTGTTTAAATGAAGAAGAAAGAAGCATTCTCGGTTTAGAAATTGTTGATTAGACAACAGGAAGAAAGTTGGCTTCCTGCCTGAAGGTGGTTTTACCTGTCATCTTTTGCAAAGACAGTGTAAACTTACTTACTTAGTCTTTATACCGTCAAATTTAAAATGTTTATGAAGGAAAACAACAGCAAGAGTCTTTGTTTTAGGATGTTAAACCATGTTTTCCGTTAATGCAGCTCTTAATGCTGTTCTTTTTTCCTTGTGTGCACCTTTCACTTTTCTCCAGCTTACACTGAAAATGCACTGCTTTTAAAAATATTTACAGATTTTCTTACTGATACCTAACCCGCTGCATTTTGTGGTATGTATCACAGTACTGACATTGAAAGTAAGCAGTCATTTGACTCTGAACTCTTGCATAATGTTGCTGAATTGTTATTCTTTTCTGGTTCAGGGGTCTGTTGGCCGGTATCTTTGGAATGCTACATGCCTTGTTTAAAACTAAGTTTTCTTCATTCTGAGTGTGGTTCTGAGATAAATACTCCCCCTGGTGCCCAGAAGTCTCTCACGTTATGTGACTTTTGCCCAGTGAACTTAGCTGCTGAAGCTGTGCGGAATAAATTCTGGGTTTGCACGCTATTGTGGTTTGAAGTTTTGCAGCGTTCAGGATGAGCAAGACTGGGTGGGTAATTACTTTACCTGCCATTGCATATAAAACTACATGTGGAAACCTACTCTATATGTTCTGATTATGTAATCTGAGCGGGGGTGGATCTGGTCAAAGTTGGTTAGAATATGCTTTCGCTTGGATTAAATACAGTCCGTTACTATAATTCTTTTTATTAGTGTCAGTTTGTCTGTTAACTATTAAACCGGTGTTAATTAGCAGTGCAATCTCAGCTCCTGGAGAAGTTAGTCTTCATTTTCCTGGCTTTGAAATAAGTACAAACATTTAATACGTATGGTCATACAGAAGTCCTAGTAGCTATTGTAGCTTGCAATATGTAGTATTTGCGTAGTTTGAAACCTTTTCTGGCCCTATTACCTGCTGCCTTTTGTCTTTATCCTTAATAGTAACCAATTTCAGACAGGAGTTATGACTGCAGAGGTGAACTGCTGAAGCACTGGATTGTCAGCCTTTCTCCAGGGTGTTAATAAAGTTAGGTCATTTTATTCAACATTTGTAGTCATTTGTTTAAGTTAATGTGTTTTGACTGTGTAAAGTATTAAGAAATACTGCAACAGTCAGCACAAGATACGATTTTGTTTGGAATTATTGCTTGCTGTTTCCAACACTATTCAGTCTTTCCTATGTCAGCTCTACAAAATTAGAGAGGTTTGTCTCTTCTTTATGTAATAGTCCATGGAAATACATTTGGAAGCGCTGGATTTCAGAATCTGAATCTGACGCCTTTCTGGAGTAGTTTTTAGCAGTTTAGAACAGAAGTTGCTCCACGCACTTCCTTTGTGCTAGAGTATTGGGGATTTTTTGCATCAGTGCTTAAAATAACACAGCCAGCACTGGATTATTACTTTATTTTCACAGTGTTCTACTGTTTTCTTTTACAAGTCTTGGAGAACTTAAAAAAAAAACAAAACAAAACAAAACAAACAAACAAAAAAAAAACAACAAAAAAAGAAAGCCTAAGCATTCTGTCAAATTTTTCAGCAAGTTTGAAGATTTGCAGATAGGTCCGCTAAAGAACTAACACTGTTGATGTAACTCGCTCCCATGCATCTCTGACCATAGAGCTTTTAAGAACATTTTCCTCTTAGGTCCTTTATAAGCCCTAGTGTACAAAACCACGATTTCAATTGTAGCCAAGGTGTAACTGGAATCAGATCTTTATCTGTTAATTGTTTTCAAAGATTAAAAGAGGCTTGCATTTCAAGGCAGGGAGGGGGGAATCTGAATATGCAGCATTTAATAAATTATTAATTAAATTTATTTATTAATAAATTATTTATTAGAAATTTAATAAGTTTAATAATAAACGCACAGCACTTTTGATTAATTAATTTTCCTGTAACATTTCACTGCAGGTTTTGTGGTCCAATGGGAAAAAGCAACAGATCTTGTTTTGATGATTTGTATTGGATGTGCCAGGTGAGGGGGAGATGGCTTGGAGTTTATTGATAAACCCAGAAACAGCACAAACTTAGTTAATGTTAACACATTAACAAAAACTTCATGTTTGCATTATACCTTAAGTTTTGGGAGTCTGTTCTGCTTAAAAGTTTTAACCTTCACTCTGCTAGCTAAGCAGTTTCCAAAAGAGTTAGCTTGCTCTTACAGGCTATTCTGTTTTCATTGTGTACATGCAAGACAAACCAAGTCTGACCACAAGTAGTAGAGAGAAGTGGAATGTACAGGGACAAAGGCAGAAACGTTCACGGTCATGGTACTGGTAAGACTGTATATCGGCTGTACGGTGGTCTTTGTGTCGTTTGCTGACATGATGGCATAAGCCCCCCAACAATTCCCAACAGTACTGTTGTGTCTTAATAGGTTTGTGTCCCAAACATCTTTTTCTTTTTTTTTATTTTTATTATTATTTAGTGTTTTTCTTACTTGCATATTTTTCATTTAAGTGCTGTCTGTCAAATTATAACAAAGCAGTAGTTCAGTGTATGCACAGGGGCTCATATTCTGTCAGAGGTGGGTAGCTTGTTCAGATGAGAATATGCTGATGTGCTATAACTTTTAAATCCAGTAACATTTATCTCTGTGTGGTGCTGGACTTCTGTGCTGGTCAGATTTCAGTAATTACACTCAAACTGAGCTCTGGGGTTTTTTTACTGGGCAAGGAATTACTTAGGGTTTTATTCAGAGGTAGAGTGGTTTAGATAGCCCTCCCAGCTTCACCATGGAGTTGATTGTATTTTAACAGGAAAGCAAACCACTCCTTTAAATTGCCTTGGAATCATAGAGGATAAAGTAGTGCTGCCAATGCTGATCCCCAAAATCCTGTCTTTAAAAAGTATTGGGGCAGATACCAGTGACCGTGTCATACTGTGGGTTTTTTTTGTTTTGTTTTGTTTTTAATGCACAACTATGAAGGGTTAGTTTATTTCTATCTCATTTCCTTTCTAAATAAAATATCGTTACACTACAACAACATTGTTAAGAAAAACACAGTAAAATGCACCATAACTGAAAAGCTTTAAGGAACACCTTAAAAGCCTCACCTAAATTTTCAAGGAAGATTAATTAGCAGCAAAGAAAATACATTAAAGGGAAACAATATTTGTAGATCAGGGAGCTGGCAAGGGAAAAGCATGTTTGTGTCTTTCTGTCATTTTAGTGAATTGTTTATACTTTTTGTAGTACTTGTGCCTAATATAAAGAATAAGGGCCCATTTTCTTTATTTATAAAATGAATAGAAGTAAACGACACACAGAGACTGAATGCCTGATCTGTACAACTTCAGGTCTGATTAAGTTTCTATGTAGGATATGACTCTTCTCAGTTCAGGCTCATTTTTTGTATCTTTCTGAACGGAAAGCTTGCATCTCCCTCTTTTTTTTTTCTTTTTTTTTTTTTCTTCCTCCTCCTTGCAGAGCTGATGACTGGTGAAATGTGGTGAGAAGTTTTGGGTTCATTGAGGTATCAGGCATCTTGTTGATCAAGGTGCTTGCCTCCTTTCTCCATCACCAGAACAAAGTCTTCTTCAGCTGGAGCCCGTCACTGTGAATGTCTTGTTTGGTGTACTTAGTTCAAGTGCAGATGTTTTTCAGACTCCTACTATAGTAGCATGCTTTTACAAGATCACTGTCAGTAGAGTCACAGGAACCGCAGGAGTCTGATGAAGGTGATAACCATCAATTTGTGATCACGGTCTGTTAACTCCTTCTAGCTGTGTTCTAGGCCTGTTTGCAAGTATTTTGTATATAGTAAAAGTTGTCTTCTGTTTGCAGATCTCCTAGTTCTAAGCAATAACCAGTGAAAGTAAGCCTTTAGTATTCTTACTCCGCTCAGAAGGGAGAATCACATAAACATGCTGAAGTGAAGATCTGAATGAAGGGCTGAGTGGTGGTTGCTCTTCATGTGATTTCAAGCCATCAAAAGCAGATAGCCACCTCTTTGCTTCCTCAGCCTTTTCTTGGTCTTTCTCCTCAGCCAAGTGGTAGCAGAGATGCATGATCCTGCCTGCATTTAAGAACCAGAAAATTGATTTTACTGAAGGTGTTAGGTTAGTAACAAAAGACTAATAGGTTAAAAAAAAAATCAGCACTACGCTGCATGAGCTTAATGCACCCTGTAAAATGGACTGCTTGCTTCCCAAGTCCCTGTGATCCTAAAAATTCAGAATCTCTGACCTGTTGAAGAGGTGACTGCTCTATTTTCTGTTGAGCAAGAACAACCATGGCAATATCAAAGTTACAGCCAGTCATCCGTGTCTCCATGTTGCAGTACATTTTTAATAGATACTTGTACTGGGTTTGCGTGGCAAGGTTTTGGTAGCGGGGGCGTACAGGGGTGGCTGCTGTGAGGAGCTGCCAGAAGCTTCCCCCATGTCCAGCAGAGCCGATGCCAGGCAGCTGCGAGAGGGACCCGCTGCTGGCCGAGGCCGAGCCCCGGGGCGATGGTGGCAGCGCCTCTGGGGCAGCGCGTTTAAGAAGGGGGGAAATGGCGCAATGGCAACTTCAGCTGGGGGGAAGAGTGAGACTGTGAGAGCAGCAGCCCCGCAGCCCCCGGGCGGGTGCAGGAGGCCGAGGGGCTCCAGGCCCTGAGCAGATCCCCCCCCCGGCAGCCCCTGGTGAGGCAGGCTGGAGCCCCACAGGGTGCTGGGGCTGGCCAGGCCTGGGGCGATGGGCAGTGTTGGAGCTGAGGGAGTGCAGGGACCATGTCCTGGGCCCAGAAAGCAGGCAGCCCAGGTTTTGTTGCAGCAGTTCCATATGGCTACACAGGGAAGGTGAGGCCCAGCAACAGAATTCCTGGCGGGCAACTGGCAGCCAGATAAGTTTAACCCACCACCATCACGTAAAAATAAATGTGGTTTGGTTTTGGTGGGTTTTTTGGGTGGACAGCATGAGGTCTAGGAACAGGAGACTGCAATGACAGCCAGTGCTCCCAGCCTTGCGGAACAGCATTGCGTGACAGCCATGCCATTGCTACCGCAAGGCGTCCTCTGCCTAGGTAAGAATGTGTGTACAAATAGTTACCACTTCTCTTGTAGCCAGTTCTTCTCAGTTTTACTTTCACAAATGTACATATAAGTGAACTTGCATTTTATAGTCGGCACCTTCCAAATTATTTTCAAATTGTGTGAATAAAACATGAATGTCAGTGTATTTGTAAGCTAAGTAGTGTTTTTCACATTTAGTGTTGCTTAATGCTTTCTTTTAGATGTTTTTATAGGAATCTTTTGCTGTTCTATAATGCAAATCCAGTGAGGATAGAAAAACCTGTACTTGGCACTGCACCAGGCTCAAAGCTGCTTACATAAAGCAAAATACAGCTCGCTCGCTCTCTACATGAACCAGCTTCCAAAAGGAGCGGCTCAGGTAAAATCACAGGTGTGCGTGCCTTGGCATTTTCAGAGATGTTGTAGTGGAATATTTATTTGCAGTGACAAACACATTTGTGAGTGTGGAAAATATGCATTGTTACATGTTTCTACCATGGGGGGGCTATCCTGCATTTTTTTTCGTGTTTTGCAAGCATTAATGTGCAGGGAGATAGTGATCAGGGTATGAGATACAGCTCAACGTGACGGCACAGGAACCTTTTACATGGGTTATAGCTTCAGGACGATGCTTTGTTTATTACAGATACCCACTTAACAGTTAACCCCCCTCCCAAGATAATCTTAAAATACTAATAAATCATTAATTTAACCACTGAGCAAGTGGATGTGGTGACTGAATGCCAACCTTTGCACCATGGGCCTAGGCTATAAAAAACCTTGCACTGAAGCAGTTCCTGCTCTGCTTTGTGGAAAAAAAGTAATGAGAGAAACTTGATGGGACAAATATCCTCCTATGCTTATGTTTACACTTAAAACTTTCCAAAATTTAACAAAAGTTAGAATAGCTTTGACATTTAACAGCAGCAGTCACTGCTTTACTGGGTTACTATGAACATTATTTTGTGTCCCGTACAGTGGAATGATGTCGCTGAAAATCAGACTCATAAATTTTTCATATAAGCGAGACAGCTGGCAGCTTTCATACTGCGTATGTTTGGGTGCTGGGAAGGCAGAGCGGTTTATTGCAAGCTGTGCTGACAGGGGGAGCCCCTCCTGTTAGACCTGCAGAAGGCTTCAGATGATGTTCAGTGCCACAGGCCGCTCTTACAAGGAAACAGTTGATGAAACTTTTTCTGAACTGCTCTGTAATAGTTGATGGATTGCAGTGTCAGCACTTTGTCTCTTGGTTTTTGGCCATTCTGGCATGTGCTTCTTGAAACAAACTGTGGGAAGTATTTTT
The DNA here is from genome assembly GCF_963210335.1 of Falco punctatus. NCBI lineage: Eukaryota > Metazoa > Chordata > Aves > Falconiformes > Falconidae > Falco > Falco punctatus. Next base: position 5,076,156 of record NC_137580.1, on the reverse strand, counting down.
GTCTAATACAGCAGATTTGCTTATGTATAGAGTTATTTAAAGACAGGTTTTAGAAGGGAGCTACTTGCTCTGAGTAGCAAAGTGGGGCCACTTAGAAGAGGCAGTAGTATGTTACTTAAGCAAAAGCTAATTTTTTGCTTTATAATAATGTAGCAAAGCAAAGAAACCTTTGATCATAACTTTGTATGGGGTCTTCCGCAAGGAATGGAAAGAGTTGATGAAGAATAATTTTCTAAAAAGGAGGCATCCAATGAAAATAATGCCACCTCTGGAGAAGAAACTGTGAAACAGTATTTTTTTCTATGAACTGAATATTGGAATTGATTTTTCCAAACACTAATTTTGTGTAGAAAAATTAATATTATGTAGACCAATGGAAACATCTGCATTATTAGCCTTTTTCTTTTTTTCCCCTCTTAATTTGATCTTGTTTTGTTTAATAGGAAATGGAAATTGCAAACATAAAAGAGGGCTAGAAATAGCTATAAAACAGCATGTTGATGACACACTTATATCAAAGCTTCGCACGACTTATCTGGTCGACAAATGTCATACTTGCTTGGTAAATGCTGCATACCCAATTCAAATAGACTTCAAACAGATATCTCTTAGTTTGAATTGGTCATTGCCAGATATGTCACTGAAGGTTGCAGATGGATTAAATGGGAAAACATAGAAAGGTCAGAATTTTTCTTTGTTATGTTAGAAATAATGGTTAGCTTTATTGTTTTGTGCTGGCTCAGTGGAGTAATGTTTTTTTAATCTATGCATGGAGGCCACAGTATTACCCAAATGAGAGACTCTCTCCTGTGTTTGGTGAACACATCCTATGATTAGATGTAGTTTTGGAGATCTTGTAACCTTACAGTGAGATACCAAGACATGAGATTAAATAACTCTTTGATTTGAGATACCTTTATTCCATTGTCTATGGTACAGAGTGTTTCGGTTTTCACAATACATAAAAACAATTAGCATCCTAGTTCAGATGTATTCCACTTTTGAAAACGGTTGTTGGTTGGCTTGTTTAAATTCTCATAACTGCTGATTTGCATTAGCTTTGTGTGTCAAAAGTAGAATCATGTGATCATATTCACAAAGCATTAGAGGGGTAAAAAAAAAATCCTGCCATGATCGGAGCAATATACCTATAATGCATTACTGAGTGTTATTATTCTCTCTTCATTTTGACTGTAGTTCACCATTCAGAAATGGCTCTTACATGGCAAGTTGCCTTTGCAAGGTGGCAATGTTTAGTTGCTTCAGATGTCTTGCCAAGGAAGGAGGATGGAATGATTTGCTTCAAGTTGCAATGTACCAAGAAGCAAAGGTAAGCTGGGGGTGGGGTGGGGCGGGGGCGGGAAGTTCTAGCAAAAGAATCTCTTAGTGCTACTCTCATACATATACATGTACTGCATAAAAAGAGCTACCTGCGAGAAGGAGGCTATGCACGTTAGGTGGAGCTATCCCCCACACATCCAGCACTGTTAATAAAGAATACCTGCTTAACAGTAATAGATTTGCTGTTGAGTGATTTTCCTTTGTTTTGTCATCATAAGATGAGGCAGCTACAAATTGCATACTTGAAACTATGTTGTATCAACTGTACAAAACATTGAATTAAACATGGGAGGAACAATAACAATGCAACACCACATAACATATAAGGATGCATTTGACCCATGGGGATACCTGAAAGCCAGAAGAAGGGATCAAATTCCCAGCTCTCCCAGGTCTTGACAGTGACATGGGCCAGGTTTTGCATTCCTGAAGTAATATGTTGAACAACTTGACCATTATAATAAATTTTTAAACAACAAATAGAATAATTTAGTTTACCACAGACACCCTGTTCTTTGGCTAGCAGGTAATTGAGAATCATTCAGTGTTGGAATATCATTGTTCACATCTGTGTGGCCTGATCTGCCGATAGATCAAGGGCACGTGCAGTCTCATTGGTGATAATTTCTAGGACAGCTTGTAACCTTATGATGCGATTTAAATTATAGATAGGTTCTCGAGCATCACTAACCAGTTTGTTAGGGTTCCATGGGACCGGCTGTATAATTCGTTCTGGTGGCCACTCCTCCTTTCCCCAATTCAGAGTGCTCCCACCAGTGACGGAGGTATCAATCAACTGTTTTTCTCCTTATTAGGTCATCATATATTCAGATTCCTAATCTCTTTCCTTGACAAAACAAGGGCCAAATACAATGTACTCCAGACCAATGAGAGGGAAAATTTTGTAGTCATACTGTCCACAAACCAAATAAGGGCTCTTTAGGACCCAGGTTCCTTTAGGGAAAGGACCAGTCCCTTTTTTGTCATTACTTAGGGCATTGTTAATATAAAATGTCCTTGTTTCCCAAGGGCCCACCTATAACACCTTTGGCAGAGTTGTAACTACATCTCCACGCTCCCCCATTTAGATTCCAGGAACAACTGGATACTAAGGGAGTTCCTGTTTGGTTGGTAGTAGACTAGAATGCTTGCAAATAGGCTGTTTCCATTTCAGTATCGCCAAGCACAACAGAACACTCATGCTGCCTATTTCTCTGCAGTGGTGTTACCTCACTGAGAAGTGAGAACACCCATATTAAATCCTTTATCCTTAACCACAAAACTGATACATACTTGTCCTTATACTTTGAACAATTATGAGGTTCACATTCTGCAGTTATACAATGGTAACCAGATGATAATGTCCATTCACAGGTACTTTGTCTCAACCATACCACTACCAATTCTCCCACTTCAGTGCTACTTTCCCCTTCACTGATTATTTTCTGTTTGTTTTTTTACTTGCAAGGCAGCAGCTCGATATTTCCATCTATCTTACCCTCTTGTTTAGCAGAAGCATCTGTAAACCAAACATTTTGCAAGTGTTCTGAAAATGGGGGCGGGGGGGAATGAAAGGGGATACAACTTGCACCACATGGGAAATTGTACCCTTTCCAGTTTTCAAGGCAGCTTCTTCCTGAATAGCCAAGGTCTCAGCAGCACCCTCTGAAACATGGAAAATATTACAGTAATGTTCAACCTGAGCATACCATTTCCACACCGGGGCTCATTGTGCCACCCTGTCAGGGGCTGGTGACACCATCAACAGAGGTTTTATCACCTTAAAAGGACCTCTGAGCACTATCAGTTGTTTATGTATGGCCCATTTGGCCTCTCACAGGGCTAAGCCGATCACAAAAAAAACCCAAACATTTTTCCAGGTGGGGTACCAGGTTCAGGGAGAAGACAGGTTCAGCCCATCAACTGATCCCAAAAGTTATAATGGAGTCTTCCCGCCATAAGGATGCCTATGGCAGAAGAACTGTATCCTATGACTGACTCTTACTAGCTGATACTGTTATTTCAAGCTTATTTTGCTATCAGCGTACTACCATCTGCAATCTTCGAACCATATTCTGCCACAAACTTGTATGTTGTGTAATAAGAATCTCTATCTGAAGTTAATTTTGTGGGAGTCCCCGGGGCTTTGCGTAGTGGTTATAAGGGATGTGACTCGGTGATGCCATCAGCAGAGGTCCCTGAGCAGGTTACTCGAATCGCCCTCCGAAATGCGAAATGGTGGGCTGTCAAAAGGCAGGCAGTGGACAAGCCGGTCGGACAGGCAGGGTCTCGTCGTTTTGGCGAAAGTGACAGGCTGATCAAATACAACGGGCTCGAGGGAACCCTAGCGGTATCCATGGGCGGGGCTTGCTGCCAAGGGCGGGGCTACGCAGCTCCCGGGCGGTATCCATGGGCGGGGCTTGTTGCTAAGGGCGGGCCTACGCAGCTCCCGGGCGGTATCCATGGGCGGGGCTTGTTCCTACGGTCGGAGAACCGCTCTGTCGGGCGGTATCCATAGGCGGGGCTTGTCGCCAGGGGCGGGACCACGTGGCATCCCGCCAGGGTTAAACCACTACACTATGGAAGCTGTATTACTGATATGTAAAGAATCTCAAAATCTACATTACCCAACTCAGAAAGGAGTCTTTTACTCTTATTTGGTATTAATAAAACCAAAACACAGAAAGACTAAACAGAGCCTGCTTTCATGCAAAGGAAATGGTAGCAGAAGAAAACCAGGGAAGTGTAACCAGGTAAACAGGTAAAACAGCTTTCAAAGATGGCACAGACTTCTAAATTGCCTCAAGTAAGTTTAAAAGGGGCTCTGCACCTTATGCTTCATCCTACATTTTGTGCCAGGCCAAGGAGAAGGAGCATTTGTTGCGAGTCATTGATTGCTATTTAGGAACGGATCAAGATGGCATTTAGGCATCTCCAGCAGTGCACATTTACCTCACTTCTGAGGTGTTCACTGAGACAGGACTGCTGATGGCAGTAACATCTCTTTTTCATAAGCTCCTTCCTTCTGTGGTTCCAACTGAGTCACTCTCAGACTGCCATCTTCCTGATGTGCAAGGGTAGACCCTGAACAGCTGCCTCACAGCTTCCTACCTGACTTTGTGAAACCCTTAAGAAGGCAACATATTGTTCACTCTGCTCCTTTTCAGTTCTAAAACTCTGGATTAGGAGAGCAATCTGTTCCCATAAAACAATTTCTCAGTTCAATAAAACCATTGCATATCTTCCTACTGATTGCTGCACCATGAACTGTATCTGCAGCCACTGAGGCTGCCTGAGTAGATGTGAGTGTAGGTGTACTCACAAGCCTACTGTATGAGCAAAATTACCATAGCAATTACAGCTCCCAGAAGTACTAGCCTATTCAGGCATTTAGAGATAAACCTAGCTTTGGTGGAACAGAAATTCAGCTGTGCATGCTAACGTCACAGTGGTTCAGAGTGCACAGCACCAGGCAGAACCAAGTTTAGCATCTCACAGGACAGTTCTCTCCTTTAATAAACTGGGCCAGTATCTGCAATCCTCAATCTAGATCTATGAACCCAGACGAGCTGAGTAACAGCATAGCTTCAAGAAGTCTTCAAGACAGTACTGTTAACACAAGAACACTGAAACTCATTTCTTAAAAAAATCAGTGACTGTAACAGATCACATCATTCACTACCTGTTGCTGCAGCATACTTCTGTAGTGACGGCTAAGAGAACTCTAAACAGCCATGAAAAATAACAATGTAAAACAATATTATCTTTTAAAGTAACTGTTGTAATGGCATAGGTAGTATCTTTCAAAACCAAGAAATCCTTACAATTATGAGTTGCAGCTTTCACCATAAAGATGCTTTGTAACAATTCCTCCAGTAGTTTATTTTTAGCAGGTTTTCAGAAGGATGAACCTATAACCTATATCTCAAGTAAAGAGGATTTAGGTGTTTGAGTACCACACTTACTTGTCAGATTTTCCCTCTGCATTTCAACTTTTGCCCACCACCTCTTCCCTCTACAGCAAACAAAAATTTGGACAGTAATCAGTCACCTTTGCCCTGGCAGTGAATATCCCAAGTATAACAGTGTGCTTGGCACAGTGGACAGTATTTGGAATGAAAATAGTTTCCTACCAATCAAGTTAAATTATAACCCAGACTAACCTCAGTACAAATTCTAAGATGACCATGAGCATTAGACAGGACAAAGTCAGGAATTCCTAAACTGGGAATTACAACCAGGCACAGTGCACCAGTAGAGCCTTCTAGGCACCACAAGGACTTGCACCTTCAGAGAATCAGCTTGCAAAAGCCTAACTGCTCGAGTTCATCCCTCTGGTTCCATCTTGATGTGACGTAAAGGCAATAGCAAACAGAAATCCCTGCTGAGTTGAAGAGACTGGAAACAGGTAGGTGCTGAGAGGGGATGCACGATGGCTAGGCAATGCAGAGCTTGTGTCTCTGCTAGGCAATAATAGAGAAGGATGGGAAACCAATAACAAATCAAAGTGTAATATTCTTAAAAGCATGTGTTTTAAAGCAGGGAGTCAGAAGAGAATAGTTAGAGTAGAAGGTAAAGCCTGAGGCGGGCTATGGTAGTTTGCTGCAAACTTGTTTCAAAGTGTTTAAAGTGAGGCTCAAGTGAGTGGAAGAAGTCAAAGAAAGCTGCCTCAGTGTAAGAGGTAGCTAAGAAAAACAGCACTGAAAAAGCCCACGGAAGTTAAGATTACATGGGATGTTACCTGTTGCTAAGGTTGTTGCTTAGTTTACTTCTCCCTGTAAATAAACCTAAAATGTGGGAAAGGCAGGTGGAAGGTTAAACACAGAAGTTCAAGTCATCCTTCCTGCAGCTTATGCCATCATTGTAGGCACCTGCCACTCACAGGCAAGGGTCCATCTACCATTATCCCCACTTGCCTGAATGGCCTTTTCTCAAGATTAACCCCCTCAACATAAATCACTGCTCTCATTGTACTCCTGCTGCCTATAAGGTCCACCCAGCAAATGGAAGTTGGACCCAAAGGCAGTGGTCACTCCAGGACAAGGTCTCTCCTTACCCCACAGAACATACCTTTTTACATAGCTACAAGCCTGCCCAAACAGGCTTCACTTTGCTCATGGTACCATCACCACAGCACGCTCTTGCCCCCCATATCTCACCTCACAATCCCTGTCACCCATAGAATAGGCTCCCCCAACACATCCGCAGCCCTTCCTTGAGGCTACCTGCACCTGAGGGCCCCTTTTCATAGGGCTACATGCCTGCTCAAACAGAATAAGTTGAATGCTTTAACACTGCTGCCACCACACTGTGGCCACAGCAAGTAGCAGCTGTGCACTGGCATTCACACCTGGACAAGGCTCTTTCCCAGTGGTCCCCTTCTCACAAAAAACCAGAACTGGACATGAAGCACTTGGCTTGTGAACACCATTACTAGTGCACACTCGGCATTCCTTCCTCAGGGGAAAGATTTGGACCTTGACAGAAAGTTCTCTATTGAGAGTATAGGTTCCCATAATCACTGATCTCTTCACTCCTCTGTGCCAGTGCTGCCACACATTCCTGCCACCTATGTCATCTTCACAGAATTTGAAAGCTACATACAGGCTCCTGCCCCACCTAGGGATGCCAACGCCTATGCCCCTCCAAAGGATCACTTTTCACAAGATTACAAGCCCACTCAAACATGAGGCACTTGGCTCCTGGGTAAGGACCCCCCCACATAACAGGTCCTCTCTCAGAAGACAAGCCCACCTAAACATGAGGCACTCAAGCTCATGAATATCATCACTGCACTCTACTTCCACCCCCACCACCCTCACACCGTATGGAAGCTGCACACACGCATGTGTGAGTCTTACAGAAGGCTGCCCTACCCCCAACAACTCTCTTCTCAAAAGACCGATTGCCAGCCTGCCTGAACACCTCTGCCCATGAACCTGTGTACTGCAGCACACTTCACCTTGCCAGCCGCAAGGCAACTGCTCCTTCTGGACAAATCCCACTCCCCCTCCCACCCCCCACCCAAATCTCTTTGCCACAAACTGCAAGCCCACTCAAATGCATCACATACTTTTCTAGTAAACATCGTCACCACTGCACATACCTGCCAGTTCTGCTGCCCTCCCAGACCATGTAAACCTCACACATGTATCTGGCCCTCCCTGGGGAGGCGAATCTTTTCTGCAATGAACACTTTCACAATACAAGCCCTTAGAAAAACTTTTTAGTTCACAAACATCATTGCAGCCAAATGGCAGCAGCACACAGGCTTCTGCCCCCGACCCCAGCTAAAGCTCCAACCCTGCAACAGGTCCCTTCTGCTGACCCAAGGCCACCCAAACATGAGACATTCAGTCTGCAAATGCAATTGCATGCTTATGCTGACCACATCACCGTCACAGCATATGGAAGCCACAAGCATCTGCCATTCCTGGGCAAGGCTTTCCCCAACCCCCAAGCAGCTCCTACCTCGGGAGACTAAGCCTTTCAAACCTGAGGAACTTCACTCAGAAACACCATCATACTCTGCTCCACAGCACCACCCTCACCCCTAACAGGAGGCATATACTAGGGTGCATTTTTGCCGTGCAAAGCTTTCCCACCATCCTCCAGTGGGTACTTTCTCCACAAAAGCGATAATTCTTCAAACAGGAGGTACACAGCCTCTGAACACTAGTGCAGCCACACTCCTACTGGTTTCATAGCCACTGGAAACTGGTCACCAGCACTTTTCCCTAGATTGTAAGTTCCCCTCAAAGACAAGGCTTTTAAGCTCATAGAGGTCATTGCCATAACACACTCCTCCTTTTCATGTCATCTTCACAGCACATAAAAGCTGCACACAGGCATTGTCCCTCCCCAGGGAGGCTATACCCCACTCAGAAGGGTTCCCTTTAAAAAGGCCATGAACCAACCCTTTTGGACAAAAGAGATTTAGACACCCCTGCCACCTCCACCACAAACTGCATATCAGGCATCTGCTTCTGTCCAGGAAGACACTGCTCCCTGACAAATTCCTTTTCACCAGACTGTATGGCCCACCAGACTTGAAGCGCTTAATTTAGAATACCACTGCTTAACCCTGCGCCTTCCTCAGGACACAGAAGCTGTGCACCACTGCTCACAGGTATCGCCCCCACCTTCCCCTCTACAACCCCAACACTTTACAGGCCGCTGTCACCATTGCACACTCCTGCCTCCTACATCACTCTCACACACCCACCACCCCTGGAGAAGACTCCCTTTTCTCCATTCCCTTTTCTTATTTCTGTAATGTCACAGTTTAGTTCACTTGTGAAAGCCATCACACCCTTCTGCCACCCCCACACAGGTCTCCACCCTAGCTAACACTTTCCACCCTTAGTGCTCCCTTCTCCCTTAACACATGCCCACACCAATGCCTTCTAACAAGAGGACCTTTGCTCAAGAACACAGGCCCTGCATTACACAGCACCACACTCAAAGTGTATTGGCAGTCCTGGGAAAGGCTACCCCTAGCACAGGAGCCATTTTATAAGTACCCTAGCTGCCAAGACACCTCCCAAACACAAGGCATGCTGTTTGTAAACACCACTCCCACTGCACGGTCCCTCTACCCCACCACCTTCGCAGCATACCAGAGATGCCCACATGCATCTACTCCTTCCTTCATAAGGAGACCTCCTCTCGTACCATCCCCCACTCAGTCCCTTCCAGAAGCCCAACTGCAGTATTCACAGGTAACCTTGCACCTTTCTGTCATGACTACGAGCTCACCAGAGCACAATTCTGCCGCCTCCCCGGCAGAGACAGAGCTCTAAGGCACTCACCAAGCCTGGCCATAGCTCTCCTCCACAAGAAGTTACCGTTTCGCGTTATTACAAGACCTTCTGAAGGTACTTTGTTTAGCCAGGCAAGACCCTCACACTCTCCTGCCACCACCCAACAAACAGGATCAAGCACAGATGCCCACCACCCATCACCGCTACCAAGGCTAGCTTTTCACAGAGCCACAAGGCCCACACCAACAGCCCCCAACACGAAGGCCTCTCTGCTCATGTACACCATCCCTACTGCACACCTTAAAATCACCTACCACTCTTATGAAGTCTTCTCACATCTTAAGGTACTTTCCAGAAGGCCCCAAGCCACCCAGACAGTTGCCTTACACCAGGTACAAAAGTCACAAACAGCAACACAGGCTTCCAGCTCCATGCCACCCCCCACAAGCCTCCTTCTTAAACAACTTCAGCCCTCAGCACAGTCACTCACAAGGGTACTGCGCTCAGCCCCAAGCACCAGTCCCACCACCTGCTCCCAGCAAATTCCCTGTGCCAAGGCACCTGCGTAGGGCTTGACCCTCCCTCAGAGTTTCTCAGAAGACCACCAGCCACTGCACACAGCTTCACAGCCCCCACAGCCGCCCCCTCACAAGAGAAGGCACGCAAACCGCCACCGGCCCTTTAACACCCACTGCCGCCGCGCCCCGCCCCCGCCGCCGCCACAGCTCTTTTCTCGCGAGATTATACGGTCGTTCGGAAGCGCGTGCAGGCTGTTGCTCCTCCGTGTTGTGGCTCATCGTCATTTTCCCGCCTTCTGGTGTGTCTCCTCATGGCCACCTGCGCCACAGGAAGCTTTCGCAGGTACGTGGTGTGGTTTTAACTGTATAGGGCCTTTTGTGTTTAGTATAGTATGGTAGTAAAAGCTATGGGTGTGTGCGGTGTTTGTATTTGAAAATAGTTTGGGTTGTTTGTTTTGTTTTGCTTTTTTTTTTTTTTTTTTTTCTCTTCTCTGTTCTTTTTTTAAAAGCTGACCGGTTATTTCTGGTAAAAGAAAAATGGTTATGGTCCTTGAGAAATGTTTCTTACATTTCCTTTAATTTTGTAGCTCTGTGATTGCGGATCTGATCTAATTTAAAATCATAACTAAAATACCCAAACTGTTGGCCTAAATGGACAGCTATTTTGCATGTTTTTCTTCATGTTTGGTTCTCTATCTTAATGCCTAAATTGTTGAAGATATTGAGAAACTGTTTGAATACAGAATAGTTACGTAGGGCTTTGTGTTGTTTCTTTCTATGTACTCAGCTGTAAAATAATTCTGCTTACAAAAAGCACGAGAAGTTCTGCGACTGTTTATTCTTGGCTTTTCTTGAGGGGCTAATGATTAATTTTTAAGGTTTCACACCTCCCCCTTAAAAACTTAATACAGGTCTGAGTACTTCAGAGTGGAATGAGTAGCTCCTTGATGACTGTTACTAAGCTGTTGCTTTACTAGCTATCATAATAGCTATAAGGAAGCAGTCAGGTTAGGCAGTAAAGGCTTGTTTGGGAGAGTATTTTATCTTGTTTCATAGAAAGGTGCCAGTACTCTCTTGCTTTACAGTTGGTTTTCTCTTGTCAACTTTTTTGACCGTTGTTTTTTTAGCAGTCGTGTGCCAAGACTAAAACATTGGCTTCTGTTAGAAAGCATTAATTTTCTAACCTTTTATCTTCATATTAAAAGTTTGAATCTAGTAGCCATATGAGGGGCTAAAATTATGAGAAACTTAAATATGGAGAAAGCATATAGCTATTGTTTGGGGTAATGAGCTGCACCAGTTCCTATAATGAGTTTGCTTTATTTTCTGCAAAATGAGGGAAGTGAGCTTTTTGGTATATTTAAGGAAAAGTTAAACATCTTAACCCATGGAGAAATTGAGTTTCTCAGTGAGAACTTAGTGGGTGTTGCTGCAGTGTTAAAATGGAGTACCTGTTCTAGTCTACCATAAAGCAGAGCATTTAACTTGGCGATATTTGTTCCTTGTGGAAATGAGTTCAGCTGTTCACTGTAATAACTGCTCAGTAGTATGCAAGTTCTAGAGTGCTAATAGCTATGAAAGCTTGTTTTCAAACCATAAAATCTCTGGACCTTGTGAGTAGGTGTGATTAAAAATGTAACTTGCTAAAAGTGAATACTGTGGTGTGAATGAAGAAAGCTTGTTTCTGCCCAGTTTCCTCCTACTTCCTGATTTTTCAAGTTATGCAGCTGTGTGATTTTTACCTTGTTTTTTTACCGTGCCTTCCTGATTATGTTGATGATGAACTTGAATAGAGTCTTATTCCTCCTTAGAAGGAGAAAAGCCTTATGAATGAAAAGTTATATGTATTACCACATTGAGTTTTTCGTTTGCTTGCCCTGATAATTTGTCATCTACTTTCAAATGTTTTTATTGAAATGAACAACTGAGAAATTATTTCTGTGAGTTTCACTTCAGTGCTAAATTGAATTAGTAATAAAGACTTTGAGCTGGATTGAGAACATAGTCAAGATGTCTTTTTTTTTTTTTTTTAAACAAGTGTGGCTTGTATGCTCGCTACTGAGGACAAGAACTGCTTCAGTATGTCTTCTAGACTTTTTAAAAACTTTTTATTGCTGTCATAATATTGGATTAAAGACAGCAGAGTCAAATAAAATACCACTAATTGGATGCTTACCAAAATAAAGTAATCCAAATACTGAAGAAAAAAAATCTTGCAAAGAACAAGGCTAGACTTCACACTAATAAGAACTTAGTACAGATAAAGTCACTGTAATTTGTCAAAGTTGTAGCAAGAACTACAGTTGACTTGACCCTGGGTAAAGCATCTGTAGACAGAATTTAGTTATGCCACTGTGAACTAGCTGTATATTCTGTGGCAAACGTGTTTTAAAAACTAGTTGATTATTGCTGGTAAACTGCTCTCAGTGCCTGTGGCTGCTGAGTAGTTGAGAGAACATTTTATGCTTTTGTGGTGCTTATAACAAAAATGATGGAAGACTAGCAGAACACTAACTGTTCTACTGTGGCGAGTTAGTGAAAATGCAAGCTATGCTTGGCTCATAAATAAGGTAGAAGTTAGCCATCCAGACTGATCTTGGCATAACTCTTCTGCCTAGTGCTGCTGTGCAAGGCACGTGAGTTAAGAGTGCAGCCTATTATGTAGTAGTTAATTCCTAGTGGGATGGAGAATGAGCTGGGGTTATTGGTACAGTTTTATTGGCGCAAGGCTAGAGGGGAGTTTGTTTCTCATGGAAAGTGTATCAACTTTGGCAAAGGTAGAGAACTTTAATTTCTCGAGAAAGCCTTATATCTTTAATAGTTTCATTTTTGAGGAAATAGTGAACTGTTTCAGTGCAGATTTTGAAGTGTGGTGTATGTGTAAAAATACCAAGCCAATCAAGTATCAACTAGATGCCAAGCTAAACTACAGTTACAAGCACATCTACTGGAAGAAATGTAAAAGTGACCTTTCAAGAAACAACTGATAAGTGAAAAGTCTCTGTAGTAGCACTTAAGAGTAGGTGGTTTTAGATAGTTCTGGATGCCTGTGGCTTAACTGAAAATTTTCTTGATTCTTCTGGAATACTGTTTCAGTCATACATCTGCAACAAAGTTAGTTAGCTGCCTGCTTTGCGCTTCTTGGGGGTATGGTCTTGGCGTTACAATTGTGTTGGTACAGTCCACAGTGAGGACTGGAGACAGCAAAGGTTGAAACTACAGTTGTACAATAATTGCAAGTTAGATGTGATAGGATAAGAAGTGAAGTCTTAGAATTTGCCTTAGTATCTACTGACAGATAGAGATGGAGACAAAAGCAGACTTTGCAGTCCTCGTAGCCTCAGGTAGTCCGCTTCTGTTTAGCAATGTAACTAAATACTACAAGTAACTCTTCCTAATACACTGCTTTCATTAATCCCTTCTTTTGAACATCACCTGTCTCCTAGGAACTACCCATTTAATACATTGTTGGGGAGGGAAGAGATGGAACAAAGATCCAGTTCTTAAGTTAAGGAACGCAGTTCTGGGCAAGAGAAATGTAAAGTGTCTTTTTTAGTATAAATGGGATTTCAACACAACTGCTGCAAGCTTCAGCTGGTTTACTGACAAGGTGTTCTTAACTAGGATGAAGTGCTACAAGTAGTCTGTCTGCTCTTCCTGTAGTTACCCATTCTGCAGTTACATTTGTTGTTAACTCCGAGGCATTTTTATATAGAGTGACCTCAAAGCATCTTAGTTAAAGGGAAAACTGATGCAGCAGAAACAAAGCTGGGAGGAGAGCAAGTGTTAGGTCTGGTGCTTCTGTTGTGTGAATTGGGAGGTAAAGATGCTTCTGAGGCAGGACAGTTTTACGCTTGTGTAACGTTCTGTTCCAGACTTTTTTTGTTATCCTTTTCCTCTCAGAGACAGCAACAGCTTGCAAGTCCTTCCAAGGACCTGTCAAATTTGAAATAGGCAGTGAAGATATTGGTACTTTTTCTGCCCTAGACAGCTGCTTGCCTTGTGCCTTACGGTATTCAGCTGGGACTAATAGTAAGTAGTGGGGTATCATGAACAACTGGAAGCTTGCACAATAATGTTATTCAAACCAATGTGCTATTGCCAATATAAACTCAAATATATTTAATGCTATCGTAATTCCCTAGCAGCCTTCCAAATTGGCTGGTAGACTCTGAAAGCCCTCTTTATTGTGACTTTGTGAAATCCTGGCATATTAGACTAAATAAATGGATGTTGTGTTCTTAAGCTTTTTAAAGGAGATTAAAATCTGTCAACTTTGCTGTCTACAGTGTAGCCTTGCATGGGCCCGCATGTTATACTTGAATGTGCTAGTGAGAATCACTCAGACTGGAAAAAATTACAGTCCCCTGAGGATGTGAGCACCTCTTAGGTTTTTATTCTTTAATCTCAAACTTGTACTTTTTATTTATTCATTGAAGTAGCGGCTGTTTTTTTGACGCTTTTCATTTTGACACATAGGATACCAGCACAGACCTCTACTCGAGGCATTGCATTCCAGTAGTGTTGAAATCTGGCTGCCATGTATATTGTGTACTTTGAGGCTGGGTCCTATGAATAATTTCCAGAAACGCTATATTTAGGAGTAGGATTCTAGTTCCAACAGCTATTTAACTTTTTGAATGATGAGTGCTATGAAAATAACTGAGAATTATTTAGAAGAGCTTGCCATTTAAGAGCTACACAACTCAGTATTTAGTAGCCTAAGGGTATGGGGGAAAAAGCTTGTTTGTGGAACTGACATTGCAAGACAAGGCTACAGCAGAGAGAGGAAGCAGCTAATTCTTCACTATAAATGCAATGCAAATAAATCTGTCTATGCTTTTTCTTGACGCCCAACTACTGCTTTCCAACCTAGCTCTGGTAATGTTCCAAGTCTGCAAGCAGGGCTAGTTCCTATGCAGAATTGAATCTGCTGTAGGACTGATGCTTCAGATAGCAGCAGTATGTTGGTGCCACTAGCTTTTAGCCTGTTAACACACTAGTTGGTATTTTTCAAGTGCCCTTCAAGTAGCGTGTAACATTTTTAATGGAAAACAGTGTTGAGCCCACAAAAATAATGGAATGGGGAAAAAAATACCTCATTTTTACTTTGTTAAATATTCATAACATTTACTTGATCAATGCTTCTTTCAACTCGGCAACTTGCTAACTTACAATAAATCTTGCTTTAACTGGAAGCAATTATTTTTTTAACAGCCAAAGCTGCTAGAATCATATGACACTTGACACTCTTGGTTTATACCTTAAAAATGAGTGTCTAGTTTTATGGCCACACTGAAAATATGAACCAAAGTGCACTGTAAAGGTGATACAAAGACTTCACCCCAGTTATTAACTTGACCTATTTGGTGAAGGAAGATAGCTGATCTTAGTTTTTAACGTTGAGATTTTGATTTAATAATGCAAGAATATTTAATTGTGGTACATGGTCTTCCTTGTTTCTGCTATGTGTTTGTTGTGACTTGAGAGATATTTCCTGTGGGCTTTTAGGATTTGTTACGATTATAGGCTTCTCTTCTTTATGCTGTCCTCCAAGCTATTGTTCAGGAGAAAAACCTACCTTTCAGTGGAAACCTGTAGATTCCCTTTTACAAGGTGAATTTAAGAAAAAATACTGTTCTTGTTTAAGGGGACTTCATGAGGATGACTGGCATAGCTTGTCAGAAGTAACTTTGCAGTCACATTAGTTTCCCCTGCAAACAGCTATGTATCTCTCATGCCTAGAGAATACCTGTGCAAAAACTTAAATCGTATGTGAAACTGCTTGAAAAACACCTTTAACTAGAATAATGACTAAGTAGCAGTGTTCTGAGATGAATATACTAGCTCTTTCTATGTTGAAGCTTATGGTACGGATTTTATAGTTTTCTTCTTTTATCTTTATGTTTGATCTCTCTAATGAACCTGAGTTTAACTTTTTTTTTCTGGTTTGATACATCCTGATATTATCAGAGCTATGCATTTTAATTTCACTTAATGTACTTTGGCATTATCTGTTTTATCACTGGAGAAGATTATGTACTGCAGTTTTCTCTACTGAATAGAAAAGAAAGTGTGTGTGTAATCTACCAAACACAGATTTAGAATGCCAATTCAAATCCCCTTCCCTCTGAGTGCTGATTGAATTTAGCCTTAGTGAATTGTATTGCTCATGGATTTGAGTTCAATTGCCTTTACTCCTGTGGGATGACTAGAATGTGCCCAGCTATTGTCAGTGCCCCACAATTGGGCAAATGTAGCCAAAATTTTAAATAGATGATGGTTGACCTAACACATCTTTGTTATACATAAATGTATAAGGAAAACTTCAATTATGTAGATTTCTTTAAAAGGTTGAATGTAACTTGTAGTTGAATAAAATGCTTTATTTAAACTTAAAAAGGCAAGAAAGTATACAAATTGATCTCTGGCCGCTTTGCATTTTCCAGTACAGCATGTGTAGTAAAAATGTTGAAGTTATTTGTAAATTGTACATTAAAAATAGAAAAATAGGTGTTGGGCCATTTACTTTCAAAAATGGAGATGTTGAAGAATTTCAGAGAGCCTCAGTTTCACATTCAAAACTGATATTTACAAGCACAGAACTTTAGATATTAGGTGCTCCCACTGGATTAAATTGTCCATGTGCCTTTCACCTTGATCTTGGGAATCCTTGAAAGTCACTTTGGAGCTGGCTGCCAAACAGGATTTATTGGAGTATAGTTATCTAAATTCAGAAAAGTGATTCTGGGAGCCAGAGCTCAGCTGTTACTTGATCTTCAGTTAACCTTGGAAACTGGGATTTGTTAGTCTGGGGATTATAAAGTGGAGGGGGAAAAGGTTAAAGAAGGATATTATATGGCTTCTGTACATACTGAGAAAGCGTTGTAGCTTTGGCAAGGCTCAGAATGTTAACACCAATGCACACAAAATCTCAAACTGGGTTCATAAATTGTTTCTCTGCCTAGAAGCTGGTTCTGATACACCTACTCTGAAAGCATGTTGAACACTACTACCTGGTTGGATTTCTAAACATCCAGTTGTCTTACATAAGGAATAATGCGTAGAGATGACTGAAAGGTAGCCTGGTACTGAGAATTTACATAGTGTGTATGGTTGGAGCTTTTTCTCCCTCTTATGTGAGGAGGGTCTTAACCATGTTTCCCACTTAATTTGTGATCCCATGCTCCAGCAGGCTATAAACTGTTTTGTCTGCTTCTTGAGAACTCTTTACTGAAAAATGTTTCACAGGCAGGAAGCAGGGTATCAGTACAGGAGTGGAAGCCTGAGTCCTGCCTGGTTCCTGCTCCACTTCATGTATACCTCATCCAAAGGCTACCCTAGATGTTTTTATCATAGCTACTGTGGTAGGAAGGAACCCTTAAAAGATGTGCTAATAACTTGTTGCATGTGTATGAAGAAGATACTATTAACTGAAGTGTCAATGACACTTAGGTGCCCAAGAGCAGTGCACTTGCAAGCACTGAAGGGCTTGGGGGCTTTTTGGGTGTGGTTTAGAGGAACTTCTGAGAAGTTTATAGCAGAATACTTAAGGTTTTTAGTGGCAGAATTATCATTCTCTCTAAATGGATACAATATGACGATTTATAATATGCTGATATATAGTGCTCATTAGTGAGCATTTACTATGTACTGCAACGTCAGGAGAATGATCATCTTTATTGTTAAAAGATCAGTATGAACGTTCACATCAGGAAACACATTCTGGTTGTTCCTCTCAAAAACAACTGAGACTTGTAGATACATGTGATGTGCATGCCATTAGTTACATTGCGTTGGTAATTTTATTTAGTCTAATAAAATCTAAAATAGATGCAAGAATGCTATTCTTGTTGAAGTGATGCCATACGTAATACCCTTCTAAGATGGATTAGGTAACCTTATTTAACTCTTATCCTCTAGAGGTCTTTAACAACCTTAACATATCTGTGATTCCCGTCTGTTTTAATTTAAGGCTGGTTATGCTAACATGCCTTAAAACTGGAAACCACCTGACCATTCAGTATTCTTTTAAGCAGATACAGCTTATAGTATTTTCAGAATATGAACACAAAGCTTGCTGTTGTGAAGCAATTCATTTTATTAGGCTTGTCCTTGTTTAGTCTGCATGTAAACTTGGAAAGCTCTTAACCTTTTTTGAGAAGCTTTTCTTGTTTTGGAATTTACCCTCCCCCAAACCAACTCTTGCTAACCTGCTCCTGTTTTTGTAACTGCTAGTTTTCTGAATGTGTCCCCCCTGGGAAATAACTGAGCTCAGCTGAAGGGTGAGCTGGGAGCAGTGAGCTCAGCAGCCATCCTGTCAGCCTTGCAAGGAGGTAGTTTGATGCTTCCCCACAGGTAACAGATTTGGTTATGTTTCTTCATCGTGCATGAATGCAACACACATGTTGTAAATGCCTTATGTGGTAGTAAAGGCTATGATGCAGATCACAGAAGAAAGGACAACACTGGAGGATTACAGGCATATGCTGTATTATAACGCTATACAGTGTCTGCCAAACAGACTGCAACGTTTCTGTGCTGGAGTGCTCTCATTTCAAGGTATTGATATTTTTATTATAGTTGAATGCTTCATTCAAAGGAGAAGAATTACAGGGATTGCCATAGTGTTGATGCATTAGTTAAATGATGTATTTCAAGGACGCACTTCTGTTACGTGAACTATCAGTTTGTTAAATAGCTGAATTATATGTATTGCTAGCTGTTCTCCATCATCTGTTTTACCTCTTGAGTTTTAAAATAAGGCTGGAAGAGCTGGCTAATCACAGAAGGCTCTTGTTTCTGTTGCTTCTATAACTTGGTTTTGTGCGTTGCTGTAAGACAAGTGGCACTTATTTAAATGTGTAAGCAGAATCAGAGAGAAACCGCTGCTGGTGGGAAAATGTGTATCTTATTGCTGATCTACATGAGTGTATTTAAGGAATGGTGAAAGGGGGACTGCAAACTGGAGACTAATGGCTGAGTTGAATCATCATGATTATGCAGTGGATTAGAGTAATGCAAATGGAAGTTCTGTGGAAGTGAACTGCATTAAATGTGCACAATGGTAACACTGAGTAAGGGCATGAGGACTGTCATAGTATTGTTGTTAAGAGTTATAATGAGCAAGCAGGTATTAGCACATTGAATACTTTTGTTCATTCCAGGACAATTTAAAAGACAGTTCAATGAGCTGAACCTAAAGGTCCACTGAAAAATTTACTTGACCAGGAGCTCTGCAGGGTGGTTTTTTTCTCAGTGAATATCATCTTTTGTCTTCTGTCTGTAGTATCTATTTATCAGCAGACATAAGTGTAGTGTGCTTGAGTAAATACAGTTCCTTTAAACTGAGGCTCGCGTTTCTTGTTCTGATAGTTTTGGTTTTGTTGTACTGGAAAGCAATAACAATTGTATTTAATGTACATGTTCATAAATCAAGCATGATACGTGGTTAGTTATGTTGAGCCAGTCCACATGTGCCACAGCATGGGGTTGTGAGTAGTGAACATTAAGTGTAATACAGAAACTGATGGCATGTTCTGAAATGATAGGGACAAATCAGCATTCTGATCTTTGCTAACTTGCTATAATTTCAGCTTCTAAGCTCAGCTAACTTTGTATCCTGATATGCAGGAATAAATTGGTCAACCGCTTGCATCCATAATACTCTATAAACTTTTAACTATTCCATATTCTTGCCACAGCACTGGCATCTCTGAAGTTAAGTGGATGCAGGTTATACCTTGTGTTATTTGTCAAAACACCTTTTATATCAGAAGCTCAGCAATCACTATGATGGATTTCCAGTTCCAGATGCCATACCCTCTTTTAAAGGCTTCCAAACAAATTATTCTCTCTAAAATAGCCATGCAGTCCACAAATAATGTGTTCTCAGCTGAACTGTTAAACACAGGCAATTCCATTTATTTCTCAGCCAGTGGTCTGATCACACCTTTTTGTTATGTTGCTTTACTTTTGCTACCTGTCCATTTTTTTTGTGTTTTGTACATATCTTTATTTGTGGATTCTCTACAGGAAAAAAAATGTTAACTTCTCATGATGATAATAAAGGTAGGAAGAGTTAGTTATTTTATAACCTGTCTATCTCTAGTATCTAAGAATTAGGTTATCAAATTGAGTTAGTGAAACCTAAATGTTTAAGTCTTTCGCTTCAGATATCTGTAATTGTAAAAAAAAAAAAAAATTCTCAATGTTTTTCGAGCTGTCCTATAACAATTTTGAGTATTTCAATTTCCCCAATATATGAAAACAAAATATTAGAGGCACTCAGATAGCAAAAGGATTGGACAACTACCTTTAGCTTTTTTCTTTTTTGTACCAAGTTAAGTTATCAGTGATTTACAGTTCAGAAAAGCAGTGCTTGCAGGGAATTTCTTGAGGTTAAGTAACTTTGAACTGCATATTTATGTGAAAGAAAAGCATTTTCTTTAAATAAATCCTTGATACTTTTCTTCTTAGGCAAATGTTCAACTTATTTCTAAGAACCAACTGCCTTTGGCACTGTGCGTAATGGAGAACCTGATCTTAAATAAACAGTAAGCAAAGCTATGCATGAGCCTGAAAACTGATTCCCCAGGGTGGATGTGGTAAAGACGAAGATGAGTTCTTTAGAAGAACAAAGGGGAGAAAATATATGGAAGTACCAATACTATTTAGAAAAGTCAATGCGCTTAATTTTGTAATCATATTTCTCTTCAAATGTTTTCCCTGGCAAAGGTACAAGATTCATGGGAGGTTCCTTCCAGGAAGGTTCAGAAGACTGATAGATTGTAGGTAAGCTTAGGCACAGAGCTTGGCATCTCTTTCTCTCCTTGTTAACGAAGGAGACTTTATAAAAATAGCGATTGTTTTGTAGCCCTCTTACGGATATGCCTTTCTAGATAGAACTTCAGTTTGTAAGGTGTTCCTATATGGTTGGAAGTCCCCAAAGTACTTTTGTGGGTGATCATCTTGGCTAATTTTTTTTGGACCTGCCCCTCAGAGTAAGAATGAAAAATCTTCATTAGTCAACCACCTCTTTTCATTCTAGTGAGCTTCATTAAGCTACTTTTTTTTTTTTTGCCTGTGTTCCTTCAGGCACTTCTTTCTGGAAGAAGGCCAGTAGCATCCTGGCTTGCATCTAAAACTGCGTGACCAGTAGTGTGAAGGAAGTAATTGTCCCCCTGTACTTGGCACTGGTGACGTAGCACCTTGAATGCTGTGTTCAGATTTGGGCCCCTCACTACAAGAAGGATGTAGAGGTGCTGGACTGAGTCCAGAGGAGGGCAACAAAGCTGGTGAAGGGTCTGGAGCACAAGTCTTATGAGGAGTGGCTGAGGGAACCCGGGTTGTTTAGCTTGGAGAGGAGACTCAAGGGGGCATCCTATTGCCCGCTACAACTACCTGACAGGAGGCTGTAGGCAGGTGGGGGTCAGTCTCTCCTCTCGGATAACAAGCAACAGGACAAGAGGAAATGGCCTCAAGTTATGCCATGGAGGTTTAGGTTGATTATTAGGAAAAATTTCTTCACTGGAGGTGTGGTCAAGCATTGGACCAGTCTGCCCAGGGAAATGGTAGAACTACCATCCCTGGAAGTGTTTAAAAAAAAAATGTGTAGGAGTGGTGTTTAGGGACTCGGTTTAGTGATGGACTTGGCAGTCCTCGGTTAACAGTTGGACTTGGTGAGGTCTTTTCCGACCTAAATGATTCTATGATTCTAGGTCTGTAAAGAAATAATGGGCCGGATTTTTTGTTTATTTTTATTTTCTTCTTCCCATCTCTGGCGGTTCACAAGGATCACTTCCTTGGGATAACTTCATGTATTTAGTTTTCATCTATCTCCTATGGCATACGCTGTAAGGTGACTATTGCCTTACAAAGTATCTGTTTTCTGAAACGAGTCTCCCACATAAACACAAGCTGCTAATTGGGGATTTTATTTTTTTTTTAGACGTCTGGCATAGCAAGACTTTACCTTTCTCTGGATTTAAAATGCCATTTTACCTTTAAATGTAATGCTATGGACATTCTTGTTATGCTCTGTGCTTATGCTGACTATGCATATACATTATAAAAGATTCCGCAGAAATAACTTAAACTGAGGCATACCTACTCATTTCGGAGCGGGGGAGTAAATTTCCTAAAATTCTGGTTCTGTTCAAAGATGGCTAAAATTCATCCTTTTCTGGGCATAAAATGCAACTCTTCTCACAGTTGGCTGCTTCTGGGCAGCTTTCTTCTCAGTGTGCTGGTTGCTTTAGATTGATTTGATAGGTTGGGGTTTTTTCTAGTTTGTGTCTTTTATAGGATTATAAATGCCTTAAATGGGTTCCCAGACTTCATTGCTGAAGCTGAATCCCCAGACATAATGGACATGCAAGTTCTATGTTGAGGTGCTGCATCCAAAGCTTCTATCTACAGAAGTGTAAGTTAAGCTACAAGTAAATTTCAAATGTTCACTTCCTTGGTGTGCCTAAATCTGGATATAGAAGGGGCTGTCAGGTTAGAATAGCTTACTTTTTCAATAAAGATTATTTCTTTTGTGCTTGAGAGATTGGGTGAGGTACTTCAGGTGGTCCAACTCGGCACCTTGAAAATGAGATTGATGATTCAGTAGCTTAGTTCCATTACTAAACTCGTAAATACAGGTCATTACTATATGTGCCCACATTAATGTTTACACTTAGATTTTAGACTCATCTAAAGTCCCAGTCCTGGAAATGGCATTACTCCAAGGTATATTTCAGGCCAGCAACCTTTGGCTTATTCAGGAAACTGGTAGGTGGGATACCATGGGAGGAGGTAACTCTGAAGTCCAAAAGCAGTGGAAAAAGCTGACAACTTAAGGCATGTGTAAGTGCAGGAACAGGCTGTCCTGGTGATCAGGAAAGCACATGTACTGGGAGACTGGTTTGGCTAAACAGGAACTTATAAAAAATGCCAGTGCAAAAAGTATACTGGAGGAAGTAGGAGGGATATACTGCTGGGGAGGAATTTGGAAATACTGACCATGTAAGCATGTTGTTGAGAAAGCCATAGCTCAACTGGAATTGAGACTTGAAAGGGGAAACAAGAAAGGCTGCAGCTGCGTTAGTAGGCTGAACATGGGAAATGCAACTGCTGCCGAGGGGTGTGCATCATTGAGTGACAGTACACATGGATAAGGCTGAAGTACTTGCTACTTAGGTTTTACTAACAAGGACTCCCAGGCCTCTCAGTGAAAGGTTTCAAGGAGAAGAGCTACCAGCAGTAATTGGATGAGAGTTGTCAGGGATTTCTTCTGGAATTCAACACAGAGGTTTTGGTGGGCTGTATGTAAGCTCGCTGAGAAAACTGTGCTGTCCTTTCAAGGCTGCTGTCTTTGGTCTTTGAAAACTTAGGGAGATCAGAAGTTCCTGATAACTAGAGGAGGGAAAATCTTGTATTCCCTCTCTAAAAAAGGCATGAGGGTTTAATCCTGTGAAGTACAGACTGGTCAACTTGACTTTGATCCCTGAGAATATCATGGAGTAAGTCCTCTTTGAGCACATGAGCACATGAAGGCAGTGATTTGGAAGAGGCAGCATGAATTTATCACGGGTAAGTCTTGCCTGACTAAACTTGATTGTCTTCTGGGATGATGTGACCATGTTATGGATAGTGCGGGTGAAAGTAATTTACCTTCACTGCAAGGGCTTTTTATACTGTCTCACATAGTATGTAAGCTCACATCCAAGTTAGGATAGTGTTATCTAGATGGGTAAACATCTAGAATGGGTTAAAAAAAAATAAATGAAACAAACTTGCATGACTGGGCTCAAAGGGTGGTGATTTATGTGTCATGTTCTTACCGGAGCCTGACAACAAGTGGTGTCTCATTTCTGAAATTTGCAGGTGGGAAAGAGTTTGTGTTTTGGTTTGTGTCAGTATTTCAGTGCAAGGTGACTTTCTTTGGGTTTTCACATTAAAATAAATTGAATACTACCATTAAAAAAACCACCAAAAATAGTTGAAGTTCCTGCAAAACAGAATATCTAACTATTTGCCAGTTTCAGTTCAGTCTTAAACTGAACTTTCTCATTTTTAAAGATTTGTGTGTAAGCTACTAATTTTCTTGCTAATAACAACATCTTTTGAATGGAACTAAGCAAATGCATCTGTATCTGTCTTTGATAATTTGTGTTAATTTCTCATTTGTCTAGTCCCTAACCTTCCTCTTTAGTATGGTCATGCCTTTCTGTCTTTAATGGAGGGCATGATGAATTAATTGTGTCAGTAGTAGCATAGGAATGCATTTAAAAGGCACAAATATTCTGTCATGAATGTATATTTAGTTAAATGGGATAAGGGAGCACAAAAGGGGCCTGCTTTTTCTATAGATCTGCAAGAAGATAAAGAACCATAGTACTCCAGTTGTGGAGTGAGGGACAGGAGGTGTGGGAACATCTTTATTAAAACCTTATTAAGAGACTGCATTAGAAGAAGATTAAGGCATCTGTTTCATCTGTAAAGTAAATAAAACCAACAATGTTTTCTTTATAGCTCTAGTGAGTATCAGTACAAATTTTAAGATCTCGCTGTTAATGGTATATAAAAAAATAATTTATAGAGAGGCTTTGGCTATGTTTCCATTAACAAGTAATGCAGCTAGACAAAATGGATCTGTAGCATAAAATACATGACGCCATAGACCTGTTATCCACACTGTGCTTCACAGGATTGTGCTAGAACTGGACCGAACTCTGTCGGTGAAGGGTGTGCAGCACTCTAGTGACCCTGCACCTAGTCCAGTGTAGTGTGTCATAGGATTAATGGCATCAGTGCCCCATGAATATGTTTAAAAATCAGTTTCCTTAGCAATTGTTACATTCTTTATTTCCCTACTTAAAAATTTGTGAAACTTGGATTACATTTAGAGCTGAAACTTGTATTTGGTAGTACACTTGCATCTTTCTCTTCAAAAGTATTCCTTGTCTTGCGGTAAATTAGCAATTTATATCTTTGCATAATAAACTGAAGAAACTGTCTTTTCAGTAAAAGAATAAACCAAGATGGTCTATCTACCCAGCAAATGGTGTCATTGATGTTCTTGAGGGATACTTACTAATATTAGCTTATAAACAGATAAAATTCATACTTCAGAGCATATCACACACTAGGTAATCATAGCTTCAGTAAGAAGTTAAAGCTTTTTAGATTTCTATATGTTTTCTTTCTTGTGTAGACCCTCAAATTGGTTATTACTTGTATCTCTATTTACACATATAACCTGATGTATCGGAGATTAAAGATAGTTTGTAATGTCAATTGCTTAAAATTAATAAATAGGATATTAGCTAAAAAGAAATACTGGCAAATCTTTCTGTAACCAAATTAAAACTAGCTAATTGGCGATCTTAGTTTATTTGTGTTAGCTATATTATTTGAGAGGAGATAATAGATGGTGTATTGAAATAAGTAAACAAAATAACTACTTTATCTGGTATTGCTTCATATTTACTGGAATTTAGCTGTTTGACTAGCCAGCTATCAGATATAGTGTTTCTATTAAATGCCTTGCTTGAAAAATACACAGTCTTTAAGTAATTAGTACTATTACTAGTAAGGAGAAAGGATAGTGTCAGGAGGGGAAGATTAATCTTTAGAGCAGTGAAGGATCAATTGACATAATCACAAATGCCTCAAGGCTATCATATAAATACATTATCTCAGTTCAGACAAAGCCAAATTGTTCTAAAATTTTTGTTTTAATTTCTTGTGCTTGTTAGACTTAAAATCAGAAAGTGTTTTTTGTAGACACGTACACACTTTGTGTATACTTAATTGGATATTGAGCACATGTTCTTTCTGTAGAAATGTGCCTGCTTGTAAGTCTGACTGGTATGGCGTACAGAATGTGCCAAGCTGTTTTTGTATGAAGGTAGTGCTTACAACTGTGTGATAAAAGCTTAAAAAATGGGCTCTGTGTTTCATGGCAACAGACATGGGGGGAAGCAGGGGTTTGTAGCTCTTGCCAGAAAGTCTGTGAAACACACCAAATACTGCACAAAAGTGTGTGAACAGTATTTATATAGACCTAGAGTTCTAGTGCTTCAGGGAGTCCTTTCATAAAATCCTGCTTGCATTTGACACTTTGTAGTGCTCTAAGTGCCAAAACAGCGTTTAGATACCAAGGAATTAATCCTCAAGATTAGTTTATGGAATAACTATTAGGAATAATGTATAAATATTAATATCACTATCCACTGTACAGGTGAAAACTTAGATGCATCATGAAGATTTAGACATAATAATCTGGAATCTAGAAGAACAAATCAGCTTTAGTAGTCTATGCAAGTGCTGTGTCCTCCTTGAGATAAAACTATGAGGAAGCTTGCCAGTACTGGTCAGAAAATGATCTGTGTGTCTAGGGATTCTTAAAATATCTCTCAGTTGTTGGATCACTGTGCTCTGTTGGAGTGGTTAGGTGAAAGTGTATTTGGGAGGAGCAGTGAATGAATGGTGTTCTTCATGAATGGTGTAGCAGATCTTTCCGTTTTCCTACATGAAAGTTGATAAGCTTATCCTGAGCTATAAGTGTTGTGGAGAGTGATTCAAATGCGACATAAGGTGTTGCCGTAACTTGGTGAAAAAGAAAAGCTGCTGCTTCTACTAGATTTCAAGATTTTTGAGGGAGGTAGGTAAGTGTGTATTCATTCCTTCAATATACACCTTGGTTCTCTGCAACATGAAAATTCTAACCAGTCTCCACTAAAATGAGTAATATCATTTGAGTTAGCTTAGACTCTTGAAATAACTGAAATGAGTGTTTTACGAAACAGTCGCAATCCTTGCAGTATTACTGAGAAAAGCTAAACCAGACTGAACCTGTACCATATAATTATAATACATTTTATAGTTCATTTGTTGTATGCTGAATATAATCACATCTGTCAAATTAATGGTAAATGCTTTTCTGCAGTATCCTAATAATCGGGTTGTTCACTTTGTATTTCCCCAGAAGATAATTTTTTCCTTATGCTACGTTCAATAATATACAAATCCTGCTCTGGCAGGGGACTATTACCAGTTGCTGTGAAATACAGGCAGACAAACTTAATAATGTCTTGTCTTCTCAGCCACATTGTTAGATATGCCAACATCATATTGATTCAGTATGGTGTTCATACAGATGCTGAGTTCTATTATATATGTATATATGCGTTTTATGTAGTGTGCATTGGCCACGTGCAGGCTGTATACAGGCACTGAAGTTTTAAGTTCTTGCTTTTCCTTAATGTCACCATGCCTTTTAATATAGTGGCTTTTTCCACTATAGAGTGTGTTTTACATTTTTCAGGATAATGCTTGTATGTCTTCAGTGAAGAATTTGGCCAAGACACTAAATCAGAACATAAGGGAAATAGAATGTTATGTACATGTGCACTGATTTTATCTAGACTTTGACAGCTTTGTTTATAAAACCTCTATAGATAACAATGAACAAATGTATATGAAAGTAATGCTCAGCTTTTCTGATGGAGTAAGGAATGCATGTTAACCAGCTAGCCTAAACTGTCGAAAATCCTGTAGAATCAAGTTGGATGACAGTTTTGGTTAGAATAATGCTGTGGAAGAATGAAGCGCTCAGTTCCACCACCACCACAGAGTTTTGGACCTAAATGTATTTAGGATTAATACCCCACGAAGGACTTTGTTACTTAGAATAAATACTAGGGTGTTTTGTTTTAATGCCATTACATTTAGTGCTCCGTGGTTAGTCTTACATTGCAGTGTATAAGGGAGACCTTGGGACCTTAGAAGTAGGTCTAAAATCAGAAATACATTGAGCTGTTGCCTGGAACTATTAGTTAATATTTCCTAGGATGATAAGAGGGTATCTTGACCCATGAACTAAAGCATGCCCTGAAAAAGCTGCTCTGTGATTGTGAGAACTAAGGAGTAGGGGGGACACCTTTTCTGAAGGCCTGATAGAAAAACTTTTACCTAAAATAAATAACCTTGGCATCCTGCTAATGTGTTAGTGATGTAAACACATCGTAAAAGTCATGTAAAACTGATTAGGATTTTTTGACCAGTAATGTAAAAATACACAAATGGCTGAAGCTTAAGGGTATCACTGACTAGGAGCACCTATGATGTCCATACTGGATTGTAATGCTTAGTATTTTAAAGAGTCCTCAGTAGCTCATTTTTGTGTTGTTTTTTTATTCTTAAGTATTATTTTTAAAACTTGGGTTTTAACATAGCTGTTACTCTTAAGTTTTTTATGTCCCCTAAAATTTCACACTTACTGTTTTAAATTAGGGTAGTTGTAACTGCTGTAATTCCCTATGGTTATTTCACTTTAAAAGACCAGGCAGAAATAATATTTTGCAGGCTCCTGTTAAATGAGAGAGGGTGTATTGAAAAGCTGAGGCTGAAAAGAATTTGCTGCTTTCAATGCATTGTGAATTGTTGGATTCAGATTACTTTAAGTAGCTATGTAATATCTTGCAAAAGTGGACTGCTAATGAATACGCAGATTCCAGGACAGAAGTTACTGTGTGCTGAAGTAAACTGATATTCTCCAGCTTCTATGAAACTATTCCCCTAAAAAGACCTGAACTAACATCAGAAATGGTGGGAACTGGCTTGCATTCAGGGTTTTGTTGTGGTCTATTCATATTTTGTGAAAGGGGATGGATTGAGAGAAACTCTTTTATATGCACTGTAATGGTTTACCCAGAAGGTATGAAAACATGAATAAAGATTTATTGAACTGAGATGTTTGAATGAAAATACACATGCTTTTGAGATTGAAGTTAATAAGCATCTTCTAGCCTTATGTCAGCATTCAGGTACACTCTGAGAACTGACCTAGCTTCATACTAGTTAACACAGAAGTTATGCTGTACTTTTGCTGGACCAATTAGTTATATTGACACCATCAGACTGATCCAGTCCCTGAATACATGACCTCTGAGAACCGGTTTAATCTGCTTTGGGTATTTCTAATGACATTTTTCTGCACAGGTCTTTTCAATGCAACATTCTTAAGGCATGAAATTAATATTGAGAATTCACTTACAGTAATAGAACTACTGTTATGAATCTTTCAAAAAATTAACAGCTGACATTTTGGAGACAAAAGCTGGATGAACAGATAGTCAAATGAGTTTCCATTTGGTGCTGAGGCTTTTATGATAAACTAGTTTGGGTGCTACTGAAACCTGTGGCAAACTAGACTTCTGTCCCTTAACCGTGACGTGTGTCTGAATTAATCTCAAATAAGTGCCTAGCTTTTACCTGAAAGACAAACTATAACCATTTAAATGCTCTTACACCAGTTTCTTATGTTAACTGTCTGTTGACTTGTCAAAGCCAAAACTTTGTGGGATGGAACAGTTTTTGAGTTCCCCCAATGCTGGAGGTGAAGAAGGAAAAGGAAGCATTAGAAACTTGACACTTCCGAAAGGGAAAAATTACCTTAAATTGAATACTAAGCTTACCAGATTTTTAAAACTAACAGTTTTGAGCAATCATGTTGAACATGAAATTAAAAGCTGTATGAAACACATATTTGGTCTGCATAAACCAATTTTTTCCAAGTTATCTTTATAAATGTTGTCACCCTAGGACATGAAGTACGGCCCCAAAGGGGAAGAATGTGTTACAACACTCAACTGAAATGAGCTTGAAAGCAGTTTTCTCACTTGAACCAGCTTTCTTTAGAACGAAGTCAAGAAGGCTTCTGTCTAGGGTTTGATATATCTTTGGTAGAACATAGCTGTGACCGTGTTCAGTGTGCAAGCATAATTCTTCTGTAGAGTTGACATCCATGCAGGTGTGTATCCCTTCATGGCCATCCAGACACATTAATGGATGTGTCCCCAATAAAACAGGAGCAGGAAAACCCTAGCTCTACTGTCAGATCTTTGAGATTATTTTTTAAAGGCCTGACTCTGTGCTTTGCTATAGTGTGTTAACCTTATCTGGCTGCCTGATGCCCAGCAAGCTGTTCTCTCATTCTCAGTGGGATGGAGGAGAAAATAAAATGGAAACCTCATGGATTGGGATGAAGACAGGAAGGTGACTCACCAATTAGCATCATGGGCAAAACAGACTTGACTTGGGGAAAACTATTTTTTTTTTCCCAATTGAATACAGAACTAAAAACTTCCCTCTGATGCCCTCTCTGCCCAGGCTCAAAGTCACTCTTCACTCTTTTGCCTCCTGATATAGAACATGGTCTCTCTATGGGCTGTAGTTTGCTTCAGGGCATGTCCACCTGCTGCGGTATGGGGTCCTCCACGGGCTGCAGTGTGTATTTATGTTCTGACATGGTCTTCCATGAGCTGCAGGGGCATCTCTGCTCACAGTGCCTGGAGCATCTCCTCATCCTTGTTCACAGACCTTGGTGTTTGCAGGATTGTTTCTCTCACACTTATTTCTCTCTCACAGCAGTTTTTTCTTTTTCTTAAATATATTATCACAGAGGTGCTGCCAGTATTGCTGATGGGCTCCGCTTTGGACAGTGGTGTGTCAATTTTGAGCTGGCTGGAACGGGCTGTGTCTGGCATAGGGGCAGCCTTTAGGGTCTGGTCACAGAAACCACCTGTGCAGCCCCCTAGCTACCAAAACCTTGCTACATAAACCAAATACATCTGCATTTTTACTTGTCTTACATGTAATAAGTTGCTCCACAAAGAAAATAAGTTTAATGTTGGAAAATAGTTTTCTCACAATACATTTTCTGAAAGGAGTCTAATGACACCAGATCTTGATTGTACTGACTTTTTTCACAGGTAGCTGTGTAGAAATACAGTTGTATTTGAGCCCACAGAATTTTTCAAAAAGTTGTCCCATAAGTGAAAATACCTCTTTAAGCACAGTCTCTGTGGGGAGTGTTTGGTAGGAACAGCCTATCAGTTACATGTGTAGGTTTCGGAAGCCAATCCAAACGTTTAATAGCTTGACCTAGCTGCTAAGCTATTAATGGAGCTGGATAAACAAGATATTTTTAGTCTATGGAAATAGCTTCTTTTCAGTCTTTAGATTATAATATTAGATGGTACATAATAGTTCTGTGGTTTGGAAAGATGTATAAATACCTAGTGTTTAATCCTGGTCTGTTGAAGTTGTACATGAAAGCTTAGTTATAGGCAGTAACAAGTATTTAGTACAGGCATCCATCCAGACAGGTGAGCCTGGAGTTTTGTCTGTCACTCCACAATTAATATTTATATAATAAGTATTACTTCAGTTTGAGTATCATATTCCTAAGATGTAGAAAATAGGTGTGTGTGTCTACTTTTTAATGAGCCTTTTAAATGTGAAATTCTGCATCTGGTGTTGGGAACACAGATGAGGAGTTGCTTTAGTTAGAGGTTTGCCTGAAAGGTAGGAAGGATTTAAAGGTTTCGTTCAGACTGAAGAGTATGCTGAAATGTAGTTTACGCAGAGCACAGCACATGGCATCTGAGCAACTGAACTTGCTCTGTAATGTGTGGACTGACAACTGGTGATGCCACTATTATTATACAAAAGTAGTGTGAATTAGAGTGGATGAGAAGGTACTTCATACATGACTATGAGCCTATGAAGGTGTTTCTGGATGTGTTGCTCTTGCCACTGTTCCAGGTTTGCTGAACTTAGCTGTCTTCCTGGAACTTAAATGTCTATGCTCTTCAGGAAGTACTGTCTACATGATACACTTCTTAAAAGGTGAGAACTTCCAGAGACCTGTAGATAGCCTGCCTAGCTATGGCACTTGTCTTTGCTATTGTTTGAAAGAACATGGTAGTCTTCAAAGTGAATCTGCTTAAGTTTGGCATTTATTTCTTCAGTAGAATACAAGGAAACTGCAGAAGATGGTAGATAGGGCAATCTGTTCCAGAAGCACAGCAGGTTTCAAGACAGTTTTAGCTTAATATGCTACTTAGGATGGGTATCAGGGGCTTAAGGATATCAAATATCCCTTTCTTACATGGGAGTTAGGAGATAAGTGAATATTTGAAAGGAATGATGTGGAGATACTAATTTTCAATTATTTACTTCTTGTCTTTAAGATCAAACATTAATCACATCAAACCCAACTATTTTCTTCCTACTTAAAGTGGGAAATAATTTCAGGTTTTACTTGCTGACAATTACTAAAAGTAGTCACTGGAGCTGACTAATAGTCTTTGAGTTTGGAGCATAAGCAGCTTCCAGATACTTGAGGAAGTGAGTAATTTTGTAATGCAAAGAAAGCAATATAAATGATGTTTCACAATACACTTATCAATTAAAATTATTTAAGCAAACAGGTAACTTCACATGTATGTTAAAGGTGTAGGTATAATGCTAAGCGAAGTCTGCTGTCTTAAGCAGACTTCTGTATTTACATGTGATGGATTTGTTTTAATGAATCAGATTCCTCTGCAAGGAAGAAATCTTAAGAATTTTCTTTAGAGACATTAAGGCGTTTTGCTCTTGAAGTATCAAGACAATTATTTAGAACTTTGACTCAAGCAATACTTATGTTAAGAAATGTTTATTAGAATTAGGATATTATTGTAGGAAATTTATATTTACTGTGAGACAGGTGTGAGTCATGTGCTAGGAGTGTTGATAATTTTGTAATCTGATACGCAACACACCTGGTATGGCTGCT
Organism: Falco punctatus; assembly: GCF_963210335.1. Lineage (NCBI taxonomy): Eukaryota > Metazoa > Chordata > Aves > Falconiformes > Falconidae > Falco > Falco punctatus. The sequence goes on along the minus strand of NC_137580.1, from coordinate 5,043,919 downwards.
CTGTACCTTTTCTTAGCTTAATTCCAGCAATACTAATTAGCTGCACATTGTAGCAGCCATGCACTTGCTAGTTTCTGAGTAACACCACTTTACTAAGTGCAGTACCACACCTTGGTGTCAAGATACAGCAGACCTCAAACTCTTCTATAGTAAAGTCTTTCAAAGGCTTTTATGTTCAAAAAGGAAGCAGTGTCTCTAAAGCTGTTTATCTTCAGAGCACAAGGGAACAGAGCATATGTTGATCTGTTACTGTAAACCTCTACATGATTGCAACTTCATGGGTGTGACCAATAAAGCTGTGATTATCAGTTAGATCTGTTTTTCAAAATAGTTTGTGCTGAAGTCTAACATGATTAAGATTTTCTTTAAGTATGTTAGGATTTATGAAGGAGTTGATTTTAAAAAAAACCAAACAAACCAACCAACCTCCCCCCCCCCCCCAACACCCTGAATGTATTATTTTCTACTTTTCATTTCTACTTCAGGGGTGTGTGTACCTTCATAATTACAGGCAAAAGATGAATTCAGCAGAATCAAAATAAGAATTCTGCAGCACTCCTCTGGGGGAGTGGGCTTGAAAGGAACCTGGGATTTCATGCGACAATGTCATTGGTGTCATGAGATTTATTTCCCTTGACTGTTCTGTCTGGAAGGGTTCCTTGATTATGATGATGACCCTTAAAATACACTAATGGGAAAATGCATCTGTTAAAGATAGTGTCTTTTAGTGTCATTAGTAACTTACTCCAGGATCAGGGTTGTGTTGGCTTCTACTATCCATAGTGATGAAAATACAACAGAATCTGTGAAAACAAACAGTGGAAGCCACCTGTATGGCCTTTCATCCTTAGTTAGTTTTCATGCAGTGATTTCAATACAAGGTGAATTCCTAGTGGAAATGGAGCAACTTGTTATTTTAACACAAGTTGGCAAGCAGATGGTTGAAAGTTAGTTCCCAAGTTCAGATGTTTCCTAGTTGGAGCCTACCCCTTTTTCCTGGTGTGAACAAGTCCTACAAGATAGAAGGCTGGGAGAATTGTAGTATTCTAACATGGAAATGTTGTGAAAGTTAGGGAAGGGGGTTTATTTTCTTCTATAACTTGCACTTTTCAACAAATTTACAATTTCCTGTCTATCTGACATAGCGAGCAAAGTGGGATCCACAGTCATGAAAGAAACCATATCATCGATAGTACGTTGCTTCAAGTATTAACTAGCTGATAGGTAGTGCTAAGCAGTTACCCTGTCTTGAATTTTCAGATTTATTATCAACCTCAATCAGTGTTTTCTGTTGGTTGTAATGCTTTCATTACTCTGTTCCATCTTTGCTGTGTCCTCTGCGACCTTGATTATGCTTGGATGAGCTTAATGCTTATGACGCAGTCTTCTATAGCAATGAGTATGCTTTTTATGTCTGTCAGTTTCCTTTGACCTCATCTTAGTATTGTCTGAAAGACTTTCCTGCTGTATTTTCTCGCAACTTTTATAAAGCAACCTCAATTGGCTTTGTTAATGCTAACTCACCTGTAGCTTTCCTGCCAGCATCAGTGTATGTTTAGGAGAAAAGTTTGTCCTGCCTTTAATGTGACTGACTTTTCCTGAAATGTGGCTTCTCTGCTGATGACTGGATTGTCTTAAGCTTGATTGAGACTCAGTTTCCGTTTGACTAAAGTGTTTTAAGTATTTCCAGTTCAAAACAAAAGGCTAAATTAATGTTTTTCTTGAAAAGGACGTTCTAATACTTTATATGAAGGTAAAGTCAGGAGAGCAAGAGGAATCAAATCTCTTCTTTCCTTCTCTCATGGACAGAGCAGTGGACTGTATCAGGACTTGCAAAACACAATGATAACAAGAAGCCCTGAGAAGCCAGCTCCCAGGTTACCAGGTCCTCACCTATGTATGGTTAGGAGTCTAGATGTTCATCTGGAGCTTCTTAACCAGCACATGGGAGGAACGCAAGATTCCATGCTGGCTGGGGTGTGGCTGGAAACCTGTGTTGCTGGCAAAGAGCTAGGCAGGTTTCTACTGGGATCTCCCTCAGAGTTGGAGAAGCTCATCAGAATCAAAATATTATTGTAAAATATTGAGGCATCTACCCTTTTGTGTAAGAAACTAATTTTGATGGAAAACTTTCAGCAACTCTGGCTTCATACAGCCCGTTTATAAACAGGTATTTGAGGAGATTCTTGGGTGCCAGTGTGTGGTATTTACTGACCGATATTTGTATTTCTGTAAGTTTGCACGTTGCTTTGTGTAGTGCTTTTCATTCTGAAGAGCTGTCCCACTTAATTCCAAGTTGGATAACTGGTAGTTGCTCACCTTCATGAATTAGTTCATCTTTAGCATAACAGTGCATTCAGAACAACTATTTTCCTCATGTTCTATTTACTGTACAGCACTTACAGTACAGACTCTTAACTTTTTATAAATTGCCCAGAATTTATTTTCATATTGATAATTACGTCAACTTCTTACTCTAATTCAATTTGTTTCCTTGAAAAAGATCAGATCCTGACTTGGTGCTGTAGTTTTGACTACTTATTCAAATGAGCTTGATTTCAGTGCAGCAGGATGCATCTGAAATAGTTGAACTTTGACAAAAGCCTTAGTATTTTCCCTGTGTTGCACTAAGAAGTGAGGTATGTTAATCATAAGGGCTTGATGGCTTCATATGTGAAATGTCTCACAGTAAGAAGGTATAATGCCTGCACTATTCCATAAATTCATATAATCAAATATTATCCATGAATGGAAATGTAATACATGGTTTCATTCTAAATTATGAACGTGATCTTAAACTTCAGAGTTCGTAGCATGTAAATGGCAGGTTTGGCAGTCAAAACAGTCTAAAACATAGCAATAGCTAGAACAGGTAGTCCACTCTATTTTTGGGGTGGTTTTTTTTGGTGGCTGTTTTTATTAGTCTCCACACACCCTATGTGGTTGTTGCATTTATAGGTGTAGGTAAACTTTTATGACACAACTAAAACTCTTGAATTGATGTAAAAGTTCAGGGCTTTCTGTAGAACCTTGGAAAATGCTTTTATTAGACCATGGATTTCGTAAATCCGCACCACCCCCCCCCACCCCTTATTGAGAACTTAATATTTGCAGTTAGAAAAATTTTGACACAGATTTGTAGATCTGTTACTGCAGAATTGTAATCCAGCATAGACCTAGTAGGAGCTTTCAGTAGTTTGGGTTTTAGGGCACAATTACTTTAACCTAAAGTACGAAGCTGAAAAAACAATTTCCCCGTTTCAGTGAAATTGTTTATTATTATGCATATGCACTGAACTTAGCAGCTGTTCTTATAATCAGTGGGTCAAAGTATGGTCTTGGCTATGTTGACCTATCTGTGTACTGTTACACCTTGTGTGCAAATTTGAAGGAAGAAAATAATCACATTACACACAGCTTAGAAACAGTTCACTTGAAGCAAGATGACTAAATTGCCACCACACGCTTCTGTACAGGGTAGATCACAGCCATTGGTGTGGGTAGAAGGAACAGGCCTTATAAAAGGAAAACTGCTGTTGAGGGTCACAGATGTCCACTCTGATTACCATTGCTAATTGCTTGAATTTTTGTTCTGAGCAGTTAGCTGGTTGTGAAGCATATGGTAAGAGTTTTTTTGTTTTCAATGCACTTGAGGAATAGGTTTGCTTAATGAATTAAAAAAGCAGTTTTGCTCACTTAAGAGCAGTGATTTGGTTTATGGAAAGTGACTCCTAAATAAATAAAAAAAAAGTCAATAAGAAGTAACTCCAGTCTAGGCCTGTTGACCAAGTGTTGCTGCAGGGATCTGGTACAGAGAGCCTTTTGGAGTCTGGGAGGAAGAGAGGATTACCAAGGTTAATAAAAAGAACTGCAGGGCAAGCCAGGACTTCATTGTGAAAGAGTGGCTAATTAACCAGATTGACAGTTCGATGCATTTGCTCTTCCTGCATTTGAACGCTGAATCAAGCAAGGACAGATACATAGAACAGCTCTATGACACGCTGGTAGAGTTACTTCATAGTCTTATTCAATAGTGGTAAAACCTTTCTGTGGTTTCTAACTTTACAGCGGTTTCACATGTTAATTTTTATTCTTATGCAGTGATGTCTGAAATTCATAGATCAGAATTACAAATCTGTAAAACTGAGTCATGAAAAGAATCTTAAATCATAACAACTCTGTTGTAAGGGTAGACCTAATTATCATTGCTTCAATAGCTGGTATTTTTTACAGTTACACAAAAACAATGGATTGCATTAGTAACTGGTCCCCAAAGATATTTTACAGCAGAACAGAACTACACAATGTCACATGGTGTGACAGGCAATACTGTCTTTACCCAGTAGCATCATGAGTCCACAAATACTGTCGTTCTTCCTTACCCCTCATTGGATTGGATGCAATAAATATCCAAGTCACTATTGTGTAAGATAGTTTGTTGCAGAATGAGATACACAGTTTTAATGGGAAGAGCACTCTGGAATCTTCAGTGGATGGCATTTTTGTTTCCAAAGTGGTGGGTTGGGGCTTTCTGTTTGGGTTTTGGTTGGTTGGGGTTTTTTTTGGTGGTAGGGTGTTTTTTTTGGTGGGTTTGTTTTGTTTTGTGTGTGGTTTGGGTGTTTTTTTTTGGGTGGGTGTGGTTTTTTTTTTTTTTTTTTTTTTTTTTTTTTTTTTTTTTTTTTTTTTGTGGTTACCTTACTCCAGAAGGAGAATGTAGGATAGAATTGCAGAATGGCTGATATTGGAAGGGACATCTTCTGGTCCAACTTGCCTGCCTTGAAAGGACATACAACTAGTGCAAGCTGCCCAAGACTGTTCTGATGGGTTTCAGACATCTCCAAGACTAGAGACTCCACAATCTTTCTGAGCAGCCTGTGTCAGTTTCTGATTATTCTTAGAATGAAGTGGGGAGTTCCTCTTATATTTAAATTTATTTTTCGGTGCTTCAGTTTGTGCCCTTGGCTTCTTGTCCTATCACTGGATACCACTGAGAAGGGTCTTGCCCAGTCTTTATAATTTTATGTGTGTGTATATGTGTATAGTGTGTGTACAAATACCATTAGATATTTATACACATAAGATCCCACAACATGAACCTTGTCTCCAAGCTGAAGAGCCCCAGCTCACTCTCATATGAAAGATGCTTCAGTTCCTTAATTGCTTTCATGGCCCTTTGCTGGACTTGCTCTAGTAAGTGCCTAACTTTTATGTAACTGGGGCGCCCAGAACTGGAGCCGGTATACAAGATGTGGCCTGGCCAGTGCTGAGGGGAATAGTCATTTACCTTATCCTGTTCACAGTGCTCTTCCTAATGTAGTCCAGGATGCAACTGGCCTTATTTGCAAGGATGGCTTGCTAGTTTGTGTTCAGAGTATTTTCCACTAGGATCCCAAGGCCATTCTCGGCAGGGTTGCTTTCCAGCTGATCGGTCCCCAGTGTGTATTAGTGCAAGAAGCTAGTCCTCTCCAGGTGCAGGACCTTATGCTTCCCTTTGAACTCCATTAGCTGCTGCTTGGCTCCTTTCTCAATCCTGTTGAGGTCCCTCTGAATGGCAATACAACCAATTAGTAATATCAACCACTTTCCCAGATTTGTGTTGCCTGCAAAGCAGCTGAAGGTGCACTCTGTTGTGTTGCCCAGACCATTAGTGAAGATTCACTGTAGGGTACAGCACTGGTGACCTGTTGTGATCATGCCTCTGTGGGCCTGGCAGTTCAACTGTTTTTTTTTTTTTTTTTTAGACTATCTCACTAACCACTTACCTAGCCTGCATTTCATCAGTGTGAGGATTTTATAGGAGACTGAAAGACTTTATCAAGTCAAGAGTGCAACTACTGTTCTCCCCTCATCCACTGAGCCAGTCATTTCCTTGTAGATGGTTGTCAGTTTGCTAAGCATGATTTCCCCTTCGTAAATCAATGTTGACTATTAGCAATCACATTATCCTGAACATGTTTAGAAAAAAAGAAAGCTAAAATACTTCAAATGAAGTTCTTTATTTGAATAGATGAAGGAATCTGATCCCTATGATTTTTAAAAATGTACTGTCAAACTTACTGCTGTCTGAACTGTACTACTCTGGGTTGTGTACATGTGAAATGTGTGAAATTGACCCTGTATGAATATATTTAGGCTGCAGAAAATCCAGGCAGAAAAAAGTGTTGATGCTATTGTTCATATTGGATTGATTGCTGGATTTTACAGGTAAATGGGGAGGAATCCACCTTTTCTGTAGAAAGGTGAGCAAAATTTAAATTCGTGTCAAGGGTAGCCGAGTTCTGTTTCTGGTGGACAAATTTGTAATTTGAGTAACATTAATCTTATGATGAAGCTGTATAGTGGTGTCTAGCGGTCATAATTCAAGCCTCCTATGTTTTCCCTTTCTGTAAACCGGAGATTTCTTTAGGTTGGCTTTAATCCAGTAATGAAAACATCTGGTTACTTTCACTACATACTTTGAAATATAATTTCCCTGTAACTGGCTCAGATTTGTCACAGACGTAGTAATCCTGTGAAGGGATTATTTGCTATAGAGGCTTTTCACTTCTGCTGTAGAAAAATAAAGGCTGGCAGAAACTACTTACCTTTCTCCGTTCAGCTTGGTATCTTATCTTACAGTGTGATTTGTAACGACATAGGTGGCTTTGTAATGACATACATTGTACTGTTAACTGTGTTATTCTTCAAGAGAAGGTAGGAAGCAATGTTAAGTAAGCTTTTGTTTAAACAGGTATGTTTACACTTATTTATATGGGTAGGAAAGAACTTGAGAAATAGCTGGCAAATGACATGAGAGATAAAAAGCAAAACAACAACCCAGGATTTTTCAAAGGATGTTTACATTAAAATATTAAGTTACATTTTGTGAAAAATCCGAGACCCTTTCATGGACATGTTTCAGTAATCTCTTGCATCCTTCTGCTTTCCCAGTTTTCATTGTGGTTCAACTGTTTCATTCTACAGAGCTCTTAAATCTGCATGTTGCCTGACTGTCCTGAAAAATCAGTTTTTCCTAATGTCTGTCTAAAGCATCAAGAACCCTGAATGTTTACATGTGTTCCATAGGTGTGTATTCCTCCTTCTGTAAGAAAATTTAAATATAATTCTGCCCACAGTTAGGCTTCGTGTAGGTGAAGCTAATATGGTTAGTGATCCACAAACAGTGGGAATTTATGTAATCTACCTGTTTTACCGTCTACATACCTACTAGTTTACCTTGAGACTCCTTGAAGACCCAGTTGAAGTTGTGTTGTGAAGAATCTTTGTCAAATATTCTTACTACTGGTATTTTACAGCCCTTTGGTCATCCTTATATATCTTTGCTTTCCAAAATTTGGAAATCTCCCTACCCTTATCTGTAGGTGTGACTAGATGAACTCCAGAGTTGCCTTCTGACCAGAATTTTACTGATTATTTTCTATTTTTTTTTTAGCTTTTTCATTGCTGCATTGAGGGATAAAAAAAAAAAATGCTGATGAAAAAGTCCACTAATACTCTGTTGCATGGGAAACGTACATGGCATGCAAATAACCAGGCAGCCCGTACAGTATTTTCAGTTGGTTATTGCAAGCGAGTAATTTGCAAATGCTGTAAGAGCCACCGGGGGGTTAAAACAGATAATGAAGTCAGTGGTGAATTAAGCTGATAAGGGCCTGTGTCCAGTGTGCAAAACGTTCAGGAATGTATCCTGTGGCATAGTTCTATTGGGATTCTCTTAGATTACATAGCTTAAATGCTGTAACGCTTCAAGCAAAACCAATGTACTGAGCTTGCAGTGCTCCTGCAGACAAAAATTCATGATACTTGAGCCTTGGTTTTTTGGATACTAAAGACTTCTGCTGTACTTGAGTTATTTGATTGTCCTGAAGCTTTTATTTGGGTGAGGCAGAAGGCTATGCAATATTTCGGGCACAAAAACCTCAGCCTTTTCTAAAGACTTAAGGAGTTCCGCTCTCTGTCCATGTTGAGTTTTGTGCAGTTGCATATGTTTCAGACCCTGGTACTTGAAAGCTGGAAGGCGTGTAGCATTTTTAGCAAAGATGCCTTTTGCAGACTGGTAAATCTACCTATGCTTAATCAAGTTAGAAAACTTTGGGAAAACTCCGAAGAGTAATTTCATTTTCTAGATTTCAAGTTTCTAGATTTGAAGTGCTCTTAATTTTAGTCCTTCTCATTTTTGCCTGTGAGCATTGACTTTTTCAGTGCTACTAAATGCATTTTCCAGCTGTTACATATAAGGAAAAGTCTGATGGTGTATATCTAGGCACCATGGGTGTTTTGTCAGCCAGCCTCGGTAGAATGCCTACTGAGCATACTTTACATATAGGACATTACTAAAGGGAAGTAACTATTCATGCAAGTGAAACAACTAAGGAAATACAAATTGTTCTTGTCTCAAAGTAAAGCTTTCATAGAGATCTTACTCAAGCAGGTACTCAATTTTTTAGATGTAAATATTTAGTCAAGCGTGTGATTATACAGATGTGGGCTGGAGAGTTCAACACAGTTGCTATTCTACCGCATGCGTACTGTTTGGTTCTAGTTTTAAGGTTGCTGTTCTGTTTTTTTTTTTTTTTAATTGGAAAAGACAATTTTACCAAGCCTGAGTATCTGTGAGAGATAGGGGTGCACAAGATGCAGTAAGATGACTCTCATCCCCTGAAGAGTTTGTTTGATGATAGAACAAGATGAGCTCATCAGGAAGCTGCCACCATTGTATGTGTAGGACAGCACTGTAGAAGCTCTCAGTTTAAGTGTTTGGTCCATTCTTGCATCCCCAGATGGGGATACCTAGGTGTAGTCTTTTTGAGAACAGTGTCATAATGATAAAGGGTATATGTTTGGGGAGTATTCCAGAAGCTACTCTGTAAACAGTATCTGGGTTTGGAAGTTTATGGAATGCAATGAGAAGGAAATTAAAATCACTCCTATAAAACTTTTGGCAGCTGAGTTTCCCTGAAATGTGCGCTCAGAGCTTATTGTACCAAAAAAGAGTGATGTTAGGTAATTAACTTTGTACTTTATCTAAAATACACTCATATTTCTAAGCAGACTTTGTGTTGGTGATAAACTGAAAACCTAGTAATACTAGCAAATTCTAGCAATGGATATTTCACATTATAAACGTGTTTTCTTTTAGACCAGAAAGCTATGGTCATTTAAATTGCAGTATAAAATGCTAGGAGTCTGCCAATTCAGCTCTCTGAACATGCAGTAAGTAGTCTAAAGCACAATGTGAGCAGTATTATAAAGAAATATGGTTTTGGAGACAGAATGGCATCACAAAATTGTTTAAAATTGCTATTCCACAGCTACAAAATCTGATGTAGGACTTTTCTGTTTTCCTGTAATATTAGTCAGCTGCTGCAGGAAATATTTTATCTACTTTGGACTCAGAAGATTTCAGCTGACTTTGTGTTGTAATGTCATAATTATCCAGGTCAGACTAATGTGCTCCCTTTACCAGACTAGGAATTAGTACTGAAGACTTAGATAACCTTCTTTGGCTGATGGAAAGTACGATAGGAAATGTGAAGCTGTAGAACCTGTCTGGGGGGGGCTGGCTGCTGCTTTTATGGAGCAGGAAGCAGTCGAGAAGGTTGTCTACATAGCGTGCACAATCATCTATACCATTTTACCTGCTTTGCCAAGTGGTAGAAAGGGATTTGGGGGGATGGGCAAAACAGTTCCTTGAGTACAAACCAAAAAAAAAAATCCACTGCAATACAAAGTTTCTGGTGTTTTCTTACTGCTCTTCACATGGGCTTTTCAGCTATTTGGGGTTAGCTAAAGAAAGGAAATTAAAGGTAGACAGTTGCTTTAGGCAAACATTCATTGTTCTGGAAGGTGCACCTGCAAACAGTTGGTGATAATAGGCTTGTATTATTATTGTGTGCTTTTTGTTTTTGTATTCCTGTACTTTGATGTGTGGATGAGTTAAAGGGTTTTATGTAGCATACTTGGTAAAAAATGTACCTAGTCTAGTATCCAGCTTCTTACTGTGGCAGACCATCCTGGCTGTACTTTCTTACTGCCTTTCCACCCGAGATCTGTCTGCAGTCACAAGATGTCCCCACCAACCTGCATTCACACCATGAACAGGAACAAGCTCAGTGTTTTGTACAGGACCTGTTTCCATCTCTCATTGTCATGTCTCTAGGTGCAGCAATACTGGGCAATTTGGACGCTTTCTGGAGGTATGGGGCTCCACTTCTACCTTCTAACCCTCAATACTTTACTGCTATGTGCATTCCCTTTCCTTCTAACTTGGATGCCCCTTTTATTTTCCTACCCCCTTAATCCTGACAGATACAAGCTTGAGCATTAGTACAGAAATCAGACTTGGTGTGCAGTTGCAAATGCTTGAAAAAATAAATGGAGCAAGTACAAGTGCTCTTTGCTCTGTGTGTTCAAACTGTACTGTATTGCAGTATTGCACTGCTTGCTTAATCATTAACTATTTCAGTTTTGTCCCTGGTTTATTGACGATGTAGTAGGCTCTACTGGCTGAAAATTTAACTAAAAATGAAGTGGATTGAAGTGGCTGGAAGATGAAATAAAGTAATTTTGTATTTTATTTCACTCTTGAAGCTTTGGATCTCTGGATGATTAATAAACACTGAGCTGATTCTAAAATGACAAAAATTCTTTTAAAAGGGTGTTTCACAAAGAGCAATTTTGGATATTGTTGCTATTTTGATCCAAAGTAGTTCATACATCTTGACATTGAGAACTCACTACAAAATAGCTTCACTGGCTTTTTTGATTAATGGGGGATTAATCAAGGGTTGGGGAAGTACTGGTTGGGTTACTATTTAGGATGCAATATAATTGGTTAATATGACAAAGACAGGAAGAGAATGAGTGCATCACTAACTGGAAAATGTACTGGAATGTAGAACGATTTATTAAAGTATTCATATATGAATTCTTCAGAAATTATTACATTAAGCATGTCTCTTGTTCTTTTTATCATATCATATGCTTGACTACCCTGAATTTCAATTACTTGCATTAAAAGCTTTGACTTCATAGTTCATACCAATTTTCATTCTAAAGAGCTAATTCTTTGTACTTACTGGACTTTGCAAAATTACACTTTGTTCTTTATCATAAATGAGTTATCTGTTTCTGGCACTCTTATTCCAGCCTGAACACTCTGTGTATTCCACTCTGTGCTTCTCTCCTCCATTTGCTTAAATAAATGGGACAAGTTTCTTTCCATCAGTAGTTTCTATGCTACTATAATATTCCCTTTGGCTTTTTCAATTAACTTTAAAAGGCTAAATTTTTACCCACCAGTTCTTTGGCTATTGCTTTGATTTGTTCTTAGTTGTCCTAAAATCTCTGGGAAAGCAATATGAGAGCTGTGCCGTTGGTATTTCAGTAAAATATATGCTCACTTCTTTTTTCCTGGTGCTCATTTGAGTTTCATAAACTGTACAGTTCACATCAACAGCTTTTTAAAGATAGCATCAGTGGTCAGCATGGAAGCTTGGATTGCTGATGACTTCTATGGTGGTGAAGGCTTTCTGAACTTCGTTTCATGTGAAGTTTTGTCTGTAGCTTCTGAAAAAAAATGTTTAAATACCTGAGTTTCTATCCAAGAAAAGCCGGTAACGCTTCTGGTGTGTATACAGTTGGAATAGCCTCAAACTATAGCATGACTATGCCTTGCGTCATGTGGCTCTGTAGTTGAACCAAATGATGAGAGTTCACACAGCAGAATAGTAGAATTATTGATAATAGCAAAAATACAGACTAGTTCCTGCAAAACTGAGGAGGTGAACTTTGATCTGTCACTATTTTAAGTATATGAACACATGGGCTGAGATATTCTTATCTAATCATACTTCAGGTAATTTTTTACAAGGGCAGTCACAAACTTTTTCATATGGCTCTTAAACTAGAATGGACAGATTCTAGGGAAAAAAATACAGTAAAGTGTAGTGGAAAAAGTATTTTGCCTCAGGTGTGTGGCAAAGCCTTCTGTGTGGCTGTTACCCATGGCCAGAGGTCACACGCTGAACTGAGATTTAGTGTTTCTTGATGAGGACTGGTATTTGTTAGCAGTACAGCTTTTAAACACTCCCGAAAAGCAGTGGGGAACAGAGGACTCTTACAAAATTGTTTTGGATGTGCAAATTGTAGCAAATGTACTAGGAAAAGTAACCAAAAGTCACAGCAGAAGGCTCATGCTCATAAATCTAGTTCTCGTTAGAGACTTTTTTTTTAAAAACGGCAAAAAATAAAGTCAAGGGCAAAAATACAGGAAATGCTGATCTCTTTATCCCACTTACAACTGTAAAATAGCAGCTTTTGTAGCTTCTCTGTGAGCATCAAGAAGGGCACAGGTTTTGTGACATAGTGTTGAACTAGTTCCTTTTGGCGGAGACTGAGTTTAGGCAAAATGGTATATTAGACTGATTTTCAATGCTCTTGTCCTCTAATTTCAAGTAGATTTTGGTTTTGTGATGGGAAGACAGGCAAAGACCCTGGCCTTGAGAGAGAAGTCTGCATGCATGCAGTATTTATTTGACCAGTTCAGGTTCCTGTACTGTGGTACTGATGGGGAAGTACAGAGTAGTGAGAAGTCAATGGGATCTCTGGATGAAACGTAGATCAGGGTCTCTAGCGTAACCCAACATCCCTCTTTTCAGAATATCCTTTGTAGGGATACAGTTGGACACTGGAGAGAGCCTGTTTTTATTTAGGAAAGTGTGAAATTTAGTGTTAGAACTGAACTGTCTATGTAGTTGGGTGAACTGGAGATGGCTGTGGTAGGAGAGTTTAGAAACTGTTTAGTGAGACCAGCTTCAAACTTTAGAACAAAACTTTACTAAATTCAAGTGTTAGAATGGCATAGGGTTAGTTCTTGCCTGTAATTGCATTGAGGTGCTGGAGTGAGTCCAAAGAAGGGCAACAAAAAGCTGAAGGGCCTGGAGAACAAATCTTATGAGGAGCAGCTGAAGGAACTGAGGTGGTTTAGGCTGGAGAGGAGGAGACTCAGTGTCGGGACCTTGTTGCTCCCTGCAGCTGCCTGACAGGGGCTGTGGGCAGGTGGGGGTCGGTCTCTTCGGCCAGATAACAAGTGATAGGACAAGAGGAAGTAGTTTTAAGTTGCTTCAGGAGAGGTTGAGATTTGGAAGCTGGAAAAATATCTTCACTGAAAGTGTGGTTAAGCGTTGGAACAGGCTGCCCAGGGAGGTGGTGGAATTGACATTCCCTGGAGGTGTTTAAAATAAGTGTAGATGTGGTACTTAGAGGCATAATTTTCTGGTGGGCTTGGCAGTCCTGGGTTAATGGTTGGACTGGATGATCTTAATGATGATCATCAACCTAAATGGTTCTATGGTTCTACGCACCAGACTGGTCTTAATCATACCTTATGCTAGCTGTGAGTGTACAGTACATGGGAATTGATGAGTTATGTAATTAGAACTGGTGGCTGTGGTCCTTGATGCTCTTAATTGGAAAGGCTGAGATGATCAGGCTTTAACTCTGAGAGAATTCAGAACTAAAGTGAATTCCTTTTTCTCATCTTCATTCTTAGTTTTATACTTTTTGCCACTATTCTAAAAAGGAGTATGACTCCTACTTCAGTGCTGTTTGTCTTGTTTATCGTTTTGTCAGTCATCTTTCTTAGGTATTTGGCAGGATGTCCTGTTCTCTACAGTCCTTCGTGCTTATCTTCTCTGTTCTTCATTTTTCACTCCAGTGCTTCCAAAATGCAACTAGATAATTTTCTTTACGCCTTTGATGTCATGTTGCCCGTAATTGAAGCGGTTTTGTTTGGTGGCGTCATCAGTTACAAGATACTTGTGCTGTTTGCTATGCTTTCTGTACACGTAACACTAACTTGCCTAAAACCTAAATATTAAATATATCATATTTACTGCACATGTATATTTACAGACATCATAGCTGTCTGCTTTTAGCTGTGCAGGGGAAGAACAGAAAACCTTCTGTATATTGAATCTAAACATTCAGTTAAATTGAATCTTGATAGTACTCAAGTTGAGATTACTTCTATAAGATAATCCACATCCCTTTGTAAAATGAAGGTGAATTCAATTATGTTTTCATGTCGACAAATCACAGGCTCAGATGAAGAGGAAAAATAAATTGTGCAAACCATAGAAAATGTGAAAAATACTCAGTTGACAGGTTGATTAGAAAATGTACCTGGGCTTTTGATGAATTATGACCTGAACTTGAACTCCCTGGGTAATGTTGTGGTTAAAAGCTTCATGTCCTTTTGGGTTCTGGTAGCAGTAGATAGGATTACTTCTGTGTATTGCAGAGACCATGGAATGCTGTGCTCAGTTGTGCCTGTGTTTTCAGAAGGAATTGAAATGTGATGATGAAACTAAATATGGTTTAAAACCCAAGTTTTCTGTCCAAGAGGTTTTTTTTAAGTACACTGTGATACTGGGAAAAAGATAAAGCTGAGTCTTGTTCAGAGCCTATATATATAGGCTCAGAGTGTATGTATGTATATGGGATCTGAACCTATATACATAACAAAATAATAAGAAGATACCTGATAGTGGTCTCCTCAAAAATGTGAATAGCTAATTCTTTATCATGATGAAAGTGTTAAGTCATATTTAGATGTCTTTATTATCAGTTGCAGACCAGTTGCTTACGCAGAGGCTACTGGTGTGTGAAAACTCGGAGTAAAATAAAGAACAGACTAAATGAAGATGGCTTTATTTTAATATGCACAAATTCCTTTCATAGCACAATTCTTGTTTTATATCGCATGTATAATAGGATAGTGCCAAAATACAGTGAATTGAAGATTAAATTCCCCTTTATAATATTTCAGCAGCAAGCTTCACTACTTTCTTTCTTCTGACATAGAATTTTAAATGTAACAGTCAGCAAAGCTGTGGGGTGCCTTAATCCTCCTGCCTTTGCAGTTACTAGAAATATAACTTTGCATCAAACATAATGAAGCTTGAAGGCTATAGTTTACAAAATATGCTTTATTTATTTTTGTGTAAAATTCTTAACTGGAAGAAACAATATTTGTATAAGCAGCTATGAGTTTAGTTATCTAATTTTTATCAGATAAATAATTAACAGATAAATTTATCAGATAGATTATAACAAACATGCATATATTTCACTGCTTTTCTCTGTCCTCTTCTGTATGTACAATCCATTGGGTGTAGTTGGGAAAGTTTATATAGAGGTACAACACTCTTTAAGTTGTCTTCTGTGTGGGAAGATCAGAAGATAAAATTATTTTATTACCGTGCTTTAGATTTTACATGTTCAATTAAAAACTATATGTATTGAGAATTGTTCAATGGGATTTTCATAAATACAATGATAACTTCATGCTGCTTCTCCTGGCATGTAGTAGTTCAGAACTGTGGTCCTGTGGTATCAAAATCCATGATCTAGAACTATCTTGACTGCTTGTCATTGTTCAAGTCAGCTAAATTTTGTCTACTGTGATTTTTTTTTTTTTTTTTAATTTTTTTTAGGATACTGAGGAAGGAGCCCCCCCTTCTTTAATTGAAATTTTCTGCTAGTTTTTTTTTTTTTTTTTATATCGGGCTTGAAATTGAGGGTTTATTTGTGCTTTTGAATGCACTAATTTCTGTGCACTCAAAGATTTCTTTGACGACTTAATACTGTCACTTCAGAAGTGCTACCATTGTTATAGCCATTTTTTGAATTCTATAACAACTTAGAATTCTGTTAGTCCAAGAACAGTGAATACATAAGACTATATCCTGAAGAAAGATATGTCAGGTGTTTTCTTGAAACTATGGTTTGTCTAATCAAGCACTGCTTTCTCTACAGTGCTACAAAGAATCACTTGCCAAACCGCTTGGTCATAGACTTTTTCCAGCATTTAAACACAGCAGTTCTTAATCTCTGGAATAAACTGGACTTTTATTAATGCAAGTTCTGTCTGCTTTATACAGATCAATATGATTATCTACACAAGCAGAAATAGCCTTTCTAGTTCGGTTGTTTGCTCAACAGAGCCAGTAATAGAAGCATTTGCTGTGTCTGTGTTCTACCTAGGCCTTTGGAAAGGCATCCTTTCTTTAGCTTGTAATGCGAGTGAGAGGGATCAGCAGGGTGAGTGAAATAAGACAGATCTTTAAGGCCAAACCAACAGTAGGACTTGAAACAATTCAATTTCTAAGCATGTACAGAACTCATCTCTACAGTATGTGCTGGAAAAGATACTTACCAACCAAAAAATTGGGTATGGTTTTCTTCGGTGAAGGAGAGCTACCCAGTGAAGAATGCTGATGGCAGGACCAGGCTTGCTTTCCTGAAATTCTCAGTAGGGGCATATTCGGGGCTTGTAACTCTGAGGATTTTTCTGGTAGTAAACATTTAACTAAGTGCAGTTAAACAATAGAACTTTTCCTCCTTGTATAGCAGCATGATAAAATGTCAGGAAATGAAAGAACTGGATTCAGTCTCCCCTTGCCATGTGTTCTAGCCCAGTGTTTTGTCTTGCAGAATACTCGAGTTTTGACTGCTCAAAGTGTGACAGTTAAGTGTGCCTGTTTTGTTAAGATGGCCTTTCACATTTCCATGGATCAGCAAAGGATCCAGAGCAAGGGCACTTACCTGGGAGGGCCAGTCCCAGGTTACAGTCTGCTTGAAAGGCTGGGTAAATACTCCAGCCTTTAATGCTTCAGTAAGTGAACATACAAGAGTCTCCCACACCCTCTATCTAACCACTGAGCTGTTCTATAAAAGGCTGACACCTCAGAAGGTAGTGCTGTTGTGCTGCACTTTGGGCCTTGGCTACCTCTGTAAGGAATGTTCCGGAGCATGCTAACTGCCTCTAGCCCACAGGTAATAAATAGAAATTCTTAGTTACTGAATCCTGACTGAACTCTGTTGTGAATGCTGTGACGTTCAGCTGCCAAGATTTCTGATCAGTTCCAGAGGTGTGTTAGGTGCCTATGATTTTTTAATTGGCAAAATCTAGGTTTATTAGATAATTTAGGTTCCTCCAGGCTTAGATGACAGGTAAGAGTGATTGGTTTGGTCACAATTACACTTGCCTGCACTTTGAGTCAACCTTTTAACTTGCATGTGCATACTGTACCCTTAGCTTGGTATTACTAACAACAAGCAAATTTACTTCAGCATTACATGTAATGTCAGACCTACACTATTAACAGCCATTTAAGAAACTCAGTCTAGAACAAGAGTTAGCCATGGTATAAGGGACCTGGAGAATTGGGCATTTCCCTTTGTGAACTTCATGAGGTTCCTCTTCTGCCAAGTCCTGCACTTGTGGAGGAATAACCTCCTGCACCAGTACACACTGGGGGCCAGACAGCTGGAAGACAGCTCTGCAGGGAAGGACCTTGGGATCCTGGTGGTCAGCAAGCTGACCATGAGCCAGCAAGCATTCACTCACAGCAAAGCAAGCCCATGGCATCCTTGGCTACATTAAGGAGAGTTTTGTCAGCAGTTTGAGGGAGGTGATCCTTCTGCTTCACACTGGTGAGGCCACACTTGGAGTATTTGGGACTAGTTCTGGGCTCCTCAGTTACATGAAAGGCATGGACTTGCTGGAACTCCTCCATGAAGATTAAGGAACTAGAGGATTTTTCATGTAAGGAGAGACTGAGAAAGCTGGGATTGTTTAGCTAAGAGAAGATAATGCTCATGTTGTGGGATCTTACCAATGTCTGTAAATAACTAATGGAGTAAGTAAACATCCTTCCTGGTAATGCTCACTGACAGGACAAGAGACAGTGGGCGCAAGCTGATATGTGTGAAATTCTGTCTGAACACAAGAAAATTTATTGAGTGATTAAACACTGGAAAAGGCTGCCCAGAAAGATCTGTAAAATCTCCATCCTTTTAGCTGTTAGACCAAAGTGGACATAGTCTTGGGCAACCTGCTGTAACTGACCATGCTTGAGCAAGGTGTTGCTCTAGATGAGCTCCAGAAGGCCTTGCCAACCTCACTGTTGCTGTAATTCCTTGAATACATGATAGGGATCTTCAGACTTGAAGAATGCACAGAAAAGAACTGAAAAAGAATATAGTGCATCAGAACAATGAATTTATTTAATCTGATTGCTCCTGTAGTTGCTTTTGGTCAAAACTTTAGTAGTGCTAGAAATAAAATGAATACAGCTGATGTGGGAATAAAGTAGATAGTGCAGTATCTTCATCTGAGGATGAATTGCATGGTAATGTTTGACACAAAAATAGAGCATATTATCTTCCAAATACTAATACATTTAAAAAATTCTGAGCAGACAACATAACTAAACATTAGGAATAACAGCTTTAAAACTTGTAACCACATAATGTCACTGTATGTACATCACTCAAGCATTGCAGTAAAATTTCTACACAAACTTTGCATATTATGTTGAAATTGTACAACTTAAAGATATCAAAGATAACCCTTGAAACCATAGGGGATGCAATGTACTTTTTGAGTTGTAAAAGGAAAGTATGCTCCAGGGTAATTTTTGCTACCTCAAACAAGCTGTGGGCTTACTGGAGGGAATAGTCAATAGTACAACTGCTGCATGGGAAATGAAATTAATTAAATCACTCCTCAGTTTTCTACTCATTTGAGCTCATATTTTCAAATCGTGTTGTCTTGCTTTTTCTGGCTATTTTGTTGTGTGTGAATTTCATGCAGGTACTGTCTGTGTTATCTCCAGTTACTAAAGGCAATTGGGAAACTTACTTCTTTAAGCACAAATCTTTAAAATGTGACAAAAATACTATGTATTCTGGATTATGTGTTTGATGTATTATGTTAGTACTTCATCTAAAATTAATTACATGCCTCTTGGGGAAGGCACAGATGATTTATATATAATAGCAAGCATGTTCACAATACTTGGTTTAATCTTTAAGGACTTGAACGTACTCCTACCAGCTTGTTTATACTACAAACTAATTTTTTTAGAGCATTTGAGGAAGACAATAAGTTGAAGCACTTGTATGCAGTGATGATCAGCCATTTTTAAATTATTCATTTTAGTCTATCTTGAGACAAATTTGAGATCCAGTTACATTGGTTCCTACTGGAATCACTCTAGAGTTCTGTGAAGAGAAATAAGTAATTTGAACTTACCTTCTGTATAACAAACGTGCTCGGCACAACTATATTCTTAAGTAGGTTGTAATTTTACAAAGTGCAGTTTTAAAGGTATTTACATGTTTACAAACATAGTTAGTATAGATTTGTTAGGTGACGCTGCTAGTCAATTTGAGAAATTCTTTTCTTTAGACTCTATCAGCAAAAACCAGTTGTCTTATTGAAATATTCCCACCCTGTCCACAAAAGGGTTTGGACTAGTGAAATACTATGACCATAATTATTTCTTTGGAGTGAGTTGGAAGCATATTTATGGGAGGGTATTAACCTACTGAATCAAGTTATATTTGAATTTCTAATTGTCATAAAGTCAGCCTTTTACGTATGCTAAATTAAATAGTTCATTAGAAAACTTGTCTTAATTTTAATCAAGACTGATTAAAACAGCACCAAAATTATTTTTATTTAGATACTAAAAATGAAGTTGTTTAAATGACTGGACCAAATTTTAGACTGACTGAGTAGGGCTTCTTGAGAAATCTATTTTTCCACAGCTTTTAGAAGTGCATACACTGATTAAGGTTCTGACATACTCATTCTAATGTCTGTCTTTTTAAGCATTAAACTCCTTTCAGTCCTAGAGCTATAACTGTATTTGCAGGTAAAAAGAATACTTAAGACTTCATTCTTAAAATGAAAAAAGTCTTTACTTAAAAGCAATAGCCTCAATGGTTGCATCCCATGTTCAAGTAGTCTCTATAAATGGCATTCATCAGTCCAAAAGAATCCTGAACACAAACATTCAAGTCAGTAAAATACTTCAGGAACACGAACAACTCAAAACAGCGGTACTCAGCAGCCATTATACACTACCAGCTATCTGGCATTTCTATATAGCTTCCATTTACTACATTTCTGGGATTTACTTGGGCATCCACTTGGATAGATCAAATGTCATTACATTTTCATAGAACTCAATACAAAAGATTCAACCTTGCCACGTCTCTGTTTCTGTTGCATCACTCTCCGAACTATGGAAGCTCCAAAAAGGTCTTTTTACCATCTCATACCAACATACTCTTCATGACAGTCCCTCTGCTGCCTTGTCCTGGTCTCTTCTCACCCAGGGCACTTGTTCTCTTTTCTCTCTGCTTCTTCCTCCTCTCTCTTCATTGGCTGCCCAACCCCTTAACAGAACCAGCCACACCTGCACCTTATCTACATCGGCCAACCCGCTGCCCCTGAAGCCAGCCCACAGTTGTAGATTATCAATGCTAATTAACCCAGCTTCATTCCTCTACATGTTTCCACTTTATAGTTTTGATTTGGTATATATTTGATCTGGGTTCATAAACCTAAAAGCTTGTCTAACAGTTGACTGTCCTTCAGTTGTACTAGTCAAGTTCTGATGTGACATTTGTAAACTTACCACTTACTAATATATTTGAAAGCTATTCTATTTCTCAAGTACACTAAATCATCAGAATCTCAACTTAAAGCAGCCATTTAATGAATGGAAAATACTAGTAGGGACAAGAAAGCGAATTCCATTTGCCAAAAGAGGGGTGGACTTCTGCCTAGAGTTTTACAACATCTTTGCATTGCATGTATGTCTTACCTCACCACTTATTTTTTTATTTCCCTTTTTGTTTGGAGATTTTTCCATATGCATTTTTAAATACAAATGAGATGCATTTACATTGCACAGGAGAAAATGACACAAAAGGTATTAGCTGTTTTGGAACACCTTACATCCATGTAGAGATGGCACACTGTTACATTGTTTGGGACATTTAGCAAAGCTTTGTGCAAAGCTGAAACTTAAGTCTTTCAGGATTAAAAAAAAATAATAAAAATTTCTTCCTTCCGATAGTAATGTGAATTAGACTAACTACCAAAGACATGTCGCTGCACTCCATCCTGCTCTGGTCAGGCATATTTTTTTTTTTTTTTTTAATGAACTCTGCTTCAAATCTAAAATATTCTTTGCCACAGGATGCTGACTTCCTGCTCACTTCTCTAGCTGGTAAGCTGTAATCACCATTTACACTATCATTCAGAAAAACCAAATGCTGCTGTGTTTTTTTTTCACTTAGAAAATGCTGGTACTCATTTCTTCATGGCCTACTTATGTAGGCAAGATTCTGGAGGTGTGTTGTTTCTGATGTGGCCAGTCTATAGTTTGACTTAACTTATTATTGTTTTGTTTGTTAATTACAGTGTCTTTGCCCAATTAAACTCAGCTCTTAAAGGACCCGAGTTCTCACTCATTTTCCAGGAAAGAGAGTCTAGATTTCTCATTTTTGCCACTAAGTAATTATACAAAATTATCTAACTCCAGACTGTTGTTTTCGCCTAGGCTGTGCTTAAAAGAATAAGCATTTCTCAGTTCCCAAAAGGTAAAGTGTAACAGCCTACACATAAGCAGTAATTCCTGTGTGGATTCTGAGGCTTCTTTAACAGCTAGCAAGGAGATACTGGTGCATGAAATAGGGAGGGACATAAGTGCTCTCATGCCTTGCAGGTTTTTTCTGCCATTACTTTCTTCTCCTGAGCTGGCATCTCCTAATATATGAGGTCTGATTATATTGCTTGGTTGTGACAACTTTAAAAATATAAAAACTAAATCTGGTGTAACTGTGATAATTCTTGCAAGATCTCTTTATAAAAGGAAATATACCATGTCAGTTATATTCCTGCTCCTAATGAAATAAAATCAGTTTTTCAGGAATTACTAGAAATGGGATTTTCTGCACTGATCATCTGAAGGAATATAGTTATAAACTGAAGAATTCACTAGTACAATGTGCATTCATGCCGGGGAAGCTCTGCCTCTAGTGTGTAAAGCCTGAGTCCTTTCGTGAGTGTGTACCATGCTTTAAAAATGTCATTATCAAATGTTGTTTCTGTTTCAATGTAGTTGAAATGGTTTCCAAGTGAGGCAGCTAGTGCCGTTGTGTTTACTCATATTCCAATACAGATTGTGGATAGGCTATTGCTTACACTTAGACAGGGATGCAGAAGAATACTGACTGTACATACCCTACTCTTGATAGTCTGTGAGTAGGCAGGTGCTTGCTCAGACTTGGATGGTACTTCCCCTGTGGCGCAACTTTATGTTCATTTGTCTGAAGTAATAGCTTTGTTTCCACAGTTCAGAGA
The DNA here is from genome assembly GCF_963210335.1 of Falco punctatus. Lineage (NCBI taxonomy): Eukaryota > Metazoa > Chordata > Aves > Falconiformes > Falconidae > Falco > Falco punctatus. Next base: position 5,021,691 of record NC_137580.1, on the reverse strand, counting down.
ATCTTTCATTTCTACTGTTCATGCTGATTAGTGTAGCTAATTGGGATTCCTGTAGTGACTTGAGCTTATTTTTCACAAAAAAATCAAACGGGTTTTCCATTCCTCCGTTCATTAATCAGTTATGTCAACTTAATGTTTTCAGTGTTAAACTCGAAAGCCCTAAAGCTTCTGTGGTAAGCAGTACGTGGTGAAAATGCATCTACCTCATCAGTATGCTCAAGAACATATTTTCGTATAAAAAATTAAGGAGTTATAAGAATTGGTGAGCTTTTATGGGTAACAGAGGCTTTAATCATTAAATATGGAAATAGATACTTGTCAGCTCTTTGGACCTAATGTGTAGTTCATAATAATCACAACTAGAAGTTGAGTAAGCATTGTAAGATTGAGCGGTTGAATAGAGGGATAGTTTAGTCCATGGTCTACATAGAAAGTAGAGGCAGGTGGAAATGTGCCAGATTGTGTATACATGCACTGATGATAGCATTCTGTTAGTTTTCTACAGCTTGAAATGCTGTTTCTGGGTATATTCCAAAATAAATGCAAAGGGCGCAGAAAGTCCATCTCCATACACTTGATCAAGATGTAAATTGGAACGTTGCTGTCTGAGTTAATGGTCCTTTAGTATTCAGCACAGGGCTCAGCTGCATCCAGACATAAAAGCTAAGGAGTAACAGCAGAAAAATGAGAGGGGGAAGAAATGTTTTCAACAGAGTAATCTTGATGTTTTCCTTGTAATACAGCAACTATTTATTTTTAACTGTAAAGATAAATAGCTTATTTTAAAACCAATTGATCTGGAAGCCAATATACACAAATTCATATTAAAAACCTAGATATTACAAATCATGTTTTTGAGAAGGATAACATTCAGAATTTAGATGGAAAAGCAAGTTGCCTGTTTATGACAAACTATATTAGCAAATGTTGCTGCTTTTGTGGGGGTAATTTCAAGTACTAGAGACTTTTACAGCTGTTTCAATAAACAGAATAGAGTTGTGATTTATGTGTTATGTAAATAACTATAAAGACTGCTAAGACTTTGATATTTCTAAGTATAATGTGCTTGAGTTTTCCAGATGTGGATCATTTGTAGACATTTGCATTGTATGATACAATTTTAACCATTTTATTCATTATCTTCTATGAAAAGCTCTTTGATAATTTTTTTTAAGACCTCTCCTAAGTTTTCTAGTTTGGTGCTATCTCTGATTTTCTTCTGGAACTTGGTGCTTGGTGTTTAGATTTTTCTTTTTTTTTTTTGTTTTGTTTTGTTTGTTTGTTTCTCTTTACTTACATGTGGTGATTTGTAACAATACCTGTGCTCATTTGGAAAAGAAATTCAGTATTTTCCTTTCTTCTGTTTGTGGTGAAGCTTTAAAATGAGACCTAGAAAAGCCTACAAAAGTCTAAAAAACAAAGTGGCTTTGTAAAACTGAGTTTTGAACACTGCAGCTAGAATTATTGGTAGTATAACTAGTTTCAGAGTTAGACTTCCTTTTTGTTGCATTTTGTTTTAATTGAAAGGAATTGGATAGCACGAGATACCAGATACATACTGAAGCCTTTGAACTGCTTTAAGGCTTGTTAATTCTATGGGGAGAGCTAACAACAGATGTTGGGTCTTAAGCGAATCCACTGGATCCCTCTGATACATAGATCACAGGTTGGAGTGATCTTTGTGCTACTTCTGGTAGGGATTAGAGAACATTTATTTCCAGGCTGGCTGTTGCTCTGCAGCATACATACCCTAGGAAGTGAGTTTGTGTAGTTTTAGATTATTAAGCTTTTGAGTGAAAGTGTCTAGTTATCCACTATGGTGTATATTTCACAATGTTCAATGTACATTTGTAACAAACTTGCGTTGAATCCCAACTTGTGCTATTAAAGAATGGCAGACATGTAGTATGAGCTGAGGAATGTCTTACAGCGTCAGTGAGATAAGCAGGTTGGTTTTTACTTGCTTAGGTTGGTGATAACTCCCTGAGACTGAATCTGATTTGCTTAGGTTCAGACTATGTTAGTACAATCACCGAGCTCCTTTTCACAGCTTGAGTTACGAGATGAGTAAATTCGTGCAGATCTGCAGTAATGTAAGCATATTTTCTTTCCTGACTAAGGTCAGTGGCGATTGGTTGCAACAGAAAGTATCAGGTAAGGGATATCTCTGGTATCTGACTACCCTGAGTTTGTGAACCTTGTTTTAAGATGCCTTGTCTGGAATACATATTTTATAAGCTGCATGAACAGCCAACTGATCTAGAATATTAGGACCTGTTTGAAATTTCCTAATACTTGCTGGGGTCTAGGAGTTGAGGGCAAAAAGCAAGGAAAAATTCACGAGGTTAAAAAAAAAAATATCTTTTGCCTTTTACATTCTCAAGACAGTGAAAACAAACTAGTCAGGCTCCCTTAGGAAAAGGAACTCTTGTCTCTGGTTTCTAAATTTGGACATTCTCTTGTTTTTTCTCTCTGCTTTTTCTTCTTTAAACTGGGTTAAGGTAACCTGACCAAATCATCTGTTGAGCTGAGCAGTTTATCGCTATTGTGACGATACAGGAAGGGTATAAATGATGAAGATGCTCAAAGTGCCTTATTCCCACACTCAGGAGTCACTTATCATGGACACTTTAATATTAATGTGGATTCCTGGGGAGCAGCAATTGATGTTTTACCAGTTTCCAGTAGCATACTGTATAAGCATGAAGAAAAGAACCCTTTCAGGAAAGGCTGCAGTTTTTAAAGGTTACGCTCTTCATTTTTGAGTCATGGGAGTTTTAAGACCTAATGAACTGTTTATCTCTGAACTGAAATATGTTCCTGCAATGAAGAATCCCTCTACTGAGGAAATACCTGTGTTTCTGTTACTATACTGGGTATCCATTAGCCTGAAGGGTGATTTTTAACTGTGGTTGCTCAAATGCACTGAACATCTCTTCCCATGCTTGCACCTAAAGCTCGGTCAGTACAACTTCATGTGTCTTCCCCTGGTGACATTAGCAATAACTTTCTTGTATAGTTGCCTAACTCATGTTCTGTCCATTATCACAATTCAGAAACTACTTACTTCACATCCAAGTGAAGATTCCAGTAAAGGTTGAGCTAGAAATTGCTCTCTGAGTATATGGCACTAATTCTGCTCTCTTATTCTAAACTACTTGAAATGCTTTCCTCCTGTGCAAGGAGGTGGGATGGCGTCCTATTGTTTGTATTGTGTCCTGAAGTATCCTACTGTCATATGGAATTAGTTAATTTATCTTTTTAAAACTACAAAGGGCAAAACTGCTTGTTTGACTATGAAACTTCATCCTATGTATGTGATCAGAAGGTTTTAACTGTTTGTTGGCGTTTTTTTAGTACTTCCGGTTCAGAATGGGAAAAAAAAAAAAAAAAAGTAGTAAAAAAAAGTAAAGGCAGTGCTTTTAACATTAAAAAGTGTTCTTTTTTTCCCCCCTTAGGCACATCCTACTTGCTGTGCTAGGAACTGCTTTTTTTCTTCTTTTTAAAAGGCTTTTAACATACTACTTCAGATTAATCAAGAAGTGTTTAGATAAACGACTTTGTGATACAAAAATGTTAGCAGCACAACTGGTTAATACTGGGGTTTCTGGTTTAGTAGAAAGTGGAGAGAATCATTGTCTGAAACTTCCCTTGAATTTGACCTTGTCAAACTTGGCAAACACTTCATTCTCTGAAGGAAGCCTATCCTTTTGTCTGATGTAAATAAAACTAAAGTGTAAAAAGTGTTAGCTTCACAAAAGCAGTTTTTACTACTTTATACTGTGTTAAGTGGTTACACAAAAGGAAAATCTGGCGGGGATTGCTGTGGAATATTCAAGTCAGTGTTTTTCTAGATTACTTCAGTGGAATACATACTTTTCTTTGGCAGCTAAGATAACCAACTTCATATCACAAACATTTGCAGTGGATGTAATAAATTTAGTTTTTATCTTTGTTTAATATCAGTTTGGTCAAACTACTATCTGCTTCTTTAAATATAAGGGCATTCTTCTCCCCCCACATCTCAAAACAGTTGTCTTAGAATGCTTAACACAAATAATGCGACCATGGTATTCATGTTTTGGAAAATCAGGAGTGCTTCTTGAGTGTTTAATAGGTCCTATTTGTTTGATTTAGGATTTTTTTTTCTTTTTTATAGAACTTAAGTTATTAACTTTATTATTGACTAGCTGGACTTGTTTGGCTGGTTGCTTCTGAAAGGAAAAGAGGAAGTTTTTTACTGTCAACAACTTACAACCACTCTTGCTAGCCCTTAACAAAATGGCATTAGGCTAGTTTAAGGCTGTTGCTGTTGTTGGGATACTAGCCATTCAGGGCTTTCCAGGGCACTGGATATTCCATACAACTTGATTAGTACAACAAATGCCAAAGTAACTTCTGTTTGGGTTGCTGGAGCATTGACAGAAAACAAATTGAAGAAATCACAGGATTGCCACATAACTGCTCAGAACCATGTCCAGACAGATTTTGAGCATCTCCAAGGCTAGAGATTCCACAGTCTCTCTGAGCAACTTCCTCCAGTGTTCAAGCATTGTAAAGTTATGTTACGTTTAAATGGAATTTCCTGTGTTTCAATTTGTGCCTAGTGCTTTACTGTTCTTTTACTGGATACCACTGGGAAGACAAGGGGAAGGGAAACTGAGATGTCTTCCAACCTCTGTGCTTTGAGTAGCCATATTCTCTGCAACCATATACTTAGCCAAGTTAGCCTTGTCATTTTTCAAAACAATGCTTGTTACATTCATGTGTTTTAATGGTCATTTACAAAAGCTATCTTTAATGTCTTAAATACTTCCAGTGCAATGCTTTCTGTCTTAGAGAATCAACTACCCATTTTATCCCAGTGATGCGGGTTTCATCTTTATGACGAAACACCTGCTTAAATCTGGTAACTGTTGTTAGTTTTTATGAAGAGCAATGCCTGTACTGTAATACAGATGAATTTTCATCCACTGCCATTGTGGAGACAGTTACAACCTGTTCTAGTGTGGAGTCTACGATGTAGATACTCTTGGATGTCATGAACCTGTGTTCTCATGGTAGAGTTCTGAATGGAGTTCTTCACAATTAGCATGATTGCAATGCTCATGTCTATGGGCACAATACGTAAAGTAGGCTTTTATGCAAGTTTTGGCTGAATCCTGTAGCCTGCAACTTTTGATCTAGAAGAGAACATTTTCACCCAAATAAACAAATTGTGAAAATGAACGTGTGTTTCTAATCTTAAATTTTTCTACAGTAGTGAGTGCACTGAAACTAACAGATACTGCAGGTGGCTAATTTACGGCTGTGTGCAGTATGTGTTCCTTTTAGCATGTGACTAACATCTAAGTGGCTTCAGTGTATTAAATTTTCAAGTGGAATACAAAAATGCAATTAAAAATCCCTTTTAAAATTGAAAAACTGCATTTAGTAAACACCTCAAACTGTTAGGAGGAATACTTGGTATATTTGGTAATGGTGGAGGTGGTTGGCAGTTACAATGCATTCTTTTCTATTGACTTTCAAGATAGAGACTGTAAACTTAATGTACTTTTTGAAGTTATACACTGTATAAAAAGTAACAGCCAAAACTTAAAAGCAAACAGAAGCCTTGTATCACTGCAGGAAAATGTTTAGAGGGGGACCTAGCAGACAGTAGAGTGAGTGTGCTGGTGTATTGATGTAATTTGTCCCTGAAATCTAACTTGTTTTTGGTGCAAGTGAAGATTGTATGTCATATCTAACAACTAAGTAAAGAGAGTTAAGATTTAATATGCATGAAAGCTGAAACAGCTATGCAATTTGGCCTTCTGAAAAATGCAGTCCACTTCATCTTCTGTTATTCAAATTAACTTTGCCTCAGTGATAATGTGAGAAATCCAACAATCACATAGAAATACACCCAGATTTTCAGACGTGGGTGGTGTTTTCAGGATCAGGAATAAAAAAATGGAGTTGCTGCCATGCCAGTGACTACCTGCTGTGAAACCTGGCATACATTTGCCTTCATTCTTGGAACTGTTTCTGTAAAAGCTGTGCTTCTGAGAATGACAGGAATGAACTGTTCAGACAGGAATGCTGATTTGCCCAGCATAGTGATACACTCCCTAGAAAAGCTGCCTTTGTGTTTAAGGGATGCAGATTAACACACACAAGAATTTCTAGTAAGCCATCTAATACCAGTTACTCATTTAAATATTTATCCCATGAAAATACAACATACTTTATATAGTCAAAATAAAACAGTAAAAAGTAAAAAGAAGCTGGTGTGTCAGAAGGTCTAATATGATTATAGACCTTTTGGATTTACACAGTTAAATTTCAGTCCTACAAAGTTGCTGGATCTTTCTCTACATGCTGATTTCCCTCTGCTCATGTTAACTTCACTGGGTATAAAGGATGTTTGTCTTCACTATCCAAATGGCCTGATGCTATGCAGGGCAAAATAGGCACTGTGTTCATATGAGTCCTCACTTGAGCCTAAACAAACACAGCTTTTAGTGCACATAATTTATTTCGCTGTTCTGAAATGTGCATATTCTTTTGAATATATGTTTTTAAATGTACCATGTCATTGTGTGGTAGTGATTATTGGAAGTCTTCAGGATTGCTTAATCTCCATGTACTTCTCTCAGCACTGGAAGCTTGCTGAGGGCTAAAGCTTACTTGTAAATGCACCTCAGAGATGAGATTAACTTGGAAATAGCAGCAAAGTTTCACAAGAAAATGCTTCATAGTGAATTTCCTAGAATATTAGTGTGATGGGAGGGGAGCTACGATTCATCTTGACTGAGGAAACAACTAAACACCTGCTATGTCAGTATTCTGGTTTATGATGCTAAGCAATAGACAAAGGAGTCTTGGCTATCATTTATGATGATCACTGGTTAGAGCTACCTGTCATAAACTATGGCAGTGGAACATAAATTATGTCAGTGGAACTAAGAATTCCTGGGCAGGGCAGTTTCCAGCTGAGGAAAGGCTTTTCCAATTATTATGGCTTTTGCCAATAAAACTTATTAAGGCAAAATCATAAGTAGACATCTTTGTGATGGATTGCACCAGAGTGACAGTATCAGTAATCGTAATACTGGGAATCCTGTTGCCTTGAGTCTGTAGAAGAAGGAGCGTTCTTCTCATGGGAGGGGATGTGTTGTTGCATTACTTTACAGTGGCAATACAGAAATCCTGAGGGGAGTTCCTGTTAAGCAGGACTAAGTTTTAGCTATGTACTTTAGGGTTTTTCTAGTGATGTTTTACATGTTTCTTTCAACTTCCAGATTAAGATATTTTAACCTAGATTCAATGCTGGCTAGGTTGAAATAATCAGTGGAGGGCTGACTTAACTTTATGCTGAAAGTTTTTCAAAGATCAAAGAATTTTTTGCTCGTCTTTCCAAACATAATCCATTCCCTGAAGCACAGAAAGTACATGTAAGAGAAATGCTGTATACTAATGATGCTCAGCAAAACCATTTGGTGTGCTAGAAATCGTAGTAGTAAAAGCTTTGTGTCATTTTAGTTCTGGGACTCATAACGGCTGCTGTACTACCTGAAAAAGATGTAATTTCTTACAGTTAAACATATTAGTCTTCTGTTAAGGTTTGGAGTCCTACTTCTTGAGAGGAGCAGGGAAGCAAGAAAAAGATAATTGCCTTAAAGAGAAGAATTAAATTCAATGATTAATGTTAATTTTCAGCTCACTCTGAGTGTACAAGCTCTCCTAAAAATGAGGTGGTGGTTCCTTATGCAGCAAGTAAGTGAAAAATACAAATTCAAATTCACTTGTGATTTAAAGTGATTACATTAATCTGGTTTTGTGATCTTTCAGTCCATGTCATCATTGCTTTATTAATACACTTAGATCAAGTTCTTTCAGGTAATGTATTCTTATGCTACAGAGTGCAATGTAATCTTTTTTTACAAAAAGACTTAATATGCAACTCTTACAGATTAATGCTGTCCCCATTTACAGTTGTTCTTGAGCTTTAAGTGTTGTGAGGGAGTTAATTTTTTTTCTGTATCTTAAACCAATTGATGTATTTAACTGCAGTAATACCTAGGCCAACCCCACTACTCTAAATTGTACCTCTTGTTTGTTATATACTATTGAGAGAAAGGGTAAATGCTTGCACTGGCTAGGGACAGTGATTTTGCATAGGTAGCAGCTGGGATGATACGTGGCCTGTAGGATGTGTTCTGCAATCAGGCAAATCTGTATGGCCATAACTGTAGATTTCAACCTCTTTACAGCATAAGATCTAGCATTTTAGAAAACAAATGTACTGCTAAAATGTGGTGGAAGTGATCCAGAATAGAAATGGAACCTTACAATGTTACCTTTACAAGTATTTTTCGTAACTCCCACCTGTAGAACATAACCATTATGAATGCTGGGTACCCGGTGAATGCTTTTCATTGTATTAATAATCCACGTTTTTTAATGGAACTGTAACTGTTTCAACTGTGTAGATAACGCTGTCTAAGAGAATTAAATTATCTGTTTGGAAGAAGGCAAACTTATTTCTAAGTATGTTTTAGGACTGTGTCAGCTTTCAGTTATGCCACAGCTTTTTATAGCTTGAGTGGTGCTAATGATCTCATTCTCTTAACCTGATGATAATAATGGAGTACCTTGATTAACTGGAATGGCAGCTCCTAATTGATACGGTGGTTAAAATTAACAGCAGTGCAAGAAGTTGCCACCCTGTGCTTTATCTTACCTTATACAACCAAATAACTAAATAGGATGATAATTTGACTTAAGGAAAAAAAAATAATTGGAGAATGTCATAATAAGTCTGTGAACAACTTCTTTAGGAAAAAAATCTGCACTATTTTTCAGAACACTTAAAAATAAGTGAGACAGATCCGATACAGATGTGACCAAAAATACTGCTAGTATTTTGACTTCTCTCCACAGACCATATATAGTGCAGGCAAGAGGAGCACTACTGCTTTCAAGGATAGCAGAGCTGCCCTGAGAGGGGAAAAGACTAGACAAATTGATTTGTAAAGGGAGATTTTAGAATTGGTACACTGAGATCTGGATAACTCCTTTAAAGCAGGTAAAGGACTTCATAGATCTTAGGAATACTCTCTTTGGGTGACTAGTGTTAGTTTAGTTTAAGCTGACCTAGATGGGGAGAGGTTAGTGTGCTGTTAGCAGTTCTTCAAGTTGACTGCTACTCTGAAGTCCATCTGGCCTGTTTCATCCCTGCCCCAACTGAAAAAAAAAATAAGACCAATGGGCAAGACTTGTCAAATTGGTAAGATACCTGGTTATATTTCTGTATTTCTGCAAGCTTTGAGATGCTAAAAATATAAGTGGGGTAATATAACTTTATAGACAGTTTGTTAGAATGGAACCAAATTCTTGTTTAAATAGACAAGGCTCTATAAGAAGACTTTGATATGGCTAAGCTTCTTTTTTAAGTGCTTTTCTGCGCTTGAGTTTACTTTTGACCATCAACTCACTATAGGCAGATGCCATTAAAGAGAGCAGAGGCTTTTCAATAGCTTCTAAAAACTGGCAGAAGGGATCTTAACTGCATCATCAGCTTTTCAGCTGAAGTTTGAGCATCCTTATAGTGATATGTAAATCAGCATGAAATTATGAAAGGCAAATATGATGGTACCCTTTAACAGTAACTGGAAGACTTAGTTGAGTGTTAAAGCAGACACTGATTTCTCTTGCTGAAATGGTACTGAGAGGAATTTTGTGAGAAGTTAATGATAAACATCAATTAACACAATTCTGAAGCATGTTAAACTTGAAGGTACTAAAACTAGTGCAGGGCTTTTGAAGAAATTCAGACTAGGTCCTTCTCAGTTTAGCACATCAAACACTGACTGACTTCTCATCATAGTTTTCTATACACTGATCCAGCTACTTACTCAGTTAAGGCTCCTACCTACCACTTAACCAAATGTTAGTGCTAATTCTGGCATCTCCTGTAGGTGGGAGCCCTAGCAGTGGAAGAGGCTGAGTTGTTTTTCTGTTCCCTTCTGAAGTATGCTCTTAGCAAGCCAGTCTTTCAACAGACTATATATAAACTAAGCTGATGAATCTCAGAAATGCACATACCACTTTGTTTATAGACCTTCAATGAATGCTAAATCATTGACAAAGTGTGAAACTGTAACTCTTCATCGAAAAAACCTGTGAGTCTGCTCATTTGTTTGGAATGTACAGTATGTGATTATGTAACTTGATGAATAGGTGACATCACTGGTGACCTATCACAAAAGCTACACTTTTGACTACGATTTCTATTTGTAGTATTCCAAATATCAAAGGTAAGAATATACGTTTGGCATAGTTTTTATGGTAGTATTATCAACGTAAATTGCTGCCAGAATCAGAAGTATTCAAAACCAGAAGAAGTGCTATAAAGTTTTGAAACGAAGTTCTGACTGCAGAGGAATTTTAAGAGGAAAAGGTAGAAAACATTTAAAGAAATAGCTATTTGTGAGGGCATGAGAGCAGTGTCATCTTTTAGCTCAACTGATATAATGGAAACATGTTCCTCAGGATGTAGGTAGTAATGAATGGATGCTTTTCTTAAACAGTGTTCTAAAAGAACATCAGCGTGGGGCAAGCTGCAGTAAGTGGTAATAAATTATTCAATAAAGCTAGCTCTTCAAAAGCTAGGAATTTTATTTGACAGACTTTGGCTTCCTTGAAAATTCCTTAAGTTTATCATTACCTTTCATGCTGGTGTCATGTAATGTCCTGGACACTAGAGCTTTCCATTTGTTGAAGGGACCACAGCAACAGATTCAGAGTTATGATGAGGACATACATTATCACTCATACTTTATTCCCTCATTGTAGAATTCCTGTTGGAGTCCTTAAGAAACTAGCTCTGCATATTTCCCAGCCCTCACTGGAAGTGTTAGAAGGGCAGCTGGGTGCTGTGTTTCTGCAAGTTTTTGATTCTCAGCAGTGTTCTCAAAGTATACACATTTCTGCAGTGTAAGTCTTCAAGTTCTCAAAGCAGATGCTTATAGGCAGGCTTGGTCACTGGGGTGCTGCTAGTGAAGCCTAGGGCACAGTCATGTTATTGGTAGAATGTGAAATGGAAGAGGTGGAATGGCTATATTCATGCTTATGTGTCTCGTGCAGGGTCTGATGCCAGCTGCTGCTGTTCAGGAAATAAGGGACAAAGACCTCGTGTTAGGAAATACAGTGATTTCATTGGCTTTTCTGTGAATGCATCTGAGACAAAAATCTTTACCTCTTCCCAACAGAATTTATCTTCAACTTAATCTAGTTGTTTGGTACATGATCTTTCTCCTATCGTCTACCTGTCCTATGTGATAGGATATGGCTAATCCGTAGACAACAAACCATTTTCATGTGGCTTTATCCATAACCATTTACATGCTTCAGGGTAGTTGTCAAAGAGTCCTGGTAACTGTAGTGCTATTGTCTAGAGGATCCTCTGGCAGAATGCTTGCAACTGCCACAAAGATCGCCAAATCTCTTGTTAACTTAGGTTTTCAGTTACTGCACAAGAGATAAGTGCAATTTCTTAGCATTTTGAAAATTATCTTGCATCAGTATGGAACACTAGACAAGGTTTTATTTGGAGCCTGGGAATGCACATATACCCACCTAGTATTCCCTTGAAAGGTGTTAACTGTCCAGAATCAAAAGTAACTCCTCTGTTCAGAGTTGTTATCAGTAATTCAATTGTAGCTGCTGATTATGATTAAAAGTTCTCATCTTGAGCTATGAAGGTTCACACAGCTTCTCTGGTTGAACAGAGGTCATGCTTGCAGTAGTCTTGAAACACAAATCCTGATGCCTTATGAAAGCATCTATAATGCATGAGGTCTTGACCTTTATTTTAATACATACATCAGACAGGGCTATCAGTGTAACTTCTGTCTCTTGTTTCACCTATTACTGCTACCAGCTCCCATTAATAAAGGTATATAAAGTGTAAAGGAAAATATAAAAAAAATGTGAGAATCCTGAAAATCATGGCCTCTCCTACATCACTTAAATCTTTTCACATATCACTTCATGGTGAGACACGTCTGTTCACCTGTTCATTTACTGACTGTAGTTACCTCTTTGGGAAATAAATGTCTGTGAAGTAGCAAAAGGGTTTACTGTTTAAAATTTAGATAGGTGATCGCTGAATGTTGTCCTGAGGTTTCTTGGCACTTTGAAAATTGATTTTATTATTATTCAGGAGATCAAATGACTAGAACTTAAGGGATTTATTGAAAAGTTTTGGAAAACAAAGAAATCAAAAAAAGGCAAAATTGAGCATGTCTGATTCTTTTAACAAGGTACCTTTCAAAGCTTTGCTGCTTTAAATTTTTATTTCAGTAGGAAGACTTAGTTCAATTAAGGACCTGATGGCTTTGCACAGCTTTGGAATGATTTATTTTTTCCACTCAAGTTTCTAACTTCTGCCTAAATTCTAAAAGAGGGAAATTTTCAGCTTTACACAGTGAACATCTACCTCTTACAGGCTCTTGGAAAATGCTTTTCTCATAGGGAAAGAAAAATCATGACCATATTATCACTTTTTGATTCTTCTCTGTGCTGTGAATCATGCTTTTCATGTTCTTTTCCTTTTAACAGATTTTTTAAAAATAAACACTTTTCCTTTCAATAAAAAATACGATTTGCCAACATTTACTTTGGGGATTCCATGATTACAGTCAGAACAAAAGCCTCAAGTGTACCTCAAAGTATACCTCAAATACTTGTTAAAAATGAACTCCATTAGTAATTATCTGTAAGGGAACTTCTAGTACAGAGGCACTGAAAATAATTGGGTATGGAATGTGTTTTTCATTGCAATCTACAGAAATACTGAACAATGAAACTGAAATTTTTGTGGTGTGTTTTCTCAAGACTTACTGCCACTTATTTTCTTGATGTCACAGTTCTTAATAGTAAAGTGTCTGACAAGAAGCAATGTGTAAACAGGTGACTGAGATTTGTCTTTATGCAAAGCCCATGAGCTATTCCATGGGCAATAAAATACTTTCTCTATTAATTTTATTTTCATATATGTTCATATCCCTTGCTATTCATAGCACAAATTATAAAGTCTCACTTTTTCAGTCGTGTATTAGGTTGTTCTAATTGGGAATACTAGATGTTGGGGAAAAATTAACCATCCACCACTATCTTTTTATTCTGACAAAGCCATGGCCATCTGTACCGACAAGGTTACAAAATATTTTTTAAAAGCAGAGCAGAGTTTTAGTTCCTGGGAAACAAGCTGTAGCGGTGCAGATGGTTATAACTAGATCTTTTTATTTGAAATTAAGTTCTGAATGACCTGGGAGAAATAAGGTAAGTTTACAGGCCTTGTGCGTCAGCGTTACTGTTCTGTAAATGCATGTAAATCAGATGGTCTAGCCTGGTTTGAACCAATTTGATAAAGCAGTGTTTAATAAGTTGGAAGAAATAAATAAATCTGGGTAGAACGTCTGCATCCTGAATTCTGAAGACTGCTTTCTTCAAGAGTGACTCTGGCTGTGGTCCCCAACCTTTAGGGTTTTCCTGGCACGAGAGTAAATGATTTGGAACCGTACAGCTGTTGTTCAAGTCCTAAAGCTATAGCATGGCTGACCTGCTCTTAACTTGGTGATTATTTGTGCTTCTGCAGTGAAGAAGTGGCAGTGTGACAAAGTACTGTCTTGTGCTTTGTTGCTGCCATTAACAGAAGAGTCAATATTGGGGTTTGCACTGCGCTGCCAAATTCAAGGGGAGCAGTGACTGTGCAACGCACTTCTCCTTCCCCGTTTTGGAATGCTGACAAGGGGTGGGGAAAATAAGTGGTTCCCTTTTTCTCTGCTTTTGTAAAGGACTGGTATGGGTAAGAGATGGAGAGTTCACATGCCCTATTTTTTCCTTCTGTATCCTTGAATTTAGAGTTAAGATCTGGTACCTTGAGGATTTGCACATTGGAATGGGAACTGGGAGTGCAGTTTACAGTTACCTTGTAAATGCAAACTTGTTATGTGCTCTGAACTGGAAAACTGAGTTGTATTTCAGATTGGAGCACTATACAGAAAATACTATAGTTCAGTCTCCTCACACATTTTCAAAACTTCAAGCTCTTGTTTCATTTAGAAGCTTGAACATTTAAAAAATTACCTTGGCCAATGGAAAAAAAACTTGGTACTCGTAAAAGATGATAGTGTATTCAGAGTTTCTCTAGTTAAAAAAATACAACATTGGGAGGAGGAGAAGGCAGGGATAGGTCATCAAGTTTTCTGATAACTCAACAGAATTAAAAGGGAGGAAAATATTTGGAATTCTCCTCCAGACTAAAAGGTAATAAAATTTCTCCTGTCTGTTGCATACTTACTTCAGTCTTGTTGATTATAAAGTCAGTTTTATTGACTGTATGTCAGCATTTTCAGGTGTAAAGCTAAAATACAAAGAGCTGGAAGCAGTGGTAGTGTGAGGCAGGCAGCTGGGACTATTGATTAAGGCCTTGGCCACAGTAGAGAGGCCTGCTGACTAAAAGAGGTAGTAGTGCAAATCGCGTATCTGCCTGTGAAGACTGATGGAGGGACCTGAGGTTGGCACTGGTATAATGTCAGATCACAGGGACTATCTGGGGAGGTGGACAGAAAAATGATGAGAGATGCAGGAACCTGAGGTTTCTCAATGTGGCAGTCATTGACCTGTAAGATGATTTTGGGCAAATTGCTTGTCTATGCTTACTTACTTGCCTCAAAAGTGGCAGTATTTGTTGTCTTTGAAGTGCTTCTCTATTATACTAACATTGTTCAATTTTTTTTTTTTTTTAGCTTTGAGTATTTTGAAGTTACTGAAAATCTCTAGCTCAAGAAATATTGATCTGTATTAATACTAGTTAGCTACAAAAACAAATGGAATGCATGTTAAAATTCGGTCCCAGGCACTGATAACTGCCTGAAAATGATAAGGTATAAGTATGTTGTAGATAACATTCATACAGCATGTATTATTACATCTAATGAAATGCTTACATATGATTGATAAGTTGAGTACTGCTGAATTTAGCCTGGCTCTGGTGAATAGCAATACTTAACAGCTAGCTTTGCAACTTAAGAAATGTTATAGAAACCTTGTACCTTCATCCTGATTGCCATCTCTTGCCATAAAATTAAGTCAAGCTTTTCTGTTCATTTTTGGCATTGAGACATCTTTCTCTCTGTTTCTGAATGAAAGATAAGCTATTCAGAAAGGATACCAAGAATTTGATCTTCCTTGTCCTGTTTAGTGACTCTCTGTGAAGAGGAAGTGTAATAAGTTCCTCTTTGTTCACATACATTCAATAGAAACCAGGTAACTTATTACCAGTTTCATATTTTCGTGGGTAAAGTTACAGGCCTGTCATGGAACAGTAGTGTATGCTGTGCCACTGTCCTGTAGTCAGAGCCAGAAAGATTTGTTAACCTTTCTGCCTTTTAACCTGTACCATCGTTCCTCTGCTTAATAAGCATGAGTGTGCTGTAGCTTCTAATAAGCAGCAAAAATACCGTAGCCAAAGATGATCAGTTATAAATTAAAAGTAGCATAGTGGGTTTTGTTTGCTTGTTGCAGTTACTGAGATTTGCACTTAAAAATGCTTATGGACTGATTCACAAATATCTCTGAGTCTCTACTGAGGAGCCGTAAGAAAAAATGCGGTGTTTCCTGTCAGGAATATCATTTTGCCAACTGCTATTTACTAACTTCTGCAAAAACAGGAGCCAGAGTTCAGTGTGCTCTGTGAAGCCTGAACAGTGCAATTACACAGTGCACTTGGGCAAGAAAGGAAGGAAAGCTGACAACAGTTATGTATCAGGACTACTAGTCTGCATAATTATTTTTCTCCCTGTTTTACTAGCCTAAAGTCTTACTAATCAAAACTGTCTTCGTTACCTGGCAGGGCCCAAGCCTTCGATTTTTCCCTAGCAAAATGCATTTTCAGAAATGCGACCCTGAAACATTTGAGGAAAACAGAAATTTTCCCTAGAACTGCTGCTCAGGCATCAAACTTTTGTGGTATTACTTCGTTTCAGCAAATGGAAATGTCCAGGTGGCTGTTATAATCCCCTGGCCGTGCCACTCACCATCAAGAATAGTGGTACTGTCAGGATGCTCCACTGCAGTCTCTGTGTTGTTTGAGTACTGAATGTGTGTGTAGGCAAAAGCTGGAGCTGATAGCATTTAAACTGACTGCTGCAGAACTACCTAGCATAACTGCAAATTAACCATTCACGCTTCAAAACAAAATAAAATCTATACATAATCTTTCTGCAGTACCTTAATATCTGACTAGAAAACTGCAAAAAACTTGTTTTACATTGATTACAATGTGTCCAAAATTACATGAAGAGAAATCCCACTTAATTTCTTAGACTGTTTCATTTAAGGATTTTTATTTTTTTTAACTAACTTGATAAGTAGGGGTACATGGTCATATAGACTTCTTCCATTCTCAGTAGTTCTGTGATTAAAATCAAAGCCAATGCCTTTTGGAATTGAGTAGCCTCATGCCTGTACTCTCTGGAAAGCCAGTAACTGGATTTTGGGGGTGGAATTTTCATTTCACTTACTGCACAGCATACTTCTTGAGGGACCTACTACATAACAAATAATATTTTTTTCTTGGCACACTGAGTATCCTGGTAACAAATCAGTTATCAAACAAGATCTATCAGATCTCAGTTTGTTTTTCAGCAATAATAAAATAATTACATTATGCTATGACAGTTTTCATCTTTTAAAGGGGTGTTTCCTAAGACTCTGGCAAGCAAATTCCCAAATCTTTGAGGTACTATAGTTTTTAAAACTGCACAATCTGTTCTCATGTTTTCCATAGATTTAGGCTTGTACTTTCTATGTGCAGTTTTTGTACAAAATGAGGTTTATTGTATCCAAAAATGTGCGCTGTAAAAACTGAAGACTTTCTGAGGAAGTTCAAAACTGAGTTGGAATTTTTTGATGTAGGTGTTTTTGTTTAGCTCTTCAAATGCAGAGAAGATCATGCTACCAAGTCATCTATTAGGTACTTAAACAGTAGTCTTTATTGAAGTTTTTTTCAGCACTGCAGGTATCTAGTGTTAATGCTATCTAATGTCTTACAATTTAGCTCTTTTAAAAAGACATCTGCTGTGCTGTGCTGTTGAACATTGCCAAGTGTGATTGCTAGCCAAGGCCTGTTTGTCCTTTAGTTACTGATAGTTTCATGACTGTGCTCCAGAGATGTGACAGATAATCAGCTGCCTCATGCAGCTGGTAAAAGGTAACCCTGACCTTTCCTACAAACAATTAGTGTCAATTATACTCACCACCTACATCCTTTCCTCCACTGTGGGGGGGGAAAAATGATCGTGCTTTTCCTTGTTTTGTTCTATAGTAAGTAAATTTAATAAGGAATAAGTAAAATTAGCAGCCCGGTACCAGAATTTTCTGCATAATTTGAGTACTGAATTGTATCACCTGGGAAACTACTGTAGATTTTGTTTTTCAGGTATTCTATCCTTTGCATGAATTCCTGATTTCAAAAAGGAAAAGGTACTTGAAAGAAATTCCAGATGAGGAACAAGTCAGCTGATGAGGTCCTGGGTAGATACTGACTTTCCCTGTCCATTAGTAGCACAACACTTGAAAATTACTATTACACCAAACCGTGTTTGAAAATAGTATACTGAATTTATTTTACGTTGTAGACATTAATCCGGTAGCTGTAAAGATCCCAAGAAGGTTGTTAATACCCTTCTGAAACTTGGCTTTGGACTGATCTTTCCATGACATTTCCTTTTCATGATAAGCAAGAAAGTCTTTCTTGATCCTATTCTAGAAAAAGTCAGTTGCAAAGGGTAGAGGTCTGGCACTTGTGATTCTGAATTTCTTTGGCCATGTCCCTTGCCGTGACGAGGATGAAACTGGATGCATGTAGCAGTACTAGGTGGCTACATAACTTGCAACTGGATTTTGTCTCCCAACTTATGCAGATGAAAACTCTGAAGTTGTGCTACGCATCAGGTATAGCCTGATGTTGTATAGAACTGTACACTTTGTAACGTTTTTGTGCGTTTGGCGCCAAAGTGGTTCCTGGAGTCTGGAAAGCACTTAAATTACAAGCTTATATTGTTTCATTTCTCAGAAATGGTGATATGGGAGCATTGTATACAGGGGGTTAGTTTTTCAGAGGGAGGGGTTCAACTGGGTATTAAAATGGTTGGGGTTGTATGCCTGTCGCTTAAGTGTTTACTGTGAAAGAGACAGATGAAGGCCTTGATCTAGCAGAATTACAGTTCCATCTTCTCTGTACCAAGCATTGTTCCAATGCTAAATGTTATTTCTTGAACTGATACTGTTTTCGTTTGTCTACCCTAAGCTCAAAAAGTATAAATTCTCTCCTTTGTGTGTGGTTTTTTGTTTTTTGTTTTTGTTTTTTGTTTTTGTTTTTTGTTTTTGTTTTTTGTTTTTGTTTTTTTGGTTTTGTTTTTTGTTTTTTGTTTTTTGTTTTTTGTTTTTTGTTTTTTGTTTTTTGTTTTTTGTTTTTTGTTTTTTGTTTTAAATGGCAAAGGTGGTTGCATCAACTCTGAGCTGCCTGGAGGAGGAAGTTACAAAAAAGTAAGCATTTCAAACCTTTGGATCATCCAATTCACCTTAGTGCAATATATGCTGCTGCTTGTCTACTGTATCCTGTCTTTCCTTGGGGTCACTTAGGTCATTTATCCTGACTGAGGAGGGAGATAATATTGGAATCTGCCTTTGCCAGTGAGTGGTGAGTGCACAAGGCACAACTGCATCAGCTGGTAGTATGTAGTACCTCTTGGGCTTAGCTTGCTAAGGAGTTGGGAGACAGGCTGTCAAGTACCAGTGGTGTTTTACTGTGCTGTTTTTACTCTCTTCACTCTTATTTTTGTAGTAGGGTAGTTTCATAGGGTTTTGACTCCTTAACAAATGATACTTTTCGTGATAATTTGTATAAGTTAATCAGTCCAAACCTCAGATCATCAGTTGATAGGCAATATCTGGTTTTAATTGGTGCATGGGGCTGTCCTTTAAAATCCTCACTGTGTTTTTGCTTGCTTTGAAGTATATTAGTTACTATGGAAACAGTATCAGTGTTATGAGCTTCTAAATCTTTAATACATTTGAGTTGTCTTGTTTTCTTTCGTCTTGTATGAATGTAGTTGTTCTTTTCCTCCTGCACTATATCTGCAGCTTGTTTTGGAAAGTGATGCTGAGCAAACTCTTCACTGTTCCCTCCTTAAAGTTAAATGCTAGGAGACTGTAGTATCCAAACATTCTCATACTGAAGATTCTGATGTTGCCTTTCCTGTTTCTGCTGATCTGAGTTTGATTCTGTTTGGAGAAATGAAAGATCTAAGTTTTTGTTCCAGAGAGGAATAAATACGACTATTAATTGCAAAGGAAAAACTTGGGCAGTTGTTTTTTTGTTGTATCACAGAATGGTTGAGGTTGGAAGGGATCTCTGGAGATTGCTGGTACAACCCCCTGTTCAAGGAGGGCCACCTAGAGCCAGTTGTCCTGGATGATGTCCAGAAGACTTTTGAATATCTTCTACGACACAGACTCCACAGCCTCTCCAGGCAACCTGTGGCAGTGCTCAGTCATTCTCACATTATAAACATGTTTTCTGATGTTCAGACAGACTCTCCCATGTTTCAGTTTGTGCCCGTTGTCTCTGGTTCTGTCACTGGGCACCACTGGAAGTAACCTGGCTTGGTCATCTTTATGCCCTCACTTCAGGTATGTGTACACATTGTTGAGCCTCCCTCTGCTGAAGTTTCTCTGGCCTAAACAGTCCCAGCTCTCCCAGCTGTTCCTCATGAGAGACACTCCAGTCCCTTAGTCATCTTTATGCCCCTTTGCTGAGCTCTCTAGTATTCTGGTGCCTTTCTGGTACAGGGAAGCCCAGAGCTGCACACAGTATTGCAGCACTGCAGGTGTGACCTCAGCAGCACTGCACAGGGGGGGAGGCTCACATTCCTGTTTGCATGTTTCAGCTTTCTCCTCTTTAGTGCTAAGTCTAGTTTGAGCTTCTATGACAAATAAACTCCTTGAGTATAAGTGGGGTACTTGATGGAAAACTGGCAGCAGACTTTTAAAAATAATCGTGTTTCATAATTTTATACCTACTGCTTCAACACTGTTCAAGACCAAAAAGTAACACAGAGTTGAAAATCACTTCAGGCAAAAGGGAAGTGAATGGTGAATTAGATTTAAGAAGCCCAATCGTGGCTCAACCCAGAAGGTAATTAGAATCTGGAAGTCTTGTCACAAAAATTTGATTCATTTCCTTCAGGATAAAGGATTTATTTAGTAGGTGATCTGTGCTAAAGTTCCTAATGTGTTATGTTACATTCTAAAGAAAAAAGCTACCAAAAAAGTACAAATTCTTAACCTCTAAGTAGAGGTGGATGCTGCTATTATTTGTTTAAGCAGTTCTGGAATGCTTTGGCATTGTTTCACTTCCTAGTATAAAAGAAGAAATGACCTCTTCATGAAAAGAATGCTGTGGATAAGCTGATTGGTACCTTATCAACTTTGCTATTGTGGTTATGCCAGCCAGACGTGTTAGTGTGACTTAGACATACTCTGCTGTGGTATTTGTACTTCATCAGAGGTGTTTTGAGATTGATTGGTGACCTCATCTGGCATAGAGAGCTGCTGCCAAGTTCTCAGAATTGATAAAATGTAAGCCCACTGTACAAGGAGTTTTATTTAAAACTTCCTGGTTTCAAAGAACTTTGGAAAATATGATGATTTCCTAGCTTTAGCATACCTGTTTGCTACAGATGTGCTTACTCATCTGCTCTTCCCAAATCTTGCTGTTTTTAACAAATGATGGTCTGAAGTATCGTAACTGTTTGTATATCTTTCAGATGCTTTTGAGCTTAGGTTTTGAATATTCATTTTTTTAGAACTGTGCAGTGCAAAATCCTGCATGCAACGTGTGTGAGTTGTAATCTGTAAGGAAGGGCAAATTTTTACATGTCCTCTGATTCGGTCTGAGGAGTATCAAAGGCAGATAGGACTAGACCAACAAGCTTTCTATCGCGTAATAAGCCAATCTAATCAGGCAAGAACACCCTTTTTGAGTTGAGAGCCACAAGTATGGTTGTGTGTCTAGGGGAGTCTTCTCTATTTTTAGTAAGCTGGTTATCTTCTGGCTCTCAGCATCATGAAATGTTGGAAGTACAGGGTGGAGGAGCTGAAAAGAGAACAGTTGGAGCTGATTTTGTAACTTAATTTCTTCTTTGCTTTCCCTATGCCAGATTGAACAAAACTAAATTGGTCAGAGGCATATTAAGAAACAGATGTAGTTTGTTGGGTGGTAGTGCATGGGGTAGAAAAATACAGAAACATGTAGGTGGCTGACAGAGATTGATGCTGAGGGGAAAAAGGAATATAGATATGGACAAATGGATCGTTAAAAAAAACCAAACAACCAAAACCACCACCCCAAACCCCACATTCTAATTATTAGCAATGCCTCTGCTATCGCTATATTTTAAGTTGCATGAAATAGAACAATTTTAATTACTACTTCTTGGTTTGGGCCTTTGTTCCAAGCAGGCCTGAGGCAGAATTAATGAGAAGCTCCAGGTGTGGTGTAAAAGCCTTTTGCAAAGCATTTGTTCCAAGAATTGTGGGCAACATGTGAAAAATCCATGCTCCTGCTTTGGATTTGTATAGAATTGATATTCTATACAATTAGTGATTGGAAGTTAAGAATTGTTTCTCAAATAGGAAAAAAAAGAATGTGTGTCCCAATTAGTAGAGCATGAACAAGTAGTCTAGAAATGTAGTGGTAATAAGGTGCATGCGAAGAAATTATATGAAGCCAGCTTTTGAAACGAAGGGTCAGGGGTAGATTGCCAGATCGGGATACATGGGCCTGAGCCTGTCTGGCAGCTGCTCTCAAGGAGTTGCAGATCTGAAGCAGTGGGTCGAGGAAGAGGAAGTGCTGCCGGTGAGAAGCTGCAGTTTGGTGGAACACTGGCAAATAGCTCAGGGCTGTGGCTTTGGGTTCTAGGCAAGGAGAAGGTGATGCAGGATAAAAACAGAGAAGGTGAAAGTTTTGGATTTATATACTGCAGAGGAAGGAAAGAGGAGGCTTGGAGACTGAGTGACAGCTCATCTTCAAAGTAGCCAACAGTGATGTTTGATAAATACTCGTACACTTCAGGCTGAGAGGAGACGACTGGTGCCAAAGCAGGAGGGAGAACTTTTTGTCATGGATATTTGTCTATTTGCTGCTTCTATAAATTGCAATACATGAGGAACCTGTTATTAAGCAGTTAATAACATTTTCACTTTAGAATTCTAATTGCCCTACTCTTGTAGCAAAGATGGGAAAACATTTTCATTATGTAGCTATCAGTCTTATATTTGTACTTTTAGGCACGAGTGTCAAATATACAATAAGCCTTCATAATGCATGCTGTCAGGGTTGTTTTTCCCCTAAATTATGGAAATTTTGTGAATTTTGTAAATTTTGAAATTTGTGAAATTCCAAATTCCTTGTGATAATTCTTAAAATTCCAGCACTGATAGCATTTCAGGCCTCTGTGAAATCTGATAGAGCCTTACTGCTGAGACTGATGTTTGGTGTCCACAGGAACTGAGGCTTGTAAGGATCTCCAGTTCAGAATGGAGACAAAACTTGATTTTTGGTGGGTACTGGGAATTGGGTGTTCTTCAGAATTTAAATCGATCTGAATTTCTGCTTAGGTTGTGAGTTAATGTAGCTTAATAGAACTGTCAGCACATGATAAAATCAGGACTGGAAAACTTCCAAGTACAGATTGACCAGATAAACTATTAATTGTCTTGGCATTTGTGCATTTCAAGTAGGAGTTTTTCCTCTTTTTTTGTTGTTGTTGTTTGTTTGTTTTGGGTTTGGTTTTTTTTATGTTTGTTCTGGGGTTTTTTTTTGTTATGTTTTGCTTTAGGTTGCAGTTGATGTTTTGCTTATTTTTCAAGAATTAGGAGGATAACTTTTATAGACACTTACTGACCTATGTGTTAGTTTTGTTTTGAAGGTTTGCTGTTTTCTGTTAAAACCGCATATTTTAGCACTGATTTTGGGGAGAACCCTGTATATTATGTTTTAATGAGCTCAAGTTCACCTTTTTATCCGAAATAGTGTCCTAGAGTTCTGAAAACAACATTCATCCATACTATAGTTCACATGATGTAAAGTCTGTTCAGTATTTCATAAAATTTGCAATGTCTTCTTGGGCTAAGTGACAACAAAGTATGTAGGTGTTTCTCCAATACATGGTATGTGAATGGATCCAACTGGTAACCGAGCACATAGAAACGGAAAATAATGGGTCTCTGTTTCAGGCTCTTCTTCACTTCACTTAAAATGAAGCTTAAATTAATACAAAACTGTATGTACAAAAGCTGTTTAATATAATTTTAGCAAAATTTCATATTTGAGAAACTAAATTTTTAATTTTTCATATTTTTAAACTAAATTTTATCAAGAAGTAGAATACTGAATATGGGATGGGAAACAGAGTGGAAATTGCTCCAGGAATTCAGTAGCATCTTTAAAACTGCAGTAAAACATGAGGGATCTAGTCTTACTAGGTTAAGACACTTTCATCTCTAATTACAGAAGAGCTTCAGGGTTTCTTTTAAAAACTTTTAAATATTTGCTTTAAAGAAAATCAAGGTTACTTTTCTCGTCTTTTTCTATCTCATTTTATGGCTGTACTACTTGTGATGACTAACATGTCTCAAAGGGCAACTGTGGAAAAAGTATATACATCCTGGGATAAAAATTTCCCAAATACAGCTTAGAAAATGTTTCTGAAGTGCTTTTGTGATTGTTTTATTTAAATGAATGCCGCGTCTTAAATACTTACTCATTACTCTGTACAATCTAGATAGAATTCTCTGTCAGCATGTTTGCCAAGTATCTGATTGTATCCATGGTACAGAAAATTGATCAGAGTTATTATTACTGAGAATCTGAAAATACTAAGCCAGTAGCTGGAGTTCTGCTCAGTGTTCAGTATCTGGAGGAGCTACAAACAAGTTTGACCCTGGATAAAATTAACTATTTTATGTTTGAATTCCAGTTCACTCTTCTGCAGGTTGTGTCTCGGGTAGCTAGTGATAGTGATGTCTTGGGAATTGGATGTCAGGGGTTTCTTCCAGTCACCTGGTGCCTTGGCAAAATTATGTTAACTAGTCTATACTTCAGCATACTCATCTAAAAATATCCATTCTCTTCACGTACAGCTTTGCATTTAAGCAGGTTGACCAACCAATATAAAAAAACAAACAATACCCCCGCCCCCCAAAAAAAACCTCCACAAAAACAACAACAAAGACAAACCCACCGTGCTTTGGTCTTTTTAAGTTGTAGACCTTATAGTGACTTTTATTGATACATGATGCTTTCATTATGATGAGAGCAGTCCAATTTACTTTCATAATAGAGCATTTTTCATTTAAATATACCATCAAGTGATTACAGAGATGGAACAAGGATCAGAGAGATTTGTAATTGTTAATGATATTCAGGGTGGCTGAACCATAGGTCTTCTATTTGAATAGTCAAATCTAGGAACAATTACAATGCAATGCAGGAAATAAAATGCTGATTTTTATATAGTTATTGCTTCTTAACTAGAATCTGGTCTCTTGACATTCCTGTCTGTGGATGCCAGTATCTTTTAGTATCGGTTCATGTTTTTTAAACTGTTTTAGAATGCACATTTACTTTTCATAAAAATGGATTTTAGTGAAACGTATGCAAATAACAGTTCTTCAGTTGATTGAAGAAGTTATAAGAATAAAATGTTGCTTTAATGGGGGTAATAAGTTCTACATTCTGCAGAGCTGGTTTGAGACAGCTGGATCCTAGTTTGTGAAGGAATATAGCAGGAAGGGCTAAATTACAATGGTGAATGATACGTTGGTACAGTATCTATCTATAGATGAGGCTGAGAATAATGCTTGTTATTTCTGTCTCAAAACTGAAGATTGCTAGCCGTGTTCTGGTGAAGGATTGGTAAGTACTAGTTTTCTTTCAGCTCTGACCGTTTTTGATGTGAACAACTGTCCTCCGGGTGCTACAGTGAGATCGGGAAGCTTATTTGAATTCATATGCAAGTAGGATTTGAGCAAAGATGCCAAATGACGTGTTCTATTTTCAGATCTGTTCTAACACAGCAGGCAAGTGGTTATCTTTAAGCACTTAAATACTCATTGTAGGGTCAGTATGACTCTGTGCCTTGCACTTGAATTTTTTTATATGAGGGAAGCAGGCTAGCAGCCACAGTCTCAGATGCGTGATTCTGGGCCATTCCCGGACAGGCAGACATGCCAGTGTAACTGAGCCTTGGGGGCCTATCAGAGGTTATTTGGTCTTTGGCAGCTGCACTGTGGGTCCAGTTCCCATCCTTGATGTCATGATTTCAGTGGGTTTTGCCAGGAGGAATTTTATGGCTGTGCAGAGCATGCAGCAGAAACTGTTTCTAGGACTTAGGTAGAGCTTTTAGGTAATCTCAGACGGGTTAGGTGCTCACAATTTGTGCTTTGTTTGCTGAATTGGAATCATAATCTGCACTTGGATTAAGCGTCTTCTAACTTCTACCTAATCACTTACATCACTGCAGAAAAGGTGTGCATATGCATGTGTATCATGAAGTTCTATGTGCGTACTGCAAGCAAGAGCTCCATTACTCTTAACTGGATGGAAGTGTGCCTGCATTACAAACAGAGTTCTAGACTGAATTACAAATATTGTAGCCTTCAAAAAGTTTTTTTATTAAAAAAAAACCACCAGCAAACAACCGAGCTTCAGGAATGTTTTTGTGAAAATACTGTGCTTCTGCTGTGTGTTGAGATACCTGTAGATGTATAGATATGGACAAACATCTTAACTTGAAACTTTCTGAGCTCAAGCCCGTTGATTAAAAACTCATGATTTCTGCTCTTTCAAAAGCTAAGGTTTTAGCCTCCCCGTAGAGAGTATTATGATAGTAACCATAGCAGGTTAGTGTGATAAAGTGACTGAAAACCTGCTTGCGTCTTTGCTCACTGAAGGTTTGGGGTTTTTTTGGTAGTCGGTGACTGTATCAGTGCATTAAGCAGCAAGAGACTGGGATGTGCAATCTGTTTTCACGTTGCTTATTAACAAAAAAGTTAGTGAATTAATCATGGTGAAATGGTATTCTTGTAATGCAGACCTGTTTTGTTTTAATGCTTACTTTGTGTGTAAATAATTTCTTCAGCAGTTTAATGTTTTCCAGCCAAGAGCTTCAGGATCAGGTTGCCAAATCAGCAGACATCCTTTTTTGATCAAAAACTACAGTGGGACAGTAATCATGGCACAGGAGGTGTGAGTTTCAGTAATGGGAGTTGGGAGTACTTTCACCTGGTGCTAACACAGACTCTTAGCCCCAGCTGCAGTTTGAGAGATGTGGACATCCATCTACCTCTTTTAAGGAAGGCTAAGAGGTCATGACACAAGACTAAATCAGCGTTATTGTTGAAGCACCTATTTAAATGTACCAGATGTTTAATCTCTGACACATTAGAAATCTAAACAGAATTTACCTGCTTGTTTCCTGGTGAGCTCCCCCACCCCCCAGACAACTTCCCTCTTGTGATACAGACTTTCAGAGAAACCAGCGCTTACACAAGGGAAGCAGGGTAAAGCTGCTGAGGGGAGAAATGTGTAAAATCCACTGCAGTGGACCTTAGCACTCTGCCTGGGACTGCACTGAGAAACCACTGCCCTTGAACCCTGAGAGCAGAAACTCCACTTGGAGTAGCAGAGCGCTGTCTGCAAACTGTACTCGGAGGTGGAAGATCTGCTGTAGTCCTAGAAAAGTACACCACCGAACAAGGAAACGCCATGATTTGTTACACATACGAAGCCAATCCTTGTTAATGCTAGGAAGGGATGGAAAAATCCTCACCAAACCAATACTCGGACATTTTATGTATCAAATGCAGCATGCTCCGGTCTATTTAACGTTTCTATATGATTTTCAAAGAACCTTAGGTTGAAGAGTGCTGTGTTTCCTTTCTAGCTCTAATTGCTGACTCCTTAGGCAGCTGAGACATGAGGGACAGTTCTTGAAGAGTGGGAGTATTTATAAGCAGTTTTCAGTTGTTCGCGAATGTCTCCTTTTCTTCCTACTCTGACCTGAACTGAAAAATAGTGTTATTCTAAGAAGGATAAAATCAGCTTGCATGCTGATTGCGATGGATGAAGTCGCATGATAAACAGTCACCTTTAACTCCTTAAGGTCAAGAAATGTGTTTACAGACCCGGGGAGTGACCGTGATAACGTCGGGGTTAGCTTTTTGGCAAAAGCCGGGGCCTTGCGGCTGGCGAAGGAGCTGACCATCGCGCGGTGGCTATCCCCGTTTCCCAAATAACGACGGCGGTTTACCCCCAGCGCTTACGCCGTGCCCCGCGGGCGGGAACGTTTCCACGCCGCAGCGCAGCCGCCGGGCGCTGTGCCGTGCCGCGCGCATCCCGGCGCCGCTCGGGCCCCGCGGTGCCGCAGGAGCCGGCGGCGGGGACGGGCGAGGGGGCGGTGCCCCCCCGCGGCCCGGCGGCGGTTGGCTGTTGCCATGGCTCCGGCAAGCCGGGGCGGCCCAATGAGCGGCCTGTGGCGGCGCTGGCAGCGCCAGCCATTTTGCTTATGGGAAACAATGTGATATATTATGCGCCGTGCTTTACCGGGGAATAAACAAAAATCTCGTCGGAGGCGACGGAAGAAACGGGCGTGTTAGTGAGTAATTGCAGCGGCTTAGCGTGCTCGCAAGCTGCCATTTTGGCAAGCCGGTGGCCGCCGTGCCTGCTTAGCCGATCGGAGGAGGTGGAATGCGGGGTGATAATGCTGCGGATCTGCTGTCAGGCAGCGGCGCGGGGTGTTGTCTGGTAAAGGCAAGGTTCCTCCGCAGTGTTGCCTCGGCCGCTCGCTAGCTGCTCCGGGGGAAAGCCTCTGATCCAGGAGAAGGGTGTTGCCCTTCCTTCTGCTGCCCTTGCGTGCCGCTGGCTCTGGGACTCGGGCGCCACTGACAAAGCAGGTGTGCGGCTCGGCTGGGCTCCCTGCTGCAGGCTGGCCACAAGCCCCTGCTCCGGCGGCCGGGCTGCTTGCGGGCGGGCTGGCTTGGGAGCTTTCGCCTCTGGACTCTCCTACAAAAGGCAGCTGCTGCGCATCTCCGCTTGTGCAAAGAGAGGTACGCCTTTGCCTAGACTATTTCCATTTTGTAAAATAAAACTGAGCAAAACTTCATGCAAGTAATAAGCTTCCTTAGATGCCTTTGCGCTTAAAGGTTGACTTCGGTCAGTGGCTTGTTTAGGGTGGTTGCTGAATTAATTTATCTCATTGCATTTTTGTCAGATATTTCAGTGTGATGTTCTGTATGGTTGCTGATTCAGAAGGACATTTCTGATAGGTGATAAGATTTCACACTTGCATTTTCTACTAAAAGGGAAGGATTTTTTTGTTTTTCACTGCTTTTTACTGTCAGGATAACGCGGGTGAAATAAAACATTATAGAACTTGCGAGCATTTCTTAAAAGCCTTACGTCATTGAGTTCATCATTAGTGCAATTCATGCATTGTGCTCAGCCTCAATGTAACTCGATTTAAATTGTCCAACTGCTGCTGTGCAATATGTAGGTCATAATAAAAAGCAGCTTTTTCACCAGCTTTCAATGGACTGCATGCCTCAGTGCTGTGGCTGATTAGTTTGTGGCACATGTACTGTTAAAAGTAGTGGCATTACATCCAGCTCACACCTCCTTTTTAAAGATATTGCACATACCGTGCTAGACAGAGCACAACGCGCCCATTGTGTCCCTCCGTTTGGCGTTCAATAAAAGGAAGGAAACGAGCACTCCACATGGAGCACGAGCACATTAATAGCACAAGACGGTTAAACTTTTATTGAACAATCTCAGTGATTCTGAGACAGGCTAGAGAAGGTAGAGAAATATAAACATGAAGACAAATGTAAGGAAATAATTGAAATGGGAGAGGTCTTCTGGCTGGGTCTGTATGTTGCTGCTGTAGATTTTTGGTGTGAA
This sequence comes from Falco punctatus, assembly GCF_963210335.1. Lineage (NCBI taxonomy): Eukaryota > Metazoa > Chordata > Aves > Falconiformes > Falconidae > Falco > Falco punctatus. The sequence continues at coordinate 4,992,614 of NC_137580.1, read as the reverse complement.
ATGAATTGTGCTGAATAGTTATTAATCACAGTGCATCTGCTTTGAGATGAAAACTGTAGTTAGACCCTGATCAATAAAACCACGCTCACCCACTACAGATGTTTGTGTTAAAAGTAGCATTTGATGAACTACTTTTATTCTCCCTGTGTAATACAGTTTCCTAATTAGCTAATACTGAAATGTATTAAATTATTCTGACAACTGACCAAATATTCTGATTCACCTTACATCTATAGAAAATGAAATGACATTTTGGTCTTAACTCTTATTTCATATTTATGTGGATTTAAGTCCCACTGAGATGAGCCATTTGTTTGAACAGTTGAGTAGGCGTGAAATCAAGTATTTGAGGCCTGTTATCTTTATAGTTAAATTAGTAACCAGTGCTCTGTAATTAGGAGCCAAATTCCAATGTGTTATTTCTGTACGTATATCCTGCAGAGGTATTTGGACAAACATGTTCAGCAACTATCCCCTAGAAGAGACATTGCGTTTGGAAACAGCAATAGATAAATGGATTGCTAGCATGCATTTTTTCCATTAGAAAAGCTGCATCTTACTTGAATGGTTCCATGATTTTGTTGTTGAGTGAATGCACACCCCAATTTTTTTTCTATACCTCTGGATAGAGGTCACATAGTAAGTTCTTTAGAGAACTGCTTTGATCTCTGTTCTATAAAGTGGAATGTGCATTTACAGTTTGCTACTACATTAATATTTATGATTGAGTCTGTAATTATGAGAAAATGATAAATGAGCAGAGCTGGTATTTCCTTTAAGGTGTTTGTAAGTCATTAAGAAAGAGCGAGGGACCTTGTGTTATAACAATGAGAAATATGGATATAGCCATATACAATAAGGATCTTGCAGTACGAGGTGAACGTAATCTCACTATGAAGAATTTATGGTATAAGAAAACAAGTGAAGACTAGCTATGACTAATCACTAAATGGTGTGCACCTATTAGGTGCTGATAGATGCATCTTATTAGTCTGTGTTTTCTAAAGCAAAATTCTGTACTCTTTGCATTCTGCTTTTCTCCCTTTGTGGTTTGTTGGTGTTTTGTTGGGGTTTTTTTGTTGTTTTTTTTTTCCTCCCCCCTCATATCAATTCCCAGCTTCCCTGTGTTTCCTTACTGGCTCTTTGGCAACATCTGATCCACTCAGAGCTATTTGTAAATCAAATCGGTGACTGTCAGTAATGGCCATGAAGGTGCTGCAATAGTCTGGTATGAAGGAAGAATTTAAATGAGTTAGAGGTAAGAAACAGCGACTAAGAGTGTATGAACTAATTCCAAATGCTGTAAAGTGTAAAGGCACAGAATTGGGTCACTGATGTAGAAATGAAATGGGCATGAAGGGAGAGGGACATTTTTCAGCTCATGATGAACTTAAGTGTACTTATAAGCAGAAGGTTTACAAGAAGACCTTGGCAGTAATATGACACAGGACACATTGGGTATTTTTGTATTGAAATGGATGACATCAAGTTCCAGTTGAAGTCCAGAAGTTTTTTCAGGTTTTAGTGGACCTACAGTTTTCTGACTAAGAGACGATTACACATGATTTTAAAGTCTGTAGGTTATGCAAAGTCAGGCTTTCTCTTGGTCAGCAGGGATGTAATTAACATCAGCTGTCATGCTTTAACATTACAGTCACTTCAAACATATTTTTTTTAGACATATGACCTTCAAAGGTGACTCTGGGCTGATGTGTTGTGCTCATAAACAGGATACCAACAAAGCAAAAGCAGACAGATGGATCCTAAAATGCTGTATCATAGTACCAGGTGCAAATAGTAATAGAAATGAGAGAACAGGATGACCAAAAAAGGTGGAATCGAGCATTGTAACAGGGTTTTTCTATGTTGTTCATTTAAGGTAATCAGCTTTGAGCAAATAGTGATAAGCATCAAACAACCATGCCGTCTGTGGAGCACAATAACCTTTTGAGAGAGCTAGTGTGTGAATATGTTACCGACCCTCAGCCTATGGACTGTTGTCTGTAAACTTGCATACATGACCAGTCCGGGAGTAACAATACAGATGGCATGTGCCCAGGAAACACACTCAGATATCAAATTAAGGTACATTGTTACGCTGTGGAACAACCAAATGTTGCTTCTGTATGGGAAGGATCAGATATTGAATATAATACACCTGTTATGAGGTCGCACCTGGGAGCAGGCATCAGCTTGTGACCCTGGCACAGTTATTTCTGCTCCAGTGAGGCTGTCTGCACAAACATGGAAATAAAAGTTGATATTCCTGCTTGTTTGCAAACTAGAATTTTACAGATGTATACTTTGGTGTTGTGTCCTGCTACTCTGATACTGATCCTTTCCTGTGTCATTATTTCAGTATTGCATTAAGCATGGTACTCATTGCTAGTTTTTATTTTCTTTTTTTACTGTTGGATGTAGTGTATAGACTGTACCACAAATACACCGTCTGTGTTCATTCTTCTTCAAATAGGGTGGTATTTTTTCATGTAAGTGTTTCAATAAGCTGATCGTTCTGAAATTATGAAGCTTTTAAACATTCTAGGGCTAAAACAAAAGCTAAGAAGACTTGCAAAGGCATTGATGTTAATGGAAAGCATCATGTATGGGAGGGAGAAAGGAGAGAAGTAAGTACTTAAAAGCGTAGCATGTATCTTCGAGTAAAGGCATGCTGGATGATCACATTCTAGATCCACTCCTGCTTTCAGGTTTTTTGAAGCATGAAATATATTTTCCTGTTCAGTTGTATTGTTCCATTACAGTGATACATCATAGCTAATGCTGCTGTAAACCAGACAATTCCAAAGATGGAGCCTTTTCTTCTGTTATTTCTAACTTCTTTCCCTATTTCTGTACTGAATAAAGATAGTGTTCTGATTCATCCACCCTTAAAAACCTCACCAACCACCATCAGGGGGTTGAGTAGCGCAGGTGCAGTTCTGTGTTCTTAAGTAACCTGAGTAACAGAGTACACTTTGGGTTGATGCTGAAGATCCCAAGCCTCAAAGGATTGTGGAAAACATTACGATTGGCAGGAAAAGCAACCCTTCTTCCTCTCAACCTTCACGATTAAACTATGCAGTAAACCTTTTTGTTAGCCTTTTCCGAAAATAGCTGTTAAATAATGCTGAGGCATAAAATAATGAAAGCTTTACGTATTTTTGGGGTACTTGCCTTGCGTTTTATGTACCAGTATTAAAGCAGTGTACAGCTGAACAGTTTGGTGGGTAACTAAAACTATCCCTAATTTAGCAGCAGTTGCTGATTAGCTAAGTTTGTCCATAAGTGTAGCTCGGGACCCAAAAGAAAAGGCAGGAATGCATGAGGAAACCCAAGGGGAATGGAATCAGTAGCTGTAATTCTCATAGCTGAAAATCAGATGCGTTGAGGCTTACATAAACAGTAAAATGCATTGATTTTTAAAGGTTGAATTTGTTTATAGGATCAACAGTTATGCAAATAGGAAGTGGGTAGTTGTGGCTGAAGGTCAAAATAGGTACGAGTCTTTGTGGTTTTTCAAACTAATTAAAAACAGTGGGTCCCGTTTCTTACTGTGTTTTGGGGTTTGGTGGGGGCTTTTTGTGGTTTTTTTTTTTTTTTTTTTTTTTTTGAGTGGCATCAAAAGGTGAGGTCCCAGTTCAACTGCAGTAAGACTGAAGGGTAGTTGTAGGGTTGGATGGTGTAGCCCATGATGAGAAGGGTTAGGATCTGTGTCAAGAGCAGGACAGCCATAGAGTGTTCTTTTCAGCACATTGCCATGTTGTCTGAGGACTCATTAGCTGTAGCCTGAATGTAAAGCTTCATCACCACAGTGTACCTTGAGTGTTATCATGTGTAATAAAGCCACATATCTCTGTGGGATAGGCACAAATGTGTGAAGCCACAGAAAAGCACAGCATGCCACCTTGCAAAAAGGCATAGGTACTACTTAAACATCATGTCCATAGTAATTGATGATGCAGAAGGTGCAAATAGTTTTCCTATGTCAAATAGTTATAAATATTTGTATCTTACCCGAGGTAAGAATTTGAGAGATAAATTAGCCAATTATGCAGTTCTGATGGGTGTTCTTGATGAAATAGTGACCTGTCTCTCAATTTAGCAATAAGGAATACCAATACAAGAATAGAAATAGGGATTTCTGAAATCTAAATTGTAGAAGAGAGGTTAGTACTTGTGTTTATCTATATATATAAAAGTCAGAATGAATTATGAGAACAGTGTGGTCAGATTTATATTTTGACTATGATTAATGAGATGAAGTGCAAAAGCAGAGGAGACTATATCACTAAACCTGCAAAAATACAAATTTCAATTCTTAACAGTTAAGATTAAGACTGCCTTTGATTGGAATAAAATACAAATATAAACAAAACGTCTCATGGCTGTTTACAGCTAATCTCATAAAGTGTTTTGAATCTGACTAGAACAAGGATATCCAGTAGAAGCCAAGGCTTTGCCAAAGTTTGGTTTTAGCAAATGACAGGAGGCAGCTGTCTGTGACTCAGTTTTGTCTAGATCAGTTCTGATATCTGAAAAATGCATGAACTAGGAATTACATGTTAATACAGAGTTCTCTGCATATGAACAATATTTTCACTGTTTGAAGTGACCATGAGGGAAAAGTAGTGATTAAAGACAACAGAAAAAGAAAAAAAAAAAAAAAAAAGTGTGGGGTGGACAGTTAAATTGGATGCTTGAATGGAGTCTGGCTTCAATGTTCAGTTTCTCCTAATACTAAAAAATTAGGCATGGTTATAAACCAAAAATATTATTTTTTTAAAAAACATATACACAATCAGAAATCAAAGTATTGTTTGCACCAAGTTTGCAAGAAGGTGAAAATTATTTTTGTAAGGTACTAAATGGCTGTTTCTCACTGAATTTCATGTTCATTTGACAACCTCACATTCTCTATTATGCAGGTATAAGAGCTTTTGTAGTTTCTTGATCTATGGTAAATAATTGGCATGAGGTGATTATTTATTGGTGACAATTACAAAGAATTGTATTTTAGGAAGGTTTTTTTACTAAATCTCAAGCACAGACTGTTTTGCTCTTTGTGAAGCAGCCAGAATGAGCCATCATAAGGGGTGGGTTAATGGATTAGATGGCCCCAGCTTTGGCTTGGTATTTTAGCTGCTGTTTCTAAAAATCATGAGACGTCTATGGAAGTTTTGAATTTCAGAAGGACTTCAGCTTTGGAGGCAATCCTAAACTGTAGTGATTGGTCTGAAAGAAGTATATAATAAATAATTCCCTTTTGAGCATAGGGGTCATGCTACTGACTTCTGCATGGTTTGTGCTTTTCACTTAAAATCTTAAACAGCTGTTGTCTGATTTAGGCATTGACCCTGTATCTTTTCCTACTAATGGTAAGTATTTTAGAGACAAACAAGGAGTAGCAACCCAAAGGGATGCCAGTGGAAAACACTCAGTATGTATCATCTGAGTGATATATTGATCATATACATCACACTGCTCCTTCTAGCCAGTTATGCTTTTTATGCATTTTTAATAAGAAAATTCTAACAAGCTAACAGTTCCCAGCATGATTTTTACTTGGTTTAATTACTAGTGAATTTCTAATGGACAGGGAACTCTAAGCAATGACATTCTCTCAAATAATCAAATTCATGGTAATTGTGCTGTTTTTCTTTTGGAGAAATCTGTATTTGTTAGGAATCTTGAGGAAATAATAATTTCAGTGTGACTGATGCAATCAAATAGTTTACTCTGAATAAGTAAAATATAAAAGAGGCTAATTAAGTAAAGCGCTACTGTCTGAAAGCTAAGTGAGGTGCTGACTGCTTTGACAGTAGAATGAAGACCAAACCAAAGACTTTGTTTTGACATACGTACAGATCATCAGGCAAATTCAAGTCTTTTTAACAGACCTCTTCTATAAGGGTCACTTTACAGATACAGATCGTGTAATCTGAGCCCTGCAGATTATCATTCTACTTTTAAACCACTACAAGAGAGAGGTTTTTAATTCCTTTTTTGCATAGCTGTAGGTTTACATGTTCACATGCTTTTGACAGTGGCATTTGATTCACAGATGACTGATTTATGGTCTTGAGAAAAGGCCAGATTCAGGACATACTTTATTGTCAGGACTGCAAACTCTACAAAAATTGTTTGGAAGTCTGCACCTGTTCTAGTTAACACATACTATAGCAAAGCATTAGGAGGATGCCTTCCAGCTTGAGGCAATAGTTTTCTTATGAGCAAGGCAGAAATAATTGCAGAGATGTTTTGCTAAATTAATCCAGGTGTGAATTTGTTTACTTTTTGTAATATTTAGTGGTGTAATTATATTAAACATAGTTCTCTAAAATCAATCACTGCTTAGCTAAAAACCACAAATGAAAACAAACATGTCAATGTGACTAAGAGCGAGCTACAAAAAATAAAACAGCACATAGTTGTTACACTATTTTTGTGTAGATACTTGCTACTTTCAGTTCTGGCATTCACTCTTCGTATCAATATCTTTGTATCAGTAGCCATCAGAAGAGAAAGGGCAGATGAATTATTTCCTAATGAATGGATAAAGAGACTGTCACCCGAGTTGCTATTTGAAGGGGAGACTCTTGTGTTTAAGTAATTGTTTACTTAATATTGCAATAGGTGGTGAACATAAAATATAAAACAACACTTGAATGCAAAGGTACACTGAAGCGCAGATTCATTAACAGGTGGCTTTGACCACTGCTTGGCCACGATACCAGTGATTTCCTGATTTCCTATAGCAGAAATAAAAATCTGTAAGAACTCTGAGGAAAAAGTGAATAGAAGCTTTGTAGATAAACCTGGGAAGTGTTCTTACAATAAAAGCCTGTTGCCTCTTACGGATGGATGAAACTTATGTGGGAAAATCTGAGCAGTTATTGTCCGAAGTTGAGATGAGAATTTTGAGAGTTGCAAGAGGAGATGGGAAGAGAATTATGAAAGTGTTTGAACGGCAAAAGGAGAAAGATAATTGCTGCAGTGAGAAAACAAGGAGCCAGCTGTATGTGCCCACTGTTGTGAGGCAGAGACAGGTACGATGGCTTCAAAGCAGAAAACTAGACTGATCTCACAGGGTGCATTTTACATAGATCAGAAAGCATTACCTAATACTGCGGGCCCAGATACTGTTTAAATTGTGTGATGACAGAGGCCTAAACAATAGCATTCCTGATGGAGGACCAAAAAAAGAAAAGATAGATCAGACTTCAAAAACACCGTGGAGAAATCACTCCTCTCAAGAAAAGCTATGATGTGCTACTTAGGAGAGTGAAGGGGAAGCAGGTGTGAGGAGAAATGAGCCAGGTCCTTGGGGAATTCACATGCTTGAGTATCCAAGATCTTTTGTGTTTTAAAAAAGAAAAAGTCATAATATTTGTTTTCTAGTCAAATTTCTAACATACACACAGTGTGCCAGAGATTCCAACAAATACTTTTAAGTTGTTTTTTAGTCTTCATATTTGCACTTAAAAATTCCAATCTCCATTTACATATTTGAAAACAAATTGATCCCCTCCTGTGGTTTTATTCTTTGTTGTAATTTATTTTTTGGAGACCCAAATGATCAAGTCTTGGGTTGCTCATAAGCACTTTAAATGAAGCATTAGAATTTGTCCATGTTTTCAAATATATAGTTATGTGAATATCCATTATGGAGATGGGATTCTCTGTAGCTGTCCTCCACCAGCAATGGAATAATGCTATTCTGAGGATGGGGGTCAGGCAGTAAGTAGTTTGGGGGCAAGGGTAATACTCTGTAAAAGAAGTTGCTGTGGTGCTTGGTTTAGCTGGCTTTTGTGGAAGAGGGAGCTTGATTCTCTGATTCTGAAGTCAGCACCCCAAACCATCTATGAAACAGCTATTTACACTCTGAGCTATCTGCTACTTTTGCTTTGTCTGTATATTTGCTGACAATTCTCCATTTTAATTTCTGTTCATAGGTTTTGTACTAAATTACTGTAACTGGGGAAAACTTGTGTTAGAATGTTAGTGAGATACCTTGTGTGTTTGCTTTCTGTACACCTGTGTATTAGGACTGCAGATTCTTACGGAAGGTGTCCATTTCTCAGTACACGTACTTGGTTTTCAAATGATCAGCTGAGCTGGAAGTCTGAAGGCAGCATGAGTTCAAACATGGCATAAAAGAATAATTATATTGCAAGCTTTCTTGTGTGTAGTCCTCTCAGAAATCTGTTACTCTACTGTCATCTTCAGTATTGTATGAATTTTAGTTAGATTTCTATGGACTTTATCTTCCAGTATGTTTAGGAACAGCTTCTCTTTATGTTCATTAGAAGTATGTTTTCCTGAACTTATTGTAGATAATGCTGTGAAATGTCCATATTCGATAACGAAAATTCTAAAAAATTTCTAATCATATATGTAAATTAAATCTTCTTAAAAGGAGCCACTCCTTTTGTTATTGGACTTTCTCTAGTGTTGAGATGTAGATAATTTTTACTGAGGACCTTTTTAAAACACTGAAAGGGCTTTTAGCTTTTCAGTGCCCAAAAGCTAGTACTTTTGTTAATTAACGTTTTTACAGGTAAATTTTGGAACTATATTCTGAGGCCCTTAGCACCTTTTGGTGGGTACAGTATATGACTGCAAAATTTGTAAGCTTAGATTGCAAAACTCTGAAATCCAGTTTCCTGTATCTCATAATCCTAAATCAGTATTTTGTGCTGCAAGTCCTGAAATTAAGATTCAAGTTTAGGCTTGTAAGAATCTAGTCTGGGTAAGACTCTCAAAAGCAAGGTTATGACTTCAGGGTGGTAGTTCTTCTGTGACTTACCTCAAACCTGGGTGTATGTGGTTTGTTTGTTTGTTTGTTTTTCCCCAAAGATACATGCTAAACAAAGAATGTAAGATTTATTTGTTTGTTTGAAAAGGGCAGAGATGAGTTTAGCAAAATGGAGATTACAAACGAAATTAGTATAGACTATGGTATTTTCAGAAGCTCTTGTTGGTTTGTATTCTCCCTTTGAAGGCAATGATAAAGTCCTCCCTGAATTCATTAAAAATAGTTACAGGAAATTTAAGTGCTTTCAAAATGCCACTGAAAAGGCCTTAGTAACCAGCTCTTTACTATTCTAGTTTTAGGTTCAGCCCAAAATGCCTCATAAATGCCTCTTGAATACTGGAAAAAACATAAATAAAAGATGAAAAAATGTGTTGCACTTATTTCAAGTGACAAAAATATACATAATGATGATTTTTTTAAAAAATTCATATAGGCATTTATGCCTTATTATCATTAGTAAGATATGTGCTGAAAAGGTTGGCACCATCTTGAATGAATCTGCTAGCCTTATTTACAGTATGTTTATTTCTGGAAAAGGCTTTACATGTGTATACACACATTCTATCGTAATTTTTGGATGTCCTGGTAGATGCGTAAGTAGTTCTGCCTCTTAAAACTTGATGAAGCTCAGAAGGTACTTTGAAATTATGCTATGCATTTCAACCTGGGATCCCTCAAATGCTAATCAGACTTGAAGTCACTGTGGTTTTAGTGTTTTATCATACTTCATTTTCTGTGCTGTGTCAGACACACCTGGAAGTTTGAAATGTCACTATATCACTTGAGGTAAGGGGTCACCATAGTTTCATGAAAACAAATCAGGAAATAGAGATACTGTGTTGTCATTGCAAAGGCAGCATTGTTTCAATATTCTATCATAAAAAATTTGATTGACTTCTTTAGGTATGGATCACATAACAGTTGTTAGCGTAGAGTATTGTTTATATTCCAATGCTATTTTTATTTTTAAAACTACTATAAAAATGATTTGAAGTACACAGCTTAGTAACACTTCAGAATTTGATCTCAGATCACATGTTTCTAGTTCATGCCACCAGCCTATCATAAGCTGATTTTGTTATAAATAACCAAAGGCTTCTACAGGCACTGTGTAAAACTATTAGTGACTTCCCCCACTCTGTTGTTGTACTCCGATTTCAAACTCTAGTCTTCAGATAACTGTCAATGGTATGTCGTTTCATCCTGCTGATCAGAATGCAAAACCTAGAAAATTAATATGAAATGCTTTTCTAATGTTTTCCTTATGAACAATTTATTTAAATGCTGTAGGAATCAAATGTGTGTGATGTACAGCTCTGTAATTTGCAAACGTTATCTTTACATTCTCTTTCAGGAGGTAAGATAGAAAACTGGGATGATTAACTACCCTGTATAAATTTAGTGCAGAAAATTTACCTTTTACCTTCTCAGTTTTGGCTTTCCATATGTGTAAAAGTTTCAAGCTGTTTTAGGAGAGGGTACCAGAAGTCACTGACTTCATCCTTTAGTTTTCTGTGATGCAAACGCTCATTAGTGTGTTGTTGCTTGTAGTGATCTTTCTCTAAGGGCTGGAACAGAGAATTTTTCAGTTTTCAACAGGACCAAGCTGATGGACAAATTGAAAAGCCTTGAGGCAAAAAAGGGTCTTTTGAGCTTTTATTAGTAAGGGGTTGATAACTTTGAAAAATAGAGGATGTTAAAGTTCTGAGGAAGTAAACAGTTTCTAGGAAGGGAAATCTGCCTTTCCATGTGTTTATTTTTCAAAGAGAGGAAATTACCTAATAAGTGTAAAACTTCAGGGATACAAAACAGAATATCTACTCCCAAAAGATACTAACTTTGACTTCCAGTTCTCACGTACCTTAGGATCTACCTATGTGTTGTTTTCATTTTTGCTCCTCAAGCTGCCTTCTGTATAACTTAAACTGCCATGGTTTTAGGTTTATGGGATGGATACAGGTGCGTCTTCCTTTACCTAATGTGCAAAATAGATATAGTAGTATGGTTGCAATTGTCAGTTTATTGCTGTTTGAGAATATTTTTGAAGACTCTTCTGTCCACCGCCCTAGTTGGCACTGGCCTTTGTTACATGAATTGGGATCTCTTAAAGGCCTGATTTTCGTAAATATACCCTGCATCTCTTGAAAAGTGTGTATACTCCTTTGTCCTGTGTCATACTGGCTACCAAAAATGGAGGTAGCAAGGAAGCATTATTTTAGATTTTTGTCTGTAGGCTGTCTTATGGAAGAATTTTTCTAGGTAGGGAAAAAAGTCTTTGGTAGAAAACATGTTTCATCTTCTCACTGTACTTGCCACTTAAATGAGGGTCTCGGTTCTGTTAGCCAAAAAATTAATTCTGGCCTGCAAGTAAGTCAACATAGAGCAATTAACTGGTGGTACAGCTGTAACACCTTGTGTTGCCTTAAACACATCAAATGTCAGCTTGTCTTTCCCTGGCTAGGAAAAGCATGAATATAGCTTGAACAAGTGTTTCAAACTAGTAGCCTGTTCTGCAATTAATGGTACTACAGAGAACACAAATAGCAAACAAAAACTGTGAAAGAGCTCCAATGTTCACTTAGCTGAAGCAATACTGACTGAAAAAATGACTACATACCAATGTGCGTCTGTTAAAAAGAAGGCAAAAGAAATGAAAGCTCAGCACTGATTTCCTGAGCCATTCCCCTGGTGGGCTAGGGCTAATTAGGGTATGGAATATCTGCCGAGCAACGTTGGCATTGCACTGTAACTTCACCTTTGGAAGCTGAAGAGCTTCCTAGAAGCCAAATCCTCCTTTCTGTCCAAGCTACTAGTGAAAGAACTGTGAAATCCCCAAAAATGGCGATCTTTGGGAATAAAGAGATTTAAACAGGAAAGGGTCAATTTTCTGCTTTAGGGACTTCTTGTTAATCATGTTACATAATACTACAGAAGATGACATTGCCCAGGTAATTTGCCATCACCAAAACCCAAAAGAGTTCAGCAGCTTCCTGCTGCTGCATCATGCCCTTTCTTTAACATCCGTTCTCAAAGTTACATTGGTCTGTATTTGGATTGTCTGGAAAGCATCAGTTTCAATAATGCTGCAGATGGACTGTAAAGACTTTTTGAAATCCAAAAAATTAGTTGCAGTCTCTCCAGGACATGAAACATTCTTGTATAATTTTGAACCAAATGTATGCAGTTATCAAGATACTATAGCTTTGGCCTGTCAAGACCATATGAGCATGCTGCTATCTAATAACATCCAATTGTATACATCCAGTGGTGACAGTCCTCTGACCATTGCAGGTGCACTTACATGTTGAGTCCTTACCTTTATCTACTGATGTGTGAGTGGGAAAGACAGCATGAGGCAGCTACTGTCTGTGTCTGTCAGGGAATCGCCAACAATTTGCTGCATGTTAAACCTTATTTTTGGGGACATGATCTATTTCATAAAGCCTGGAGAGCCTTGATGTTCCAGTGAAGATGTACATTGATATTGATGCTCTGAGTTTTCCATTCTGACTTTTGAATCCCTAAAGCTTTTGAACTTCTCTGCAGAAATTGTAGTTTGTCCTGTGCAAAATTAATCTGTTGTCTTTATTGTGTAGGCCTAACTTCATAAATTGTCGGTGTCTGCCAGTAGCACGAAGCCACAAGCTTGACAGCCCAGTTCTAGCTGATCAGAAGTGGAAAGGTGAGAAACACCTTTACTGTGCCCACTGAGCTGTAAATCTACTAGATGCACAGCAGCAGTGATTCACCTCTACTCTTGAATGAGGTGATTTCTAAATCTAAGAGATTTTGAGCTGAAGTCCCAATCTAACGTAGCATTTCCTTAGTGTTATCTATTGGCTAAGCTTCACTGCTATCTGTGGCTACCCTGCATGCCCTCAAACTCGTCGTGCTGGCTGTGTGCGATGCAATATAAAGGTGTAGGCTGGCAGTTGGGCAGCTCTGGTCCTACTTTGACTTGTGTTTTGAGGTTTGGAATTTGAGCTTGATTATGTATATCTAAATCACTTGAACTACCATGTTTCAGACTTAAATTACAGGAAAGGACACTGTGGTTAGAGCTAGGAAAAAAAATAATGCTGATGACTAGGTACTGGATTGTCTGAAGAAGCTAGGATATCTTTCTTGCTGGATGCCTTCTGAAACAGCTCGATCAAATGTCTGTCAGGAATGATATATTTACTGTAAATTTTTGCTGTTACGAAGCAGATGAACAAGATGACCTGGAGATCCTTTCTCTTTGATATGAGGGATCATAGGAAAACTAACTCAAATTCAGTCTGCTGCTGATTCTGTTATTGCCTGAAGTCAGAATGGTTTGTGACTTCCAGCAAGCTGATACGACTTGGTTTGTAGCCATATCTCTTTTTACACCCTTCATGAATAACCAGCCTGTCACTGCTATCCCATCAGAAATCCCTTCGGAATCACTCTATACAAACAGCTCATGTGAAGACATAAGAATGTGTGTGGTTTGGGAGAAAGAAGTGGTCATAAGGAGACTTGAAGTTGACTTCAAGTTCTGCCAAAATGTAATGCAGATAGAATCATAGAATAACAGAATGGGTTGGGTTGGAAGAGCCCTTTAAAGGTCACCTAGTCCATCCTCCCTGCAGTGAGCAGCGACATCTTTAACTAGATCAGGTTACTCAGAGCCTGGTCCAACCTGACCTTGATTGTATCCAGGGATGGGGGTGTGGGCATCTACAACTTCTCTGGGCAACCTGTTCCAGTGTTTTACCACCCTCACCACAAAAAACTTTCTTCCATCTAGTCTGAATCTGCCCTCTTTCAGTTTAAAACCATTACCCCTTGTCCTATCACTACAGGCTCTGCGGAAAAAATTGTCCCCATCTTTCTTGCAAGAGCCCTTTTAAGTACTGAAAGGCTGCAATAAGGTCTCCCCAGAGCCTTCTCTTGTCCAGACTGAACAACCCCCCAACTGTCTCAGCCTGTCCTCATAGGAGGGGTGTTCCAGCCCTCTGATCATTTCTGTGGCCCTACTCTGCATGTACTCCCAAGAGGTCCTGTGCTGGGGACTCCAGAGCTGGATGCAGTACCTCCAGGTGAAGTCTCACCAGAGTGGAGTAAAAGGGTAGAATTACCTGCCTTGACCTGCTGGCCACGCTTCTTTTGGTGCAGCCCAGGATACAGTTGGCTTTCTGTATTTTCTGTATATTCTGGAACTGCTGTTTGCCCGGTACCCGTGGTGCCCTCAGGTGTGGTGTGCTTGGCCAGCTTTCTGACAGCTCCCTAATATGTGACAGACTGTGCCTCGGGTCAAGCATTCCTTGTGATGTGCCAGATGCCATGCTTTTCCAGTATACAGTAACGTCATTGACAAAGGCGTTCATGATGCCTGTGGCCCTGGTTAAGATACCATCCTCTCGATGGATCTGCCTCAGTACCTTGTACTGATGGATGCAGTAACTCTCCTTTATTATTCTTAAGCTGCTTGTAGCATTCCCTCAGGTTTTGGTAACAGCATTCTTGGATTTCTTGGTGGCAGCAGGAGCTGACTTGGTAGACTCGGGCATTTTGGCAGTACCTTTTCTTACCGATAAGCAATGTGAAGGTGGGCTAAGGTGGGAGTATCGTGGCTGCAAGTGGCTTCAGTCCACTGGTGGCATGTACCTGAGCTCTTGAAATAACTACCTTTGCAACCTGAAGGAGTGTCATGATTGTGTGAAACTGTGAGCTGCAAACTGGGAGTTTGCTGAAGCAATTGTATCTCAGTGAGCTTTGGCTGACTTTTAGGTGTGGTTTTGATGTTACCATTTTGTGTTGCAATTCGAGGTTGGAAACCCAAATACAAATGTTGGGTCTTGCTGAAAACCAGATACTGCCTTTGAGATCAGTCTCTTGAAGAAAAAAAAATATCTGAAAAATAACAGACTCTACCAGTATTAGCTTGTGTTATAAAATGCTGAAGTGTTACATATCTGTAGCTGGAAGTCTTCAAAGCTTTGCACAATTGCTTATGTCTTCAGGTTGTGTTTTCAGTTAAGTGGATTATAGTAGCAAAATGTATAAATTGACTAGAGGAACATGTAAGGAAAGAAGGTTCTCTATGCTGCTTTATCCTGTTGTTTGACTGCTGGGGAGGTCTTGCACTCAGTTGGGGTGACAGATATCATTCCCATCACCCTGGGGTTCACTGCCTGAAAGCTTCAGTTGCAGTAGGTTTGCTGGCCCCTACCCTCAACCTTACAAGTAGCAGAAAATGTTAAAATTACTTGATTGCTAAAGTTAAGGACTGTTTTTCATATAGGTCCTTTTTTTCCCCCCCTTTACTAAATTGGCAGCTTAGCAAATTGGCTGAACACCATTGTTTTAATTATTGAGAATCCTAAATTCCTTTGTGGATTTAATCATGGTAATTGGAATAGAAACTCGGTGTGGAGGCGGTAAAGCTGGCCTAGCTGTAATCTGGTGGTTTAAAACCAGAATGGCATTAGGCTTTCTGTGCTCTGTAACGTAAGTCTTTGTGAGGCGGAAGGAGGGAACTGGGACTTGTGTTTTTTCTGTGAATTTCTTTTGCTTTGCATGGACTGACTAGCTTGAGAGTGGCAGCTGTGCACGGGAGCATGCATGGTCTTAGAGCCTAGAGATGGCAGTTCTCCCTCGAGAAGGGGGCACAGTCTGGTCCCTGGCCCACTGTTGGAAACTGGTAATATTTTAGAGTATATGGTTTGGCTGTTAATACTTCAGAGTAACTGGAGGAAAGGCAGCCCCTCAAATTTTCCTTTCTTCTAAGAAAATTCTCTTTATTAAGCTGAAGAGTGCTAGTCTCTTGCTCTGTGAGCCACATGAAGTCTGTAATTACTCTATGAAAGGTGAGCCAGTATCCTCAAAAGACCAGACAGTCGACTGATGCTTAGTATTCTGTGTCAGCAAAGTGGGAGATGTGACTGTAAATCTGTCAGGAAATGTAAGCCAGGTTTTCAGTAGTTGTTTTTTCGGTTTTTTAATTTTTTGTTTGGGTTTTTCTTGGTGGCAGATGTTTTGATGACCATCAATACAGTGTTTTTCTAAAAAATATAATGTGGTGGGGTAACACCATCATCCATGTTTTTTTTTATGAAGAGTGAAAAAAAACCTGAGAACATCTTACAGACATTTGTGCCTCAGACGCAAAGTTGATAAAACACAAGTTTGTACGTGATGGCTGTCACCAAAGTGTTTTTTCATCAAGGCAAGATGTCACTTGCTTGGTCCAGTAGGAGAGTTTTGGGTAACTGGGAACTTTACTGTTAAAAGACATATAGAGGGTTAGGAATTTGGGTGTATGTGAAATGGGCATTTTAAAGATTGTCACTTTGGATTTGGACTCAAAAATCCTTTTAAGCAGCTAGTTCAACAAACCTAGTAATTTGAGTTGGTAAGTCACAATGAGCATTGCAGGTTTAGAGTCCTGGCTTGTTCACATGTCCGAGGTTTAGGCCTTCAGGGAAAACCTACTCCCTAATGTGCCCCAACACCCTCCCAAAAAACCCTCACAATCTCACACAGTAGCTGAACACATTCTAGCAGAAAATGAGTCTGAAAGACAAATAACCTTGTACAAAGTTCTTCAAACAATGGACTAGTGATGTGTATCAAGACTGAGATAAACAATAAGGTTCTGTTCTCCATTTCCTGACAAGGCCTTTTCATATTTATTTCCTCATACATTTTTAACTGTTTACTCTTGGAACAGAGGAAGTTAGTTTTACTAGCAAAATAGTGCTTTTAGCAGGTATATCATTCTTTTGGTCCAATTTCATAGTGATAGGTGCAGTGACTGTAGTCAATTTTTGCATCATTAGGAGAGGAGTTAGGTGGTTTTCTGTCAGTTCTATGAAATAGGTGTAAGTATTGGAATTTGTTACAGTAGGTGACCAGGAGGCTGTAAATATTTAGATAATATGCTTTCATAGTTGGGGTTTTTTTAAATGCATGTGATTTCACTTCAGGCTTGAGCGTCTCCTTACGTTTTAATGTATTTATTTGGTACTCAGTTAAAGGTATTGTAATTTTTAAAGTATTCCATGTTATAAAATGCTGTTATGAAACATTAACAATTATAAATATTTAAATGACTGACAAAACATTGGTTTTGAATCCTTAGCTATCAAACTAAGTCTGCAGCAATGAAATCCAATCCAGTTTTGCCAAAGGTAATTGGCAGAAATTCTGGTACTGGCTGTCTTTGCAGCTTCTATTTAGAAAACAGGTTAATTTTCCAATATCAATTTGGGTTTAGTATATTAGATCTCAGAGAAGTATAAAGAAGATCACAAATTCATAGGTGCTGATGCTATATTAAAGACTTCTACATCTTCAGAAACATTTAACCATAAAGACAGCCAGTGGCGCTTTGTACCTTTCCTAAAA
Organism: Falco punctatus; assembly: GCF_963210335.1. NCBI lineage: Eukaryota > Metazoa > Chordata > Aves > Falconiformes > Falconidae > Falco > Falco punctatus. Next base: position 4,975,423 of record NC_137580.1, on the reverse strand, counting down.
TTTATCAGATATATCAAGATTCCTGAAAAGCAAATTTTAAGTTGTATGGTAAACTCAGCTTACTGTGATGGCAGAGCTGGAGCTGCTTATTTACAAGATGTCTTTCACAAAAATCTGTCTAGGGGTTTCTGTCTTACGTAATTATTTTTTGCTGTCACCAGACAAAATTTTATTATAACGGGGGGGGGGGGGGGGGGGGGGGGGGGGGAGCAGACTTAACAAATCCCAGTGTAAAATACGAGAACTGAATATAGCTAAAGACAAATGGTGTCTTTTAAAGCAAATGCAGATCTGCTGTTCTACAGAACAGCAGCAGAGGCAACTCTTTATCAAACATCTACCAGCTGGTGTTAATGAAGTGAGAGTGTGATTCTTCATACTTGATGTCTTGATCCATATCTTTCAGATCTGTGAGTTTTCAGTGAAAGACTTCTGTAACAAATTCAGAAGGCTTCTTGGATATCCTGCTGGATCAGAGATTGCTTGCTAACTCTTGGCTGGCTCTTGAGTGCTTTCAGAGGAACACAAGCCAAACCCCCCTACGCCCCCAATTCCAAGCTTCTTTTTAGTCTTCCTCCCAGTTGCCAAGTTTTCTAATGAGTTATATAGGGATGAACCACTTTTATACCAAGCCTGGAGAGAAGAGTTTAATAACTTTATTATTACCTAATAGTATTAGTGAGGTGGGCCATCCTCCATTAATTGTTTGAAGGAAATGATGGAAAAAAAATTCCTTAGCCAGGACAGAGCACTCTGCTTTTTAATATGGAGACTTATTTTGGGATATACTGGAGAACATAATTGCTTATGCGTAAACAAATGTGCTAACAGCAATTAAAAAATAGATTCCATTGTATGAATGTCGACAAATTTTACTCTCTTTTGAAAATTTTGTTGATGAAAGTACTCTAACCAAAGCTTCGTTATGGGAATTATGAAGCCACAAATCACTGACAAATCCTGTGTGTGGCACTTCTGTACTATTCATGCAGGTTACAGTTGATTGTCACTGAGGGATGTAGATAGTTTCCAACTTCTTGAAATGTCTTGACCAAAGATTCTATTGCCATGTCTGCTGGGACAGACAGAGATGTAAGAGCAAGACTGTTTTGTAGCCACTCTGGGAGACTTCTGAAGTATTCTAACATAATAACCATGGGTAGTTTATTGAGATAACCTATATTCTTTAGGGTTAGAAAAAATTCCGAGATGTAGCTGCCACAGTAACTTGGCTGCCTATGTACGCTTTCTTGCAATATTGAATCAAATGTTCTGAAAGCTTGAGTCAATTTATTTTTCAATAGATGATCCACCTTTTTTCATGTATAGCTTTAATGAAACTGTAGTAGAAACTGAAATTCAGGATTTGTTGTTTATGTGGATTTTTTAATGTTGAGTTTTTTCAGGAGTTCTTTTTTGTATGATGGTCTAGAAAATTTCCAAAGTACTTTTTGATGCATATTGAGCTAAAGACGACTGCATGTGTCTTTGTAGTCATTGTTGTATATGCTGCTGTTCTACTACGACAGTTGTTAAGCTGCTGACACTACATGAGGCTGAAGCATGCATGATGGCATAGGGCATAGATGTGTTTAGGAGTAACCTGGCTAGAGTGTCAAGTGTGTTTGATGGTAGGGGTGAGAGGGCAAGATCTCTTAATACAGAAGAAAGTTGTCTGCAGTGCTTTCCTGCATAAATTACCTACCTGTTAATCCTCAGTCAAGTCTTGATTGTTGTACTTCATAGAAATTTCTTGTGACTTTTGATCAGTATATAGATCTGCTCTAGTGAGACTTTAAGAAGCTTTTATGGTTAACGAGGCCTAGAAATCCTAAGTAGCAGAAAGGAGCTGACATAATTATTTTATTCTTTTCTAAAGAAGTTTATATAAATGAAACTCTGATTGGTAAGAAAATTATACCAGGTTTCCTATGCTGACACATAATGATTGATCCTAATATATTAAGTGGGAGAAAAAGTATAAACTGACCATCAGTAAATAACTTCCTAGTAGCTTTGTGGTAACTGTAAATATCTTGTGTCAGATATGCATGAAATAGAGCAGAAATGTTCTAAGTGAGGCGTTGAATATTTTTATCGAAGAAATTAACCTCAAACCAGTTCTCAAGAAACAGAGATACAGGTTTAGATACATGTTCTGATCTACTTGTGAGCAATGTCACCCTTTCATTCCTGAGCATGTTCATGCTGAGCCTAGGTGAAGGCCAGTTACAACTCATCTGATGATGCCAAACCTAAAATACTAACTTGTAGCTGAACTCTAGAAATTAAACTGACGTCACCGGAGATTAATCTTTTCTCATCTATTTTCATCCTTTGGCTTTATAGGCATATGATGTGTTTGTCTGAAGATGAGCATCCCTGGCAGTATGTTCATTTAACATGTGTTCATGCATTTTTCGTTTATTTTACATTAGTTAGGATCAACCACAACTAATGGTTTATATGATTGATGTGTAACTACGTATTCCATCCTGTCCGGGAGGAAAATGGCCACACTTCTTCATAGCTTCATTGCTTTTCAGCAGTGGAAGCTACTGAAAGCAGACCTGAGACATTGAAAAAAGGTTCATTCTTATATGTAAGATCCTTCAGGATCATATGTGTCTAAGACTTGCAAGACTAGCTGAAGTTCAGGACAAAGCATGTGGTTGACAGGAATCTACAGAAGGACAGGAGGGAAGCTTTTTTTCCCTGTAATCTGGGACAGAATCATTTCAGAGATGAACATGATCAGTTGTATGGATGAACTCTCTTAAGGGACTTAAGCAATTGCACAGCACATGCATTTTGCTTGCATTCTTTAATGTTAAATGCGTTTAATGCTGTCTGTCATAGTACAGTTAAACATGGTTATTTGGAAAAAATAAAAAAAAAAAAGAAAAAATCTTATGTGTACCCCTTATTTCTTCCTGGGGTAGGTAATATGCAATTCATGTAGATACACTATCATATTACTAGAAGATATTACACTGCTGTTAAAAGATATGAATAGAAACATGTATAGAATAATACGAAGGAAAAATCATCTGGTTTGTACAGTGTTATGTACACACCTTGAAATTTACACAGGGAGACTTCTCAAAAAGAGAACTTTTCTTCAGCCATTCCATGTGAAGCTTCAGTGACTGAACTGTGTTTGAAAGGTTAGGTCTAGAAAAGTTGAGATTTCCTTTGTATGAATCGGTGCTGTGGAGCAGGTGTGCGGCTCTTCTGTCTGTCAGTGTCTTGAACAATTTTCTGTATCTCTCATCTATCAAGATTCTTTCCTCTGGTTTATCACAACTCTGTCCTGTCGTGTCTGGTCATGAAGCTTTTGTAGGAACTTGGTGCAAGTCTCCATTAGCAATGTGAACTGTACACTTCTTGGTTAGGTTTGAATTGCTTAATACCTACCATAGATTAAGTTGCACTGCAGCGTGCCACTAAGGAAATTACATGCTTTATTTCAGTGTCGCTGATAGCCACAAAATGGGAAATATGATTATCATCAGCCTCTGAAAAGCATAAGGTGATAATCTTGGTGGTAGTGACATATTTGTTTACTAATAAATATACAGATGTATTTTCTTCAAGACCTGCATCGTACATATGATATCTATGGCATTTAATGTTTCCTTTAGATAAAGATAATCCAATTTATATCCAGTAGTTAACACACATCTTGGTGTATACCGAAACAGTGCTATTTTCATGTTTAGCAAATACTATAATTACTAATAGGTAGAGCGTTATTTACACAAAAACAGTGCAGTATGAAGAAACAAGGTACCAAAATGGGTTAAGTGCTGACGGTAAATCAGCTAATGGTAAATCTGCCTTCTGAGAAAATGCTTCAGAAAAATGCTGCATTGCAAAGCATTGTGTGTTGTATTACTACAGCAGTAAAGTGATACTACTAATAATTATTTTAACACATTCTTCTGTTTTCATATTTGCATAGTATTAGTATTTGGTATACAGATGTATATTGATTTAGCTTGTAACGGTTGGATGACAGCGTTACGGATAAGAAAGTAATGCAGCATATGACGCTAGTGGTCTGGTGCATACTGGTCTTGTGTTTATTGATGAACTGTACTGTGTGATCTACCTGACTGTTACAGCTCTCAAGTTGGCTATAATTTACACATTGTCTGAAATTCAAGCTACTGGAGTTCTTATATTTCTTTGTTCATGGATCTCAAGTTAAATATAAACTGAGCCTTTTAACTTCTGTGAACTGGTTTTGTGGTAAGGCAGTAGTCCTAAACTAGCCATTTGGAATGAAGCAGCAATAATGATTAATATAATTGGTTGGTTTAATTGGGTTGGTGTTTAGATTTTGTGGGGTTGTGTTTTTTGCTATAGCAGCTTTTAACTACAGCAACAGTAAAAACAGTTGGGATCAAATGGAAAAGGATGCTTTTGAGCTAATCCAGAAAGAATCTGTGGTATGTTTTTGCACATGGCAGCTTTTTCATTATTGTTATAAGTGTATTATAGCTAATGGGTTTTATGAGTCTTCAGGAACAGATAGGCTTTTTGTTTGTTTTTAAACAATGAGCATTGCTTTACTTTAATAAATAGCCTGTGTGCCTGGCATCCTGTTTCATATGTCAGTGTCACTTCCAAATAGTAACTCTTCACAAATAAATCAGCAATTAAGGTGACCCATGGCATTCTAAAATGCTTTCAAAGGAGTGTGCTTAAGTAGTCTTGATTGGAAGTTTAACAGATAATGAAACATTTTGTAATTTTACCACACCAGTCTATTTTAGTTTTTGAGTAGAGAGTAACTTCAATTTCATAACTTTACCTTGAACAAAAGTAACAAGCTTTTCAGTGCAAGTGCCTAATAGTGTGGGCATGTATGAAAAGTTGTTCTGGTGAAGTGAAGTAAGTTGTGTCTGTCAGAATTGCTGAGACGTATATAGAGGGGTATCTTGGAAGTTTCTTCCTGTACCAGAAGGAGCTGCAACAAGTTAAATAACAATGGTGGTTTTCCACTGACTTAAGTTTTGTTGTATTGTCTAAAACTTGAAAGTAATTAGCTTTTATGTATTCATCAAGATGCTACTGGGTCTTTTTCTATAGCCATTAATTTGTATTGATACTTTGTTTTCCAGTAGTTTTTACACCATGGGAGGGTAAGCTGGCTGGTTAGGGATGTGGCACAGGAGGGCAGGCAGGTCTTTATGGTGACACTGAATGGCCCTGGCAGAAAAAACAGAGTGCTAGCAGCTTTAGATCACTAAACTTCCAAAATAGCACTAGTGCTGGAACTGGAAACTTAAGATGCAAACTAGAAACAAACTATTGGCTTCAGTCTTGTTAAACTGATTTGTCCTGTGCTCAGATGTAAATACCAGCCAGATATGATGAACTTAAATACAAATAGAAACACTTCCATCTCAGATGAATGTTTGTGTAAAGAAGGTAAAGCATCTTCAGAAATTACCAAACTCAAAACGTGTTTTTCACAATAAAAAATATCCATGATGGTTCGTTTCCTGAACTGCAAGTAATACTCTTCAACATCCCAGATCTCCTTTTTACAGTATTTTCATTCATTATTCACAGTGGTTGTTCCCTGCTCTTTCTGTTTCTTTAAATAAAAATTTGGACAATGAACAAAGGTTTTTTTTGCTATGGATTTCCTGAATTTTTATATATATATATATATATATATATATATATGATTTTTTTTTTTAAGCTTGGGTTAGCAGGCTGGTTATTCTGTCTTGCATTTTCATTTTGACTGTAGGCAATCCCATTGCTGCCGAAAATAGCTCAAACGTTCTTAGAACAAAAACTTCAGCCAGCAGCTCAGATTCTTTTCCTTTTTCTTTTGCAGAGTCTTGCATGTGAGTTAAATTCATTTCTTTAGAGAAACCTTCATAAAGGGCTAAATAAACAAGATCTACGTATACAGAGATTTCTTACTTCTCTGCATTTGAGACACAGCTAACCTCGTCTGGTAAGTCATATTTTTCTCAAGATTTTGTCTTTCTCCCTGCCCTCATGACTTGCATTCTTGAGTGTCTAATTAGTGGTCAGGGAAAACCAGCTTCTGTTTGCTAGTAGTTCTGCTGCATGCTCTGTATGAAATATGGAGACTAATCTGTGAAGGAGTCACTACGCTGCTTTTACAAATCTCGGAATAGTACCTGTGATTCTGCATGGTACTTTGATATAAGTAGGGTTTTAATAGTTTACAGAGTAGTTTCTTCTCAGTTTGCTGTAATGAAGTCATTAAATGTTTTAAAACAAAACTGCTGATTGTTCTGTCTTTAAATTATTTACTTGTTTGAATGTTCAGTGTTTAATGAATTAACTTTAGAATTTGTATTATAAAGTACATGCTGTGTCAAGTCAGAGTTCAAAAACAAACTTTCCCAGCAATTCATTCATGTCTCATTTTTTGCAGGTTTCATTTTGTGTAGTTAAAATAGGTTGATGCTGTTGATGCAATGGTATATTTTTCTTGGTGATGTGCCTGTTTCATGGGACAGTAAGCATGCTTGTCAGTAGTCTTTAATTTGATAATATAAATCTGTAACGGTTCTATTAAAGATACTTGTGGCTTACAGAGTTTATTCAGTGTTTGGTTGTACTGCTTGAAACAAATACGTTTTTCTTTGATTATGAAATATTAACTGAGTACAAGGCAAACAAGAGAAAGTTTTGTCCTCTGCTTTCTATTTTTATTCTTTACTGTGATTAAAACGAAGAAAATCTCAGAAGAGCAAAAGATTTTTTTGCTCATTGCTGTGGCTTTTCTAAGCAATTGGCTAGCATTAAATGGCAGCCTGTATACCTCGTCTGTCTCATTACATGCACTGTGGTGCTTTGGCTTACCGCAGTTACTGTGTACTTACGTACTGCATGCCCTTACTTTGTGCAGTTCATTTTGCTGGCTTTGATGTAGCCTAACATTAGGGTTTTTTTCAAAAATATATTGAAAACCCATGTCATATTTAAAAGTAGTTGTATATTTAATGTAAAACAGTAGTTACGCGTTATGTTTTTATAGGAAAAAAAATAGATCAGTGCTTTTCCATAAAAGCTGTTTGGGGGCTTTCCAATTCATTTAAGTTTTAGTAAGAGGCTTTCCAGAGAGGCTTTCCAGCTTAGTTTTGGATACAAAGAGAAAAACTGAAGCTTCTGTATACATTTTATATAGCATATCTTCTTATTAAAAATACAAAATTTTGTGTAAAAAAAAAAAAAAAAAAATCTGGAATTTTCTGTGATAGTCTTTCAGAAAAACCTAAGTCTGGTTCAGTTGTAATGCAGTAATGTTTTATCCAGATATTTGAGAATCATGGATCTAGTTCTGCATGTTTTTCCTTACAGTAGCAGGTATTGATAGTGTAATGTAGGTACCCATTTGAACGCATAGGAATTTCAGCACCAAGCATACTTCGTTTCAAATGAGGCAGCTGGTATTCTTTTTCTCCTCTCTCATTTTTAATAAAGTACATTCCTCTTCATTTGAGATATTCCCTGTTCCTGTCTTACTTGTCACATGTAAAGCTACTTTCCTGATCCTGCAGATCAGTCACCCTGTTGATGGGCTTCCTATGTTCTTTTGACCACCCTTGTCTTACATTGATGGTTTTCATATAAAAAGAATTTGTCACCTGAGACTCACTTCAGAAGAAGCTGAAGCTTCTGAAGGAACTTGAGACACTTGAGAAGCCATACTGTAATTACTGTTTGACCAATGTAGAAATCTGTGATCCCTTAACATGTCCAGAAGAGATAGCTGGAGGAGAAATGACAGAAAATTAGGTTGCATAATAGACAAAATATTTACCAAGTATTTTCATTTGAAAGTGGAGCTTGAATTGTGTAAAGTAAGGGCCAATGATGGTTATTAACAGTCATTTTCTTTTTTTAATTCATGTAACTTTGAAGTTACTGTAGTAAGACCAAGTTTTTGCTTGGCACTTAATTTTTGACTTAGTAATGGACCTGACTTACAGGAACTTGTATCTGGTGTGCTAACACAACCTGAACTTTAGTTGAGTAAACTTGGCACTAAATTCAACTAAAGGGAGGAAATCTCAAGAGAGCAGTGGAATTTCTTTCGTTGAATAAGTATACCTCTGCATTCATGGGGAACAAACGGTAACATTTTGTGCAGGTTTCTGCTTTTGACAGTGTGTCTTTGTTCGCTTCCCAAAGGTGGTGTCAAATACATTGAAAAAATCAACAACTTTATTTGGATTTTTCATTTTACTTAATGATATGGTCCCAAGGAACCCATTAAGTCTGGAATGACCTAACACCGTTGTTTGTCATTCTTTGTGTGTGAAGAATAAAGGCTCACTTGGAACAATTTAGGTTACATAAACATGCTTTTGCCTTACTGTCTTTGTGAGCTTAGAGGGGTGGGAAGCAAGTGTATCTGTCAGCATTTGTTGACGGAATTATTTGATTAGAGCATCACCGAAAATGTTTCCTTCTTGCCAGTATAAGTGTTTTCCAAGCAGTGTATGATATTACTGAACTGTTACTTTGAGAAACAATATAGTGAATTACTTGGATTTCTTGTCAAAACCTTCATGCTGATAAAGATCTTCAATTAATACGCTGTTTAGTCACAGTGTGTCAATGTTGCTTCCACTGTGTGGTCTAAGTTCAATTCACTTATTGATGGCAACAGGGTTTTATGGTATCTGTTCTGTATGGAATTCTGATCCACAAGCACAATTCCAAGGTGACAGGATTCTAGCAGCACATTATACTAATTTGTTGAAACTGCATAGGTTTAATATGTGACAATGGTAGAGAAGAAAAGGTGTTTTGAGAACTGGGGAGCAAGACGTGGTGATAGAGGAAATTAAACTGAAAGGCCATCACACAGGCACCTCTCCCTTGTGTTAGCCTCAGATTGAAGCTATACCAAATTGGAGGTGTTGAGAGCTTGTGTATTCTTATGAGTTGTCTGCACTGGGCTTACCTGGCCACATGCTATTCTCAGATAGCTGTGGAAAAAGTTTGTGATGTGATTCTGTATGTAACTACCTGCTTTAGAGGGGTGCAGATTTTACAGCATCCTGGTTAGCTCCTCTCTGCAGTAACAAAAGGTAGCAATGTGTCTTTATTGATTTCGGGGTGTAGGCTGTACTTGCCCTTTCGATTGATCCAAATGAACTAGGGAACTGGCAGGGCTCCCAGTTTCTTGCAGTAGCCTTTACTCATCATCATTAACCTGGGGTTTGGGGGAGGATGGTAAAAATTAATCACTTGGTCAAGCATAGCAATAAACATCTTCAGTCAGGATTAATAATTGTAACTGTAATGTCCAAGCTTTTAGTTGCTTAACCTTTCAAAAAAAAAAACCAACCCTGTCCTGAGATAAACATTTTTCAGATTCTGCAACTTCAAAAGTAATAATTTTTCATCCTTAAAAAAAATACAAAAGTTGACAGTCAAAAGCAGATTTTTTTGCATATGAAACATACAGTAATAGTTTAGTTTTCACTTCTGCCTCAAGCTTTGAGTTTCATTTGACTCTTGTGTTTGAATTTGAAAAATACTGATTTTGTAATAAACTTGCATGTTATGTAGTGGATTATTTTCTTGTTTAGCCGCTTGTGTGCTTGTACTTTGAAGAGAAAACTGTGCTTATGTGCTGTCTCTTCTGAAGTAAGCGCTTAACCGTATTTTTAATAGTATGATTTAATCTGTTTTCAAGATGGCTCGCATAACCTGCTTATGTTTGTATGTAAGACTGCATTTGTCTCTGTACGTTAGGATCTTAAGAATTAGTGTTTCGTTAGTGGCTTGTGTCCCTAAATTTTTAATGCTGTTTAGAAGGCTGTGTTGTGCTTTACTACTGGAGGCATCTTGGGCACTTAGGCTGCTTCCACACTTGAGACTGCTAATGGCTTGTTCCACAGAAAGGTTTTTTTTTATTCCCTATAAATAAATAATTTAGTTTAAATGCATTTAAAAAGAAGCCAACCTGGTGCAATGGAGACCCTTAACACACATGTATCCCTGGTCTGTGCAAAACCAACAGGTGACAAATGTGATAGCAGCTCTATCTTTTTGAAGCTAAAAGTGTAAGCAGCAAGTTCCTGTGTGTGAGAAGCCTCTGAACTTTGGAAGTGCTCCATAAGGCACCTGTGTAGGATTCTCTCACTTAGGTGATTCCTCTCAATAGATCTCAGTGAACTAAAAGGTGAGGTGTATCTGGATGCAGCAGAACTGTATGTGTGACCCTGAATTTCTTTCAGGTGTCTGGATCTTCTGGAAAGCGGTGGATTTCTTCTCCAAAGTCAAAGGAAGTAAAGTGAGAACACCAGAGACAGAGTAGGTATCTAATAAGATAATAGTATCTTCTTTACTTCCTGGGAGGGAAGGGAGCAGAGGAGGTGAGAACTGGAAGATAAGCTCTGTGGCTCGTGAGAAGGGACAGTTAATTTGGAACACCATTTGCTCAGTCTTGATAACTCTTAGTCTTGCAGTTACAGTTGAGGTCTTTTCAGTAGAAGGAATTTTTCCAATAGTTTTCATAGCCTTCAATATACAGAATTAGTTGAATCTTCCACATGATGGTTAGCCAAATAAAGGCAGTTGGAACTTGCTATCGGAGGTCTCTTGGATCTCCAAATGGTGTAAAATAACTTCCCCCCTCCCCCCCCCTACTTCTGCTCTGGGTCCTGCACAAAGCTTTCTAGTGCTGAACAGGGAAGCTCATAGCAGATTTTTTTTTTATTATTTTATTTTTATTTTACAGCTCAGGTCCAAAATAACAGTCTAAAAGTGAGAATAAAAGAGAATAAAACTTGCATAAGACTTTGTTAAAAATGAGGATATGAGATGTGTGTTAAACAAAAAAACCTAGGTGCTATGGCTTGAAGTACGTTCTGATGTACCGAAAACTCTGCTTTTGTCTGTGACAGAAACAGTGATTAAAATTTAGCTTAGAGTTCTGGTAGCAGAATTAAGCTAATATTGAAAGCTTTTGAAAAATATTCTGTGAAGTATTTCCCAACTGTATCTGCAGGCAGGTTCCTAGAAACCTACCTGCAATGTAAGAACGGAATGTTTAAAGCTAGATCACCACTTCATACAGGAGATATCCTGGAGTAGCTTAAAGTAATTCCCATGAAGCATTTTACAGTAATGGCTTTGCATGAAAAGAAAGATGCCTTATTAAAATTGAGCAGATGTACATTTTAATCTACTGTTTGAACTGGAATTCAGTTTTGTCTTAAGGGTGATGCTTCTGAAAAGCACCATCATAAACTAACAGTTTAAAAAAAAGAAAGCTTGCAGTTTGCAGGCTCGAAAAATGTAACTAGGCAAACATGTCTGAATTCCTAAAGAGCGTATGGGTGTACTGCAGATGGGCCATACTGAATTACTTCAAACTCCCGAACTTGACATTCTGTGAGTTGTATATATGCTAGTGTCAAATGTTACTGTATGTTGGCCTCCCTACCCCGATCTGTTTTGACCTCCTGTATTTAAATAGAATAAATATAAATCCACTGACTTGGAAATAATTGTGTGGTTTCTTGCTTTGTAGCAACTGACTTGCATGGTGGTTTTGTAGCAAAACACTAAAGTGACGGGTGGCAGGTCAGCATGGTGTTGATCTGTCTTCCTGTGATCTTGGAGGTCTCATCCAAATGACTTACAATGCCTAGATTTCTGTAGTGAGGTGTGCCAAATACTTGCTTGTAAAACCAAATGATTGATTGGTCAAGAAACATTTGTGGCTGTCTGGCTATATATTAAAAATAATAAGGAATTGGTGGATCAGCTGAAATGAACCAAGAGCTGACTTCTAAACAGAATTTGAACAAAGCCTGTCAACTTACTTCCGATTGAAAATACTGTTGTTACATGATATTGGTAGAGAGCATGCTTTTGTTTAGTTTTCAGATCTTTGTATTCTTTGGGCCCAGGTAGAATGAAAAGCAGTAGTGTCAAAATAAAACTCTAAATTTTGAACTCTGTTCCCCTCTTAGCATTCTTAGGATCTGCTTGACCAAAACATTTATTTAGAGTTGGAGAACGTTTCCAGTGGAAATCTGGGCTCCTTTGAGTTAAGCCCTTTACAGCAGGGCAGTGAACACAATACTGCAAGTTTGAAAGACCTTTGAGTCAGCTGATTGAAAGTACTTACTACAAAATGTTTATTCATTGAATTTGGAGTGACCTGGGCAAAAGGTTGGTTTTACTCTTAAGGCTTTAAAAGATTCATGTATGTGTCTGGGCCTATTGAACTGTCACTAACAGCTGCTACTATGCACTTGTGCTACCAACACTTGAGTATTCAGTGTTACAAACTCTGGCTACCTACTTGGTCACAAATTACATTGTTTAGTCATCCTCAAAGTTCAGACTAAACACTGATGAAATAAAACCTTTGTTATAAGATAATGACATTAGGTGATAGTGTAGTTCAAGTTATTTTAAATGTTTTTCCCTTGTTTTGTGTGAACTTGAAATAGTATCTTCAGGCTTTTGCATAAATTGCTGCATTCAGATTTAGAAAAAAGTTTAGACTGAGAAATTCTAGATTTGTTTTTCTTTTGAGGTTTCAGGATTATTTTTGTTTCTGCAAAGATGCACTTCCCTTGATCACATGTTCCTTGCCAAATAGAAATGAGGCAGGTCTTAAAATACTTCTTTCTGCAAAGAGAACATCTTTCCCATCTGTTATACAACTGGAATGAACCACTTCATTTCTAAAAACCTTGGTAAGAAACACTGGCACAGTAGGCACTGAATGAGACTTCGTGTCTTGTTGGACTGATGGAGTTCTTAGACTCAGTTTTTGTTAATTTCCCTCCCCCTTTCAGTTTCATGCTTGGTGCTCTGATGAATTACATGAGAGTTGTTATATCCAAGCGCTTTATCATGCACAGTAGTGGTAGGCGGTGTTCTACAGCTAACAAAAGAGGAAATCTCAACAGAATTAAAAATCTAACATCCGGCATAAAGTCTGTGTGCTTCATCTATTAATTGTTTTTTTTCTGACAAGAAAGTTTCTCTGTGTAAACCTTCCAGTTTATTTTTCCTTTAACAATAGTATCTTAAGCAGACCTATTCGATGTCTAGTTCTTTCTCTGTTGTTATCACTGTGTAATTTTGCAATTGTTGTGAATAACTTTCATGTTCTCTTGCATGAGTTACTGTAACATTAATACTTGTAAATTCTTTTCTGAAAACTAGCAGTTTCTTTCTCAAGTGAGGAAAATAAAATGATTGCATGGATTAACTTTTCAATAAATTGTATAATGTGCGATCATAATATTTCCTAAATGCTATTCTAAGTCAATGGAAATGCATTGATTCTGGCATAGTTATTCAAATTACACAGAAATTTTTGTATCACTTATATGAAACCGGTAGAAAATATTCCTGGATATTTGTAGTAATACACAATTAAGGAAAAGTTCATCCTATCTGTCACTGCTGTAGAGGTGATGAACAAAGAATACTGATGTACTCTTTATTTGGACAGTACTAAGTGCAATGAAGCAGTGGTGGTAGCCCTGGCACTGAGAGCTACTAGTGCTGATAATCAACACCAAGACTGCTAGTGTTACCATGCAAATCACTGTTTTGCTATTGGCAAGTGGACAAATAAAGAAAACAAGGTCAGGTTTTAGTGTAAGACCATTCAGTTTAGACCATGGTAGCTGGCTTGGCCCCTCAGATATGTCCCAGTTCCTGTTAAGCGCAGTTATGTCAAACCTTAGTTTTTCAGTTAGTTCTTTGACAGCTTTTTCAGTTTGTGCTGTTATCAGTTATGTGTCAATGCCTTTCACACTGACAGTGATAAAAGTCACCGATTATTTTCTATGTAATGTTTGCATGTACTGCATAGTAAATAGAATTGTTCTCTTTCATACAGAAGCAAGGAATGACAAATCCTGTTACTCTGAATGACATACCAAGGGAATTACTAACCATTGATTGTTGCCTTTTAATTAATAAATGTTTTGACTGTAAACAATGTCTGGAGATGCAATCAGGCCAAAAAATAGATAATAGCATATATAGGTCTAGGTTGCTAGTTTCAGTCTAATACAGGCAAGTAATGATCACACACGATTTACAATAGCGTAGCAGTTAGGCCTTACGTGAAGTCAGTTAAATGCTTTAGTCCATTTGACACAGGGACTTCTCTGCTGGCAAAGCAGTGTTTCCTAAGGTGGGACCTCATGGTGGTCTGTGGCCTCTTCTGGGTCTGGAATAAGCAAGGAATAAAAACTGTTACCGTCCTTATAGGGTCAGCTCAAGGTATGTTTATCAAGTGAAGCTAGGATGTTTTTGTTTTTACTATTCATTATTCATCCCAAATATATTATGGGAAATAAATAGAGCAAAATAGAGCAATTATTTTTTTTCTAGGCAATGGATGAGGCATAATTACATTTCAAAATCCAAGTGTGTGTTTACAAGACACATGTTGGACTAACTGGGAATTGCATAAAGTTTCATGCTGGATTTGCACATGATTGGAAGAGGTATAGGTACAGTCAGAGTATGGAGAATTGATCTGGTGTGTTGCATTCCAAAATCTGCAATATAAAGACCTCCTTTTGAACCCTGTGTCTTTGGATATTTTGTAAATAGGCTTATTTTTGACCATAATGACCGGCATGAGAATTACCCAATTTCTAAATTAGGATGTAGATTTAGCTATGAATATGGATTTACAGGAAGGGAAAGAGACAACAAGCTGTAACAACAACAACAAAATCTGTTTCTCCATAAAAATGGGCTTATCTTGAGACTTCAATTCAGGCTGCTCATTAATTATCTTATTAGAATAATTGTGCCTTGTCAGCTGCAGTAGATACAAAACTGACAGATAGTGGGATATTTTTTTTTTCTTGCTTTCTAATAGACTTCAGAACTTGATGACCTTTGCTGAAAATAACTTGACTAGCTGCAGCCATAACAAGACAGAACTATTTGAGAACATGTGGTGAAGGCTCAGCTGTTTGGATGGTGTTTATCATTCCATGGATGTCATAGCTAGACAAATAGAGGAAGCAGAAAAATCAGTCATGAGAGTGAAATATAAAACTAAAAAAATCTTCCCTAGATCATTAATTTTTTTTCTAGCTACTGGTGTGTTTGAGGAGTATTTCCACTATTAAAATATTGTTACTCAAAATGCTTGCTGCATTTTCTCATCTATAATGCAGGTGCATATTGCAATAGTGATACTTGGTGTTCATGCTGAGGGCCATGAGAGGTCAAACTAGGTCTTCAGCACTGCCTTCATCGTTTTCTCTCAGCATTGCCATTATCAGTCAATGTTCAGTGACAGTTTCAGTCTTTGGGTTACAAGTACAATACTTGCCAAGAAAACAAGCAAAGATCTATGGTGGACAAATAATTGGCTTTTAGCAGTTCAGCTGCCAGTGAGAACATGTTAAGCATTCTTTTGATCATTTGAAGGGTTTCCTTCACTTTCATGTTCGCTGTGTTTGCCTACTAAGATTCTAGTGGAAAACAGTTTTCTTGTAACCAAGCAAAAAATACTGTTCTAATAAAGAATTTTACCAGAGATGTTACTGCTAGCTGTTGTATTTAAATGTGGTAGAATGCTGCAGAACTAGGTGGGTAGGTGAGAAGGGGCTGGGTCACAAATTTTTCATTTGGCGGTGGTATACCTAGCTAGGAATTCATTTCTACCAGTGTTGGATTATCACAGAAGGGTGGTAGGAAGGGCAATATACTTAAGCTGTTGTAGGTCAAGTTGTCTAAACATTATCTCTCTTCATTAGCCAATTCAAGTGTTAGAGCTGACAATGATACTGTTTATTAGCAGATAATTATTTAGAAGCTGCGTCTGCTGGTTTTGTTTATCTGATATATGAATTTCCTTGTGTTTGTGAAAGAAAATGCACAAGTGTAACATATGCTTTTTGCTTAAACATGCTAAAAATTACATGTACTGGTTATCAGAATAAAGGTGTGTGCTAGTTTTGTCTGGGACAGAGTTAATTTTCTTCATAGTAGCTAATATGAAGCTACATTTTGGATTTGTGCTGAAAACAGTGTTGAAAATTCCTATAAACTAATGGGACATGGTTTAGTGGTGGGCTTGGCAGGGCTAGGTTAATGACTGGACTTAATGATTTTAATGGTCTTTATCAACCTAAACAATTCCATGATTCTGTGATAATACAGGGATGTTTTTATTGTTGCTGATCAGCACTTACCCAGAGCTGAGGCCTTTTCTGCCTCTCACACCCCCCCCCACCAGGGAGGAGGGCTAGGGGTGCACAGGAAGCTGGGGGGGGGACTCAGCTGGGACAGCTGGCCCCAACTGACCAGAGGGATAGCCCACACCATATGGCACCATGCTCAGCAGATAAACCTCAGGGGAAGGAGAAGGAATGGAGGGATGTTCACAGTGACGGTGTTTGTTTCCCAAGTCACCACTATGTGTGACGGAGCCTTGCTTCCCTAGAGATGGCTGAGCACCCGCCTGCCCATGGGACGTGATGAGTGAATTCCTTGGTTTGCTTTGCTTGTGTGCGTGGCTTTTGCTTTACCTATTAAACTGTCTGTGTCTCAACCCATGAGTTTTCTCACTTCCACTCTTCTGATTTTCTCCTCCACTGCACCAAGGGGGAGTGAGTGGCTGCGTGGGGCTGTTCCCAGCTGGGGTTAAGCCATGACAAGGTAGATTCAGACTCTTTTGAAATACACATATTTGTAACAAGAGGGCCTTATAAGAACTGTTAAGTCTATTAAAAATTTAGTTAGTCTTGAGAAAAACTGCCCTGTGCTTGAGTGCAGTTTGGCAGACTTGATTGATACTGATGAGGTTATGAAGTAGGATGAATGTTGATCAAGACTGTAAGAAGCTTTAGCTGCTGTTGTGGCAAAGGATGTTTCTGCATCTTAGACCATTTGAGTTTTTGGGCTAAATCATCTTTAATTTGTCACAATGCTTTATTTCTGTAATGGAAACCTGCCCTAGAAGATACTAGATTACGCCGTCGTGGTACCGTCAGCTATTCTGCTTGTTAATTGCCAGGATGTACTCTCATTGCCTGAAAGGGTGGGGAACTTGTTTAGTTTCATTATGACCTTTGGTACAGTCACTTGTTTTTCTGTGCTGATGTTTCAAGCCTGTCAGCTTGAAAGCTTCAGAGTGGCTTTCCAGAGCTGTGCCTTGGAGAATGCCGGGACCGTACAAGCTGCTCTGCAGAGGTCAGGAAAGGGCAGCTCCAGCAGCTGCTGTGGTGTTGCAGCCGCTGCTGCGCCTCAGGATACAAGTGTATCCTCAAAGATAACCTTGGAGCAGTCCCCATCACAAGTCCTAAAAAGCCTTCAGTAGGTGTAAAAGGTAAAGTTTGTCGTGTGTGGGAAAAGCCTGATTGAAGGAAAGGAAGGCAACAGGAACTTGTTTCAGGCTTCTTAATGGTGCAAATATTACAGTGATTGTCAAATGGACGTTTACCTTTATATGTGAATACAAACCTTTGAATGTGTACCGAAGAGATTCTTATCATATTGATGCAGTGTTTCGTGTTTGTTTTGGTTTTGTTTTTTTTTTAATCCACACCCGCCACCCCCATGACTGCAGCACACAGGGCCAGCTTTAATCTTGATTGAATGTACTTTTCTGCAAATAAGTGGGTTTTGACCTCATGGTGGACATGGTATCTCATCTCCTGAAGGAATTTGTCAGATTCAGGGATACTTGGTGGAATTAGAGGCACAGTTGCAAAGTAGACTGTATCAGTTAAAGTTTTCAGTTGCTTCATTTTTGCAGGTGCAGTATTCCAGTTTTCTGCTATGTTTGTGTGTTGTGCTGTGGGTACCCTGATACTCAATCTAGAAAAAATGGCCCTGTATTTAGTCAATATTTATTTTTCAACAGTATTCCCTGTCTCATTGACATATACTTAATACTGAAAACTAAAACAGTCTTTGTGGGGAATTTGTTCTGTTTTGACCAGGCAATATACTTGAACTCATCTCTTACTGCTAATTCTGCAACTTATTTTCAGGTCACCTTTTAAATTGGACCTGATCTGGTAACTTGTTAGGTTTCTTGTTCCCATATTTTATAGATTAGGAGTAGCTTTAATGCAGCAATGATGCATCTTCAGTCAATACCAATGCTGATAACAGTTTTTAGAACTGTTGCTGTTTTACGCATCACACTGCCCTTTTCATACCGAGCATGGTGTTTGTAATAAATGAATGGATTATTCTTTAGAAGTGCCAGTGGATTTTTCTTCTGAGTATGGCTGAGTAATGTAGTTGGTCCCCATTCCAAATGTCGGAATTTAAATACCTTAATTGATCTTTGTGCCCATTTCCCAGTCTCCTCCTCTTGCTGTTACAGAGCAGTAGGAATATTGTTGAAGTCAGTGTCTAGGGTGGCGTAAAGGTTGCATAGCTAAGAACAGAATTTGTCACCTTTATTACTGTTTGTTTGAATTGGCAAGCTACAGAGCATTATATTAGAAAAAAATGATTAGAATATTCTGGCAGGAGATGGTGGTATTTGGAATATTAAGGAAAACTTACTTTTCAGAATTATTCAGTGTTACATCACTGTGTAAAGCAACTTGTGTGGCTAATCAGTTGTCATTCCTAGGCTTCCTTAGCTTGCCAGCTTTTTGGAATGATGAAGTCCTCCTCACCTAGACAGAAATACTAGGTTGGCAGTTGATACCAAGGTCTCAGAAAAGCTCATCTGACTAGTTGCTTGTTTTCAGTGGTGTAATTAAGCACATCAGGCTAGAGATGTAGTAAACTGTTTAAGCAAATGTAGTAAACCGTTAAATCTTTGAAAATAATGTAACTGCGTATTAAGTCTGTATGAACTGGAGGTCAACTATCTCTGTGTTTTCACCATCATTTTTAAGACAGTATAATGCTTATAACTGAAAAAGGTATATGCAAAACCAGCTGTTAGTTTTTGGTCTTAGTTACAGGATTAGTTCTCATTTCTCATTTGGACCAGTGGATAAGCCCAACTCACCCCACAGGAAGTGATCAGTAGATCTAAAACAGTGGAAGCAGAAGTGGCAAGGAAAGGAGATACACTTTTCCAGTGGTAAAGGAAGGATCCTAAACTGAGGTGAACCAACTTCAGAACTGGGTAACTTGTCCTTGGTAGCCTTTGTAGGAAATTGAGAAAATGACTTTGTTCACAACCTTCAGACTTAATATACCCTACTAGTTCCAAATCTGTAGTCTTAATCATGTGTATACACCATAGAGTGTTCATTGTAGGAATCCTCAGAGATGTACAGTTCATAAAAATCTGCTTCCTGAGGAATAAAACTTAGTTTCCAATAGCATTTTTTAAATACTTCATAGTGTTAACTTTCATAGCAGAAGATAAGGGTGGTATTAACGGATGGTAACTCTAGCCTACTTGGGCCATTCTTGGTGACTGCTTTAACATGTGAAAGAACAGTGTTAGCAAAGGGCCAGGCAGGTTCTGATGTTTTCCTGTTGTTGCCCTCTGAAGAAAGCTTTGTTCATCTTTTTCCATAGACAGGGGTGAAACCTGGAGGAAATAGCTGTCCTCACCATAAGTTAACCTGAGTTACTTCTCTTCGGGCCGCTGCATGGCCCACACAAACCCTTTTTTCTCCTTTACCTCAGAAAGAACAGATGAAGACTCATTTGTGATATATGTGACTATGACTGTCATGCCATGTTTGCCTGGGCCCCAACAACCATGTGAGGTTAAAATACACAATATGAAACCTCCTTGCACATATGCAAAACAGTTTTCTTGTATGTTTTACTATCTGAACATCTTTAGTACTTGGTCATCTTCAATTTGAGAGGCTTTATCGACACTGTGGGCAGGGTACTGCATGTGGTGTTTCATGGCTGGCACACGGATCTGTAGCTGTAGTGGTGGGACCTGCTTTGTCCCTCCATTTGCACATATCTGGATGATCTGGGGACCCAGGCATTTCATGAAGAGTATTCCCCATGATGTAGAGACACAGTAAGAGGCCAGGCTCTTCACTGTCTTTTAGCTATGGAATCCCTCTCACCTGATCAGAGCCGTTAAGGACTTACAGTTACTCCCAGAATGTGGTGTGGGGTTTTGGTTTGGTTTTGGTTGTTTTTTTTTGGGGGGGGTATGTTTTGTTTGTTTGTTTGTTTTAACAAGCCTGTTACAAGGTTATCTTTTATTTTTCTCTCCTGCTGAAGCTGTATCTGAATCTTTCCCTTTGCATCAGATTTTTCACTCGTGTTTCAAAAGTAATCATTAATGTTAAGGTTTTATCGGTAAAAGCTGGTTTTACACAGTGTAACTGCTTGTGCAGTACTTCAAATGCAGCTCATTTCAGTGGTACACCGGTTCAGAAGGTGATGAAGAACTCTAGCACATGGATTGGAATAACTGGGAAGGCAGACACCTCTTTAGTAGTTCTTCTGCCAAAATGAAGCCGTTATTTAACTATATCTTTTTTTCCTTTCGCTGGGAGAATTTTTTTCCCAAAGGACTGTATTTAAGGAAATATACAGTGAGTTGGTTTTATGCAGGGTGCTCTTCAGGTGGGACCTAGTTGGGTGCTGATGACCTCTACTGCTTGACATACAAATAAAATTGCCAACACAAGTCCTTTCACTGTTTCAGCACAGGCAGCACAAGAGCAGTGCACAGATAAAAGCAGTTTTGAGATACAAGATTACCAAAAACCTATAAAAGCATGCTGGAGTAAGTAGAGAAGTGCCCCAAATAAATCACATCTTCTCACATTGTTGAAATGCCCTGATTTTTCTGCTGTAGTTGTAAATTGAGAGTGATCAAAGTTACTGTGTTTAATATGAAGTGCCGCCTTTAAACTGCTCAGGTGAACTCTGAGTGAACTAATACAATGGGAGAAAACCTGGTCTAGACAATCATTTTACGTCACTGCATGTTACAAATTAGTAGACATATGGTAAGCAACAGGGTATTCGTCACACTACATAACAGATGATTGTCAGCTTTCCCAGTCCCCTGAGCCAGAGACGAGTATCCATTTGTTTCTTCTGTCAAGACAATTCTGTACTACCCCATATACTATGTTAGTTACAAGGCTGCTATTTAGTCATAAATGTGGTTGTTCTTATGCTGCTTCCTTAACAACAAAGTTTTAGCTGGCTTTTGTAGTGAATCATAAAATAGGCAAAATCCTCTTCAGCTGTAGAGTTTCTTGATACATAGCTTACTAGTGCCACAGTAGATTAGCCATTTTCTTAAAAAAAAAAAAAACAAAAAACAACAAAACAAACAAACAAAAAAAAAACCACAAAAAAAAAACCCCAAAACAAAACAAAACAACCAAAAAGCCAAACCCAACAAAAAAACCCCACCACCACGGCTCCTACCACCCTAAAAAGCAGAATGTGTTAAACAGAGATAGCAGTACATTTCAAATCCCAAATTAAATTTTACTGTATAGCAAAAATGGGAGAACAAACCAATCCAAATTACTGTTTTGATTATTTTGCACTGGAATTTTAAAAATCAGGAGTGTGCCTAGAATATAAAATATCCATAGCTTAGTGTAAGGGATTCCAAAAAGTCCACATAATCGGGTATGTGTCAAATTTTACTACGTTCTAGCATGTTTATTAAACATTAAAGTGACTTAATATATTGACTTCACAAATAACTTCTAGAATAGTGTCAGATACCAAAAGTCAAAACTTTTGAGACTTAGACTGTGCATGCCGAACTTGCTTAGTGGTATCAATCATAGTAGTGTTTTCTGCTGCAGACTTCAATGCTGGTGAGTTTAGAAACTTCAGGTGCAGTAAGTAGAAAATCTGGCATGTTCTGCAGTAGGTGAAAGACTTAACATGAGCAATGACAGAAGAAAATACACACTGAAAATGTATTAAAAACATAAACCATCTGAAAACCAGCAAAACAGAAGCAGTTTGGTGATGCGGATTTTGTTAAGCCTCAGTACAATACTGAAGACAGTGAAGGGAATTCCTCCAGTGTTGTTCCTGCTTGTTTCTTTAAGTTTTGCACAGGATGGTATATTCATACTGATTAGTATCCCATCAGGATCTAGGGTGCATCTAGCAAGAGGGGATAGACTCAGAGTTCACTGTGGAATCGGGCTGTTGGCAGTTGTGGAGAGTTTGTTTTTGTTGGGTTTTCTTTTTAGTGAAAGCTAGCTTTTAATTTTCAATTTTGAGGAACAATGAAAAAAAATAAATTGCAACTCTATAGTATCTCCACCTACCTTGTGAATATCCTAGAGAAGGCTTGGTTTCTTTCTTACATGTTCCAGCATACAAACACCTACACTTACACTCTTGTCCCAAGAGACAGTCTCAGCCATTCTTTTAAAAAAAAAAGTTTCATAAAATTAAATATTTAATTTTTGTTTGATCCTGTGTCTTAAAGGCTAAAAATTAATTACATGCTTCCCTTCCTCTTACTGGTTTTGTAAGTACTAATAGTTACTGTTATTACTTTATTGTAATATCTTATTTCATGTGTCAAGTGCAGTGGATTTACTGATGTTCTGATAGCTTCTACGTTACAAATTCCTTTTTGTTAGAGAATTTTTTTTTTTTTATTGTTACCGTTTATTAGCAGAACACCTTCCCATGTGAATTTCAGTGGTTGTGCTTCTATTCTGAGCTCTTGTTTGTACCAGACTTCACAGCTCTGGAAAGCTGTACCACGTCTTGGGTGTGTAGTCCTACTACATTTGAGCTGTGCATGCACAAAATAACCACATACGCTGCACACAAGGAGGCAAATCTGTCTGGATTCTCCTGTGCAAGGCAAGGTAGCTTGGCATTTAGCCATGTCCAGCATTCCTGTGAGATTATTAGCAAAACCAGCAATGCAGTCGATTACTGTTAAGATCAACAGTTTATAAAGGAAAGTGCAATAGGGAGGTAGGTGCTATCATTGTGAAATATTTCTTACTGTCTGTTAGAAAAGTACAAGTGTTCAGGGAGAACCAAATCCAAGATTTCAAATTCTCTTACAGGAAATCTGGCAGTACTTAACTGATACAGGAACTTGAAACCTATTTTATTAACCTTTCAAAGAAATATAATCTAATTCTTGAAGGGTTTACAGTGATAATATAATAAGGCTTGGGGCAGGTGCACAGTAGGAATTTCAAAAGCATCAAAGCCTGTAACTCAAATCACTGCGATGAGCAGAGATGCTTCTTGAAAAGGAGCTGAGAATCCTATGAAGTAATGTTTTTAGAATTGTACGCCTGAAATTCAGTATTTAAGCAAGACTCAGGTTGGACTCGCTGAACTTCAGGCTTTTCACTCTTGTGCCAGAATTGGGATTCATAGGTAGTAAACAGCAGCTCAGTCACAAGGAAATACAGTCTGGAATGCGCTTAATCGCTCCTTGGAAGTGCCTGTATGGTTTGCTCAAATAAATAGGAGTTCCTAAGGAAATTAATCAGTTTTAAGTCAATGAGTCCAGCTTGCAGTCCGCATTGCCATCTTTCATCATTTTGTGCACAAGTGTCTCATTTGTATTCCATGAAGTCCCACTTCTGTATCTCCTGGTATTAGCTGAGAATTTCAGCTTTGTTTAGTTGTGAACTATCTACCCAAAGCTTGAAAAGACATTTGAGTTGTCCCCTAATCAGAAGTTAGGTTAGTTTCAGGTACAGAAGGTAAGAATGTTTCATTTTAATTTCTTCCTAAGTTTTCATTTTGAAGTTTTTAACTGCCTTGGCCTAAATAGCTGATACTGGCAATACTGCTGAAATGTGCTGTTCCTGGAATGCTAGATGCATGCATTAAAATAAATTAGAACTCCAGCAGGTGTCTGATGAAACAATTTACAATGTTTAGCTTAAACTAGTTTTAAGCACCCATTCTTGCCAGTATTACTTTACATAAGTGATTTAGATTCTAATTTTCTTTTATGGGCTCACTTGAGGGAAGAATGTTTGCCTCTGATTCTCTTACTTGGTTGGCTGGAGGAAAATGTGTGACATATACCTTCTTGGAAGGGTACAGGATCGAGTCCCCAGAATAAAAGTTTTCTCAGGCAGCACCAGAAATCCCAGAAGCATATGATGCTTCTCCTTTGGCATGACACCACTATGGAGTGTGCCCTCAGGGAAACTTTTTATCTAGACAAGTATGCAGTTCCTTTCTGTGCTGAGGCTGCCAATTAGTGCCAATTAAGATGGCACTTCTGTTTTTGGTCACTAGGAAATAAGCTGTATACAGACAAATCCATTCCACAATTTTAAAAATTGTGAATACTTTTAGGTGGGGGGAATGGATTGTAATTGTTCAAAATCAAAGGTTCTCAATCTGAGTAAGAGATGTAGAATAACAGCAAAGGAACAGCTGTGAAATTAGCTTAATATAGGACAGAATACTTTACCTTTTACACTATATTTTATTTCAAGGTGCCAGAGCAATCCCTGGGAAGTGTTCAAAGCAGTATGTTAACATTTCTTCTGATAAGAGAGAGCTTTGGGCCTTGGCATTTCTTTCCCCACTGCCACCTCCGATGGGCAGTGCTGACCACCCTAAACCCTGTGCGCCTGGCTTGGTTGAATGAGCTTTGTAGTCTTAATGTTAGCATTCCTGCTCCTTAGGGAAACAGATTCATTTTAATAAAGCTTTTAATTTTAAAGTAAGTTATGTAATGTGCTGGTTTTAAAGAAAAATAAAAAATCTTCTTTATACAATGGTAGAAGTCTTTAGAAAGAAAACCTCCCTGATTAAACAGTTCCTTAATTAAAAAAAAATAACCTGGCCAAACAGGTTAAAGTAACAAGCTATTTCTTCAGCTGTAAATGTGTAATCAAGTATTGACTGTGTTGAGAAATTATTTTGTATATGAATACTTAGATTACATTTCAAGTGGCCCAGGAGCTCTGAGTGGCTTTTGGTTCATTTACATGTTTTTTGGTGACAGGGATGTATCTAATGCAGTCTTCTGGAAAGCAACACGGTTTACTTAACTAACTTTCCCCTTTTAGAATGATAGAGAAAACACATTTTTTTTCCATGTTCACTTATCTTTAAACAAATTTCACACCAGACTCTTAGAATTTTGCTTTGAAATAAACTGCTGTGCTAAAAAAAGTCTCTTGTTGATCTGCAGCAGCATCTCAAAAGCAGAGAAAATCATTGGGTTGAATTAGGATCAAATATTTATTAAGCACTGGTAGATGAGTTGAGTGTATTCAATGATGGAGAAATTGTGGTAATTTGTTGTAGTAGTAACACACGAGGCATGCATGATTGAATAAATCTGAACAGATTTTTTTCCTTGTGGATTGTTTTTCATCTGGAGCACAAGTTTTGTTTACATAGTATATCATTTTTCCATCATTCTTGGGTATCTGAATCAAAAATTATTTTGAAGACCATCTTGTTAAATTGATAGGTTAAGGTGCCTAAGGGTATTGTATTTCCTCAAACATTTTTAAGTATCATTTTTCACCTGTAGTAAGTGCAAGTATGGGGAAATTGGTGAGATGATGAGAAATGAGTTTACTCATGAAGACCTTGTGCACTGCATCTTTAGTGTCCAAGTACTGTAGTCTGTGATAATGAGCCAAACAAGAAGCATCTAAGAACCCAGGTGAGAAAACTAAATATGAATTGTAGTTTACACTTTTTTTATTATAGCCAGTCGGCTAAATTCTGTCCCTTATCATTGGGACATGGTTCTTGTTGATTTACTAGAAATCAGTCACTATTGAGAATAAAACTTTGTTCTATAACTTAGAGATGCAACCTTGACTATTTACCACAAACACTGTTCTCTTTTACTGAAGACTGGAACTGTCACTCAAATTCGTAACTGTCTCCTTTTCAAGCTACAATGCTTTATTGCATCTTTAGTAGAGACAGATAAAAGCAAGTGTGAAGTCACAAGTTGGTATGGCTACGATGAATGGAGGAGGTGCTGCAGCCAGCAGTGGTCTGAACATACTCATCAGCAATATGACCTTTTTTGAGATGGATGCCAAAGCTCTGCCAATGTCCCAAGATTTCAGAAGGAAGAATTGCAATCAATTTTTTTGTTGAGCCTTACTTCTAGAATAGTATCTTAAGATTTGTAACAGTAAACAGTGATCATAGGACAATCTGCCTTCTTTTTAAAAAGAAATTTTGAAATTAGGGCTGAACTTTTCCAAAACCCAAGAAGTACTGCTCAAAGGGAGTTGCTTTCTCTACTTAGTCTCCGGACCTCAAAAAAAGTCTTTGCAAACTAATGCAAGTAAAATGAAACCATGTAGCCTGTGGCACCCCCTTCAAAGCTTTAAATGTAAATGGAAGTGTTGGAATCAGATAACTGTTTTCCAGCTATATTTTATAATGGTGCTTAGTGTACTACTGAAACTATTGAAAGCAGTTTTTTCTGTCCCTGTAAAATTGTTGAGGAACAGTGGAAGGAGGAAGCTGTCTGAGAGTGGCCTGATGGCAGAGAGTGCAGCATGTTGATCGCATTTCAGTTTCAATCTCTTAGTCACCATTAAAAAGGTAATGGGGTGGTTTCATCCCTGCTAGTAAAGCAATGAGCTCAAAAACTAGAGGGTCAACGCAGGAAAGATGCTGAAGTTCTAGTTGTTATGATCTTCTCTGGGCAGCATCTGTGGTTGTCAGCAACCCACACTGATTAGTGCTTGTGATTCCAACAGCAGCCCTCTTCAGAATTTAAGTAACGAGCAAGAAGAGACTGCAGTTTTTCAAGTTTAGTAAGGGTGCTGTAATGTCAGTGCTGTCTTTAGCCGGACCAATGCATACAAACCCTTAGATGTTTTCTCACTGGGTAAATGCTTTGTGTAGTCTGTTTGTGACAGCAGCCTAGCAGTGTGCGTTCACGTCCCCCAAGCTTGTGCAGTCTGGTAGCTGATTTAGCACAAGGACAAGCACCGCAGTAGCGCAAGGTGTTTGTAGGCAAGCCAGAATAAAAGTGCTCGGCAGTGTTAAGTCACTGAGGTTTCTTTGTTAAGTAGGTGTTTTCAGATGCTCGAGAAACCCTAACCCAGGTTTCTGTGTAGTGCTTTTCATCCCATTGCATCTGATTCCTGAGTACTTTCCAGTTAATTGTATTAACTTTCTCCCTAGTGTACCAGGCTAGTGACATTAAGACCTTTTCAGAACTAAACCTGGTCAAATAAGGTAATTGCTAAAGAAAAAATGGACGTGGGAAATTTTTTGTGGCTGTTGAAGGAAAGGTATTTCCAAAAAGCGTTCTGTCACAGGATGGGAATGTTTTCATTAAGTTTTACACAAATATTCTATTTGGCAAACTCTGCCTGACAATGCAGTAGATGCATGCTTTGTAACTTAGTAGTGATGCTACTCGAAACAGGCTTTAGAAGTTCATCTAGGAGGCAGGCTAAGGAAATGCAGAAGCTACATGAGTGCTGGTAGTAGGGGAAGAGGTTTATGGGTGGACATTTTCATTGTATTTGGCGATAGTATGTGGGTAGTACAAAACAGCAGTTACTCAGAAGTTTGCCTCCTCTCCCAAGCCTAGGCAAATACTTCATGGTTCCTGGTGTCATACTCAAGATTTACAGCCAGAAGTTGGAATATGAGTGCAGAAACACTCATTTATTGTTTTTGGGGGTTTTTTTTTGTCTTATTGTTTATTGGTTAGTTTATTGTTAGTCTGTCAATGTTTTAAGTTCAATCAAAACAAGTCAGCGCAAAGCTTGTTGGTGTTTACTATTAATGGCAAGAATTTTATGTGCTGGGCTACTCTGGACATGGCAAGATCGGCATAGATATTCCAAGTTTCCTGTGGCTTGTCTATCATCTTCAGTTATGGGATAAAGGGTGTGTTAGGAGATGCCTCAAATCTTAGATTTCTTATGTGTGTCTGGAAGCTACTCCTTTTGGAGCTGTTAGCTGCCTAGTGCTGTACGCAACCAGATTCATGTTTACTAAAGTGGGTGACTTAAGAGATTTTCTGCGTCAATTTTATTTGTTACCAGTTTCCTATTCCCTTCTTGTGAACATTTAGTTATGAGGCCTCCAGTTCTCTCAGTGATTTTGGAAACATTTCATTAGTAATTAACTTTTAATTGAAACTTATTCTCTTTATAGCAAACCTGAGATTGCTGTGATAAGCAACTTGATCACTACTCAGGACAGTAATTCTGAGGGAAGCTTAGTTACAGACCTTACACACTTACTTTATGCCATCCTGTAAGTCAGCTTTAATTGTATTGACCTTTAAAGAGAATTTAAGTGAAAAAAATTACTATTTTTACCAAGGGGGGGGAAAATACTGTCCCAAAAGTACTTTTACGTAGAACTATGTTGTTATGGTGAAAGTGACCTTTAGTAGGTAAGAGTAATAAGTATTATTTCACTGTTTAAAAAAAATAATAAAAAATTACATACTGATATACTGGAACTGCACGGCCTGTCAAACAAATTCTTGTAAAAAATGCCTTTGTAAACTTAAGTGGAAATTGTTGCCTTCACATTTGTGAACGTTTTTGGGGTTTGTTTTTTTGGTTTGGTTGGGGTTTTTTCTATGTGGGAAGAGTCTGTGTTAAAGTTTCTGACACTGCAGCCTTAGGACCAGAAAAATGTGAGAACTAAGACCTCTGTAAAACTGAAAGCAGACATGTGCATTTTTTCTGCAACAATGTCTTTTCCATTAGAAATAGGACTTAATATCATCACTGCCTAACAGCTGCTGCTTAAATACTCCACACTGAGGACAGCCGCTGAACCACTCGCTCTGTAGACTAAATTGGAAGAAGCATGTCTGATGAGCATCTGAGAATGATAGCTGGAAGGCAAAACTCATGACAGCTGGACCAGGGAATATAAAGACAGTCATGCTTAGTGTTCTGCAAAGACCAGCACTTGAGGCCCTGGTGAATAGATAGGGGTCATAGAAGATGCATTCTCACACATGGTCTGTAATTATACGCACCATTTCGTGTATGTGATACTAATTACATACACAATTTCTGGCATGTTGGTCCTCATGTTTACCCAAGTACAGAATTTACATGTGACTTTTCTTTGTGTGTATGCAAGTTTTACCACTTTCGCACACAATCATCTGAAAAAGTGAGGGCACATTGTTGTATGTAGCAGGGTATGCTCATCTATGGGCTGGGTCAAGACTGTCCCAAAATCATACCCAGCTCTTACAGCCTTGGAAGGATATGTGTTTTGATTATGAAATAAATTATTGGACAAAACATTTACCATGGTCAAACCATAATGTTTTAATTTTTTTTTCCTCACTTCTTGTATATTCCAGAAAGAGCATGTCAGATACTGCATGAATTAAAAGCAGATTCTTCAGCTAGGTATTGGTAATGTTCTGTACAACTCAATGTGGCTAATGAAGCACTGCATGTTCCCTTCGGGGTTATAGCTATAGCCTGGTGTGAAAATATGACCTTGACATGCTTTGAGTTGCACAGTGAACTAGTCAATAGGAAATTACGACAGTTTGTAATGCTGTGTAGTCACAGAGACGTATGTTCCCAAACACAAAGAGAAAGAAAAGCTGAGAAGTGACTTACCAGTCTTAAAATGTCCGAGTAAACTGTACAAAATACCCTTTGTTGGCAAGTTACATATTGGTTGAGATGATCGGGCAGTCCTTTCAAGTGAGTAACGGAATAGATGCCATCACGTTAGATATTCTAGTAAGACTTGATTCTGGCAAGATACAGTTCGTCAAAATGCCTGTTACCTTTGTGGGATAATTTCCTGCTCATCTCAAAGGAAGTTGCTTCAAATTTGGGGGAAAACAACTACTATGGTGTTAAAAAATGAGGCCTGTATCTGTCGTAGTTTTGTTCATAACAACAAACAATGGGAACAGCTCTGGAGTAGTGCATTAACTTTCATTTCTGTTTTTCTTGTGAAATTACTGACTCATGAAACTTGAAAACTGAAACAGTCTTTTTACAAGTTCAGTTCTGAGATGCTTTTGCAAATCATATGGGTAGTTTTGAAATGGAATATATTGATCTTTTTAAGTATGCCTGTGTTCCTGAAATGACAGGGTAATACATTAATTGTGATGGAAATACATAATTTTAAACAAAGTTCTTGACACCACAATACAGTTTATAGCTGAATTAACTTTAAATTCTTAACACTCAAAAGTTGTAGAGGTCAAGAAATTAAAAGGCAGTAGACTAGTTTTATGCCTCCCTTTGGTTTATGTCAATAATCTTAATTTTTAATCTCCTTTTCAAAGTAGTAGATCAGTCAAAAAAACCAGAGGTGAAATCTTTCTCCATGAGTTTGTTCCCATTTTCAGAATTGAATGTGTATTTTGACCTTAGCGGTGCTGTTATTGAAGATCTTGGAGTTTGTTACTGTCATAGGTGATGTCTGTGGGTTTTGCTCCTTCTTTGCTAAGTGTGTTCCTTCTCACTGTCTTCTGGTTGGAAGCTTTAGGTCTGTGCTTTTTCTTAGCGGACATTGGCTTTAACTCTTCAGCCCAACTGGATGCATTTGAGGAGCTCTCAGGGGTAACTGCTGAGCATGTGTAGACATAGGTTATTTTTTCAAGAGAGTGCTACAGCAGTAGAGCTCAACCAAGCTCTTATACTACTGTACTTCTATCCCATTATGTGAAGCTAAGTATGCTCTTAAATATTTCAGTAGGGCACAGGGCTGGCGCAAGATTATACAAATCTGACAAAAATGTCTACAGGCCTGGCCTCTTCACCAGATCTTTCCCTAGCCATCTTTTGTCTTAGATAAGGCTTGATGTCTGATATCCCCCTTTTGTAACAATCTGTCTTTTCCAGTTTGTGATTTCTTTAACCCTTCAGCAAACGTTTTACTCCTTTTTCCTCTTTGAGATCCGTCTTCTAAAAAAGCAGCTGAAGGTGGTTCTTGGTAACTTTCCTCACCAGTTCACTAGGTGACCTATTACTCTGACATTTTTCACTTTTATGTCTCAGCATTTTTAATCCTGAGTTTAACCGTCCCATGAGATTGCTCGCCTGAATGGGAACCATCAAGTGTTAGTGATTGTGTATTGTCCCTGGTCTGGAAGATGTGACAAGTTACTTCATTCTGTGCTGCAAAAGTTTTAAAACCTCAATTAGAATTCGTAACTGTGTCCAGAGGTTTCTCTGAAGCCATAGGAGAGTTTTAGTTTCTTTTCTGTAATACTGTGCTATGTATGGCTTTGCCTTCTGAATAAAAATACCACCTATGTTCTAATAGGTAAATCATGACTGTGGTCCTGATCTTACAGGCAAGTCTGATGTTGGTATGCTATGTATAGATTTATTCTGTGGCGTATATGCATGTTTCCCTTGGAAAACTTTTAAATGTTTTCTGTACTTAGAGTTGCAGCGTGCATGTAGCTTCTGTAGTCATACTACACATACAGCTACACTTGGAAGATTGCATATAGTTGTTAAACACAAAGTGGTTTCATTTAGACTTTTTAAGGAGTCCAAATGCAAACCCCTAAGATGAAATGTCATTGTTATAGATCCGTGCAATCATCCAATAGAGTTTGTTTACATTCCCACACATTCTGGTGTTTCTGCTCTACGCAGGGACATGCATAATTTTCCCTGGCTTCAAGAAGTAGTGTACTGCAAGAAGATGAGTTGGTTGTTTTGAAAACATTTGTCCAAACTCATAGCTTTGCCTTTGATTCTGTAATCTTAGTAAAGAATTTGGCTAGATATTGAATATCTGCATCTTAATGAAAAATGTAAATGCAGGGGAAAAGGAACTCTACAATTTAGCTGTGATGCATTTGCGTGCTTGATCCTCTTAGACTGCTGCTCTGACTGTTTGTGGTACCAGAGACATTCTTCCCGATATGACATAGGCAAGACTGCTTCCTAAATGTTACAGAGCCAGGGTCCAAGTCCCTGCTGCCAGAATTTACTTGAGTATAGAAATCCAACCTCTGCTGTATTCTATAGGGAACCTAGATGTAACAGTGAGTGAGCTTGAAATTTCTGAAATTCTTTAAGGGCCTGTGGAAAAAAAAAGTTTATATGCAAGAAGGATTCAGATACCTGAACAAGAAGTGCAGAATTATGCAAGTTCTAGGACAGACAACATGCAAACGTGGCACCATGCCTGAGCTAATAAGATGTGCTTCGGTAGAATGTTGGAGCTATGCTGCTCTTAGGGTAAGGTTATCTTTTGTGTTGTAGTATACTTTAGAAACCTGGGAGTTTGGAGTGATGCTAGATTGAGGTTTCTGTGCCACAGCAATTGAATGTTATAAGCATACACTTCGAAGGCTGGTTACACTAAACTAAGCAATACAATTATTTTATGTCTGGATTCTTCAGGTGAATTGGAATCCCAGTCTAAAGACTGTATCCTAGTTCTGTTGTTTCTGTATTACGTGCTTGGTGTCCATGGGACTTCTACAAGAAATTGGATAGCAGGTGTTGGCACTCGCACATCTCTTGTTAAAGAGAATTTACTTACATGTGCTCTGTCTCATTAAGAGACAGCACTGCATCTCTATTATGTTAGTAAAAGTTTAGTCAAATATTTGTCTGTTTACTCTTGTTGGCTATTGTGTTCTGAATTTCAATTTATTCAGCAAGAGTTTTTCAGTGGTCTGTGTATTTTCCCCCTTGGTTTCTCTTGCAGGCCTATCTGATATTCATAGCATTGATAGTTATAGAAAGCAGTACTAAAAGAAGATACATAAAAGCTCAAGCCACTACCACCACCCATAGTTTTAAAAGCTGACACAGAAGAAACTGTCCAGTTCTTTTGTTTTCCTTTTTTAAAATGGAACAATCCTTTCTGTTTTGATTTCTCTTCTTTGAGCAGCTAGTGAAATACTTGTATGTAATTCAAAAATATTAAATACGCAGAATGGGCTGTATTTATGTACATTGTTCTCACAGCTACTGTATGTTGCACAGGATGCCGTCGTCTTGTTCCCACAAGGGCTTGGGTTTTCCATCATCTATATTTTATAAGTGGTGTTACTTAACCCATTGGAGAGGGTAAAGGGGAGGCAGGAGTAGTAGTGGGGGGTGGGATCTGTTCTTGCAGCCATCAGGATGCTTGCTAATCTCATGAAATGTATACTGCTAACATTTAATTTGAAAGAGCAGTCAGTGTACCGTTGAGTCTATAGAGCATGATTCTTAAATGCATAATGTAAGATAGGAAGGCCAAATTAGGAGACTGGATAAAAGTGAATATATCAACAAAATCTGGCATTTGGTATTAATCAAAGGCAGAGAATACTAAATCTTAGCAAGCCATCCCTGTTCAGCCCTGAGGTTTTGTCACCTTGTCATTGATGATGCAAGTTCCTTGGTATTGCAGGTACTTTGTGTGTGAAATAAGGTGGGGGGAGGGTCTGAAGAAAATTACTTTTTTGTCAGCTCTTCAAATGAGCCAGGCACCTTCATCTACATCTGCTGTCGTCTTTTCATATTACCATAAATACAACCTCTAATGTACTTTATAAAGACAGAAATGAAGCAGAACCATGCAAATCAGTAGCAAAGGGGTTTGTGTTTGAGAGCCTTTGAGCAAAAATATACTAATAAAAGAGTCTACGTAGTATGTGGTATAATTTTCCTTTATTTCTATGTGTATGTTAAACACTTCATTTTGAAACCTACTACTAGTAGTTTGTCAGCAGAGGATAGCTATAAACACATAAATAGCCCACAATATGCGTGATGTCTGGCTTTAGAAACTAATTGTTCGGCTGTACCATGTGCCAAATGTTTAATAGCATTAAAATAAATTAATAACTTTTTAATGCATAACACTTTTATTACTTCGAGAACACAACTGACGCACCTTTCTGAATTCAGAGGCGTACTAGGGTTGTTTTAGGGTTTTTTTATTTGCTTCTATTTTGCAATACATGCAAAACAATTTTTCAACATTAACATTATTTAATCTTTGCCATAAGGCGTGATCAGTAATGCAGTATCAAATGGTAGCTGCCAGGTACTTAAATTATTGTTCTTTTCATTCAACTTGACAGCTAATTTGCAAGCTCCCTTACCCCACCTCATGTGATACTACAACTTTTAATATTCTCATAGCTGAATCCACTGACTCTAGCTGGAAATGCAAATTTAATATGGTATCAACAGGATTCTTTTGCATAAGCAACCATATTCATTGTATTAGAGGTCCAAGATATAAATGAGTTCTTATTTAATGCAAACAGGAAAAAAGACAAAAGAAGCAAAGGAAAAATAACCTTGTGGTTTTCACTGGAAATTTCTATAAGAGTGACTGATCAGGTATGTAGGGAAATCTGACTTTATAGGTTCCCATCTAATAGAGCTGCTCCTTTGTAACCACATACCAGACAAGAAGGCTTTGGATGCTTTTACTATATAAAGATATGTTCACATCAAGGAGCTTTGACTGACAGTTTTGTAAACTGAAATATTGTTTATTCTTAGAAAAGAAACAACATCTTGTGGCTAGATATGGAAAAAATACGTGGAGTGGATGTTTTTGGAATGAATTAAAGAAAGGAAATGGTATGTATAAAATGCTTGACAAAGCAGAAAGTATAAAAATATCTGTGAACTTGCTCCATTGCAAAACTTCTGAGTTAAAGCTGCTTTTCCAGTTCCTACAGTAGCCAAAAAATTGTTTAGGCTGCTTTTAAGGTAAGCTAACTGTGCTCAGTTAACTGTGTGCAAGAAGAAAATGTCTGCTTCTTTATACGCAAAATCAGTACTCAAAATATGTTTAACGGGAGTTTTTTTCCTTAGGCCTAAATCTAGCGGATTTCTCCAGTGCATGCTTACTTGTAGCTTGGGAATAATCTCATCCTTAAACAGAAAAGCATTTGCTAAGGTCTCACAGAAGACCATGGATTGTTTGAGCATGTATTAAGGACTTTGAGGCAGAGCCCTAATATTTTTAAACAAGAAGGCTAAGACTGGAAACCAGCTACAGGTCTGGTAGTTTTCTTTGAATCAGAAAACTGAATTCCTCCACAATATGCACAACATCCATGTCCACTAAATGCACCATAGCAATGTCTATACTAGGGAATATGTCAACACAGTTGCTCTTGGGAAAAAAAAAAAAAATGTATATTTGAAGGCAATAGTTTTTCTCCAACTTGATTTTCTTACTTTCTCAACTTTGTGCAGATTGCCTCATCAGAAAACTGTTGTCATATGGAATAATTATTTAACTCTAAGCTTTTTTAATTAGACTAAAACTGACAAGTAGGCAGTTCTTGAGCTGCTGATTCTGTTCAACAGTTTGGAAGCAAAGCTCACCCTTGGCCTTTCTCTGTGTGCAAATCCCAGGTGTTGCACCTGAACAATTGGCAGCTGCAGCAGGACTGTAAGATGCCTAATGGAGGGTGTGCAAGGCCGGAGACTGCTCTGTTGCTGTTGTTTCAGAGCAGACACAGGCTCAGTACTGTGGTGTTGCTGTGAAGTTGTGGCATCATTATGTGATACAGCAGCATGACACAGTATTAGTATGAAGCCTTGAAGCTAGTGCCCTCATTTGAGAACCTGTGGAGATGAAAGGTTATTTTGGGACCTTTGCATCCTTCGGGTATGGCTTATAGACATGTGTAGATGTGTTAACAGCATCATTGGTCTTAAGACAGGAAAGGGAACTTGCTTCGGGCTTTACCATCATCCAGCTCGCAAGTACCATCTTTGCCTACCTATGCTATTAGTGGAGGGTGGATTTTCAGCAAAGATAACTGTAGGCAGAGCACTAAGATCAGCTGAGGCTGCTGTGCTTTTGGAAGGACATAATCTGCCCAGGCGCTGTGCTGCCTGAGCCATGCAGGCTGTAGGTAGACAAGCAGGAGCAGTGTCTCGCTGCCTTTCCCGTCAGCTCCCCTCTCTTTGGCCAGCATGTCAGAA
Organism: Falco punctatus; assembly: GCF_963210335.1. NCBI lineage: Eukaryota > Metazoa > Chordata > Aves > Falconiformes > Falconidae > Falco > Falco punctatus. Next base: position 4,939,589 of record NC_137580.1, on the reverse strand, counting down.
AGCACTGCGTTGCTTGGCCGGTGCTTGCTTATGAAAAATGTCTAGTGAAGTGCTTGTATGCCATGAAACAAAAAAAGCCTGGAAATTGCTACCATAGCTGTAAATTAGTCCATTATTTGAGGCAAAGTCAGGTGACACTGCAGAGTTTCTGTAGTGCTTGGAATGTAATACCTTTTCTGTGACTCAGTATTTACTCTGGGAAGGAAAGCAAACCATAAAATAGTAAGCATACGTATCTTAGTATGGCTACTAATTTTGCTTCTGGTGCCTTGTGGCCTTCCTCTACATTGTTTTAATTTCTTCTTTCATGAGACAGCAAAAATTCAAAACATGCTTCTCTACTTTATTTAAAGTGTGTACTTTTAAAATTCTGTGGTATTGGGACTTTCATACACCTTTCTAGAGTGTGATCTGAACATTTCCTTTTAGTACATGCATGATTAAAAGAGTTTAATGAAAGGGTTTAATGAATCTCACGAAACAATTGTTTACATACAAAAAGCGGTTTGCACGTATGCAGTCTGGAGATGTTTCTGAATAGGACCCACAGTCATCTAATTAGACGCGCGTAGTATTAGTAGGCATTTGTAGTACTCACAGGACTAGTCCAAGGACAGGGGATCCCTGCTGAAAATATTCCATTAAAAAGATAATTGCATAGCACAAGGCCTTCCTAAAAAGCCTGCTGAAATTTTTTCTTCTTTTTAATTAGGTGCTGAGATCTAGATCTAGAAAGACTGAAAATAGAAAAAACTTTTTCTTTCCTGGGTAGTAGAACTCATCATGCTGGCAGTGACTGTGGAATTGTGAAATACTCAAAACAGAGGTGCCTTGCTTATAGTTTTGTGACAGGTTTTATGGTCTGATGATCCTGGTGAAACTGAATGGTCGGTATATACTGACAAAACATTTAATATTTTGCATTGCAGTATGACAGACCTACATCCAGTCAGTTAATAACTAAAGAACCTAGGTATACATTACCTGTACCAGGAGGCTCCAAACATTAGTTTTTCTGAAGATAAGATTTATGGGAATGTTAATCCTTCACCAGCACCCTGTTGGGCTCAGTTATATGAAAAAGTGACAAAGGACGAGAGCACTGTCTGCCCTGGTATGGCCCTTATAACAGGAGATGATCAGAAAACATGGCTGGTGTCTGTTTTAGGTGGGAAAAGTGTACTCTGGTTACAAAAACCCAAAACTAAAATCAAAACAGCACAGACAAAATACCAGTTACTGTGAAAGAAGCTGTTAAATGAATTTAAATAGTTGTCATCACTGTGACTGGTAACATCAGTGTGAGTTACTAAAAGTGGATAAACGATTGAAGAGGAGTTTGCACATTTTCAGTCAGGTTTGGAGAACAACCAAAGGAGTGATTACTGGGGTACTTTTACCGTGAAATTTAGATAGGACCTAAAAGTACAGTGAATTTCAGGGAAGTCGCAGCAGCTCAATATAGTGGGTACAGACTACATTGAAAAAATCTGTTATTTTCTGTCAGCATAAAAGAAATTTAAAGACTGAGCTGTATCTTATTTATGAGGGGAATTAGAAAAAAATTGTGTGTGCAGGTAAAAACTGTTACAAGCCTTAGGTGATTGTGAGATGGTAATGGCACTAGGGTATTACCAGGAGGAAGAGAGAAGTTGGAAAGAATTGTGTGAAACATCCTTTGGCTATTTATACTGTTTTTCTGCTGAGTGTGGAGCATGCTTACTGAAACAGTAGCTTTTATTTTTTAATGAGGAAAGCACCTCCAGACTGAGGAACAGCAAGCGATCTCAAAGCATGCTCAGCAGAATTGTAGGATGGAAGTGAAATTTGCTTTTCAAGGACTGAAAGAGAAAACCAAAATACAGGTGATGTGGTGTTGTGTATCGATTCTCAGCCAAATAGTTGTTGCAAATTGGACCCAGCAAAGTGTAGTGGGTTTGCATGGCAAGGTTTTGGTAGCAGAGGGGGCTATAGGGGTGGCTTCTGTGAGAGTCTGCTAGGAACTTCCCCTATGTCTGACAGAGCCAGTGCCAGCCGGCTCCAAGACAGACCTGCTGCTGGCCAAGGCTGAGCCCATCAGTGACAGTGGCAGTGCCTCTGGGATAATATAGTTGAGAAAGGGGAAAAAAACCTGCACAACAAATTGTAGCTGAGTAGAGGAGTGAGGTATGTGAGAGCAACAGCCCTGCAGACTGCCAGGTCAGTGAGGAAGGAGGGGCAGGAGGTGTCCAGGTGCTGGAGCAGAGATTCCCCCACAGCCTGTGGTGAAGCCCACGGTGAGGCAGGCTGTGCCCCTGCAGCCTGGGGAGGTTAATGGTGGAGCAGGTACCCGCCTGCGGCCCGGGGAGGACCCCACACCAGAGCAGGTGGATGCCCGAAGGAGGCTGTGACCCCCCTGGGAAGCCCGTGCTGCAGCAGGCTCCTGGCAGGACCTGTGGAGAGAAGAGCCCTCACCAGGGCAGGTTTTCTGGCAGGGCTTGTGACCCTGCAGGGGACCCATGCTGCAGCAGTCTGTGCCTGAAGGACTGAACCCTATGGAAGGGACCCACGCTGGAGGGGTTTGTGAAGAGCTGTAGCCTGTGGGAAGGACTCATGCTGGAGAAGTTCACAGAGAGCTGGCTCCCACAGGAGGGACCTCGCACTGAAGCAGGGTGAGAGTGTGAGGAGTCCTGCCCCTGAGGAGGAAGGAGAGGCAGAGACAATGTGTGATGAACTGACCACAACCCCCGTTCCCCCTTCTCCTGTGCTGCTGGTGGGGAGGAGGTAGAGAGTGAAGTTAAGCCCAGGAAGAAGGGAGGGGTGGGGGAAGGAGCATTTAGGTTTTGGGTTTATTTCTCATTGTCCTACTCTGATTTGAATGGTAATGGATTAATTTCCTTAAGCTGAGTCTGTTTTGCCCATGACAATAATTGCTGAGTGATCTCTCCCTCTTCTTACCTCAACCCACGAGCCCTTCTTTATTTTTTCTCTCCCCTGTCCACCTGAGGAGGGGAATGATAGGGCAGCTTTGGTGGGCACCTGACATCCAGCCAGGGTCAACCCACCACACAGAGGTAGATGGTTTTCCTATCTCTGGCCCATACAAGAATTACAAGATACATTCATAGTACTGTTCTCCTTGGGCTGGGGTTGGTAAATCAGAAAGGCAGCCTCTGGACTTTGGAAGTCCTGGTTCTTGCACAAGGAGTGACTGACAGCTGTTTATTCCTGACACATGCGTGGCCCTGCACATCTGTCCGTGCATGTGTGTCAAGTATGATTCTGTGCGTGTTAGGGAGACCAGAAGACAGCCCAAGAGCATAATAAAACTGGGGAGAACAACTGATAGTCTCCTGTAGTAGACTTGAGATTTCACAAAAGTTTAGTTTGAAATGCTGTAAATGTACAGCAACTACTATTTCAAGACAATGTAATCAGCTGAAGGTGTAAACAGCCGCACAATGGGATGTTCTAAAGGTGCCTTTCCTTCTAGCTGTCATTCATGTTCATGAGCTTTTGAAAATTCTAAGAAGGTGCTTGAGTAACCATTATGACTTAAGAAGCAAATTAATATATATATATATGTATCGCTTTCACATCTTGGAATGTAGTTCCTTGCAGTAGTTGGCTCTTCCACCAATTTTTAGATAGCTTGGTATCAATGTAAAAATAGAGATGTCGGGAAGATTTTGAATGTTATTTTTTTCTCTCTCTCAGAAAAGAGATAAATCACAACAGAAGGATGCAAATGTAAAAGCTGAACATATGGCAGCAAATAGGTCCCAGGAAAAAAACAAATGGGGTCAGACGTCAATGAGCAAACTGATCCCAGCTGGTGGATAGAGGAACTGTGAGTCAAAGCAGTTGACAGTTCTATTGAGAAAAGGGAAAAATAGTTAAACTACCTGTTTTGTCTTTGCCGCTTTCAAATGTATGTGATGACCTGTGATGTGTTTTTAGTCTTCCATTAATCTTAACTGGAACATTGTCTTAGCAGATTGAAAAAATGTGATTTCCACCTCTTGAAAACAGGCTTAATGGCCTTTTTTAAAAGCGAGACAAAAATTAGCTGCGTAGTTAATAAGTGGTTTAGATATGTTTAATGAGATGAAGAGGAAAAAGTTCAGCCTTGTGTTTTAGTCATGTTTTGCCTTCACTCAAGCCTTGTATCTGTTTTCAGCCACCAGCCTGTGGGTGGGTGGTTGCTGGTTTTTTTGTTACTTATATTAAGAAACTGAGAAAATAGTCACTGACAAAAATTATCCAAGCTCCTTTCATCACAAATGCTCAGTGAAAGTGTATAGCAAAAGGCTAGCTAAGACAGTTGTTACATGCCCAGCCATTTGCCTTTCTGGGTTACTGCTTGCACTGTGAGCTGGTTATATGATGTGGTGGCTTTGGTAGGTAATAAATTAGCAATAGCTGTTGAACATGAGTCTCAAAAGCCATTTTGCTAATGTGCAAGTATGGCCAATGTATGTATCTTTATGGGGGAGAATGGGAATCTTTCTGAATTTACTCTTGATTGGATATATCTTGAATATATGGCCTTTCTGTCATAAAGGCTGGAATACTAAAATTCCTGTAATTGTCAGGTTGGTCCAGGCAGGATTGTATATGGTGGCAGAAGGCAGTAATCATTTATAAAAAAGATAGTCTGTAATCACAGATTTTGAGTGTTTTGTTTCATGATTTTTCATTGGCATCTCTGTAGGAACTTCTGTTGGCTAATGGAAAAACAGCTCTAAAAAAAATAATCACCATCTTTTAGTAGACTTAAGCTTGTGCTGAATATGAGCTTCTGCATATCAAAATTTTCTGTCAACTCACTATAAGCATATCCCAGTACAGTTTATTGTAGGTGAAACCTGGAAGTTATATTCTAAAGCTGAGCTACAGAAAATGCAGTTCTCCCTTATGTCTGCAATGTTCTTTCTCACTCTGTTGATGATACACAGCGCAGTTGCTCGGGATGCTCTAGGGAATGGCTAAATCCATTCTTCTTCCCAAGCTTGTTTATTTCTGACTGCCATTTTCTTGGTGAGATCAAGGTGATTTTATGCTGCTTCCTCCTCTCCGGCAGTCTGTCTTTATCTTTGTCTTTATACAAAGCAAAAGAGCCACCCTTGTGTTTAACCCTGCACATTTTCTGTCAACGTGCAGGTCAATGCTATTCAAACCTGACACTCTGGAACTTCTGGAGCTCAGACAGGTTGCCCACCTGTATTTCCAAAGCACAAAGATGGAATGTGTGTAAGAGTTAAAATGTGGCTGCAGGCCCAACCTGTAATTTCTACTAGTATGTCTCATTGCTGATCCTCCCCAAGCCCCATGATTTCAAAAGACTACTCAGAAGGTGTCAGGGAAGTTCACTTAGTGGCTGCTGAACTCAAGGGTTTTTTTCAAAAGGTTTTGCTCTGTGAAGAGAGCTGAAGAATAATCGAAACTGACCTATATGCACTTAGGGTACTGGCTGATACACTTATAATCATGCATCTAAAACTGAGGTTGAGACCAACAGTAGAAATATTTCACTATTGTACTTTAATGGGTTGTCTTCTTTGTATTTAATAAAATAAAATTCTTTTTGGACTCCGTGTCTTAAATAAAAGGTGAAATGCTCATGGTAGTAGCATATTGCATTAGAACCATGAAGAGGATCACATCAAACTTAGAATAAATTAGGTCATGTGGTACCTCTGGAGATCATGTAGTCTAATCTCCTGCACAAAGCATGGCTAATCTTGAAGTTAGATCAGGTTGCATGAGACTTTGTGTGGCTCAGCTTTGCCTGTTAGGATGGAGACTGCATGGCTGGGCCTGTTCCAGTGCTTGACTGCTCTTGTGAAGCTCAATTTTTCCAAGCACAGGATTCATAATCACATCTGTTGCAATGTGTCTGTTGCGCCTTCTTCTTTCACTGGTCTTTCCAAGAAGAAATCTGGCTCTTGTGTTCTCTCTAGCTCTTCTGTAAGTGATTGAAGACAGCAGTTGGAACCCCTGGGCGTTCTCTTTTCCAGACTGAACATCCACAGCTCCTTCAGCCTTTCTGCATGTGTTTTGTGCGCCATGCCCTGAGCTTGTTAGTCCAGGCTCTGCTGGACTCACTCCGCTTTTTCAGTATCCAGCTAGTACTGGGATGGTCAAAATTCAATGGAGTACTGCAGGTGTGGCCTTACCAGGACATTATACGAGGAAAATGACCACTTCCCTTGACCTGCTTGTGATGTTCTTGCTAGTGTAGCTTATATGCAGGTAACCCTCGTTGCTCTAAAGGCATGCAGCTGGCTTACGTTCAGCTTGATGTCCACCATGGTTCCCAGATCCTGTTTTGCAGAGCTGCTCCTGAGGCTGTATGTGCTGCATGGAGTTATTTCACCCCTCATGCAGGACACTGTTGAATTTCATGAGGTTCGTGTCAGCCTATTCCTCCAGCATTTGAGGGGTCCCTCCACTGTTACAGCAATTTCTGAAGGTTGGTGACCTCCACGAACTTGAATTTATTTGGTACTATTGCCAAGGTGCCTAATGGCCCATAAAAAACCAGCTGGACTTAGTTTCAAGGAATGTTTATTTTTTTTTAATAAAGAGCCAAACTTTTGAGATTGGTAACCTGTCTTTTTGTGCCAAATGTACATGAAATTCCAGATAGTTCAATACAAAATTTCTGGCAAGCATTTTTCTTACTCCCTTGCAAAATACTTTGTTTCAAATATTTAACAAAATGACATTACCAGAATTCATATTGATTATTTGTTGAGAAATGTGTCCAGTACCCTGAGGTGCAGTCCAGTGCCTAAAACCATATGGTTAATTTACTTTGAGATCCTTTATAGATGATTTGTTTAAAGGAAACCTTAGCAGTCTAAATTAATATAGTAAAAAGTTCATTAGCATGTGCTCCACATTGTCCCTTGTGGCTACTGTAAGTTAGTTCATGTCTCAAAATTACCACTTCTTTCCCCTGGGAAGAATTTTCCAGGCATCTCTCAAATGCCTTTTAAAAAGTCTTATCAAAAGCATCACAGAGAAAATGACTCTTGTAAAACCACTGCCTGCCTGCTCTGTTATTAAACACTTCCCATGTCTGTCTGCCTGGAAGCAGCTACATGAGCTGCAAAGATGAAACAGACGTGCCATAGAGTAGCGTGGCTCAGCTAAGGGGATGCTGTGACAGCTCTGACCTCTGAGTGCCTTCCGAACTCTGCATCCAGTGGAAGCTCAAAACAATGAGTGCCTGTCCAGCTACACCCAGATTTGTTTCCTGCTGCCATACTTTAAGGAAGTCTGCTCTCTGTGGGACAGCGGCTTGCAAAATGTTCTATCTACAGCAGCCAAATGGTAGGGGCTGAAAACAGTGTGACTTACTGGTGTTGATGCCCATCCTCTTTGTGTATGAGTCATACATGCAAAACTGTGTGAAATGAAATAGTTGATAAACATAGTTAGCTGAGAGGCATTGGAGTGTGGTAATTCACTATAATTTAGGGTTTTATTCACCTAGCCTAGCATTCTTGGAGAAAGCAGCAGGTGGTTTGATAACCTTGCCACTCTGGGGATGAATTAGAAATTCGAAGTCCTGTGGTATGTAACTTCTTATAAAAAAAACCTTAAAGTATTGTTTGGACAAACGTGGGACTCCTTTTCTGTGACTCTACATCTCGGGTTTCTTAGAGTCCTCTAGCTTGGTAGGTGTTTTGAGGCTTTTTGACATAGCAGCTTTCTTAAATAGCTTATCAGCTCATATTTAGTACAAAAATTCTCAGACGTAAGAGACTGAGATCACTGGAGGGGAGGGTTCTTCATCCTCCCATGTCTGGGAACAAGGCTTGGGTTTTTTTTAGAAAAAAAAAAAAGTGCTTTTTACTTGTATGTGCGGTGATGTTTATTTAACAGGTGACAAGATCAATCTTGGTTACTTCAGTAAAATAATGTTTTTACTACTGAAGTCCTCAAGACCTGGTTCAGATTTATAGATATGCTAATAATGGTTAGCTCTTAAAAAGAGTGAATTCTCTTTTTTAAAAAAAAGAATTTATTAGGAGTACAGATGACGTTCTTAAGCTGGCACAGTTAGGTTTTCAGAACACAAGCTGAAGGAGTGAACCAGTGCAGGAGCCTTGCTCATCTGTTTCAAGTATCTACTAATACAACTGTGCTCACTGCATTCTCTTAAAAACTGCACCATTTGCTTTTTTAGAATGTGAATCTTAATTTGTGGAATTACATACTCAGCAGGGAAGAGGGAGTGATAGGTTTTGTTGCTTTGAGATAGCACAAACAAAAATGCTTTGTCTCTGAATCAGGCTGTGTCTGTGTTGGCAAGTTGGGAAGCCATTAGATACACTTGGCAGTATGGAAACATACTGGTGACTGTGATGGGAAATGATTAAGCCAGTATGAGAAAAATTCAATGAATTTGATAATCATTGATATGTACAATGTATTTTGCTCTTGTAAACTATACTAAAAACTTAATTGATCCATAGGAGGAAAAAGGTGACAAAATTGCTCTCTGATAGTGGTTGATAGTTGCAACATTTTTGACACAGGTCACTTGAAATTCATAATAAGGTGATACTTCAGAGACTTTTGCATAAAAAATAATACAGAACTTGTCTTAAATCACTGACCATGCTTTGTGTATGAAAATTTTAAGAGAAATTCTGGTCCCTTGTTGTATGTATATTAATCATGACTTACCTGAAATGACAAAACCCAAAAATTTTTTCAGAGTCACTGAACAGCTTGTATCTGCTTTGTGGTGCTTCTGCAGCAAGTCCTCACACGGCAGCATTCAGAATACCAGATGTACATCCTATGTCTGCTTTCTGTAGGCAGAAAGGTAGTCTGTCGCCTTCCATTTGCTGTGGGGTAATACAACAGTATATATTGTCCTCCATTAATGTTGACAGGCCACTACAAATGGTGATTTACCCAAGAACATTAAGTGTAGCCGTGTAGTTCAGTGGGTACTCATAGGTGACGTTAATGTATAGGTGTAGTTTTTTATTTCCATAGTCTGTTAAGGCTTAAATGAACGAAACAAGAAAGCCTGTGTTATGTTCAGTGTTGTAAGTAGTGAAAGAAATTCTATAGCACATAATGTCTGTTTACACAGGACTTTTTTTGTCTGAAAGGTGTTTTTTTTCAATAAATGTGCGATGATTAAGGGTTTGGATCCTAAACTAGAGCAAAGGGGCACCGTTGACCTCAGCTGAACTGTGCTGTTTTGTAACAGCAGAGGAAATAGCAGGAAGTATTTGCATTCTTCACTATTTCCAAGACTAGAAGATAGAGAAAAGAGCTGTGACTAGAGGACAAAGAAAAAGTTAGAGGTGTTAAAGAAAATCGTTTATTTTAGTTTGGGGTAGGACTTTTTCTTATTGCTTACGTTATCCAAATAGGCATGTATTAACTCTGATGACTCACTTTTTACTCTTAGTTCATTTAATCGTTGATTGGGTACCATCTAAATTAGGCTGATACACTACTCTTGTGCAAAACTTCTGAGGCCATCAAGTTTAGGCACAGTTTCGTTACATTTTTAGCAGAAAAGGAGAGGACTTGGTGCTGCATGCTTACCCTAAGTGTAAGGTTTGTCCTTGGAGGGATCTACACTTGCAGCATTTAGTTCTATATGCTAATGGAAATGAAGAGGTTTTATGCATGCGTGGACAGCTTTTGTCCAAGTGCACACATTTAGAAAAGGTTTGCCTGATACTAGAAATGGGGTACATAATAGTGGCCTTCTACAGCCACTTAATTGTGATGGAGGATGTGACTGAGGTATGCATTTGTGTCTTTCTTGCTCATTAACTAGGTCATAGCTTCAGCTGGTATTAGTACTTCTAAAATCTACTGAACTGAAGCAAATCATCCAGTGTAAAGATGCTGGATGGAGCAGAAGGATGAATTGTATTTGCCAACCAGTACTGAGGCCATGAAAGACAATAAGTTATTCAATATAAAAAAGGAGTGCCAAGGGCACAAGGGAGCAGATAATCATTCTTGAAACCTACAGTGCTGGTTCACTTAATACTCAGAAGCATTTGCTGTTTCAGAGTTTGTACGCTTCATGAAAATTCAGTGGGTTTTGGATGGCATGGCCTTAGTTAATAATTCATTGCTGATGTATTCATAAGGCCTTATCTTCCACTCTGCTTTTTGTTTATGCTGATGTCACTCAGCCGAAGACTGTACGGAGCAGTCCTGCACTAGAGCACGGATCCAGTTTACAGCTTTCCTCTAAGCTACAAAGGGTGTAGCCACACTTGCTACCATGTCTAGTGATGGAGTGTTCTAGCATGTGACTTTTGTTTGAGAATTGCAGGCTTTCTTACTGGGAGAATGAATAATAAATCCAAACATCTTGGATTGGTACTAAATAAATGCCAGCATTAGGAAGAGGACGAATTTGTTTCTATAAAGACTGTTTTCACTAAAACAATTCACGTAAAACTTGGGTTTGTGCCCTTTTTTTAATTGATGGACTGTTTCACTTTCTGAAAGCTGGGGATGTACAGTAAATTCACTGACCTGATAACTAGAGAACATTTTTTTGGCGTAGTCATTCTTGAGAATGGCTGCTTCCCATTATCATAGGTCCTAGGTAGTCTGGCTGTTGTTGTCATCATTTACTTATTGCGAAGGAGAGAACCCTAAGTTTCGCTGATTCTCTGCTGCATCTTTTCAAGGGCAGTGTGTATATTCAGTATGTATGATCCTTTTGCTGAAGTTAATGTGTATCAGTTCTTTAGTCTATTAAGGGGATCTCTCTTCCAGCTGTATTTCACCTAGGATCAAGAGAAGCTTACAATGAAAAGGCAAAGGAGGAGACCATTGAGAAAAAACTGAGAACTTAATACGACTTCCAGTCATCCCTTCCCCCACCCCCATTAACAGCATAAACCCAAATTCATCATCTGTTACCACTGCAGTGCAACAGCTTGCTTCCATCCTGGAATGTTGAAGGGTAGAAAGAAATGCAAACTTTTACACCCTTTCCATTGTGAGGAAGGTGTAGGACTGAACGCCAAAGAAGCATCAATGTATGCACAACAAGAATGCTAGTGCTTTCAATCGATTCCATGTAATCACATACCATGTCTGTGACTTCATTTAGGAGCAGGTGGTTTAGGTAGGCGTAAGAGGAAGCTGAAGTGTTCCTGTCACCAGTATTTCCTCTGAACTTCCCGTTACCAGTAGCTTAGGAGCCCCTTATAGCAGGTTTTGCATCTAGACAGTCATTTTTAATAGCTGCTGATGGTTTCATTTTCAAATATTTACTTACGGTTTATGTAAATTTGGAACAGATTATTATCCTCTGCTCAGTTTTTACCATTTTTCATATTTTTTCAGATCTGTGGTCCAATTTAGTATGCAAGATGTTTGTGTGTAACACAATTTTGACCAATTGCAAAAGGTGGAAGTATTATTCTCTTTATCTGATGCATATTCTAATGTCTTCAATAAGATGGAATAAATGTTTTAAAATTACGAGGCCTCAGACCACAGTAAGAATTTTATGCTGCAGTGGTGTTTGCTTTTACATGTGTATGCTTTTACATTACAGTATGACTAGTAGATCAAATTTGATGGCAGTTGTCAAAGCAAACTAAGAATGCATGTATTCTCCTTTGTTTTCCCTCTTAGTTCAGAGTGACAGTGTTGATTTTCAAAATACTCACTGTTTTGTGGTATTAGCATTGGCTTACTGTCCAATATAAAAATTTCTAGTAAGAATTATTTATCTGTTGCACTGTCTTTCATTGTAGTGGTTGTGTTGAGACAGCCCGTTTTGCATTATTCTGTGAAGTAGTGAGGACATGTCTCTCTAGTAAAAAATAATAAAATAATTACACTGAAAACAGTGTGACAGACACAAATAAGTTACAAAATGCATAGAAAGCAGGTGTCCCTTCCCCAAGCAACTAATGAGTTTCATTATTATGCTATATTTTAAAAAAATATTCAAAACAATAACACAGGTAGAAGCAGTGTAGGTGTTTAAAAATGAAGCATAATGTAAGAAACAATCTGAAGCAGCTGGTTTCAAGGAGGCAGAAATTACTATAAATAAGAGGTGTGGAGCAGATTCGAGTAGTAGAAAAACGCAGAGCTTATCTTCACTTCAATCTGGTGTTTGCCTTTTTGGTTTCTTCAAGGTAACTAACACTACATTAAAACATGCTTGAAGGCAAGGTGCTGTTGCTGTGCAGTATTTAAATGGAGGTGATTCATAGGGCAAAGCTACAGAGGTGAGGGGAGCTGCATGGGAAATTGTTACTTTGCTTTACAGGAATTGTTTTAAAATTTCAGGAAGTCTTCCTGACTTCCTAAGCAAATCAAAACCTGAATGTCAGTGTCAAATTTCTGTGAATGGAAAGAGCAGATTAAGACAATTTTTTTCAAACACTTAGTTTGTGTTGCTATTCTGAGACAATTTACTGTAAACTAACTTGTTTCTGGTCGTGGTTTAACCGCAGCCGGTAACAGAGTACCATGCAGCCGCTTGTTCACTCCCCCCTCATCCAGAGTGATGGGGAGGACAATCGGAAAGGTAAGTAAAACTCAAGAGTTGAGATAAGAACAATTTAATAACTGAAATAAAATAAAACAACAACAACAAAAAAAACCCCCAACAATAATGATAGTAACAGTTATAATGAAAAGGAGGGAGAAGGGGAGAGAAACGAAATCCAAAGGGAAGGAATAAAAGAAAACAAGTGATGCACAGTGCCACCGCTCACTGCCTGCTGACTGATGCCCAGCCGGTCCCCAGGCAGTGATCAGCAGCCCCAGGCAACCCCCCTGCACCCACCGCCAGTTTATATACGCAGTTTGACATCCCATGGTATGGGTTAGCTCTGTGGCTAGTTCAGATCGGCTGTCCTGGCTGTCCCCTCCCAGCTTCCCGTGCCCCCCCAGCCCTCTCGCTGGCAGGGCCTGAGAAACCGAAAAGTCCTTGACTTGGTATGAACATCACTCAGTAACAACTAAAAACATCAGTGTGCTTCAACATTTTCTCGCACTAAATCCAAAACACAGCACTGCACCAGCTACTGAGAAGAAAATTAACTTTATCCCAGGTGAAACCAGGACATTTCTAAACAAAAAATTAGACTAGCTTAAAAATCAAGCGTGTCATTTGGAAGGGGGTGGTGGTGTGTCAAAACAGGACCTCTCAACAATTTTTCAACTTTTCAACTTACACACAAAGCCATTTTCCAAAATTGCTACTCTTCTTTGCAATATTTTTTTCCTGTGAAACAGCATTTTTCTATGAAACAGTGGCTTTGGATGACAGTTCTGACCTCATCAAGTTTCCAAAGAGATGCACATAGTGTTTATTAGCAATAAACTTACAAACAAGAAGTGTCCATTCTTTAGTAATAGAGGTGATACTTAAGAAATGGATGTTGAGTAAGAGAGGGAGGCTTCCAAGGGGTAGGGCAGAATGGAATGAAATCATATACAAAATATCAGAAAGCAGAGAGATGTTCACAGCCATACCTTTGAGATGAGAGGACTTTTATTTAGGAAGTGCTCAACTCAGAACAAGTGGAGGGGAGAAAAATTATCTGCAATCAGTCTTCAAAAGTGAGGATGTCAGGAAAGCGAGACAGAGGTTAGAGGCGTTAGTGAAAACTGAGTATGAAAAGGATTATAGCACTGAAAGAAGGGAAGTAGAGAATTTCAGCAAGAGTCTAGGAAGAAACAACTAGACACGCATCAGCGATAATACAGCTAATTTGTTGTCTAAAACTGTTAGTTTCTCAAGTAGATCAGTTAATTTTTAATTATTGGAGAAAGTAATCAGAACATTAATCTGTCTTGGTCAAAAATTTCTTTTAAAAAATTAGTTTGTTCCTATATACTATGCTTTGCATGTGCATAGACTCAGAATTAGCTCATTTTTTGATTGGAAGTGCTCTGATTCCATGTTATTTAAATATGGGAAATAATATCTTACTACCTCAAATGTTATTGATCTTCGGATGAAGTGTTTACATCACCTGGGACTAATTGTAAGGTGACGGCTTTGCAGAGATATTAAAATAGCTTTTTATGGTTTAAAAATTCCTTGTTTTCAAGCTTCTAGATTCTTGTATGCTGTGTTTAGTAAGCAGCACCAGCAACTGCTGTAAGGAATGAAAAAGCAATTGTGTTTTCAGTTCATTAACTTTACTAATTTGACAGCTTTTCACAGATAGCCATTTCATGACTTCAGGAAACTTCAAGACTACTATTTAGCATAATATCTTTACTGGAGGAAAAAGATGTATTTTAAAAATATGTGCAGTGTAGTTTTAAACCCTCTTTTCTTCAGAAAGTTCAGGTGAAATATAAATAGCTTAAGCTACTCTGAATTCCTTAAATGCAATTTAATATTGGTCTGTTAAATGTTGAGCGATCGGTTTGGTCCTTTAAGAAAGGAAAGTTTACTTCTCTATCCGTCAGCCATACGGATAGAGAGTTCTGTTTTATTGTTTCATGTGAATTCATTTCATGCATTTTTAAATGCAAATCATGTTAAAAAATGTATTTTTGGAATTAAATTATTGTAAAATTACAAAGTTCTGAACAACGTTGCTATGAGACAGACTATTAAATACAAAAATCTTAAAAAAGCAGAAGTAGAACTTACTGATGAGTTCCACATTACCCTGTTTTCATGCCTATAGCCCTTTTTAAAAGGTGGTTAAAAATTTACCAGCCTCCTATATAGAACCACTATTTGCAAGATAATAAAAAATTTACCAATTACATCTGCAGATCTTGGCATTACTTTTCTGTCTGCAGAAAAGTCTGGAATTGGTAACTCTAAAGATGCTCTACTCTATTGTGAGGATCACTGGACTGCTGCTTCAGCATGAGAGCTGTTACGATTTACGAGTGCTGAGAAGCACTCCAGAAAGCTGCTGTGCAATCCAAGTACTGCCAGAGCATCCCGACACTTCTTCCTGGCAAAAATCTCATGATTTTTTATATGGCTAAGCTGAAAGGAGGAGGTGACAGGCTGCCATGACAATATTGAAGCAACACTGTTCCCCTCACTGATCAGTATAAGGAAGATCTGAATCCTGTTTAAAATTTCTGATTTTCAGATAGGTGGGGGTAAAAGCAACAGAAAGGTAGCACTTGCCCATCCTTCTCAGTCTCTCTATTTTTTTAATAGTGAGATTTGTTTACAGTTAAATTTTAATTTTTCAAGTTACTTGAAATAGCTCTTCAGAGGGAAAATTACTGTAACTTGTTACGCCACATAACAACCAGGGTATTAATTAAAATCACGGAATGTCACTTACCTCATCGGTATTTTCCTTTTCTGAATGTTTCTAAAGAAAAATCTGTGTGCCACCATGTTAGCTTAAACACATTCATGTGAAATACATGTGTTAAAGTTGGAGTCTGTCTCCTTGTCACGTGAGTGTGGATTGGCATACAGTTGAAATCAGTTGTGCTTTACATAGTTGAGGAGTTTAATGAGCAAGTAACAGTGGCTTTTAAAATTATACACTGCAGTGCACTGTATGGTAGGTGATTGCAGTTGTAAAACTGTAATTGTGTTGGAACTGAGAACATCTGCTAAGGGAATGACACTTAACTGTTGCCAATTAAAAAAACAAAAAACCTAATGCTGTAAAAACAGTATTGAGATATTAAGTATATGAGGTTAAGCTGAGGACATAATTTTAATAATTATATTGAGTGAATTAGGGGTAGTTCATGAAGGAAAATATTCTGTTGTGCTCCCTTATGTTATCTATCCTCTTTTTGTTATTCACACTGTGCTTGGTGAATAGCTGGTATTTCAGCAAGGCATGTAACTGATCCACACATTTTCATGAAACAGATACCATCTCATGTTCGAGCTCTCCATGAATTAGTTGAGTGATGCTTACAATGCAGAACACCGAGCCCTGAATAGCACTTGTGGTGGTGTTAGAACTGGGGCTGCTGCAGGTACATTTAAACCATTCTGATAACCTGGAAGTAACATTTCATTTGGGACCAGTACTAAACCGACTCAGTCAATTAAGGATTCCTGCTGGTGTCAGCACTCCTGGGGACATACCCTTGGCAAAATTTCACTAGGTGGTTTAGAAAGCAAAACAGGCAACATACTGTGATACTAAGGAAACGAGCTTTGTCTTAAAACTTCAAAATACTGCAGCATTTTTTTAGAACTGCATTATTAACCTCTGTAAACTAGCTGGAGTGGACTTACAGTACTGATTATTAATGAAGTCATTCACAGTTTCTTTTCTTAAGAACCTGTTTCAAGTTTCTTGTCAAAAGCTAGAGGTCATGATTCTATGATGTAATCATTTTGCCCACATTAAAAATTATAGTCACCTATAGTTTAGCAAGGTTTGGACTTGGTGGGTGGAATACAGTTATAAACTTTTAACACAGCTTTGTTAGGGGTGTGACTTTTGCCTCCTGTTACAAAACCTGCACCACTGAAAAATCTGTTTGCAGGTGCTCAGTAGAGATTTGGCAAAAGCAGGGTATCTCAAAATCCATTCCCATTGCGTGTGAATGGAAAATCAAAATTGAGTACTTGAATGCTTCTGAGTGCCAGGGTCGTATAGGGAATGAGTGGGACTATTCATGTAGTCGCTACTGCGATGAATGCAAGAGCAAGCTGAAAATAAGGTGATGGTGTTTGCTATTCTTTCAGACCCACTATAGACCAATCTTCGCAGAGGAAAAGGCTGCCTGGCTCTGATATCGAGGGAATAAGAGCAGTAGACTGTGACAAATTGCCTCTGGCAGGGGAAGGGAGAGTCTGGTTTGGAGGGTAGCGGCAGAAAAACTGTGGTTGAAGTGAGTTAAACAAAGGTAAGACTGGCTGGGAAGGAATAAGGGGCTGCGAGCTGAGAGCTTACTGCAGCGGCTGGACCTCCACAGACGGAATGGTGGGGGCTTGTCTAGTGACTCCAGAAAAGTGATTTGGGTGCCCCTGTGGTGGCAGATAATGAGACTCCAGATATTTCCTCTTCCTTTCAGAAGGAAAGAAAATCTAGAAGGTGACATGAGAAAGTATTACACTAGCACCAGTAAAAGCTGTCTTTGCTGCTTCAGTTTGTCCCCTCTGTGCGGAGGCAGTTATTTCAATAGTTTTATATCCAGCTGTTTCCTCAAATCGGCGGCCTCATCCAGAGCACAAGCTGGATCTCCTCCTGAGATGTGGGAGTAGGTTTGGGTAGGGAGCAGAGTCAGTAAGTGGACTTTTCAGGATCCTTCTTCCATTTGCTGATGTAGTTTGCTTTGGTAGTAGGGAAAGAAGTAGGAGATGGGGTGCTCATCCTGGTTTGTGCCCCTGCTGCTCTGTTGCTGGGGTGGTGGGTGTTGTGCATTATTGTGGGGGAGCTGGGAAGCTCCCACCTGGGGTGGCTGCATGAGCCGCGCACGTTGCGCTGCAGGGCCATGCTTGGCAGATCCGTGCGGGCACCCAGCTGCCTCTCAGGTGATGGCTGACCTTGTTCTGTGTTGGCTGCATGCCTGGCACAAACCTCTCAGCTGTGAAAATGCAAAGTGTGCGAGGCCACAGTTGCAATGAAGGGGGAGTTTGATGAGCACTATTAATGTTCAAAGTCTTCTGACCAGTTGGACCCCAAGTATCTCCAGTTCAGCTACCCAAAGTTACCGAGATCTTCATCTCCAGTCTGTCTCACTTCAGTGAGGGTACAGTAGTTTTCTGACCCAAAGTTAATTTGTTTGACGTGCATACCTGTTACAATGATCAATGTTTAAGGCAAACCTTGAGGAAAACTAACAGTTACAGATAAGGGGTCAAGGCTGTGTGCTGAGTAATGGTCAAACATGGCATAGCTCTTTACAGGAAGAACATCATTCTTTCTGTACACAGGCAAATTAATTGTGGTGGGTTTTTTTGTTTTTTTTTTTTCTAAAGCAATCAACAGTTTTATGTTACACTATTAAAATTCTTTAACTATAGTTTGTTAAAAGTTACATGTATGTGTAATTGCAGGTGAAAGATAACAGGCATGCGAGTATTTGTGTACATGTACAGGCACTTTCTGTACGTGTTTTCCCTGAGCATGTTTTCTCACAAAGAAATGCTGAGGGTTATGCTAGGTTCAAAAAAAGACATGGAAGTGTTCCTTAGAGACAGGTCTTTTAATTTTGCAGAATGTGTGTGGTCAGAGCAATTATGTCCTCTTTAAGCTGAATGAGAATTCCATTTAAATGTTCTTGAGGTTGTTATGAATATATGATATGACTCATCGAATTATCTATTATTCAATGCATTGTTATTATACAGTCAGAACTGAGAAGAGGCAATCTTACATTGATAAAGGATAATCTTGTCTTTGACCTTCGCTTTCTAGAATGCTAAACCAATGCATTGAGTGATTTCTTTCTCACTTAAGAGGAGGGAGACTTACAAGGGTAAGAGTTGCTGCTTTATGCCCACACTGGAAGAAAATCAAATATTGGAATGATATGTTCAGATAGGTGCATATAAAATCATTAACTGAGTGAGGGGCAATGGAATAACATGATTAGTAATTAACATATTTAACCAAATTATTTAGTATTTTACCCCATCAGTAAGAACATAGTATCTGTAATTCCTTTAGAAAACAGGGAATATCAATCCTCTGATTAATGAAGTTTTATCTGGTAATTGTAAATGTAGCTCTTAGAGAAATGAATGCTACTTACAGGCAGAAAATACAATTTGTATAAATTCTAATAGATAGTTGTATGGTTATAGGGATAATAATTTCTGTAGCAGAAACCATATACTGTGTAGGTAATGGTTAGAGGAATTCTTATCTGAAGAACTGTAATATTAATAATCTTGGGAATTATTAGTTTTAAAATGTGCTTAGAACAAGTTTTATTTTAATAATTTTAGCACAGTTTTGTGGTTGTAGAATCTTTCAGTGATTTTATTATCAACTCATTAATGTCTTCTCTTGGCAGCTGCTATTCATGCAACGAAGAAAAGGGTGAGCAGGTATAATGAAACTTCAGGCATTTCCTTTGCATTTGATCAACATTTTTTAAAAAATCTTTCTATAATTTACTAGTGTTCTTTGTAATTTCCTTGACCACCATTGCAAATATCTGGAACTCACGCTCTCTGGTTAAACAGTCTCTCTTGGCAACAACTGAAATATGAGGAATCAATGTTTATTGGTATTAGTACAAAGCAGCCTTCAGCCATTGAGGAAGGGGTACATGTTAGCAGAGACTAGGATCCTACCATGGTGTGTCTCTGGAAACAGCTGAGCAGAGGCAGTCCCTTTCCAGAAGTGACAGGAAGGGTAAGAGGAAGCTGAACTCACAATGTGAAATGATCTGTTGAAAATCAATGGCAGAGCCAGGTGTAGAAACCACATGTTAATGCCCTATTACAGGGGATAATCTGCTATACCATATGGCACCTGGCCTAAAGAAGCCTTGGAGTATGTAAGACTGCATGAAAAAATAGTTCAGTTCTGCCCTTGAAATGTCACTGAAAAGTTAAAGGGAAATGGTTTGAACTCATAAAAATAAACAAGTCCAATGCTGATTCTTGTAGGGTTATGAGTGACTAGATTGGCATGTGAAGCCATGAGAATGGCTATAAATTTAATATGTTTAATAGTGCACCCGTTTCATGAAGTAGAGTTTAATAGTGTACTCTACAAACAGATCTTAAATTGCAGCAAACAGTAACATCAATATCCTTTGTTTTCCTGATCCTTTTACTTAGCGGATCACTGGGCAGTTCTGAGGAGATGGGGCACTTCCCGTGAGTGGTTTTCAGCAGCAGGATTTGGTAATCATCAGTCAAGGGCCTGATAGTCTCTCTACTGTATAGGCAGATGCCATTTCCTTTCAAAGGCTGATATTTTTAGTTGTTTTTTTTTTTTTTCCCCCAAGTTTTCCAGGTTGTCTTAGTGACTCCTGCTTCATGATTAGAACCAAGAACGCTAGGATAGTCTGCCTTTGGAATTAAAATTGCCACATAACTATCAGTAATAGAAATTTCTGCAATATGTTTTAATAAAATGCATTGACAGTTTGGTATAATTTCTGGGTGCAATTGTATCAAAAGCATACGGCAAAGAACTAATATATTTTTTACTTCATGTTCTTAAGTGCACTCTGCGTTGCTTTGTAGATTCTCATTTGCCTTTGAGTCATTTGTCAGCCCTGCAGATATCAGACAGTATTATTCAGGTTTCTCGTGTGCTTCTTTGTTCTCTTTCTGGCTGTTTTTGTCAAGTATTGTCACTTTTCTCCCAATTTAAAAGTTACTTGTTTACTCCCCACGTTGCTGTGAAGACTAAGCCTTTTTGTATGCTTTCTCTCGTAATTGTTCCTATACCACTCTGCTTAACCTTTCTGAGTTTCAGTGTTATACGGTTTTCTGACTTGCTCTAGGATCAGCAAAGGATGAGCTCGGAAGCAGAAGTCTTAGATGTGCTGGTGGACAATTAAGAATTGAGAGGGCGAGAGAAAGACAAGCATCCAATCTTTAAAAATTTACCAGACTTCTAGAACTTCTGCAATTCAGTTTGCAGGTACACATAGCTAGTATTAGCAGGTCTTAATTATGTGAGTTTGACTGTGTTCCCAGTTATAATGGTTAACAGTTCTTTCTTTTAGCTATTAACATGAGGAAGAACTGTAGCTTTTTTTGTTGTATATAGCATAGAGGCATGTTGGGACTTTGCGCAGACTAGCGTTGTAAACAGTAGAAGTTGCGTTATTTTGATATGTATTATTTGGAAAAGGGGTAGTGAAGCTATGAGAATTTGAAATGAAAATTGGTAATTGTGCCCTTTGGGAAAGGGCAAAATATGGTATCAGCAAAACATGCAAATGCAAGCTTGGCAAAGCTGATTATCCTGCTTTTCGTGTGTTGTATGTAATGAGTTTTCTTTGTTTTGAGAGCACATAATATTGCTGCTGCTAAATACCTTCTTTCCTGTAAACAGGTAAGTCTCTAACGGGACTACAGTTATGCAAAGCAATGCTAAGATTCTTCAGAAATGGCAAAGTGTGCTAAGAGTTAATGAGATAAACAGCATGGTGTATGGCAGGCTTTGTAGCAGGGGTGGAAGGTAGAAGTTTGTAGCATTTAACTTGCTTTGAAGCCTCTGAATGCCGAGTCATTTAGGTATCGAGGTATCAAAGTCTTAATATTAAGAGAAGCTGAGAGAACTTCCTCTTCCAAAAGGCAACTGTGACTCTTGATGAGTCTTACCGGTTTGTATTTAAGAACAGTGCCACTTCTAGTTGATCTTTCTGTCACTAAAGTCTGATACGTTATCGGATTGAAAAGCTACCAGTAGTTCCCTGAGCAGCAGAACTGAGGAAACCTTATGTCTGTTCAGATAACAGCAAATGAGGCTTCTCTAGCGTTCGCTTCATAACAATACTCCTTAATCTGAACTAAAATCTTCTGATCATTCCCCATTTTATTGCTCTTTGGTTCATGTCATTGTGGGTTCACAGAATAGATCTGCATATCCACCGGCAAAACTAAAGTGGAAGATGGGCTCAAGGAAGGTGTGTGACGTGACTCCTCTGCTGAGAGGCACCTGGTCTGCAGGGCCGGAGTAGAGCTGATTGAAGTCAAGCCCCTCTGCAGGTGTCAGGCTTCAGCACCTACTCTTTTGCTGTAGAAAGTCATTCCTACTTGCTAGTGTTGACACACCCTTTGGAACTGAATCACACTAAGGCTGTTCTGTGAGTTCAAACTGCATTAGTCATCAGAGAATCCACGCAGGGCTTGGCATGGCATGAATGCTTTCGTAACCAGAAAAGCTTGAGTTCAAGTTACACCTTTTTAGAGAGCAGAAATATTTTGGTTATTTTTGTTGATTGCCTATATATATCTAACAAGGCAAATTACAGGGGAGGAGTTTTGTGGCTGGGATCATAAGGTGTGTGAATTTATCCACACACAACTCCTGACTCTTTCTTCCTGTATGATTTCACTTATATCTAATAATGCTAAGGGGTATTGCCCATTTGGCTTTGATAAGATCTGTATTCTCCATGGGAATTTCTTCCAGAACTTGTAAGCCTTCAATGTTACTGTGACCTCTGCATCTCCGTCAGACTTAGCCAAAACTGGCCAACAGTTTTAAGTACTTAGTAGGGGTACTGAAAGTTTCCCTGTGTGAGCCCATCAAATTTTATTTTAGAAAATAAGGATTAAAATATTCCAGTGAATATCAGTCTTTTAAGTTATAGGTATTCTTTTTTTGTCTTTATGAGCATGTTACAAAAAATTGAAAACCATATCCTTTTGCTTCAGCATACTTCCTAAGTAAGGAATCTTACGTCACCTCACACATCGGTTTGACTCTCTTAGCTAGATGTAACATTACCTAACTCTAGTTCAGGGGAGCATATTTTTATATTTAAGACAAAACCAATGGAAGGAAATTAGAAAAGGGTTTTTCTTTCATGAATGAACACTATTCTCACTGATTCTGTTGGGAGTGGTATTGACTCATGGGGGGAAAAAAAAACCGCAGCAAACTAATGGAATTCTGTTTAGGTGGAGATTTATGCACGTTTAGTCTCAAATTGGTACATATTACATACCTAGTAGAAAGGACCAGAAATGCATTGTTTGTCATACTGTGTAAACATGGAAAATGTTTTAATACTTGAAGTATTCACATGACCAGTAATTTGTATAGTCGTGGAAGTGAGTGATGAAACTAAAACTTGCTTATGTTTCCAACTTTTTCGGTAGTTACTGAACGCTAATGAACCCAAATTTAACCCTCAAATGGTATATTTTAAAGAGGAATGCTAATGAACCCAAATTTAACCTTCAAATGGTATATTTTAAAGAGGAACGCTAATGAACCCAAATTTAACCCTCAAATGGTATATTTTAAAGAGGAACGTAGTTCTAACGATACTTGTCGTTCATGTCTTGAGAAAGATGGAGAAATAGTTGGGTATTCTGGAAGTATTTGGACCTTCTGGGTAATAAAAATGTGAAGTAGACTTTTAAAGAATTTCTAAAAGGTTAACGGTAAGGTGAATTCTGGGTACCAATGCCAAATATTCTGTTTACTAAAAGATAGATACTTCATCATGTTGAAATGATTAACACTTCCTAATCAGGTTTCTTTTCTGTCACTAGCTTCTACATTTCCCAAGAGTGATGTAGAAAGCTGGTGTATTGCTAGTGCTACATAGTTCCCTGTTCCACTGGGGAGAAAACTGGGCAGGTTGTGTCAACCAGAGGACTAAGCTGGGGGCCACATTGAATGCCACTATCTGCTGGGAGTTCAGAAGCTGAAATATCTTCCTGAGCTTCTGCCTCTGAGCAGAACTGCCTTGCTGCCCGTCCCAAAGTGAAGCAACATGTAAATGAATGTCACAGGCATCCATCTCCTCTATGGGCTCTGGCTACCTGACAGGATCTCATTTGTAACATTTAAATTTACTCAACAAGGAAACCTTCAGAAGAACTGAGAAGAGGCATAGTGAGTTTTAGGTACTCTGTCTTGAGGGTTGCAGGGGTTTTTGTACTTAGTCTGTGGACACCGATTACTGCGTATCAGTTTCAGTGACATGCTTTCATGCAGTAACCTTAAACCATTTCCAGCCTGCAGAACAAGTTAATTTGGACAAACACAGTTCCTGTAAAATAACAGGAAGCCAAAAGCAGGGAACAAAAATAACCACCAGTAAAAGCTTGAAGTTTACAATTTTGTATTATTAAACCCAGTAGTAAATGTCTGGAGAAAAGGGTAAGAAATGTGACTTGAAGTCAGCAGTTAATGGAGCTTTTCTTTTTTTTCTTTACATTTAAGCAATAAAAATAAGGGGGGGGAAGTCACAAACACCACAAGCATGACTGGAATTATTAATAAAATTTGCTTTAGTGGTAGAGCATTAAGGAAATGCAGAATATAAAAGCAGTACTTTGTCCTCCTCTTTCCTTTTGCAGCTGTAAAAATAACCAGTAAAATGTACAGAATATTGTCAGCTTGAACAGCTTTCTTGGTATCCTTTTAGACTTGCAGTTATATTATTAGGAAAATGTTCTGATACTGAAGCATCAGAGTGGTATTTTGAGATGACAGCAAGTACCTATTTAGAACTAAGTGCAGAACTTTGACTTAAGTTTATTTTTCGGTACATAGCTGGTCAAAAGAAAACATAGCTAGTGAAAAACATGCTACAACAGGAGAAGTTTTAAGGTTCAGGTTTTTTTTCTAGAGAGAAAGACTTACTTTTAAGTTGATAGCGGTTTAAATACAAGTGCTTAACTTTTTCTGCTGAATGCTGTATTTAATAACAAAGATTGCTGTAAGGAACTTTCACTTTAGAAACATGTAGTCTTAGCTTTTGTCCCTCATCAGATACTTAGTTACTTTTCTCAATTTCATGAAGAAACAGAGGGAAAGGAGGAGATAATACCAGTTTCTCTTAATCTTGCATTTATAGCATTCTCAGAAAAACAATATTAGAAAAAGAGTCCAGGGTCTGGAAAAAAGTTCCTGTGTGATCGGATTTATTCCCGTGCCTTCAGACAGCCACAGTTTTCACACACACTTGTCAAGTTCAGTGTCTCATAAGTTTGACCACAGCACTCCTGATAAGTGCTCCACACCTTAATTAATGGCTGTCAGGAATAGAAACTACGTTATGGTTTTTAATTTACACTTAAGATAAATGAAATAGTTTAGTAGTATTTCTTGTGCCAACACTTTTCCTTTACTACTTTCAGTTATGCCCAGTCCCTTGATGAGTTTATAGAGAATGATCAGCCATAGACTCCTGTGATGGATTCCCCTATACCTGGTGATCTTTGAACTCTTGCTTATGGGAATTAGAAATGTTTGTGATTTTTCAAGACAAGATCTTACCAGTGCCTTGAACAATAATGCTAGTATTTGCTACGGGAAGTAGGCTTGTATGTCTGATAAGTTGTAAGTTAGATACCCACCTAAGTTTTTTAGTAATACTGTAGACGGCTGGAATATCTTCAAATTTGAATTCCTAACTACATCTTGGCAAAAACCATTAATTCAGCTTCCATGTCTGTTCTACTGCCTTTCCACACTTCTCAGAAATCACCTGTTTTCTGCTAGAATATCACTTATAACCAAAATTTCTCAACAGCTGTAGCGGGGTAACTACCCATCCCCTTTTAACCTTTGACAGGTTCTCTGCAAACACAGATCTCCTCATCTCCTCCCGGTCAATTAAACCAACTTATGCTCTTGGCAGCCCAGACATGTCTACTAGTATTTTGTGTCTCCCTAGATGATCCAGTAAAGTGAGCTTTTGTATGTACAGTTTTCCCTGATCACGCACTTACTGCTGCTGACTACGATGTGACCTATATGTTGCATTCCAGTAGAAGTTTGTGGCCATGTGTAAATTATTCAGACATCCCAATTGTTTAATGACCTGATCAGTACATTTTCAGATGGTGTGCATAGCAACACGTGTACAGTGACACTGCACTTCACATGAGGATGAAGTCACAAACTTGTAAAGCATCATTTAAAAGTTAAAGTTACAGAAACTATGATGGCAGTTGTCTGTCTATGTTTGTCTTTGATTGTCTATCTGAAACCAATTAGAAATGAAGTGTTCAGCTCTTTGTAGGGTAAGGCAACGTGATCTGGGGCAAACAGTATTTATGTTTAACATTAAGCATAGAAATAGGCCTGTGGGGCCAACTTAAAGCATATGCTTAAGCATATGCTCAGCATATGCCTTGCTGGGCTGGATCTTAGTACAGGCTCCCTGCCATTTTGTTGTCTTGTTGTTGCATGTTAATGAAATTAAAGAAGGTTCCACCATGTCTCAGTACCTTCTCATTTTTTATTAAGAGCACCGTTACCTATGCTTCATCAAACATTTTTTCATACAACCAATACATTTGCATATATGCCTGTCTTCTGCTTATGGGCTCATCAGGAGAGACTCTGCTCCTGGGGAAGCTTCAGATCAGTTGGTTTTTGTGTGAGTTGCTGTTGCTACATTCTAAACATTTTGCAGTCTGTCAGGCTCTCATTGCATTCTCATTGCCATAGTTGTCCTGCTACAGCTAAACAGCTGAAACAATTTGGTTTAAACTGAAAGAAATAAAAGTCAGCTTCACTATTTTCCAGAACTAATGCTTCATACTTTTTTCCCTCCTTCACCGAATGTGTAAGCTGGCGTATAAAGTATCTTGGCCTGTTACAGAGCTGCGAGCAGGAATGTTCTGCAGAGTCTGAATGATTTGCATTAAAAGAATTTACTACCACATGCAAATTAGGATATAGAATCCTGCCTGATAATAAATATGTGTTTGTAGATCACCTGCCATGTTTCAGCAAATTAAATAAAACAATCCTTGAAGTAAAATCACAGTCTGATTTGGCTATGTAATTTTGCAGATATTTTCTCGAGTAGATTACTGTCTGTAGCTCAAACTGTGAAACTGGCAAACAACACCGATGCAAGCCTGACACTCTTTCTCAAACAAATCTGGAAAGCTTCTGTCCTCTCCAAATATCTGGGCACTGCTGTCTACCTAAGACAGTGAAAATCAATCATTTTCCAGTCAGATCACACACACATCTATCCTACTGTTGATCCAGCTGCACTCTGTATTGTAAACCAATAGCTCCTCTCACCGAAGGTCCTTGGGTAGTATTAATTACAAAGGATAGTAACTAATAAAAGCATATACAAGATTTGGCTTTAAAATTAATACATATACTGTACCAGAAAATTACATTTTAAACCTGCTTTTTATAATATATTTTGTGAAATGGCAGGGAGTAAATAACGGGTAACTTAGAATCTTTTAAAAAAGTCATTAGTCCGTTAACACTGTCTGGTTGATCTCTGTCATCTTAAAAAAGTTCTTTTGAATACCTTGGGGGAAAATATTTAGTTGGTTCAAGTCAATCAAACTCACAATTTACCCTACAGTACTCAGCACCAAGAATGCCTGTAATATAACTGTAAGGACCACTCTTGGTGGGGAAGGGGGGTGGTTATAATAATTATTTTTTCTTTGAGCCTCTGTTCATACTCTGACTATATTAAGTAGAAAGGTCAAAAATATTTTCAGACACAATCTGTAGGGAAACTGCCAGCTTGTTTTGAAACAGTAGTAGAGTCTGTATGTTCTGATTCAAAACATACCAGACAAGGTAACTTACCACCTTGTTCTTCAAGAGCCTTTCAAAACCTGTGTAAGCAAGCAGGCAACTAGCATCCTGGAGTTTGCCCCCTGGTTAGCTACACAGCTAGAAAACCTTGGATTTCAAAGGGGTCTAGGCTCCACAGCTACAAAGCAAGAGGCAGAAAGACCCCCAAAAGTTATCCATGAGCTTGGATACTTTTGACGTGATACTCCTATACAGCATTTAGGAATTTGCAATATATTAAGTTATTAATAATGCTGTAATGATAATTTTGGAGTTTCTATAAGTGCTTTCAAAAAAAAAACCCCAACAACAAACCCCACCAATCAATCTTCTTTCCTTTACCTCCCAGTTCTTTCTGGAATTTTACATGGAAAGGATACTCTAACCTGGGATGGTCTCTGTCCGTTGGTAGTTATGGATTGTGGTTATTAACAATTACTAACTTAATTCTTTGAACGAGGCATGAGCAAGCAATAGCATGTTACTATTCATTTAGGCGTTGATTCACAAAGCACTTGCTCACATTTATTAGTTGATGTTTGGATGTTAGAACTCCTCCCTTATGGCTGTAGGTGCTCTAGCATCTGATCAATAATGGAATTAAACCTGTAACAGTAAAGGCATACGTCATATATTCATGAATAAACTGAGGGCGGGGAAACCTCCTCTGACTTCTCACTAACCCTTTTTATAGCTCCATATAAATGTGGAACAGAAGGGGTGACAGAATGTCTCCCTGCAGCACCCCACACTTCAGAACTTACCGGGAACAGAAGTGATTACAACTAGCTATCAGGGTCTCTTGCAGAAAATAGAGCAGGTGTCAATGAGATTCCCACAAGTATTTTCAGTAGCCTGTCGATGCAAAGTATTGCTGAGCTGAGCTAATCTTTGTAGTGCTATCAAGAAGTAGAGAGAGTTATCAAGAAGTAACACATCAGTATGTATTACGTATTGAAACCATAGTAATGGTATTTGCAGCTGTATTCAACCTGACGACCCGTTTTTGTGCATTGGCACAGTCATTCATTTCCTACTGCATTACCTCTGCCCCATGAAGCCAACTATAGAAGAATTCCATGAAGATTAATCCTGGATCTTCCCCTGCAAAAGTTAGGCATGCTACTGTGGTTAAACTTGGAGTTCTTTCACCTCAGCATCTAGGATTGGGTGTGAGCGTAGTAGAAAACCTGCCTGATCTAGGTGACTGAACAGCAGCTCTGATTTTGCAAACTCATGCGTTCCGGTAGCACTTTGTGTCTGCACAATAATTATGGGCATTCGTTCCATCGCAGTGTTCGCTATCTATGAGCTGAGTGTCTTGGCCGATCGTTGGGCATCCTTTTTGGCAGTGAAGAGTATCTGATGCTTCCAGTGGAATATTCATTTTGCCTGTCAGAGGTCTATGTTAGAGCTACTTACAAACCCATTCACAAATAAAAACTTTCAGGAGGTAATGAAGTAGGACCAAAAGTACAAAGCAAAAAATGCCCTTTGCTCTCTCCCTTCCCCCTTCTCCCCACTTTATTAAGTAAGGATCTTAAAGACTGCGTGAGAGAATGCTGAGTAAAATGCTTTCAGGCACATGGCTGTTAAGTTCATTCCATTTGTTCTGATCCTAGTGCTGGTATCATTAAGTATTTGAAGGCTAGTTTAGCTCCTTAGAAGCACAGAATTCCAAATAATTTTAGTATGAAATGCAAGTCTTACTATTTGCATGAGTGCGATTTATATTGCCTTATTTACGTGCATACTTTTCAGGTATTGACTACCACACTTCTTCAGCAAAATGAGAACGTGGAAGTGTTGTGATTTGTATGCAGTCCCTTGCTGTCAGCAAACCGGCCGAAGCTGTTCAGATAGAAAAACTCTGACGAGGACAAAACTGTAGTGCTAAAACTGAGTGTTGTCTGTTAAAACTTGAGTAGAGTTAAGCACGCTTTATGTAAATATATCAAAGCCACCTGCTAGAAATCATTTTGGCTCTGCAGTGTTCCAAAAGTTCTGTACTTGTTGGGTCTGAAAATAAATATCCTGTTGCATTTTGTTGCCTGCGTGTAGTACCATCAGTGATTCAGTTCTAAGCTAAAAGAAGGTTTGAAAATGGTGTCTCCTCTAGCAGCCTGAAAACACTGCAGGAATGTCAGGCTCTAAGGTACACTGTAGCTGTTATAGAAATTCACATTTTCAGTCAAAGACAACTTATCAAAAAATGAGTAAAATAGAATTTGCCTTTATCTTTAAAAGGTCTTTTAGAAATTCTCAGAGGTAGTTTGCTGATAGCTGCAGAGTAAAACTTTATTCACTGCCACGTATCTATTTCCGTAGATCTCAAGAAGTTTAGCGTGCATCTTTTTTGTCACAAAACTGACTGAATAATAGCAGCAGAGTTCAGATTAGTTTCTGAAAACCAGTAAGTTTTTCAAGCAGTGGAGAATCTGGCCTCATTATGAATACCAGAGAATGCAGCAATATACGTGTTACCTCAGAGGTACAGTTAATTCAGGCAGGGTTCCTGTTCGGTTGAGCTGGAATTCTGTTCTGGTATTTTCTTGTATTAATTAGTATCTTGAGTCTCCCATTATAAAAAGGATCCTTCATGCGTACCTTCCAATTTACTCCAACATAGGCAGTTTATATTTTTAATGTATTTTTTGAAGCAGTATTACATTAAAAATTCTGGTTTCCCCATTTGTTTTAGCCTGAGCTCGATGTAGGAACAGTGTAGAGGGAGAATGACTTTTTTTAGCCTTCAGTATTTTGGCCTCCAGTGTGTGTGCCCGCTCAGTAATGATAGTGGGCAGGATATGTGTAACAGTACAGCTGAGACCGGCCAGTATGCAGAATACCATCAGAAAGCTTTTCTGCATTTATCTTTTTATCTCGAAAAGGGCCTGAATAGAAGAGGTAGTAAAGTTCCTGACCCTATGATAAAGCTGTGATGTAAACTGGCAGTAGATGGAAAATACTGTCTAGTTTGTCCTGTGACATACCATCAGTAGGTTAAAGTTGCCTGTTATTGTATGATGTCACGCTTTTTCTGCAGTTGTGGTTTGGTTTTGTGGGATTTTACTATTTTGTTTGTAAGTACCGTATAGAGTTGAGGTATCTAAACAAAAAGATTCATGTGCAATTTATATTATTTTGCTGCAAATTATTACCTTTTAAAAGTGCATTGGTGTATAGTGACTTGATTCCCTACCTGTTGACTCCATTGGGAGTTTTGAAATGGATTACTCTGGATACCAAGACACATGTCCTGATTCTGTGTATAGCAATACAGTGAACAACATTAAGAGTGTCAGTGCTCTCTGTAGAGGCATAGTAAATCACTGGATGAAAACAACCACATTTCCTGCTCATAAAACATTGAAAAAGACCTGATAACTTTGGCTGCTTAAAATTTATTTGGAGACCTATTCTCTATATCTTTAAGTTTGCACAAAGGAGTGAATAAAACTTATAAGCAGCCTTTAAAATATTTCCCCATTACTGTATAGGGGTAATTTTTATGGTTTATAGTTTCAAGACCAAAAGTCAATCACTAGTTTTTTATCCCAGAGCATATGTTTACAACAGAGATACTAAAGACTTGAAAATAGAGTAGCTTATAATGGAAGAGACAGCTCATCTTTAACTTTGGAAGGACAAGCAGTACCAATTTAATTAAAGCTGTGTTAAAATAGGACTGTCATTTGTATCACAGTGATTCTCCACCCCTCTGAGAAGTCCTCCTGCCATTTTGTGCCACACATTCTTGTCTTGTGCAAATTAATAGATCGTTTTATTTTCCGCAGGAAATCTGAAGACTTTTATAGCAAATCCTCCAGTGTCAAAATGAACACAGGTATGCTGCTTCTGCGAGATTTTTCTTTACTCTTCTGTGTTGTTTAGTAAGCAGAGAAGGTCCCTACTTTATGTAAATTTTCATGAACAAATTGCGCTTTAGTTAGTGCTGGACTCAAATTAAGCAAGATATTTTAATAGTATGTCTGCTTACGTGCATTTGTATTCCATATATAAAATTTGCATACATGTTTTTCTGTGTATGGATATATATGGATATGTGAAATATACATGCATGTTTAGCCTTCTGTGCTGAAGTTGTAAGTATCAGTTTTGTATGTGTATGTTTTCTGTAAAAATATGTAGTATAAGGCCATAACAGTTATGGAAAAGTGGTGTTAAAGCATCACATTTTCCTAGGAAAATGCACATGCTTTAAATATACTTCGTTTTCATTCTCTACTGTCATTAAATTAAGGCATATATATACACTACCATGTATTATTAGCTACATTTGTATAATCGGATGAGGGTAACTCTTCTATACTTGCAGGGGCTTGTATTTTCTCTCAAATTGCAGTGATAGATGTATTCACCAAACGAAGTACTCTATAGGCAGTTATCTTCATGATCTGTGACAGCATACTTATATTTGCTCCTGAATTACTGAAGTCGGTAGATCATGCTGCTGTTTTTGCTGGAAGTGGGAAGAGGCCTCCAAAAGCAGACTGCTGAAATCCTGGCCTCACTCGTGTCAGGTGTAAATTTTCAGTTGCAGTCAACTCTTCATACTCTATAGGGGAACTGTCTGGTTTGCAGATGAACTGTGGCACAAGAATAGGCACATCCATCCTTTGCAGGATTGGTTTTGTCGTTGACTGTAGTGCTGCACCATGACAGCTTGAAATTAGCAAGATGTGTTATGTGGGACCCAAGGACCCGAACTACCTCTGAAGCAAGTTTGGGTGTCTCAGCAGCACGCTCTAAGTCAAAGGGATTAGCTTTTCCATGGCACAGGTTGCCATTATCTAGACCGCTGTATTAACAAGGCTTCCAGTTGTCTCGGTGAGTGACTGAAACTCAGTAGGACCAGGTTCTTGGAGGAATTTTTTAATGCAAAGTTAAAATATATTGGCTCACTTGAAACCACTACCTTTGTAAATACAGTCAGCAGGAGAAATGAAATTTCTCGGTTGGGTTTGTGGGTTTTTTTCCCCAGTTTTGGTTGTTCTTAATTGTTTTACAGGCACTAACCAGGGTGGTGTGCTTTTCATTTATGGAAATACTGTTTGAAATTTGTCCCGTTCTCTTTCATTTTTAGTGAAGACATCTATCTTAAATATGTCAGTGTGTAATTAAGGTAGTACTAAAATACTGCTGGCTTCGTAGCACCATAATTTCAGAAGTAACTCAGCTAATCATCATACGTTTGACTGTGATTACATTGTGCATTGCAACCATATGAGTTAAAATCATATGATAGATGTCATTTTATAGCTTCCACTTTGAAAAATGTGGATAGAGTGGTAAATTGCCAGTTTGTGCAACTGCAGCTCTGAAGTACAGTTTTGTTCTACGTTGTACAAAGAGTTTTCATGTAAGCTAGAAATTCTCAATTTAAGGAATCTCTGTGGCTGAATTACTTCTATTGGGAATTGGGAGTCCTCTTATCACACAGGAGCCTTGAAGAGAGACTTAAAGGATATGAACATGCCTGAAACCCTTTCCAGTTACCTAAGGGTATCATGACTCTCAGCTGAATTTTAATCTACTCTGCATTTAGACAGTAAAAATACTTTTCATCTTGTATGCTTGATATTAATCTGCATGTTACCAGCTGCACCAAAAGGAGGTATTGACAAAAAATGTGGTATTTCCAATCAGTTCTATTGATGTAGATTTTTTTTCCTGACTGTAAAAACAAAATAAAATCTAGTGAGTAGGGTGTAAAAGTGAACATCTTGCACCTATCTGATGATAAAGCATCACTTCACTAATGAAGAGAGTGAGAGTGACTGAGGTGGAATTTGTTCTGCATGATGTTCTGATCTAGTTGTTACCTCTTTTATTTTTTATACTATGTTGTCTTTAAACATAACTTGAGTGCTGCATTTTGTGTTTTTTTTTTTTCATATTTCACTGCTTCCTAACAGGAATTTCTACATGATGCAGTTATAGGTTATTTGATAGTATTGATTTGCCACTAGTTTGTTTTAAAAATACACATTTTGGCAATTACTCCTGCAGATAAAGGAGCACTCTAGTTTATATGCCAGTAACTGCTGAAGTGGCAAAGCTAGCATATACGCAGCTCTAAAAAGAAAAAGTAAATCTACTGCTTAGAGTGGGCTCCTCTAATCCAGTGTTCCCTGTGGCTGTAGACTTGGCAGTCTGTCTCAGCAAACCCTCCAGAAGATATTTTTGTCTACAGAGAAAATGTTTGGAAGAGCTTTGGTTTTCAGTAATCTACCATATATGGGAGGGATTTTTTAGCGTTTGATGTTAATTCTGTACCACATGTTAGGAAAGAATATTAAACAGCATAAGGCAATGAAACGTGTTTGCAAAGGCAAAGAAAGAGATGTAAGATATAGGGGAGGTTTTCAGAAGTACCAAAGGTACTTTGGCTTACAGTTCTTTTGGTGTTCAAATGCTGTCATAATTTAAAAATAGTAGTCCAGTAGAATGTGTGCCTTTTTTAAACTCAGCAATCATCAACAGAATAGTATTTCAGACTATACATAGGAGTTTCCATCCACAGGTCTTCAGGTACTTTACAGATTTGATAAACATCATTAACTTGGTGAGACATTTTGAGAAATTTAAGTCAGAAAACCTGAGCTGCCCATGAAGCTTACATCAGATTAAAACACAGGATAAATGTGCTTACTGTTCATACTACACATGTACATGTGTAGCTGATGTTGGGGGAAAGCTAATACAAAGAATGGATGCAAGCTAATATGCTAAAACAGATTCTTAGTGTCCATCCATAAATATTTTGGCTGAGTTTGACTCAGATAATTCTTGATAAATGCATCTAATTTTAAAAGTATTAAACAAGTTAGCTGTTTCCATTAGATGAAGCACATGAAGAGCATCTGAGTGAAAAAGAATGCAGTTCTGGAAGACAGAAAATATTTTGTGGTTGTTAAAATTATTAATGAAAGTCACCACATGGATTAATCTCTTACATTTTGTCTGCGAGACAAGAATAGAAAATCTTGGGTCCCTGCAGAGTTCCTGAATAGATTGTGAAGGCACTTTTGGATCACTAAAGCAGATGAGGTGGGCTCGAGTGTTTCAGGCATTCTACAAAAAATTTACTTTGTTGATCATTATTTGTTGTAGTTTAGCAGCAGCAAAGAACCAATTAATAGTAGGTTCACGTGTGTAGTCAGTGTTAGGTTAGGGGATAAAAGGTGATCTGCACACCCATGAAGGGGCTTGGAGCACCAGCAGCAGGAGAAGCTCAGACAGTAGCCTGCCCTGCCATGCCACTGCCGGGCCCACAGCAGCAGCCAGCAGAGGCCCATCTCCACAAGCCTGGAGGAGCACAGGGGCGCAAGAGTGGGCAGGAACCCAGATTAAGGACCCCCAAGGACCTGAAGGGAGACACAAGGGCCTCTCTTGTCCAGGCCCCTTCCAGGACTGTCCCAGGACATCCTCAGCCCTGGGGTCCAGTCATGCGACAAATGGCAGACTGAGGCCGGTTGCTGGAGGAGCACACCTTGTGCCTGTGTGCGTGTATATTCGTACTGGTGGACCTTCATCCTGCTCCGCCAGAGAGGGGAAGGGGGTGAGGCCATTGTGCCATCTGTGTTAGTGCGAGTGCTCTGCGTGTCTCTGATCTGCGTGGCCAGCCGTGTGTGTGTGAGGTATATACACGTGCTCTGGTGCACGTGTCTGCAGGGAGCACATCTCCAGACCTACTACTGGTTGGAGCTGGGGACATAGGGAGGCAGCGGTTTTGCCTGTCTGGGATGTTTGGGTCCAGCGCTATGTATTTGCCTCAGAAGGTCAGAATGCAAACAGAGAGTAAGAATCCCTGGTCTAAAGACTTCTAAACTGAATTTACTGTGCAGACAAAGCGGAAAATTATACCGTTCACAAGTACAGTGGCTAGAATAATGATCAGCAAACATCACGTTTGGGTGCCATTTCTCTTTGCTTATTAAAAATTTCCTGCCCCCTAGCTGCTGTGTCTCACCTCTTAGCAAGAGGTCACCATCCTTTCATCTTTGCCAACTTGGTTTATGCTGCTGCTTTTACTGATGCTCTGAAACAGGCTTTTTAAAAAGTTAACCAAAAAAAAAAAACCAACCCCAAAAAAACCCCAACAAACACCCCACGTTCCTAAATGAAAGTGGTGGTGGTTTGAATTGGCTTCATTCTGCTGTGGAGCAGGACCTGACCAACAGACTCACTTAGGGTGATGCTGTCTGTAATGGGAGCAGTTGGTGGGATTGTGGATTTAGGGGGAAGGGATTAAAGTACTTCTTTGTGGAGAGAAACAGAATTAAGGGAGGGAGAGAAAGAAGTGAGGAAAGGTGAGGAATGGAGAAAGGCTGAAGAGAAAAATTGTAGGAGGGGAGTTGCCAAAGGGAGAGGCACTGAATGGTGAGCTAACAAGAGGAAGAGAGCATCCAGAGCCCCACCACAGGGAGCTTTAGCATACATACGCAATTACACACATCCTCCTAGATGGAGGGCAAGCCACCACCTCACCTGTCTTTTCCAGTCAGTGGGTTGCTCTTTCTTTTTCTCTCTTTAAAGCTAAGTCTACAACATCGATCCTAGCGTTCAGGAGTTTGTCCCTATATGGCCCTTGCTCTGCAAGATACTGTCAGAAGCACATCTCACTAGATAATCCCCAGCTCCCCTTTCTCCTTCATTTTCTGCGGTACCTGCTAAGGATGCTTATTTGTCTATTCATGATTTGATGGAAGTATGTAGGGCTTGCAAAAGAGTATTTAGGCACCAACCGTGCTAAGTCCTGATTTGTCCTGGACTTGCATTTTAGGCAGCTGTTTTGATTATGAATTAATTGCTCAATTTCATATTCTGTTATTGCCTGCAGACCTTAGCTGATTCAGGTCTCCTTTGCTTCAATGCTAAAACAGTACCTAGGAAGACAGAATTCTCGCTCGTGAAGAATTTGTCCTATCAAAAGCATAGAGAATTGTGCATATGTGTTTACATATTTGCACACATTTCATTTTTTATTTCATATGCATACATTTTGTATAGATTGTTTCACACATCCGCATTTGTTCCTTGAGTAAGAGCTGTAGGATATTAATTGCTTATAGTTTACAAGTGAAGTGAGCAGATGATCATTAATTCAGCCTGTCTTACTGTTTTTGAATTCTCAGTTCTCTAGACTTAGAGCTTTCTGGTGTTACGTGAACTTTAGAATCTGGGTGAATATAGTTAGTATTTGCTGGAAATTTGATGGAGCTACAGAACAGGAATAAAGGCTGGAATAAGCCTCTTGAACTTCCAGCTGTATAAGGCCATGCAGACAAGGGAAGCAGTTTGAAAACTGCCTCTTTTGAGGCAGCATGCAGACTCTTCTGATCCTCATTCAGATATGATGCCTTTAACTTAATGGGAGCCTGGCCTCAACAAGGATTGGAAGATGGAATTCATCACGCATAAATATGTGCTTGCCTATACGCATTCATAATTTATTAGAAATTTTGCATAACTCTGTATGGAGTATCTGTGCACTTATGTCTTATTTGAGTGCTAATCGACTCTCATCATTTTGTACTGATACTGAGAACGTTATTGCAGGTACACACTTGCATATGGGCTTATATATATAGGGGTAAATGTTTTATACGTATATGTATATAGTCAGTTACAACGTCTGTTTTAGCTGTCTTGAATGAAGCTATATCAAACAGGTCCACTAAGTATGAAACTGATTAAATTCAGTTACATTAAAAATGAATTTGAAGTAGAATTTCTTGACGTTCCAGTGATTAAATACTTGTAGTCAGTTTTCTCATTTTCTTCCTTTTCTGCCACTTCAGTTTCTCTGTCCTGAAATTCAGGAAGGTAACTCTTGAAAAAATACAAATAAAGTAATTGCTTTGTTTGATTAAAAAATGTGACAGTGTAACAAAATTATTTGTCTTTTAGCTTGTATTAGATAAAGTGTGCTGTCAAAGTCTGCTAATATTCAGATAAGAACAGAACCTCGATATCATCAAGATTATTATAAAGACATCATCGTTATCAAATCTCCTTGGAATTACTTCTGGTGTATGTTGGTGGCAGAGGGAGAGGGAATACAAGAATGGAAAATGTGATTTTAATTACCATTGCCATTCTATATTTATGTAAGCAAACTAAAACAAATGTGCAGATTTGATAGATGCTGTCTTTGTTTCACATGTACACCGCTAATAATTCATTGCCAGCAGTGTATTGCTTTCGACTATTGCTGACTGAAATGATTTGGCCTTTTGCCTTGGCACTTGGGATTGGCAATGAGTCTTTGGAACCACTTACACCTGAGGCAGTGGCTCTGATGTTTGCCAACGTTAACGACTATTTAATGCGTATCCTGCAAGACCTATGGCCAGAGGGCTCTGCTATTTCAGGGGAATATTGGAATGAGCAAAGACCGTAGCAGGAGCTCACTCCTCTGTCATCACATGTCTCTGGCTCAAATTACTGCTGTCATAGGAAATATTTTCTACTAACAGTTGCAGGGCTTCCTTAAGCATAATTTTATAAAAATCCCTGTCATAGGATACAGATATGAAAATAAGGCCTCTATCATAATCGTGATTCTTCTTGACTTCAGTGGGGCCCTGTATGAAATTTCAGTAATACCAAAAAAAAGAAAATCAAAGTAATTATTATAGTGAAGAGCAGAAAAATCTTCTAATTAAATATAATCAAGAAGAATATTTATTAACTTGCTTTTACAGTTACTATAGAGTTGCTGAAAAGCTAAGTTGTGGGAAAGATACCTTCTAATAATAACACAGTATTTATAAAAGAGAATGACAGCTCCAAATGGGTGAGAAGCAGAGACTAAGGAAAGAAAGGAGTCATGCACAATCCAGGAGAAAGGGGTTTTTTTCCATTCCTGTTTGTTTGGAGTGATTTTAGATTGCTAGTCGTTCCCTCGGGATGTTACTGGGTTCCAGACATACATTTTCTAATCTTCCATTAGATAAAATAGAAGGGGGGGAAGGAGAACAAGGATGTTCCACCAAAACGACAAAAGAATTGTGCCATCCTTAGTAATTTTGTTTCTTGAGCTTAAAGGATCCAAAAGACTGAACAAAAGCACTTTGTCAGCTGATGAAACATAAGCTTAGTTTATGAATGATGTCTTTCTAATGCATACAATGAAATGATTTTACGGTGCAGATTATTGATTAATATTACTCTGGAATGCTTAATCCTTCATCTTGATTCCTTGTTTTTACTAATTAGCTATAATTAAGCAGTCGTTCAGGTAACAGGATCTATATATTTCCCTAGTGGATTAAGTATTAAATATTATTTTCTGTGAGGTTTATTGTTTAAAGCTTTTGAAATTCTATGTGCTCTGCTAATCTGCGAAACTCGCAAATTTACATGTTCCTGCAGCAGTTCCCTAACTGCATGCTAATTTTCATGTATGTTTGACGTATCTCACACTGTGATATGTTGCATGTGCTTGCTCCCTTTGTCTGGGGCTGCTGTCTGTATTGTTTTGTGCTTCCAGATAGCGGCGGGTGTGCTCGCAAATGTGCTGCAATGTCTGTGACATTAACAGCTGTGAAGAGAGTTCAGAGTTCTCCAAACCTATTGGCCTCAGGTATTGAGATATTACTCCTGTGAGTAAAAAAAAAAAAAAAAAAAAAACAAAACAAAACAAAACAGTGAGATATTACTCCTGAATATTATTCCTGAATTCTGTACTGTTACGCATTCCTGCAATATTGCTCTGCAAGGAGAAGGGTAACCGTAATTTTTGTTCCACTGACAAGTCTCTGACTTCTACAGTGCTCTTGAAAAGGTAGTCTTGATATCTCTCTGCCTATGCTTTGCAGCCATTAATGAAAAAAATTAGGAAGACTTGGGAAAAATTAGTTATTTATAAATTAATTTTGCCTTTGACATGTATTTTGGGTCTCACGTCCCCTGTTTTTTCTCAAGATAACATAGCATGAAAAACTAGGTTTTGCTTGTTACAAACTTTGTTTAGTGCAACTTGGAAAAAAAGGAAAAAAATCCGAATCCTGTAGTAAAAAGATTACCAGAAGCCAGATTAACTTGAAAAAAAAATTATTTATCAACATATTTTCCTTAAAATGTTTAAAACAATAAAACCGTGCAGATTATTCAGTAGACAGGCAGAAATGCTGCTTAGCAATACTCGTGTCTGGTGTTGAGAACTTAAATCTTAATGGGCATCAGCTGCCCAGGTTCACTGGTGAATTAAGTAGTTAGAGGTATAAATCAGTACAGAGTCTTGAGTGGTGTGGACTAATTTACGCCAATCTGAGCATGCAGCGTTCATACCGAACAAGTACAATACAGAAACCTGAATACAGAATGAGGCAGAAAATAATTGCAAGATAAAATCTTGGTTTATAGATCTCTTAAAATATAAGACTAATCCCCAGGAATAAGAACTGTTAAAATTTATGAAGCAAATAAAATATTTGATTGCTAGTTTTTGTAAGGATAGTGTCAGGGT
Source organism: Falco punctatus (assembly GCF_963210335.1). Lineage (NCBI taxonomy): Eukaryota > Metazoa > Chordata > Aves > Falconiformes > Falconidae > Falco > Falco punctatus. Next base: position 4,899,941 of record NC_137580.1, on the reverse strand, counting down.
TGTTGGGATTACTTCACGTATGTAAATTTAAGAAAACATTGGGTTCTTATTTCTTAGGAGCTTTTCTAACAAATTTTTGTCATTTAAGCATGCAAAATAAGCCTCTTAATGTCTGCTGTTGCACTTAAAATTAGTGGTAAGGAGTGCTGTTAGTACTATAAATATTCTACATTAATAATATTTTAAATTTGTTTAGAGATTTCATGCCTGTAGTTTCTTTAGGAGAAAAAAACCACTAATATATCTACAAGTACTCAAAAAACCCACCAGAATTTCAAATCTGCTCTGTGCTGGCAGTATGTATGTATCAGTTTCTGTGTTTTGCTTTGAAGTGATGAAGAAAGCATCACACATTCTGGTGTGAAGGGGGAGAGAAAATCCTGACAGAACCTGTAGGCATCTTTCTTGGTTTTGAATTAAACCTTTCTAGTTCATCTTAAAGGAATGATACTTCTTTTGATATTTTAGACAGTAGTATATCACAGTATTTACTGGGGAAAAAAAACACCACAGCAAATATTTGTTTATTATTGGCTGCCTGAAATAGCAGTGATTAAATAACAGTAACTGTCAGCACGCTACAACCTGTAGAAGTTGTGCCATAAACATTACACAGCTATCTGTGGTCTAGTATTCCGGGGTGTGCTTAGGTAACAGGAGGGAATTAAGTAACTGAACAAAACGGCTCCTACATGTTTTTCAAGTTGTGTTATCATGGTTTTATTTCTAACACAAATTAATATTGGATGTTTCTTTTTCAGGGTCTGATTCTCAGTCTTCAGATTCAGGTAAATATAACTGTTATTTATGCATCAATGTAATACCATGTAAGTGGACAAATTATAACAATCTTCCATTATATTTGATTTTATTACTCCATATGTCCACATTCTTAAAGGAAAGCACCACTGAAATTGTAATAATAATTGCAAGCGGTTAAGACCGCAATTTCAGGTCTCATTTGAAAGCAGTATTTCCTATATCACAGTATATGTTGTCAGCAAATGAATTGTTGGGAGAATGCAGAGTGCTAATTTGCCACCTTTAGCTTCAGTGGCACTTGCTGTTTCATTTTTAGTCCCTTACTCAGCTTTGCAAGTTCTGCCCACCCCACGTAGCAGCCTGCTAACATAATGTGTTACTTTTCCCAGCCTCTTAAAATATTTTATCTTCAAATCTGTAACTTGTTGAGGAAGGATAGTATCTCCTTCAATGTTGGGCAATGCCTTGAGGGCTTTTCAGCTCTGAGGATAAAGACAAAACATAGTTGGTTGGTTGGAAAATCAAGGTGTCATTCAGATTTGGAAATAAGATGCATTATTGGAACAACTAATCTGGTACCGTGGTGAAATTTGGTGAAACTGCCGTGACAAACTGGCTTTACGTTAGCTGGAATGTTTTTCAAAATCGGACACAGCTGTGAAGTACAAGAACCTAATTTGTGAAAAATAGTTCAGCCTGCTTTATATGGGAGCTGAAGCACCAGTGTCTCAAAAGGACTCCCAAGGTTAAAATCCATAGTCTGTGTGAATGTTCTGGGGAGATACCAAACTGCTGCCAGCAGCATTGTCAGTGCTTGAGTTTTCTAAATTTTAAAGGTAAATGTTTTGTGAAGTGGCAGGATTAGCCCTGTTCGTGTAACTACCATGGTGATAACAGCAGCAACATCAGTTGCATAGTAGCTAAACTTTTCCACGGTTTAATAGCTGGGTTGCTATGATGATAGCAATATAAAGATCTACTAATCACAAAAAAAAAAATTGTTTCTTTTTTCGCCACAAAAGCTTGGAGATCTTACACTGATGGAAGTAGAGAGACACTGAATGGAGATGCTAGCAGTTCATCTCTTACAGCAAAAGGTTTTAGGAGTGTGCGGCCAAATCTACAAGATAAAAAATCACCAACTCAGGTAAAACCAAACACACCAAGTTTCATGCTTTGCCATTTGTGTGGGGGTTATTCTTGGGCATTAGCATCTGCAGATGGGACACCTCTATGGAACATTGTCCTGATGTCATCCAGATAGTGCGAATCATCTGTTCATATGGGTCATTACAAACTGGTTTACTGCACAGATGAAGTATACTCTGCACAGGATGCATGCCTCCAGGTTAATTACCAGAAATTGTGTTCAATGAACAAGACAGGCAGCTACATAAAAGTAGGTCATCCACAAATAAAAGCTTTCTAGGAGTGTTCCCAGACTTCAAAGAGTATTTATTAATATTTTACACTCAGAAAAATGCATCAGTCATCAAAATAATATCTGAGGATAAAGGTTCATTAATTATAAAATAGACAGTGTTTCTGCCAGTTTTGCAGAGTACAAAGAGAACACACTAAAAATTCCCACCTAACTTGGAAACATTTATCTGTCAAAAAAAGATCAACATACTGCTGTCAATACTCTCTCTGTTACTATTTTAATTCAAAGGTTTAAGAGGCTCTGTGTGTTTTATGTATGTCTGTTACCTGTGAATAATAGCTTGTTATCTAAGATCATGGACTGCATTTTGGAAATTACTTACATATCTGAACAATTTCACAGTAATAATTCTTATTCAGTGAATAATTGTTTTTCTGAAAGAAAAGGGACTATTGTGGGCTCTCTTCTGATCCCAGTTTACTCTGAGCAAATGGAACATCTGGCTTTCTAAACATAAGCTGTACAGCCCTACACAGCAAAGGTGGTGGGAACCTGACCAGTTCAATTGTCCATTGAATTGAGCAATGTTGGGATGAAGCCCTTAAGTTGCTAGTTCCTTTATTTAAAGATAAAAGTCAAACCGAGTTATATCTCCTGCTAACATTTACTTTCTTTCTGTTTCTTCTTCAATGTTACTTTGCTCTGTGTGGATGCTTTTGGCAAATAAGGCACCTCTGCCACCCCCTAGAAAAGAAAGTTTTCGGAAAGCAAGAATTACTAATCACAAGAACAAAACTAATCTCCAGGCAGTAACAACTGGCCCAGCGAAACACCTTCCCACAGATACTGCCTATTACCCTAACGAGAAGTCCGTCCAGAAGACAATGTCTTCTCAGATATCTAACACAAGTGTCTCCTATGCACAAAAGATCATTAAACCACTGACCTCAGTCTCCAGTGCAGGCACAAGCACCGTAGCTGGTATTAGCACTACTCTCCATCATGGCCAAAGGCAACAGTCTCAAAAACGTAGGGTATCTACCCTGAAATTAACCCGGACACGTGACCCAGCGAGTAGGGTTCATTGTAATTCACAGCAACAGCTCAAGCCTGTTGAAGCACCAGTATTTCCACAAAGGCCTCTCTCACCTGCCTGTAGCCCCGGGCCTGAGATACACACAGCATCTCTGTCCATTCAGATAGCTCCCATCCCTGACAATAAAGCAGGGCCTGAAATCCAAGAACATCCACCTAGTATTTCTCCAGACACTTCAAAGATGTCTTCAAAGGATTTGGGACAAAAGTCTACAGTTCTTCCTTCTTCACAGGCTGCAGAATGCCATGTGGTATATTTAATTTTTCCATCTTTTATTTTAGATCATTCATGAATCACTTAATAACAGTCTGTTTAGTTATACTTACATTATCAAAGTTAGACCTTGTGTTTTTTGGGTAAAACTACCTGTCACATGGATCAAAACAGAACTGAACAAAACCTGGAGTTTTTGGAAGGGTATTGCAAAATACCCTGAAAAGATTAACCCAGCTCTGAGCTGGAAAGTAGACTTCTCGGTTCCTCTGTGAGCACTTTCCGGAGTGCAAATGCACAATAAAAATAGTGAACTGTGGGTGATGCATCTGCTTAAGTAGCTCTTCCTGGAGGGGGCTGCATTAAAGCATTATGCCTCCATAGGTGCTGGAAGGATCAAGTATGGATAGAAGAGGATTGGATTGGGGGGCTTTCTACAGATGCAGCTCTGCTAGTTTGCTAGGGCCGCGAAAAAATAAGTTTTGTCAGTTGCTTCTTTCTGCAAAGGCTAGTTCCTGCTGTCTGCCCTGTGCAATAGTGGTTTTTAAAGAAAATGGGTTAATAAAAACTTTTGTCAGACACCTTTACGTGAAGGATCACAAGGCCCTAAGCTTTTAATTCCGTTTCCCCTATGCCTACTGAGACAAAAATTCTTTGTTAACTGTGGTGATCTCATCTAGGAGAAATGGAAGTATCAAGCACACGTATCAAGTATCAAGTGTAGGATCAGAGTTGTCTGAGCAGGGTTTATCGCCATTGAGAAAGTTACCAGGTCTTCACTCTGGAAGCCCCAAGTAACTGCATTAGCTGTAGGATAGTTTTCCTTTCAATTCCCCCTTTCAATTCCCAAGTAAAAATTTTGATCAGAACAAAGCTCTGTGAATTTATATGGCAACAATTTGCAATGCTTCTTTTGAATTCATTAACAAATGGGAGCACAGAAGAATTAATCACATTTGTCCTTCTCAAGATTAGAGACAAAGCTATAATCTTAAACCCTCCTATTAGGCTATGCAAAATTTAGAACATTTTGAGAAAAACAAGTTGCTTTACCCTTGAGAACTGGTTTGCTGCTTAGTGATTGTTGTCAGGTAGAGCGAGTTGGTTCAACTCGAGGAAAAAAAAAAAAAGGAGCCACAGCAAAGAAATCATGTCAGAAACAGTAATGAAAAAGGAGTAAGATCTTTTTCTGGTAGATAGGGGAGGTATGAAGATTATGGGAGGCAGGCTTGCAAGCCTTTAAACATGAGCATCAAGGGATATGGTCAGACAATATAACAGGTGTAGTTGTGGCCAGTACAACTTATGCATGTATGTTTTCACTTAAAAATAGTTTAGATTGTTAGCAATATGATGCATTATATATGCTCAAATAAATTTCTCAAACAGAAAGTAGTTTTATGACAGCCAACAAGAATTAGGGGAAATACCTTTTTTATGATCCGGAATAATACTCAAACTCTAATCAGAATAATGAAAAATAATTTCTCTTCCAGATAAACTTTTTATTTTTTAGAATTTTAAAAGTCAAAACATATGTTGCAATTTCATTTTATTTTAGAATCTGATTTAGTTTCACTCTGAGCTGGCAAAAGTCAGAAAAGTAGCTGCAACTTACGTGATTCTATAGGGTTTTTTTCTGCCTTCTCCTTGGTTTCAGTGCTTCAGTGTGTGGGAAGAATGATCAGAAATTTGGCAGCTGGGTTTCTTTGAATAAAATGATAAAAATTTCAGTTGATCACAGGGATCATTAAGGAATGTAGCCAGCTTTTCAAACTGCATACATTTATTGATCTCTTGCCTGCAAAATTCAGCTGACATCCTCTCTGATGTTCAACTTCGAAATAAATTCTAAAGATTAGTATGAAGAGGTGTATCTGGCACCACAACCGAGGCATGGAGCCAGTGGATTTTGCTAGCTCTGTGTTAAAATACGTGCCTAAAACTAGAGTACAAATCATCGTGTGAGGTGGTGTAAAATTCTGCATCAGGTGAGGTCCCAAATCCAAGATGCCATGGGCTACAGTTAGAAATAAAGGTTACAGTGATGTCTAAAAAGATTTCTTTTTTGACTCAGTTCTCTGGTTGAAATGTTGGAACTATTCTAACTAATGTCAAAATTTATGATCCCCTTTAGCATTGTATCTTGTGGTATTTGCGAAGTTCACAATTTCTCTCATGTAGACAAATTGACTTTCAGTATACTATGCATGATAGTACTTTAATTTGTAAAATTGTTTTAGATTTGAAAGCTCTACAGGACTTCATACACCAGTTGAAGTACTTTTGTATATGCAGATCATAGGTTGTTATGTTAAGCTGTATCCTCTAGGGATGCTCTCAGACTGTAGATTAGGCCCAGCAGGAATGTTCCAAGCTACCGCAGGAATTTTTAAAACCCAAATACATTTAGAAAGTTGCTGTAGAAACAAACAACTCTCCCTCTGCATCTGGGTTTATGTATGTGGAGGAGAATGAGGCAAGACTGGCTAATCATCACTTCTTAAGAGGTGGTAAATGAGAAATACTGCGCACATGTGGGTATCTATGTGTGTAGGGAACGTGTACAACTATATTACGTCATAAAGTATAGAAGGATACAGCCAAGAGAGCGCTTGTGCGGTCTAAGTTCATGTACAACCATTTTGCACTGTTTTTTAATGTATCTTGTTATGTTTGTGCTCCTATTTGCACTTTATTTCAGAGCTTATCTACTGAAACTGTAGGAGCAAGCAGAAGTGTGGTATGACTCACAGAGTGACATTTTGTAAACACTCCTACTCAGAGAAAGGTTAAACCCCTTACAAGTATATGTGAAAAGAGAAGCATTCAAGTTAACTCAATATTAGCTTTTTTACATTATTACAGTCTGGAGAGATGCTGCTGCTCTGTGCCATACTGCAGATATGGGAGAAATAACCTAATCTATTCAGCAGAATAAATTAGTATTTGTTAGTATGAGACCAATGGAGGTAAATTCTGTTGTGCGAATTTCTCACAAGAAAAAGTTTTAAACTGATGAAGAATTCTGAGCTGCATCTTCTGAAATAAACACCTAGTATTTTTATGTTCATTTGTTCCTGGGTTCATAAATGTCCTCTTGTTCTGGACAACCATTCTCTAAAACTGAGGATGCAAAACATTTGTGATGTTTGTTTGAATCCCACGGATGAGTGAACACTTCATTTAGTCCTGATGTCCTGGAGGAATAAAAACTAGTGTAATAGATGCTTATGAAAGTGTTTATTTTGCCAGCCTTATAGCTGTAGACAAGTGAATCAAGAGAGATAAGCCTGGAATTAAAAAAAATTGTTTCTGAATCCGTTTATCTAATACATTACTGTTCGGTAGGTATTGACAATACATTGAGTGATGTAGAAGGGAGAGAAGACAGGTTTCAGTGTTTTGGGGACAGATGGCAAGCAGAGAAAATTGCACATGTTTTCTTTCTGTCACCAGTGTAGTTTTGCACAAGGGCTGAACTCCACCTCCTATACTGAGTTTAGAATAAGAGGGCTAGGTAGTAAAAATGGAATGTAACTTGCAGCATCAGTTTGGAGAATTTGACATCAGCTTTTAACAATTAAAACTAGAGGTATTTTTACCCATTGGTGCAAGCGTATCAGTGTAATTTGATTGTTGACTACTAAACTCTACTTATGTATTAACAAAATGAGTTTATTCACTTATCTACGAGTCTCCTTATCTGTGTCTTGACTGTTGAAGCAAGGCCAGCACTTTGGTGTCATTAGTGATCTCACACAACTCCCCACAGAACTTATATTAAAATCATAGATGACTGGTTTTGAAACCCGTGCTAGGGTCACCTGCCTACTTCATGTTAATTGGGTAGCAAGTGTATTCCTCATTTTACCATTTGATGGAAGGTGAACATTTCTAAGGACCAGCAGAAAGCTGCACTTGAGATCTTCAATTCACTTCAAGGCTGTGATGACATTTCTCTCTCTCTCCACAACCCATGATAATTATGTAGTCTAACTAGTCTTTCATCATTCTAATTGATTAAGTACTTGTTTGGCATTTAATCTGCCTGATTTCTGCTAGCATTTCTTGCACTTTGACAATGACAAACCTAATCTGAAGCACACTGGGTGGAACTGGTATTAAAAGTTTTCTAGAATGCATTCAGCCTTGTCCCTGTCTTATTTTTCAGTGATGAAAAATACGGATTATTAGTAGCCAAACATATCTGTTCACAGTTTACCAACACTCCATGTTTTATAAATGGTGTAAACCGTTTTTATTATTCAAAATATTATTCAAAAATAATGCTGTTTTAAATCGCCATTTCAGCCACTCTTCCCCAGGGTGATGATTGTACCTATAGCAGAATTCTAGAATCCGGCTGAATATTCAAGGTTTACTCTACAAGGCTCAGAAACTTCATGTTGGGAATCACTACATAGAATTGCTGTATTCCTTCTATCTACATTGTAAGAATGACAACTGTATATTCTCTTTAAGAATTTGGCTCGATGAAATCAGCTGTTATTTGCCAAACACAGTGAATTTAATTCTTTAAAAACTCAGTTTCACTAGCTCTCTGGATGCACCCTGAATATCTGTTCTTGTTTTGTCCATCCCATCTTTCCTCAAGCATGCAGGCAGTCTTCTTGGTTCAAAGCCAGAAGGCTTACTAGGTTTCTCAAGTCTCCAAAATTTCCTGTTATTTTAAAAATTTAGATACCAGATTACATAATTTGGCTCAGTCATATGTAACTTCTCTTCTGGCAATGCTGAGAGGATATCTGGTCTCAAGAATTTCAGAGCTTCATATTGGTTCTGCCTCATAATTGTGTTATGATCTCCTGGTTCATGTGTTTTTCTGGAGATCTTGAATTATGACATGGGTGATGAAATTCATCATAAATGATGGTTCTTTCTTCCCTTTATGTATCTATGCGATGAAATTACTCTTTCTTATATGTGTACCTAAATGCACACATGTTAACCCCTGATACGCTATGTTGCATAACCAGATGTTTCACATCTGCATATGATTGCTTCTCATGAAATTATTTTAATAGTATTCCATTGTTCTTTTGAAGTTTCCATTGGAAAATTAGTTATTTCTAAAAATCTTATCTCCTTTTATAATCATACACTCAATTATTGATTTTCTGAGTAAGAAGTAATATGTTCAGATTTACGCTATACAAAGATTTTAGTATGCTTTTTTTTAACTGTATATGTGAAACGTTGCTGTGAGTAAGATTTGGGTTTGAAGCTGTTTGTACCCCAGAGGTCCAGTAATGCCACAGAGTTCTTTTGAACTGTTTGGAATAAGTGACAGATATCTGTTCACATGCTTAAGATTCTTTTCTGAAACACTTATTCATAGGGATGGATGGTCCCATTGACCTCACTAAGGTTATTTGCGTAAATTCTAGTTGATCTCAGCAAGAATTCTGGAACTGGACCCCCAGTGACCTCTCATAAGTAGCACAGTCTGGGTTGTGTTCCAAGTTTTCCATAAGGGCTTTAGAAGATATTTTCAGATTTTGGATTAAAATGCCAAAATGGCATTTTAATCTGATGGCTTGAAACATTTTTTGAATGATTAAAGACATCTGCCTGTTCTGAGCACAGGAAACAACCATAATATTATTGGTAACAACGTGGTATCTGTGACTAATTATTACTTTTTTTAAGTAGTAATTACTGTGTATGGTATCTTACTGTCCTCTGTTTTACATAAATTTAAAATCCCAAACGCTCTTTCCCTGCAGCTCTTGCAGAGTTCCTCAGCCCTATCAAAAGCGAAACCGTTAGTGCTGAAGCAGGCAGTATTTTGACATACTCTAGGAACTGATTGAAAGCTTGTGGCTAATAGGCAGTATAGAAGGATTTGTGCAGCTGTTTAACAAAGATTGGATGCCGGCATGCTTTTCATGTATCCTTAATTCAAAAAGAAATTGCAGATGCCAAAAGCCAGTTTCGGGACTAGTTTAAACCCAGTGTCTGTGTCTGATTTGAAATAACGGAACGTAAAACCTCACACGTTGTGTGGCAGTTTTCAGAAGCACTCTCATGAGAATGTTCCCTTTTATTTTTAAGGAATTATGCTGAAACCAAACTAGCGTGTTTTGTTTCAGTATAAAGTCATCCCTGTCCTGTGCTTGTGCTCCCAGTCTTTGTTGTTCCTCAGATTTATACCGGTTACCCTACCAATCCCTGTGTCCTCTAATATGCGCACACCTTACCCAGTAGGCTGACAGGGTGCTTCCAGAGTGCTTGGAAATTCTAAGATCATCCAAACGTTTTTATCAGCGAGGCAGTGGAGAAGATGTATTCAGTCCCAAGAGGCAAAAAAGTCCACCACCTATTGCTTGCAGATCGTGTGAACCCTCAGTACTAGTGTTTCCGTTTAGCTTGTGGTCCTGCCCATCTGTCTATTACAGTTCATTTCAAAATTATACCTGTCTTTTGACAAAAGAGCGCGCAACATTTGCAGGCTTGCAGATCCCTTTTTCCTCTTACAAACAAAATGATTGTGACGTTCTCTAGCCTCATATTTATGTAAAGTATAAAATAGTGTGAACCTTCTAGAGGCACAACTGCGATCATTAATATATGCAGCACGTTATGAATATTCATCCCCAGCACACTATGGTTTCTGGCATTGCTTCCACTAGTGTTTGATGCATTCATTTCTTTCCTGTTTTCCTAATTTAATATAGAGCGTGGTTGATTTATTTCCTAATCCATGTGAATGTGAACTTCCTCGGGCTGCTGAAAAACTTATGCTTTTGTAATTCTCCTACACACAGCAAGAGGCAAAGGGAAAAGTTTTTTATTCATTTGGTAATCTGTTTCTTTTCTTATTTTTTTTTTCCTCAAATCTCAGCTTGGAAACCAGAAAGTAACTGCCACTGTGATGGAGGTAAATGCTTCACAGACACACAGACAAACAACAACAGAAGCTTCTCCACTGCCTCTTCCTTCTCCTGTGGTACCAGTTAACAGAGCCTCTTTCTCACCAGACAGTGGCACCCATCTAGTACCATTTTCTTTGCCAACGCTTGATGAATTTTTGCCTTCACGCTTTTATAAAACCCCAGCCCTTTCACAATTTTCATCTAAATGCCCATACCTAGCTTCCGAAAGTATTATCCACAGGAACGAAACGGCCTCTGTAAGCGCAGATTCTGCCATGAGTGAGTGCTCCTCCCGCACAGTGAGTGAGTCCTCCACAGCCATTCTAGATGAGCTGCAGACTTGTAGCTATGATACTACTGACTGCTCTGAAACACCTTCCCCAACCTTGAGCCAGATGTCTGCTGTGTCAGATGGCACCACCTTAACCAACACTGCTGCCACTTCTCATGTAATTATGCTTCCTTTTTTCCTCCTCCATTTTGTTCACACAGGTTGTCAAAGCGGAAAAGAATTCAAACTTTTCTGTTAACGCTGTTACGCAGACAAGTATAACATTAGTAGTTTTTTGTGTTTGCAGTAGTCTGACAGTATGTTTTGCAACAGTTGTTTAAAAAAAGTCACTTACAGATTTGGTAAGAGGAAAATGCTACTAAGTCGTTGCACAGTTGTATGGTTCGCTAAGGCATGTCAAACACTTTGCTTAAAATAAATGGAATGGCTGTTCCAAATGCACTAAAAGCAAGCGGTCTGTAGAGTTTGAAGAGATTGGTTTAAAACAGCGTTAGCAACGTACAGGTTTGTGGAGTTTGTAGCCTCCGGGCTACCGCCATTTTTGGTTTATACTAGGTACAGATTTCAATAATATAACTTGTAAATTCATGGCAAATGTTAGCAATATTTAACACAGTTTTTTCCCCAGCCATGACCACTGACTGCATAAAGCTGTTTTTCTCTCCTCTAACTAACCTTTTCCTCTCTTAAGCACAGTTTCTTATAGGAGTGAACTTCATAAATAATCTTGTAATACCCAGGTATCCTATTAATTTTCTCTTGGTTAAGTCAAGAAAAAATAGCATGCAATTAGATGTTTTATACATACATTCACTTTTCTGTACCTTGGTATGCTCATATATGGGTAGAAAGAAGGTATGGAATTTGGGTCAAATCCAGATCACTGCTGATTTCTTTTGAGATTATCTGCATGATTAAAATGAGCCAGAACAAAGCCTTCATTTAAATTGAGCAATTCATTGCTGAATTACAAAACAGAGAGATGTTCTGAGACCAGAGTTTTACTGGGTCACAACACTGTTCAGACTTTGTACAAGTACTTCAACATGCTATCATTTTCAAGTCTGAAAAGAACAAACCATGTAGACATCTTTTAAAGTTTCATGTATATTCTGTAAAAAGAATTTTGAGCCCAGACTTGCACATAGTCACCTGGAAAGTCAGTGATCCGTTGTCAGTGCTCTTGATGCTGTTAAAAATAACAGGCATGTAAAAGCTGTCATTCCTAACTCTCGTAACAGCTTTGAACCATAATCAATACAGACTGGGGTGTGGAAGTAAGGCACAATTGCTACATGAGCATTTACTAGCTATGGGAAGCATGGAACATTTATATTTTCTTCTAACCTACTTCTAAAATAATCAGCTAACTGTATCTGTTTTCTTTGAGCACCATTTTTGTAGCTTAAGTGAACCGTCCTTCCCTTTTTCTTTTTTTGGGGTAGTCTCCCTGGTGAGAGGTATTTACGGTCAGGTCTGACCACCACTTTCTTAGACACGGCAGGGATGAGCATAACAGTTGTGCAGTATTAATGGATGAAGAGAAAGGATGAGTCTCCCACCAAAGGACAAAAATCCCTAAGAATCTAAGACCACTAAAGCCCCACGGAAATTAAACTGCTGGCAAGAGCTACCTCTGCAGTGTAAAAAAGTCTTCATCTCCCACCCTCTGTAGGGGAGGGCCAGATGACTGTCAATGTATCTGGGAAATAAGAAAATGATGGGGAAGGTGGCACATCCACATGTGCTGCTCGTGGGTTTACTCCTGTAATGGTCTTCATCCTCAAAGAGGACTCATGTTGCTTTTGTAGATTAAAACGGCGGAGGGAGCAATAAAAGTAATACAGGATTGTGCCATCCAGCACTGTGCCCACACAAGGTGGAACCATGCTTCCAAAGACGTCATGTCCCCGGTGGGGATGCTTGTTTGTTCTCAAGGTCCTTATTGAGAGCTTCGGCAAAAAGGGTTTACAGCAGAACTTCTGAGATGAAGAAACAGCATCAGGAAGAGCTGATTTACAACAAATTTGTAAAATATTCCAGGCAGAAGGCAGGGATAAACATAAAATGGCGCTTAATTTGCCATACTTTTAGTCACTTTAGATTACAGCTTCTTTGAAAACGTGAAGTGTGAGAATTGTAATTCTTGTTTGGGCTTATGCTTAGAATTGCAGTTAAAATTGGAGAACAGCTGATTTTGGAAAATATTTTTTCTGATTCTATTCCAATTATGAGCATTTCCCTTATAAAGTAATTTTCATGCGTTCTTTTTGTTTATGTAGTTTAAAATTGTGGAATCTAATGGAAACTTGGAAATGGAAGTACACGTTAGATTTTTGCCTTTACCCAAGTGCCAGAACTGTCTTTAACTTCAGGAACTGATCCCTGAGTATTTTAGCCTGATTCAGAGTCTTGTGGCCAGGGCTGTGCTGTGCACAGCACTGCTCAGACATCCATCGTGGGACCTCTTTCCCTTTGCTGCTGGTTTCAGCAGAGAGAAAAGAAAGTTAGAAAGCCGCTCCAAATAGGTGCTTTTCTCTGCTCTGATTCAGAAGTCCAGAGAGCTACTCTTTCTGATGCTCAGGCAAATTAAAGGAAGTATAAGCCTGATACCTCGAAGGATTCTTTGCAAGAGTTTGATTGCACAGCAGCAGCAGGTGGCTCTGCTAGCAGTGGAGCCCAGGTGAAGTACGCTGGAGAAAAAAATAAATGGAGCCTAGGGAAATGAAAGAGCATGAATTAGATGAAGATTATCTTCCCAGTTAGCTGGGGAATAGGTGCATTTTGGCAAAAAAGTTATTTTCTTGTATCATCTTATTTTGCCACAAAGGAGATTACCTAAGAAAGTAAAAGATCTAATTCACGAATAGGCGTCCTAAAGATTTTACTTCCTTGTATAATCTGGGAGCAAACTCTGTCACCTGAAACAAAAGCATTACATTCTCAGATTGAAATGTCAGTAGCTCCCAAATAATTCCAAGGGCAGGAGAGGCCCTTGAAACTTCACAAAGTTATCTTTTATAGCTAACCCTCTCACCAGTGCCAGATGCATCAGATAAGCAAATGCAGCAGCCACCTTCACAGAAACCTTCCTCAAAGAGAGTCATTAGGAAGTAAGAACTTCTAGCTGAGTTGAGATCTTCCCTAAGGCCTTTATAAGCAAACCCAAAAATGTCATATACGGACATGCCATATATATGTTTATGAATGATGCACGTCAGCTACTTGTATGGATCCTGTTTTCATTATATTGTGTACTTAGTGTAAGAGCCTTACTGTCTAATCCAGCTATTTGGTAAAGCCCATCGCAGAGGTTTCTTAATTTTTTATTACAGAAATTCATAGGAGTAGCTTTCTGGTCTACAAAGAGCTCCTGCTAGTTCTGCTCCTCTCTTCAGAGAAACAAAAGCTATAGTAAATTAGTAAGAAGGAGTAAGATTCTGAACATAGTTGCACCCATCCTTCCCTAGAAACAAACTTTCCCAAAAAGACAATATGCAGGAAGAGAGAATGGGTGAACTGCTGAAGTAGGGTATGGGTGGCGGGCTGCATCTAGGGACCTCATCTGAAATCATGGCTTCATACCTCTTGAAATGCTACCTGTGAGCTCGTGTAGCTTTTATATTCTTACTCCAAGTTCCCTTCATGGGGAGGATGGTGTGAGAAAAGCCAACTTAGTTTGCATTTTGGTTCTTGACTTTACTAAGAGATGAAACATTTAAAGAAAAAAGTTTTAATGGAGACATCACCACAACGCAAACTTTTCAGTTCAGTTCTGAAAACGGGTGTCCTTAAAATTGAGGAACCTCTGAACGCACCTAAGACCTCATGTGATATCTGCTTAGGAGCTAGAATTTGTTTTGCTGTCTTAGCTATTGGAGGCTGAGACATTAAAAATTTCAAATCAAATCAGTAATCTCCAAAATATAAATGCATACAAGAGGTCACGAACCATTGCACTTTTAAATATAAAAATAATATGCCTTTTAGTAATGATTTTTACTTCTGCTTTACTGCTTCAGATAGTTTCATGTTTTACAGCATGTTTTAGTTCTTTTGTTATATAAAATTGAGCAAAGTTTGTAGCGCTCTGATTTTGTTCAGGTTTAATGAAGAATTCTGCATTAAAAAGAGATGTTGCAGAGACCTTCCCTCCCTTTTCTGCTGAAGTATTGCTACCCTCTGATTTCATTCAGTGCTTTCTCCGTATCTCTGTTTTAATCCTGCAGTACTCCCCATAAAAGTGCTACAGCCCAGATGTGGGGATTCTAAAGCTGGGGGCAAGGAAGCAGGTTGTTTCAGAAGTACCTCTTGTGTCTAAAGCCTAAATGGCTTGTGATGCTGCTGTACTGCTAGTTTACTTAGCTTTCCCATTTTATATATTTGACAGTTTTGTTCTGTTGTCTTGTGGTTGTGGTATTGTCTTTTTATTGGTGCTGTTTATTTTTGTTGTGATAGATTTCATATCAGCATCCCATAGTTACTCTAGCTGGCTTTAATTTTTTGAAGAAGTTCGGCTCACTCTCTTTAGCTAGTCTTAATGAGACTCTTCCCTTCAGTCTGCCCAGAAGTTCCCATTAATATCAATAGGGCTTGAGCATGTGTATTAAGGGAATGTGTCTCTTGGAGTGAGTGAGCAGTGGTAGGCAGCCTTTGTCGCACGATGAGAGGAACTTTCACTGCCATCTTCACTTTATATTGCTGGCAGACCTCTGCAGACCTTGATTGTGCCATCTTTGTTGCCTTGACCGTGGTGGTTCCATCACCTTCCCATGACTTCAGCATGCTTCACACACAGCACTTAGAAGGAGAGAAGAGGGGAGGTACAAGGTATAGAAGGAACACATTCTGCTCCCCTCGTGCCGAGTTTTGTATTTCAGTGAACACAGATGCCGTTATGGCTAGGTACCTGACAACTGGTAATTGTTGTGTGGCTGACAGTCTTGCATCACTCTCTGTTTGGGATGGCAGTCGGAGGGCTTTGTGTGTAGTTTAATGGGATATTGTTTTGTTTCTCTCAGGCTCAGATCACAGTGAATGGGAACTCTGGCACTGCTGCCAGCCCAGTGAGTCACTTTCAAAGGCCTTTTTCCCCTTCTTCAGCTTACCCTCCACCAGCTTCGCTCAATTCCAACATTGTTATCATGCAGCATGGCAGGATGATGGGTAAGCCTCACACAGAATGTTTGCTTTATACATTATACAACATATTCCAATTCATGTGGCAAAGACTGCAAACAATTGCTGAGTGCTTCGTATCCATAATGAAGGTGTTGTCTGTTCATCTACCTTGGGAAGTAAATGCAAAAAAACCCAGCATTTATTGATAGATACAGTAGTGATCATGAGCTGGAGTTGCTGTTAAGTTTTATTACTTAGGTGTGTGAGTGACCTCTTGCCACCTTTCTACTAGCTTTGCCGAGGAAAAAGCATATAGCAAAGTAGCTCAACCCGTGCAGCCCCTTCAGATTTTGCCTTGAAGAAACCAAGGGTCAACTTTGTACATTGGTTCTCCCCACAAATTCCGTAATATTCAATGGAAATACTGCCAACAAAGGGATGGGCTACAGGCTTTTAAACACCTAAAGTCATGTCAATCTATAATTTGTTTATGGTTGGGGGTTTTTTTTAGGGTATTAGTTAAAAAAAAAAGAAATGTATACATGTTCAGCCTTAGAAGGGTGCTTTGCCAGTATAAACCAGTTTTGCCAGAACAATCATTTGCTTGCTGCTTTTTCTACTAGTTAGTGTTTTGCATATTCAGATAAGATTATACGTGCAAAATAATTTGAATGTGATCCTGAAGTTTACTTTTTTGTTGTGCATGCAGGGAAATTAGGTGACACTTCTCATTCTGAGCCTTATAGCTTAGACAACTGCTATCCCTGTCATAGTGATAAGGACAAAAACTGTATACAAGGGTTTCTCCACATCCCAGAATACTAGATTCTTTGATTGCTTCTAGTTTGCTGATCTAAAGACCTATCAATTCTGGTTTGGATATACCTGAAATAAGTAAAGTGTTTTCCCATGATTTTTACTCTTGTGTGATGCGGAAGTTCTGTGTTCCACAATAACGACCTGACTTAATTCTCCTTGCTCACTTAAAAATGCTACTGATGGCCTCAGTTTGAGGTCTATGAAGAATGAAGGATCAAATCCAAAATGTTTTCTAAGTTTAGCATCATGCATTTTGGGAAAAAGGCCCAAATATTCAGACGTTTGCCACGCAGAGTTGCCCCTCGCCATATATGTGTAGCACTGAATTATTTACAGGATTTCAAACTTCTGTAAACAGCTCAAACAACCATGCTAAATCCAGCTCTCTGCAGTAGAAGTGAGCTGAAGTATTTGAATTAAAATTAGAGCTTTCAGTCACCAGAGCTCCTTTTTCCAGATTATACTACAATTCAAATATTTTACTTCAGAAGAATCAACAGATGTTAATGCACATGAAGGGCAATTGTAATCTTCACCAGTACTGTTAGAATATTTATTTTTACTCACTACATTCGTTTATCCTGTGGTGGAAATGTCACACAAGCACTGTACCTGCTTTTGCAAAAAAAGATGATTCGTCATAGCAGCCTACTAATTTACTGAAACATGCTGCCTGAAGTACATCATTTGCAGCCATACGAATTTTCGCGACATATCCCAGCAGTGAGGTGTTTTTTGTTAAATTACTCTGAATTTTAGAAAGAAATGGTAGTAATGACTTATTAGTTTTGTTAATTACAAAGGAAGATTTGGGGGAGAAGGGTCGAAATATTGCAAGTCACCACAAACCAGCAGCAGCCTGCAGGGTTCACCCAAATTATCGTAGGTGGATCATCAGATTGCTCTACAGATGCCAAGTTACTGAGGTCCATTTTTATGGACTATAGAGGCACTTAAACATACCAACGTAACTTTAAAGGGTGAAAATTGTGTGTCAGAATTTGTTTTTAAAAAATATTCATGCATCAAATGTTTCTAAATGTGTGCCGCGTAAGTCTTTGTGGAGGGCTGTTTGGAATCTGTTCCTGTGATTAACAAAACAGCGATTTTCTAGTTTGCTAGAATGCGTGGGTGGTGGGGGGTTGAAATTAGATCACTACTTTCAAGGAATGGGTAGGAAAGGTGCAAGAGTTTGATTTATAGGAAAAAGGCTGCTGCCGCTTTCTCAGTAGATTTTGGTGGGGTTGTGGGTTGGTTTTTTTCTTTTTTTTCTTTTTTTTCTTTTTTTTCTTTTTTTTTTTTCTTTTTTTTTTCTTCAGCAAGATGCTATGAAAAAGTACACCTAATCTAAGAAGATCTGATTTGAATAGCCTGTCTGGTCCTTAGATAAGTTTATAATCCTGTTAATGTAACATTAAACAGGGCAAAGCCCTAGCTAAGATGATTGTGGTTTTTAAAGTGTTGTATATGTACTGTGTGTATATATATATATATATGGGGAAGCATGTTACAACTGCAAAGTGTAATTATTGTATCGTTATACAATATTCTGTCATGTTATCTTTACAGAGTCCACAGAGACATACTCACAGCATGTTCAGACTGTTGGCAGTACCACCACCACCAGTACAATACCAATCTGCAGATCCTCAGAAGAAGAAAAAAAAATTACAGTCATTAAAGCTCCACATTATGCAGGGATTGGCCCGGTGGATGAATCTGGAATCCCTACAGCAATTAGAACGGTAGGAAATTCTGGGGAATCTGTGTATGAACTCATACAATGAATTGATTGTTGTTAATGGGTTTTTCACATTCTTCTAGTCTTATATAATGTGGAATACATTGTGCGTAATCAGCGAGCTCATGAATATAATATTGTGTGTTGACGGAAAAGGAGAATGCTGATGGGAGCATAATTGGGCAACCTCATGTTTCTAGCTTTAATTAGAAGTAGCCAAAACTCTGTGTCTCTTTCTTGCTTCTCTTGTAGTTCTTGCCTTTTGGAGATATGAAGTAATTGTGTTTGTTTTGTTATTTCTAAAGTAAAGTTTATACATGCTATATATGTGTGTGCATACAAGTATACAGATAGACAGTGTGTGTGTGTATATAAAAATCTCATGTTTTGCGGTTTTGGGGGCAACGGTTCTTATGTCATCAGGGTAGTGTAGGAATGAATAGTTTTGTTGTGACAATGATCTAAGTGACCAGCATTTTCATAGAAATGCAATATATAATCATTTTCCGCCTTGAGTGGCATGTCAACGAATAGCGTGGAAGCCCTTTCATTGTGACTAGCCCAGTTTTGATCATCTGCCACTAGTCACTGCTTGAGTGGTCCCAGGATGCCGAACTGAAGAGTTTTGTTTTCACCATGCTAAAGCATTCTTTCCACTCTGCTGTCAGGGCAGCCTCTTCTGGCTGGTCCAGAGAGCACAGTGGCAGCTGCGCTGGCTCTGTAAGGAAGTGCTTACTGGCCTCCCCAGCCAGAGAAGAAGTGCTGTGCTAGACGGAGAAAGAGTAAGAAGAGTGGGAGCCAGGATGAAGGCAGCAGAGCCCTTGCAGGTGAAGTCTTTGTGAGGTGCAAGGATGTAGCAGCTGTTGGATGTATCCCCTCTGCTAATACTGATGTACGGGGCTGTGTTCTATTGCCCAGAACTGCTTCAATGGATTGGAAACTTAGGGGGAAAATCAGGAACTGATGGAGAAAAGCAGTAGGAAAAATTCAGAATAAGTGGTAAGATGGGGACAATTTTGATAAGAATGGGGGGAAACTATGGCATTTCTTGCTCTTTTTGACATAAAAAGTAATATGATCAGAATCTTTTAAAAATGAAGAAATTTCTTTGCAGCAATGCTCTAGCTTCCTACCCCATTTTTATGTAAATAGTCCCTATGCTTTATATAGGATAAAGTAGGGGGTTTTGTTCTTTTTTTTTTAATAGCAGATTGATCTAACAGGGTCCGTATCAGTTATATAAGATTATAACAGAAATCCCCCTGAAGTGTGCTTAACAGAGTTGGCAATCTGCCAGCGTGTATTTAACTTTTGGATTATATGGTCTGAGTCTCTCCGATTTTCTCCTAAAAAAAACATAATGAAATTTGAATTAGCACATTTTTTTCAGCTGAACTTGTTCTGGGTTTTGTCATGTTTTGATTTCAAAATATCCTGTAGCTTGTAAACTTATTATTATAGAAATCATTCTCACAATGAGATATATGAGTTAAAAGATTATGCTAGCGTGTGTATGTCTGTCTGTGTGTCTGTCTGTGTGTGTCTGTGTCTGTCTTGTGCTACTTTGTGTCCTTACTCTGCTTCCTTAGGACTTAGCTGAAAGTGAGATTGTTTTCAAGATACTGATTTGAGATTACGTTTTAAATGTGCACGAGTATATTTGATCCCCATGTATCCCAGTCACGTAAGAACAAAGCTGGTATAGTTACCAGCCAGAGACTCAAACATGCTGTACCTTGAAACCTCTCAGCAACGCAGTAGTATGCAGAAACGTGCAGAAGTGCTATAACTGCATTTCCCATGAACAGAAGAAGGTAGGATATGTCATTCGCTCTTTTTCTGAGGTCAGTGGGCAATCCAAATGGAAATCTCCCAGAAAGTTCAGCCTCGCTCCATCTGGAGAAAGAAAGAAGTCTTCAAATTAGTTGACTTTGTAATTCCATGCAGTATAAAAGTTTCTTATTCTTCCATCTTTATAAAAATGGCAACAGTCTATCAAAAAAAGCAGTAAATGCAGATTCATGGGCGATAGGTAACGTATGTGATGTTCCCAAACGCTATTGGTACTCAAAGGTAAGCTTATAAATAAGAACTTATTTATCTGTAAGGAAGTATCTGTATTCCAGATTTGGAGTGCTTTTCAGGAGTAGAGAGATTTTTCAAGCTGTGGTTATCTCCTCCAAGTCTGTTCTTCCTCTCAGAACATAGTTTGTGACAGCTGTTTAACCAAGGAAAGCAGAGCGATGTTCTCTTCTTCTTTTCCTGCAAACCCTCTCTGTCCAAAGCTGCTGAGAGGGGAAGGATTCCTGTACAGCTTTCCCATCTCTCAGAACCCCCGTGCCATGTTAGCATGTTCCTTCCATACCACTTGAGCTCCTGCCAGCTCTGGGAAGTGCAACTCTGAAGCCTGAAAATTCAGATCATTGTTAAGTTCTGCCACCATGCCAAGCCCTGCCCCAAAGATGCTGAAATTGCGAGGCATTAAAAAGGAAGTCTTTGAAAAGGGACGGTAAAATGCTGTTCACTCAGAAAAGCCTTCAGTCAAATGGCACCACCAGAGTTTACCACCAACAGGGTCACAGGAAAGGAAAAAACAGATTCATGGAAAGCAGTATGACTGCACTGTTTTAGACTAGCCAAAATGATTCCTTCATGTCTAATCATCAGAATCAATCTGTAGACTGAGAAGGCCTCTGTTTATGAAGAATGGAGGGGGGGAAAATCAAGTCCCACCAAATTTCTTTTCCATCCTTAGTGATGCAATATTTTAGCTTGAAAAAAACCACCACAGAAGGTCCACTGAAAGTCATACATGCCTCCTTTAATTGCATACTTTCTGATGGATTATTAGAATGCTTGCAGCGATTATGGGCTCTCCTAAGTACCAACTGCTGGTATTTCTTATGTCCTCTTCGTGCTGTTTGGCTGAGTGTTCATTCACGTATGGTGATACTGTGCTCCAACGTTTAATTGCAAGAACTATAATGTCTGCAAAGCAGGATGGCATCTGAATGGCTTCGTACATTGTGAATGCTGTTGATTCCTCAAAAAAACGTTGGTATGTGGGATTAGTGAATATAAATTGCAAAAAAAATACTTTAAAATAGGATTAGTTAAGGAATAGAATAAATCCATCTGGTTTATAATGGAAAGCCAAATTATTGTCTGAGGTTTTAAACCCCAAGGGTGGGGGTTGGCGGAAGAGATGATGAGAGAAGAGTGTTCAAATGTTCAGAAAGATTTTGGGAGACCACCTTCTCTGGTCGCATGAGAGCTTCTTCATACTTTATCTCTATGTGGAAGCCTCCTGTGCTTTTGTGGAGGACCTGACTCACCTGGCAAACAGATACCTACGTGCCTTTGTCCCTTGACAAGCAGTAGGGTTATGGAAGTAGTATTTATACGCTGTTTCCGTTCTGTTCATCTATCACTGATTTGAGCTCTGTTGGAAGACTCTTCTTGGCCCAGTACAATCAGAAAGGCAGTTGTGGTATCACGGGACCACTGCAATTTCTGCTGCTGTGGGAAATGAGGAGTACCGTGGAGGCTGTGGCTATCACCATGAAGTCCTGTAGACCTTCTGGACTTCCCTGTGAACTTTTGAACGTACATGATCTTGGAGCACCAAACAGCATACTTGATTCTGATCTAGCTAAATTATTCTTACCAGAGTTCTGCTAGTGTAGATGTTTAATGCCTTTAGGGAAACAACGTTAAAATGGTCCAAATCTGCTTCTGAATATATTCTCTTTGGCAGAAGTCAGGAATATGTTGGTAGGTGGGGGAAGGGACTGGATTGTGTTACAAAATTATATGTCTGTCATCTCTATCTTGCAAGCAGGTCTGGGTAAAAAGCAAACCTTCCACTTCAATTTCTTTCTTCTCCAGCAGATCCCAAATTCCTTCAATTGACTGTCAGCTCTTCTTTAGAGCAATTCTTTGTTGGTTTTAAATGTCATTTAGTAGCAATTTTATGAGAACTTATATTGATTCCTCAAAGTATGGGAGCATTTTCTACCTAGTCCCTTATAATAAGAGCTCACCATTGTTAACAAAAAAAGATTATGTACAGTAGCTGTAACAGGTATTTAGGGCAGAAGTGTGATTCATTCAAGATGGCACAGAGCCAGGTGAGCACGCTAAGTTCCCTCCGTTTTGTAGAGAAGAATTTGTGGATTTTCACTTTTCATGGTAAAGAGCAGTGGGCAGGGTGACTGCAGATTTAGTATTAGCTAATGCAAGGTAATGCACATCAAGAGGGGTCTTTTGAATTACCCCTGTGCACTATGAAATTTGAAGATAATTTTGTACATCTGCGCTAAAACTTTTGCTTTTCTGACTGCTGTGGAAAAAGTAAAATTTTAGGACCTAAGAAGGATAAAACTGAAAATGTTTGCCTTTGTGTTACCTCCTTTTCTGAAATACTGTCATCCTATCTCAAAGAAAATGGCAGCAAAAGAGAAAATCCAGAGGGATAAGAGATAAAAATGATAAGAAGCATGAGCAAATGTTGATATGAGGAGAGTTTGGGAACTTTGGGATTGCTTAGTTTACAAAAGTAAGGATAAGTTTAATGAGTGGTTATTGAAATGTATATTTTATTCACTTTTCTCAAAATAGAAAAATAAGTTAAGTTGTCCGGAAAGGGAATTTAAAATTGATAAAAGGAAGTACTGTTTGTTTAGAATCCAAACATTAACTCTTAAATATAACGTTATCTTACTTATTTTCTCAGAATTATTCCAAAGTTTTTCTGCATTATTTAACAATGAAATTTTGAAGATATAAGTTGGAAATTGCCAAGAGTTCAAAAAAACCTTTTCTTACACACTGGTAATTGTAGTTGCTGAGGCATTTGTATTTCCCTGTAATGTATCTAGCTTTAATCATTGTCCAGTATAGGGCACGAAGAAGGTACACTCTTGACCTGGCACTGACTCCTGTGTTCTAACAGTTGTACCCTCAAGATCAGAGTCCAAAACTGACTTGGTCTTCAGTGTCTTCCAGAACTTGTTACAGGAATTCCTAGATGAAAAGCATAAGTACACCTTTTGAAATAGATGGTACACCTTTTGAAATAGGTGGTATGAAAATGATTATATTAAATAGGGGATAAAACATAATAGACTTTGTATCCAAAGAACATTAAATGTCTGATTGCATCTGTACACACAGGTATTTTTAGTTCTTTGTTAATTATTAAAAACTTTATTTTATTTAGACAGTTGACAGGCCGAAGGATTGGTACAAGACAATGTTCAAGCAAATCCATATGGTTCATAAGCCTGGTAAGTATGCTTTTGTCTTTGCTGGGTGGTTCTCAGTGGCATTAAAAGCTGTAGTGTTTTGCATTTTGATTTGTCTGCTGTGTGAAAACAGAAGTGTTTATCAAGTGTCAGGTAATGAATCAAATCAAACGGGTAAATTCAATGACAGATTTTACTGCAGAGCACGCTATTTTCCTCTGCTAAAGGCTGAAAATCTCTAATGAGTTTGTTTTCTTACTAAAGCTAAATAAAACCTGAAGCGATTAGGATAGGTGTGCAGCCTGTATGATTCCGTGTCACTGGGGAACTCATGAAGTGATCCTTATCTCCACTTTAAGGGTTAAGAAATTGGCCACTGTACATCTCCTACCATACCAGCTTTCTTTTGGAGAGCTCATGTGTTAGAACAGCATGTGCTAGTAAACAGACTGTTTTAAGGATACGCTTTCTGTCTGAATTGCATTTTTTTTATAGAATGTCTTATTTGGTTTTGCTGAAATGGAGCTTTGGTGTCATCGCTAGTGTTAAATGTCCTTTATCATATCAAGATTGTCCACCAAGGATGCCAAGAAACTGTATAAATGGCAATGATGCTCATTAGACCTCTGGAAGGAAAGAGACTATTCATCTGAAGTAGAGCTTTGCATTCAGTATGGTCACACAATGTTAGTGGGAGAATAAAAAATGTAAGCAGGGAAATTAGGGAAATTTTGGCTTACAAGATCTATGTTGAGCACTGATCACATAGTAGATATTTGAGGATGCTTTTTGTGATAGGAACAATAATGTAGTAGTTTCTTGTAGAGGAGAGCTGGCAAAAGGAAGAAATTGAGCTTGGGGAAGGGAGGAGAACAGACAAAAAGCTCTAATTTGTGATTCGGTGCCAACAGTAAGGACACAATGTGGATGGCGTGACCAGAAGATACCATTTTACCGATAAGGTGGTGGGATGGTAAAAATAGGCTATGGTAAGTATAATGGGAAGAGAATCTTCACAAAAGACCTGTGAGATGAGGAAAAGAAATATGGGGCTGATCGCCTACCAATCATTGTTTGTATTTGCAAAAACAAAGCTGCATGGCTGTGATAAACTGGCATGTATTGCACTACTGTAACATGTGTATTTCTTTTTATAGATGATGACACAGACGTGTATAATGCTGCATATGCATACGGTACTGGTAGGAATTATTCCCTCACTTCAAAATGAGTCTTTTGTTAATGTCAGCAAGTAATGGGGTAGTTAACTATTCATGCTTGCTTTTATAATGCTTATATAAACACTTTTTATCATCTTGTTTGATCTCAGTTGGTGTTTTTTCCATGCCTTTTTCACCAACTGAAACAAACTTTAATTTTGGTTTCATTCTTGCCACTGAAATGAATTGCAGCTGTGGGCCTCTTACTGCAGATGGAATACACTGTAATGCTGTAGTTTCTTGATTACCTTGCATTTATTTTCAGTAGTGATTGTGAGTAACACAGCCTTTCCTTATAAAAATGAAAAGGGAACTATGCTGTTCTGCTCTAATGCTAATTACTGACATGGGAAGACAAAAAGGTTGTAGTGAAAACACCTCTTAAAATATGCAGTAAGAGTGCCTAATAAAGATGATTCTGTGTTACGATCTACGAGTTTTTGCTGTAGGCACTGGTGTTGATATTTAGCTGCAAGAAAGATGTATTCATCTAATAAATATAATTATGTCTTTCAGAAGATTATAACCATGTGGTAGAATTATTTACAAAACCAAAAATGGAAGTGTGAATAGACCACATGTGCAAAAAATCCATAGTGCCTTGTGCAAAAATGCCATTCGAAATTCTTCTATTTCGGTGTTTGTTGCGTTCAACATGCTCTCATGCCTTTTTTTGTACTGTTGAGAGCATTTGTTGTGGGTCAGTTGTTTGCGATCTGTTTGGACTCTTGTGATCCTCTTCAAGTTATCTTACTGCCTAGTTGTCCCAGAGTAACTAATTATTAAAACAATGGAAAAATGCATTTCTGCCTCTTCACTTCCCTCTGAACACAGAACAACTGAGAGGCAGGATGAGCCTGGGGATTAATTACAGCTGTCATTAACAGCTCTGATAGACTTATATACAGCCATTAACTTCTCCCCTCCTCAAATTAATCATTAATTTATTTTAATTATACTGCACTTTTTCTATGTGTTTGTAGTTTTACAGAGAAATATATAAAAAGTATTCTAATGAGCTATATAGTATACAGCAATGTAGTTTTAGAAAATGCATTTACACATTTTTGTAACCTTGCAGCTCTGTTGAGCTACTCTGAGTTCTTGTAGCTTTCCATGTTGTGTTTTATTAACACTCATGCTGTGAATATTTCTGGGTTTGTTTTATATTAGGTAGCTACAGTCCATCCTTCTCTGCTCAGGCACACCCAGCTGCAAAGACACAGACATACAGACCATTGTCTAAAAGCGCTTCTGACAGTAGCTCTGATGCCTTTAAGGTCTCATCCCCTTTACCACCTCCACATGTGCCACCTCCAGCACCACCACATCGTCTGAGGGAAAGGTCTATACCAGAAAAGTAAGTTAGCGTATTTTCAAAAAGTGTTTTTGGTATGTACAGTAACCCAATTACAGGATATCACAAAGGATAAAATAACAGCTGTAGAATAATATGACTTTGAGGACTTTATTCAAGGGACAGTCAAGCAATGAGGGCGAATCTTCATCAGTAGTGTGGGCATCATGCATGGTGCTACCATTTCTTCAACATGCTAAAGAAGTGTTTATTCCTACAAGTGATACCACCATGAGCATTTAAAGATTTTCATTCTCATTAGCAGGATTGTCCTGCTTGTTGTATTTCAGAACAATCTGTGCTCTAGCAGCTGTTTTGACTAGTTAGTCTGTGAGTAGGAAAGGCTATTTATGATACCCAGCAGCAAAGAGGAAAGGATCTAAAAGATGCTGTAATTGAAATTTGAGGAAGGGCAAAACTGTAAGCATGTACCATTCAATGCCTGTTTCCCCAGAGCTCAAAAGTGCTTTATATCCCCATTTTTTCAATCTCTATCTCCATTGTTGTAGACCTGGAAGGCGTTTACAGATTAAAGGGGTATTTCAGATTTCTCACGGTTTTCCAGCTTCAAACTTGCTGCACAAAACCAGGTCCCAGCGGTTAGAGTCCTGTCCGAAAGATCAATACTTAATAACTCAGGGAAGAAATGCTTATCCTTCTGATAAAACCATGCAAAGTGCCCTGCACGCAAACTCTGTAGACTCTTCAGCATACCTGTAGCTACTACCTCAAACAAAAAGCTTTTTTGTTAATGTTTACATTCTTGAATACTACATGTTAATGTAATATTATGATGTTATGCATTTTTGTATTTATATTTATAAGTGTGTGTGTGTATGTACGTATATATTTTATATGTGAGAAGGGTCGTTTTCCATTTACGGCTGCGTACCCACCTCTCTTGGTTACACTCAAGCAACGAAACAGAATTTGTCCATTTTTGTCAGCTTGAGCGTCGTAAATTTTTTTGTATGTCAAAATGTAATGGTATTAAGCGGTTTCAAATAACTTGCAGTTTGCATAAAACATTAGGAGAAAAGACCATACTAAGTGTTTAAAGATAAGACTATGACCATGGCTTTTTGAAAAATTCATAGGTAGTGGCAATCCAAAAGGTAATCCAGCAGGTACACATACTGCAGAGTAAAAAGGTTGCTCAGTAGTTACTGATTTTGGCTCCTCCTGTCGCTGAGGGCAAGTTGAGAAGAGGAAATGCTAGGGGTAAGAGTTCGGCTACCTCCTCAGGGTCGTGACGTTAGAATTGTGTTAGCAAGTCATACAGAAGTGCAGATTTTGTTAGCAAGGCACCAAAATGTGGATCTGCTTAGCTTTGATCTCTGAAGTGATGTGAAACTGAGGCCGGTTGCAGTTCCTTTTGCCGAGCTTGAAAATAACTGCTGCAGCACCGAATTTGAATGCTGAGCCTCTGCTTTTAATCTCCTGCTTCAACAGACAGGCAGTGGAAATCTCTGTTCTCCAGGCCAGGGGACGCCAAACATGTTAGTTATGCTTTGCCTGCTGCTGACAGCTATAGCTCGTCAATCTTTTCCTGCCATTGGGAGATTCTTTTTTTAATTGCCTATAAAGCCTGAGTATTTAAAATCTCACATAAGAGGCTTAGGTCCCCGTGTATCACAGTTTCATAGCTGGGAGGTAAGATACGGTTTACATTAACAGTTAGACTCCAAAATATATTCCGTAAGGGATTACAGGCTGAATGCTGTAAATTAGGTGAACTTGAGTGTGAATCAGAATTTCAGTAGCATGCTTTTTTCTTCAGTGACTTGCAGTATAATACAACTTGATCACAACATTGCGATTTTCCTGTTCGTTCTCAAGAAATACAACCTTTTCTGCTCTGAAATATTTTTTTTCCTCAGTGAAAATAAACAATAGAGCCATGTAGACTACTTCATTTGAAATGTAGGGCATTTTATAAATAGAAGTGTCCCAGAACTGGCACTCACAAACGTACTGTAAACAAAAGCTACCCCATAGATTTTTTTAAGGCACGTGATAATGTGCCTTGATATGTCAGGTCACATCAAACCGAGTCGCATCGGAAAGGCTGATAGAAGCAACAGAATTTAATCAGTGTATGCTCTTTCTTATTGTAAATACAGGCAATAGCTGGTAGGATTTCCTCTTTCCTTTCCCCTATTCTTTGAGATACTAGCTGGTCATTGTACACAGAGCTAAGCAAAAAGATGCGTGAGCTACAGTTTTTCAAATGCATCATAGGTGGAGACTACAAAAACTGCCATGAAAAGATAGTGTTCACTGTGATAGTAACTAGCTAACTATCCCCAAAAAATGTATTGGTAGCTATTAATATAATATGGTAAATGTCTGAAAAAATGTGGTAGTAGAGGTTACTCTTTATTCTTGCCAACTGCCAAATTCTTGTTCTGGTTTACCTATTGGCATTTCCAAGGAAAGAGTATACTGCTCACAAGGATATGCAGGAACAGTCCTACTACAGATCAGGGTAAAGAGCATCTCTTAGATTTTCACACTGTCTTTTAAAATAATTTCGTTGGGTTTTGTCTCAGAAAATTTTTTTAACTTTTTCAGTACGGACTTAATGTTGTATTGGGTGATGACAAAAATATCTACCACTTGCCTGTATTAGTATAGTGCATAAAACAAAACACAGTAAATTTGCAATTGAGAAGCATGTCTAGGTATTTTGATAGTATGTCAGGGGAGTTTTTAAACTGGTCTGCTGGTTATAACAAAAGTGTGAGTGATCACATAGGCTGGACATCTCTAGTATTTTTCCTGCTGTAGTGTATATACCTGCTGTAAACAGGTTAAGATGATACAGTGGTTAAAATATTGGGATGCTATGCCAGACATTTCACAACTTGAATCTGGAAAGAGAAACCATGCTGAAATTAATTTGCTTTTACGTATTTCTCTTGCACAGAGCTGTAAAGTAGATGATGATGATGACAGGAAATTAACTAAATTGCTCTTATTTGTTGTTTAGAAATGACTGGGATCCCCCTGACAGAAAGGTAGATACCCGCAAGTTCCGTTCTGAACCAAGAAGTATTTTTGAATATGAGCCAGGAAAGTCGTCAATCCTTGAACATGAAAGACCGGTAAGACACATAAGTGAAAGGGGTAATACAGTAAGAGGTTTGGTGGGAGTCATCTTTTTATCGTTTACTACTGATCATAACCACTTGGATGAATACTGAAGGTCCTTTTTCAAATATTTTGCAGCAGTTTGTCTGCACTCTTTCTGATGGTTGTGTTGGAAATGCGGCTTTGGCTTATTTGCTAAAGCGAGATCTTGTGGTATTTCCAAGAAATTAGACCACCATTGTGCAAACCTAATGGATGATGAGTAGAACTGTGAATTAGTGGTAACTGCTTTTTCTCATTGGCGTGCATCTCCAGCACTCATTTCCAGTAGTATTAACAGCACGTATGATATCTGAATAATCAATGCATAAAAGTCAACTATTTGTATTTCTAGGATGTGCCTGATTGTACATCTAAGGAAATTTTGGTCAAATACTGGTCAAGTTGCTCAGAGGGGCTGTAGATTCTCCATTTCTGGAGATCTTCAAGACTCACCTGGACACAGCCCTGAGCAACCTGATCTGACCAGACCTGCTTTTAGCAGGTGGTTGGACTAGAGGACCTCTGGAGGTCCTTTCCAGCCTCACTTACTCTGTGATTACTGAGTGTACATTAACATGTAATTAGAAGTCTTTATTCCTGCTCTCTGAATAATGATTGCAATTGTGGAGTTTGTCACAAGCGTGTCTGATAAAGCTATGCTTAATGCATGCAAAATGACCATTAACGGAAGTTCTCATTTGCTGAAAGATGCATTTACTCAGCCTTTCTAATTTACCTTTGTGCTTTCTCAGTACTTTCTTATTTTAGAGACACTGTTACGTGTCAGTGGCAATATTTTCTTTTCTTGGTCTTTCACTTTGAGGTTGAAATGGTTGAGGGAGTCCAGTTTTAAAGAAGGGGGTTATGTAATCAATACTGGATTATTATTTGCTTTTGTATTACTGTATTACATAATTCTTCACAGAATTTATTTCACTAATTTAAAATAAATTAAGCAAATAATGGAAATCCAGAATATGTAGTATGTCAACAGTGTGAAACACCTGTACTAAGAACCTTTCCCTTGTGTTTTTCTGGTCTTTGCAGGAATATAATTTTCATTAGCCAGAAAAAAGCTATAATATGAAATTAAGTTCTTGCAGAACTCATCCATTTTTCAAAACGAAAACTGCCATTTCTGTAGGAACTGTTAATTAAACAATAGAATTAAATGGAATTTAGTATTTGTTGTGAAGATGAACCTAACAATTTTATTTCAAAGGTAATGACATCTGTTCTGAGCACTTTCTTCACTGCTGTGGTTGCATTATACACACCGAGGTCATTTACTAGCCTTCCCAGTGCCAAAGAATAATAGCAGATTCAAATCAAGAAAATGTCAGTGATGTTTCAAGAAAAGCCTCGCTTTTCTAATAAATTTACATTTTCTATTAATGTAATGTGAAAAAACTAATTCATATAGCAATTGCAGTGCTGATGAAGTGTCACAGGTGTCATTTTTAATTTTAGCAAACTAATCAAATGACAAAAAAAGCAAACTTTGCTGACTCTTCCTGAATCCTTCTTTTTTTTACCTTGCTTATGCATTTTATTTTTTATGTTCTCAATCAAGAGTTTGGATTTTGAGCTTTGTTTGGTCATTAAAATATTTTTATGCAGAAAAGCCTTTAGGTTGTATTTACTGAGCTGAAGCTTAGACTAGAAGTTTAGACTTAGCTGATGTAAATACAAGGAAACATCTTTTTGCTGAATACATTTTAAAAGCTGTGGAAATAATTTTTGCAGACAGAATGGAGAGGTATTTTATGTATGTATGAATCAGCTGTAAATATTGGAAAACAGGAATTAATGTAGAATATCAAGAGATGAAAGCTGTGCTGACACTAGTGTAACATTATTAACTGATATAAAAATAGTTGAAGTGAGCTATGACATTATATCAGTCTGGAATTTCTGCTGTTGATAAAGGTGATGTTTAGCTTTATGTATTTAGATACATCCTTTGGACCGTGTTACAAAAAGAAAAAGATTTTCTATCACTAAAGCATTTGCTTTCCTTGTTTTCCTGGAATGGGTTATGGAAGGCAGAACTCATGACTTCTATCAGCAGCAGAGTAGGTCATAAGATTTTTCCATGTGTGTAGAAAAACCAAACATCTGAAAAGAATGCGTAAGTTCCAAATTCAGATGAGAACGCTAAATTTTCAGCTGTGTCAGTATTTCATAAGTTATCTCTTTCATCTTGATAATCTCTAAAGATTTGGTTTTTAATGTCTGAAAAATTGTTCTCATGGTACTGGAAGAAAATACTAATCAAAATATGGAAAATAAATATGATTCATTAATATTGTAAAAGATGGACATTTATAGCATCTGAACTAGAAATTCTTACTTTATTAGTTTGCCAAAACCAAAAAAGTCAAAGGGGATTTCTCCAACACTCCAAATCTTAATTTTTTTTCTGAAGTCTCATCATTCCCATGTCTACAGGATTGCATTTTTGATGGAAAAATGATCGGGGGGGGGGGGAAAGAATTTTTACAGCTACCGTATATGATAATAAACAGGGCAGATGAGGTTAGAAAGAAACATTCCCGTTATTGATGTAGGTACTACATTGGAACCGGTTGTGATTAATGTGGAGATTGTAAACATGGGGAGAATATAATAAAATGAGATTCAGTGTGAAACTAACATTTAGTGGGAAATACTATTCAGCAGATCCTGGTTCAGTAAGTCAAAAGAATATAAGAAGTACACTTTAAAACTTTAAAAAAAATTCTTCACAATAAACATTAAATGGAAAGATTGGTTAGGGATAGATGATTATCTTTGTTAGGGATGTAGGAAGATGAGTGTGATTTCAAGCTGCAGTATCACATAGCAGTCTTCTGTCACGAAACAGGAGATTAATGGTTTTTTGCTTGTAATTTGAACTTGTAAGAGTGTAAAACGTAACAGAAAGGAGGGGCTTGGGATTGGGCCTTTGAGATTACAACTAAAAGTAAAGTGACATTAAGCTGTTGAATAGTCTTCCAAGCAACGATGCGGCAGTTCCTTTTTTTCTTGTTTCTATAAGCCCATAAAACATTACCATTTCTTCAATAACACAGCACTTGATCAGGTGGTACATAAGTTGTTCTGATGTATGTTCCCATCTCCGATGTCTGTAATTCAATAAAAGGCTCTTTTTCTCTAATATCATCTGGAACATGAATTTGTTTCCTAAAATGGATGTTTACTTTCGGTGTAAAATAAATTGTACTGTAATAATTTAATTTTACTTGTATGAATATGAAGTTAGATTTTTATTCTTTGCTACTTTCAACCTAATATGTGTGAAGTAATTTGTTCATGCATATACATTTTTCTATTTCTGCAGTGAAGCAAGTTAGGAAAAATCTTAGTTTGCTGTAAAGAAAGACTGTAAAATTGGTACAAGCAATATTTTATTTTCATTAGGTGTTTTAGTCTAAGCATGAATGTGCACATGTGCTAGTCAGATAAAACTTGTCAGGTTAAAGTTTAGTTCTAGATGTTTTTATCTATCATCAGTATACAAATGCTCTACTGAGTTTGTATGCAAGAGGATTTAATGATCAGAATAAATGAAAAAAAATTATTATTTTGTCAAATACCAGAAATGGACTGAGCTTGCACCATGATGTATGTCTGTTGGGTTTGAGGTTTTTGGTTTTCTTACTGTAGTGGAGAATTGTGATTTTCTTTAGAATATGCAGGTTCAGTTGCCTTTGACATCTCAGGCTGGTTATCAGAATATTCTGCTCAGTGTTGGCTGAGTTACTTGAGTAACACTTTGTCAACTAAAAAATACTGTCTGTGTGTTTTAAAAAGAAATCAGAAATTCTACATATAGGTATGTTTTGATATGACATTAAAAAATACGTCTTCTCATAGATACAGAGAGACGAAGTCAATCTGGTAGTGGACTTGGAGCTACAACAGCTGTTTAAAAGTAGGCAAAAAGAAAAAAGGAGAAGATAAGGCAAACTCTTCAGAGCTAATAAAATGCCAAAGCCAAATTTACAACAGACTTGTCAGTACGTTGTTCCAAAGGGGCTTCATTATGGTGTCTGAACTTGCAAATGCAAAATACCAATTTGACCATGCAGTTCGTGTAAGAACCATTTAACTCACCAGTTTAAGTACACACTTTTGATTATTGCCTGTGAATGTCTACTTGTGTGTATCAAATCAAGCACGAGCAAAGCTGCTTGCAACTCTATAGAAGTAGTTTTTTAAAACGACAATGCTGTTTCGTAGTCGAGTATGTCGATGCAGCGCCGTGTTGACCATCTGATGCAAATGGCAGAAAGAGTGAAGTTACTTACTGGTCTTTCGCATTACTTGGAAATATACTACTAATGTTACTAAATGACTAGGTGAAGGATAGAGTGTAGGAGCATGACTAAATGGTTTGACTAACAAATCAAAAAAAGGGAATTAGGTGCTTTTACCTTCTGTTCAAGCAGTTTGGGAGATACTGTGTGAGACTGAGCCAAGTTCAATTTTTTTTTTAAGTCAAAATTATTTGGTCCTTTGAAGTCTCTTAGAGGGGGAGATAGTAGAAAAACGTCCATCAGGAAAATCAGATCTGAAAGCCAAGTGGAATCAGTTGCCTGTGTGGTGATCTGGTAGCCCGGGGATGCAGAGGCATCTCCAGAACGGCCGGGCAGCAGTGCTCAGTTTCTTTCAGTTTGCTGCCCTCTGCGGTTCAAGCTGTAAGTAGAAGTGGGACTTGTGTGCATGGAGTTAGAGCTTTACGTGCTTTCTCCTGTTCTCATTTTATTGGCACTCTGCCACACGAGGAGAAAGCAGAAACTTAGAAACTACATAAAAATGCACTGTTTCGAGCATTTTCTTTACAAGCAGAAGCGCAGGGGGGTTAAGCTTTCTGCTAATTGCAAGGATATTTGAAAATAAAATGGGAGCCAGCTCCCGTTCTCATTTTTATCTCCTTGACGAGCTGGGTGGAAGCGCAGCTGCTCTGATGGTGTGTTCTGGTGCCCTGCAAGAAGGGACACAGGTCTGTCAGTGTGTGTGGGGGGGCTGCTGCCATCTGGGGGGCCTTGAGGCTGACAAGGCTGATGCTCACTGCCCAAGCAGGTACTGTCAGTACGCCTGGATTTGTAGTGCCAACAGCTCCACAGTTGCAACACCATGGATCCATTTCAAGGGAGTTATTCATTTATTTTGTTTGTTTAATGTGGACGCACCCAATTGTAGCTATTTCTGTGAAAATTAAGTCATTGGTATAATACAACTGTGAAAATGTGCTATAAATACTTCAACATAATGTAACTTAGTTTGGAGAAATAGTGAAAACGCAATTGTTTAGTCTTGTCTTTCAGATTATCCAGATCTAAATTGTGGAAATTTTGTTCAGGTAAACAAAAAAACTCGTGAATATGCCAGTCATTCTCTGTAATGGGAATCAAGCTGATACAGAATGAAGTTATCTTCGGCATTGTGAATCTGTCGTTTTTGCCCTCATGCCTCCATCTCTTGGTAGAACAGAACCAGATGTTTTTTCTTAAATCAGCTGTAGGCTCTACTAAGATCCCAAATCTTTTTTGGTCAGTTCATGGAGCTAATTTCAGTGGTGTTTTTCTACTGAAGGCTTTGGTATGTATAGCTGAGTTGAAACAGTTGCCAGTAGTAGTGCTGAGTTAGGGCTGTGGATGGTGGAAATACGAGGGCAAAACTCCAGAGCAGCTTTACTTTCTAACCCTGCCATGGAGCACAGCGAGTTGTTCGCCACTGACATTCACTTCCCACTCTGTTCACAGGATTAATACTTCCCTTATTGAAAGGGAAGTGTAATTTATCTTCACATTGTGAAGATAAATCTCGAACACACAGTTGGAGTCCAGATATTTCGTGAACAGCTCATGCATATTTGAGCAGCGAGGTGGTTCAAAAGGGTTGTTAACCTTTCAGTAGAGCAAAGTTGGCAGTCTGTTCCAGTAAAGTAACATCAAAAGCAGCAAGAAAAGTGCCGTAAGATGTTTATAATCACCTGAAATGGTCAAGAGCATGGTGTTATCTCTTGCAGAAGACAGGAATAGCTGGATGCGATTGCTCTGGTGTATTGGTGACGGCTCGACTCAGGAGGAAAAGGTGTTACATACTTAATCACCAGTATCATTCTTTATGCAGGACCCTGTCGTCGTCTTTGAGGATTGCTTTCTAGGTCACACCATAATTACTGTCTATGCTCTGAGAACTACAGCTGTGGCAGACCAAATTTTACATTCAGAAATATCTTTAACAAGAGGCTTTCTCTGTTTCAGAGATCTTTAAGCCAACAGTTCACTGTAATTCTGTGCTGCGTGACAGCTTACATCAGACTGTACAAAGGAACTGGAGCTATTTAGAAAATAATTAATGCAGCCCAGTTTATGGTTGGTTAGCTATCCCACTGGGAGCTCTACTGTTTTGCGCTGTCATGTTTTCATGCTACTTGAATAAATCTGTCAATTATTTTTCTGTTCATTGAAGAATTTTCTTAATGCTATCTTCAATTGCTACTTTATCCCTTTGCTGTGAGAATTCTCAGATGAAAACAATGTATTTCACTGTGGAAAAAAATGCTTCATTACATCAAGTGGGAGATAAAGCATTACAAAATACTGCTAAAACAAATATTATGGAATGTATCATTTTTTGTTCCCTATTGTTTGACCATAGGATTTAAAATATACCAGTTCCATTGCATATGCTGAAGTGGCTTTTTGATATAGTTATGCCTGCATGATGCATCTCTTATCTCTGCTCAGCGCTTGCTTCAAGACAGCAAGATCCAGAATTAACATGCTTTGTGAGAAGACAAGGAATGACTAAAAGCAGTACTGATAAAGTAATGTCTTTATTGCTGATCAGGTGGGCACTTTCTTGCCTATGCTGAAGATTACAATCATTTAAACCATCTTCTTAAAAAGGAATCTTTAGTATTAGCATTAAATGTACTTATGTAATAGAGTGATGTTTACAGAAATGGTCTAAGAGCCCTCATAGCTTTAAAAGAGTAATTCTAAAATGTTTAACATCTTCCAGTCATTGGGAAGAACAGCAACAAAAAGAAAAGTATTAAAGCTACCGGTCAGTGACAGCTCTTGGACAAGAATATTCTGTCTTAAATACCATCTTCATTCTTTGATTTTACTCCATTCCTTTCCCCATACTTGTTTTGTGTTCGTGTGTGTGTGTGTGTGTTGTTGAAGTGACATGGCATTTCTAGCACTTGGCTCAGTGTGTGCCTTTTCCTTCCCTTTTCCTTCACAACTGCTCCAGACTGATCGCATAAACCCAGATGACATAGATTTAGAAAACGAACCCTGGTATAAATTCTTTTCAGAACTGGAGTTTGGACATCCGGTAAGTGAGGACAGAATATTAATATTTAAACATTAGGATATTTATTTATTTTTTATAATGAGGAATTTACAAATTACCAAATTCAGCAAATACATGCCAGTAAAGCTAATATGATTTTTTTTAAAAAAGGTCAATAAAGTGATCTCACACATATAATTGGGTTTTTTTCAAGTGGCCTTTAACTTGCCAGAGTCGTGGCTTTAATAGCTTTAATACAGACTACATATTAGACACATAGTAGTGTGCAAATATTTAAGAACCACACAAATTGGATGTTAAACAGGCATGTTTGCTAGTCTCCCTAAGTCTTTTGCGTTTGGCTGGATTATTTTTGAACAATCTTTCAGAGCAGAAAAACATGTCAGTTTGCATTAGGGATGCTAAGTTACAAATCACATATTTTACTTGGAGGAATGTGTCTACATTTAAATGCATGCAGCCATATACAAATCTCTTATGGCAGTAAATAGTGATATTTTTTTCCTGTTTTCCCTCTCTTATATGCATACATGCAGAATATGTATTTTGTACCTGAACATAGAGATATGGGTTTGCTTATTTTCAAGCTGGACACCTGCCTGAACAGACAGGCTTCAGTTCTGCTCCCATTTTCACAAACCGGCAGGTCCAAAAAAAGGACTCAGGCAAACAGATGCTACCTTAGTCCTACTGCAAGCATTTACATTTAAAATTATAAACTTGGAAAGCTCCATGTGGTTGAAGCACCTGAATGTTGGCGATATCTCAGTTTGTCACCTTTAGTTGCCTAGGCACTTGCAATACTTCTGCAAAATACCACCGGCTTAATTAAATGTGAGCACCAAAAGCTGTTCGTTTGTGTTATACAAGGATAAAACAGCGACATTGTCCTTGAAGCAAGACTGAGGACTAGGTTTAGCTTCCTCCCTGCACAGTGTGTGCCTTAATGACTAGGTTGGAGATGCACCTGCTCTTGCTTTTGCACACACCCTCTGCGGCTACATGGAGCTCAAATTCCTTCCCGTACCCTCTGACATCCTTAGGGAAGAGGATAGCGAATGCCTTCCTCCTGGAGGAATGCCTAACACGGCGGTTAGAGTACTTTCCGGATGGGAGTTCAGATCCCCTCAGAAAAAGGAGGGGGGTAAACCCAAGCATTCCCTCGGTCTGGTAAAATATTCTCATAGCTTCCCAGGATCCTGCGGAGCTCGAGGGGGGAAAAACAAAAGTCCTTGCCCCGGAGAAGGAAATCCCAAATAGGCATGGCATTTGAGCTTGAGAGGATTAGGATTGAAAACATTCCCATTCTTGCATTTCCCTGTTAGTTAGCGGTTCTCTGGAGGCCCCCCTCAGCATGCTAATTACTGACACCCCTCAGCACGCTAATTACCGACGTGCTGGGCTACACGAGGAGCCCGAGGAACTTGGGGCAGGGCCCTGGAGGGCGGTGTGGGAGCCCGGTGCCTTAGGCCCTTGGGGTAGCAGCCATAGGCCAGGGTCAGAACTGCCAGCTGCTATGTCAGAGCAGAAAAGAAAGCAAACCACATACCTTTTTGTTTGTTTGTTTTTAACTTTACTTTTTTAATCATAATATTTCAAAATATAACTCATTGGATACCACCTGAAAAAAATTTTTTTCAAATATATTTGGGTTTCATTTGTTGTCCGGTG
The DNA here is from genome assembly GCF_963210335.1 of Falco punctatus. Lineage (NCBI taxonomy): Eukaryota > Metazoa > Chordata > Aves > Falconiformes > Falconidae > Falco > Falco punctatus. The sequence goes on along the minus strand of NC_137580.1, from coordinate 4,861,647 downwards.
GTCTATAATATATCATGTTTTCACTGATTACCTTTTATGTCCTTTTATCTAGCCATTCAAGCTGTTTTGTCATTCCTCCTTCTAGGTGGGCAGAAACAGTCCAGATATATTCTTCTGATGAACTGTGTGTCAACAATACTTTACTGATAATGATAACGTGAGAATAGTATTTTCTGTAAGAGAAAATATGTTGAGATTTCCCCAGCAGAACATAACTGTGGTGCTTTACAGTCTTCTGTCTCAGTATTAAAAACTGCTAGTATTGATTCAGCCATTCCGGTTGTAAATTTTACCACCTAAAGTTACTAACATTTTATTAAGATGCTTATAATTGAAAAAATATTGCAACACATTCTTCCTTCCATTCTACCCATGTGTGTCACTCTTTGTATCTGACGTTGTCAACATTTAGTTTCTAACTGTGTCACCTTCTCCACATGTTTCATTCCTTGCTGCCATTGATTCTACTCCATTTCATCTCTACACTTCTGCTTTTATGATGCAGCCACCTAAAAAGCTTTTGGACTATGTTCGAGACACTTCTTCTGGTGTTTCCAATGAGGTAAATGAATGATTCTTGTTCAGATGATTCTCTTGGGAAGAAGGGTTGGAGTGCTCACCATTTATGTCTCAAGTTTGTTAAAATTTAGTGGTTTCATTCTGATAGCTATGAGACGTTTCTAATTCACAATCACTGTATCTTTGTCTTCATATCTTTCCAGATCACTAGTGCATTTGGAGGTTGATCTTATTGTCCTAGGAACTGTGAGTCCTTATCCCCAAAACTTCTCAGAGATTAACACTCAGAATTACACACAGCCCATTTCTCTAACTCTTTGACAAATTCCCACGTCTTCAGAGTTGGGCAGGTGCATTGCACAATTAATACATCAGCACAGTAGTATTTTTTATTAAAACAGTTGACTGCAAATTCTTCGTGTCAAGTGAAAGCCTTTTGGCTAAGCTATCATTTCACCAATTAAGTATTTATGACTAAGGTTGCTAATCAGGTAAAACAGCAATTAATAATCCTGTTGCAAATTTATGACTGCAGGATTGACAGTCACTGTCATTACTCTGAACAGAATGCATCAGGATCAGGTAGTGGGCTGTCATTGCCCTGCTCTGAGTGGGAGAGATCCAGGCTTTCATTCCTTCTCCCCTCCCTCCCCATTTTTAGAGCATTAGGGCAAAAGTCAGTGATTCCTGTAACGACAGCTTTACTTCATTCATATTCATGATTCACTTTCATCTTCCGTAGTCTCCAAAAATTAAGTGAAAATTGTGGCCTTGAATTGTTGACTGTTTGCAAGTTATTCTGCTTTAGGTTTGAGCTCTGTAAGTCTGGGAAAACCTCATGATTGTGAAATTTGGGCCCAGTTCTCTGAGACAATAAGTTTCTAGGCCTTCACTAATGCTTGGTAGTACTCTATTGAGGAAGACAATTTAATACTAGCATGATTACTTGAAATCTTACTGTGTTCAATAGCTCTCGGCAAAATGACTGTTAAGTAAAACTGGGGTTTTTTCTTGGTTTAATTTACAAAGACATTTATTTTTAGACTTTAAAAATCTTTGAATATAATAAATCATATTCACAGTCTAAGTAAATTTAATACTCGGGGGGGCGGGGGTATTCAAAAGAATTTGTTGATGTATTAGAACCATCGTGCAAACAAGCCTGTTTGTTTGTTTACAACTTTTGTCTACTTTTCCTAACTTCATTTTCAGTCACCATTAAAGCCTTGATGCATGAAAAAGGCGAGAATATTGGCTTAATTGTAAATGTATCTCTGGTTTTTTTGAGTAGAACCAAATCAAAGTATTTAAGAAAGTCTGTATTTGGTAGGTTTGGGGTATTTGTATTTGGGGTGGTTGTCTCCAATATTTAATTATTTTTGTCAGGCAGCCTTTATCCATATAGGGCAGTGTTGAATATTCTGGAAGATGCCTAATTAGCTTTGGAGATTGGGGAGTGGGGGAGATGTGTTCTGTTGGGCTGCTGGAAGTGGCTTGGAGGGATCGTGGGTCAGTAAATGCCCAAGAGGTGACAGGACAACTACAGCCAGTGGTACCCACTCTTGGCAGTAAAAACCAACCCCAGCCACTGTTTGCTTTCCCCTGTATGTCATATCTGTGTGGCTCTACCTGTGGGTAGAGGGTATAAACTCCACATAGCCTGCATATAATAATGTATGTCTGTGATAAAAATTAGTATTATAGAATGTGCAACATGCAGTATCTTTCACACAGAAAAAACTTTAAAGGCGGCATCAAAGAAAGGGCAAAAGGGCAAGTTACGTTCAAGGTGATAAGAGTATCTTAAAGGACAGAAATCAAAAGCCATGCAGTAACCAAGCAGTCGATTTTGGCACGACACATACTTCTTGCTGTCTTAGGCTAATCACTAACACACTATGTCTGGCTTGGGGAACCCAGTGGATAAAGAAGTTCTCTCCGGTTTGGTTTCAGTTGTGTGATTTACCCATCGCCATCCATAGGAGGCAGTGGGAACCTACAGTGCCCTGGGGATTTACATCCTGGTCTGTATAGCCCTGGAGCCGTTCCAGGTGGAAAGGAATCACTGCCTTGTGACTGTTTGGCCAGTAGCGTGTAGCAGATGGTCTTGGTCCAGGCTCTAATGGAAGGGGTTGGCACCTGCGTGAGAAACCCCCCGATGACAATTAATCAGCAATGTTTGTATTGCCTCGTGCAGCAGTTCTAACAGGGATCACCAGTGAGCCCACACTTCCTCTGCTGGTACTGGGCTGTGGGGGTAACTGGTCAACGAAGATGAGGTTGATAGTTGTGGCCACTTTTGAAATGAGACTCTTGACATTTACCAGAGCAGGCTCAGTGTGTGTTTTGTGGGTAGCGCAGGGAAGTGCACAGAGCTGAGGTTTTTGTTTCCGTGGTGCATAGAAATGTGAGGAGAACCATGGTTACGCTGCTGTTGGTGTGAGCAGCTCCGCTGTGGGTTTCTGTGGTTGTGTTGCAGGCAGAACTCATAATAGTAGGTATTTATTGTAAAAGCATTGAAGTTGGATAGTGGTGGCAGAATTGTCATAAAGCAATTTCCTTTTTTCAGAGGATGTAGAGAAAAACTTCAAACTAGGAACTGGGTGAAGAGTAAAGACTCAGGAATAATAGGTTATTCAGAATATATTTTTAAAGACAAATACAATGGTAATTTGTTTGGACAGAACAGGTAAATGGTAATGCACTCATCATGAGCCCCATACGCATTCCAAATGTTGAGAAATAAAATAGGGATCATTTCCTGAGTGCCAATAGCAGGTTTATTGCCTGTCTGAGAATGTCTGATGATCATCATCAGACCTCCATAACCACCTGGCTTCGAAACACAGGCTTTTATTTCATCTGCCTGTGGAAAGGCAGTTTGACTCTTTACTCCTTTCCTAGAGCAGATGGATTGGTTTTGTTTCACCTTCTAATGTTTAAGCGCACCGAGTTCATGATCTAGGTTACTGTACCTAAAATACTTTGGTCAACAATTACCTGTTTCTGTTCTTTACATTCAAATCCTCAAATCAGTTTGTATTTTAAAGCATCATGCATGGTTCGTTTATCACCTAAGAACAATGCAGTGACAGGTGAGGTCAAAAAAACCCCAAAAAACACAAACCTTGAAATCTCTGTTTGTCCTGGTTTCAGCCAGGTGGTTCCACCACGACAATGTTTTACTAGGAAAATGAAACTTGTAAGAAATAACTTCACATTAGTTTGCAGAAAAATAAGTTGGTTTTAGTGAATGTGGCAAACGAAAATCCGGTGCTGTGATAAGACTTGATTGTATTCCACAGTCTCATATTCTCTCCCATCATGGAAAAAAGCGTATGTGGAGCACCACTGCACCGAAAGCCACCTGTGAAAGGGATACATCACTGTATGAGTGAGGTGAACCTCCACTGGTTGGGACACCTAACACTGGGAGAAGCTGGGTACATGATCAGTAATGTTGGTAGTTTTCTTCTGAAGGGTTATTGCTACGGCACACATGCCCCACTGAGGCAGCCATCCTCCTGACATCACTTGATGCACGCTTCTCTGTTCCTTGAGAACAGAGGCTACATCCCACGACCTCACCTTGCTCCTCTGGGTAACAGCTTAATTCCCAGATTGTGTGAAGGTCTGTCATACACAAGCTGGAAACTGCGGATGTGTGGCTTGAGGACATGCTAATTTACAAAGAGCGAACACAATAGTAATGCCTAGCAGGTGGGCGTATTCCCATTGATACTTATTTAATGCCACTTTCTCTTTCCTGTTGTCGTGCCCACACTGTGGGTTGCATGCATGTCATTCTCTACTGTAAATGAGATGCAGATGAATAGAGGAGAGATCATGTCTCCTCTCATGTGTCTGGAGGTTGTGCTGGATGAACTGAAAATGACAGCATGACAAGTAGCCCTTTTTTTTAGCATTGCAGTGAAGCAATTTTTGGAGCTTTTATTTCTAGCCTCCCCTCTTTTGACCGTAGCAGAAGTCACTGAAGCAGAGTTGTATGTCGCCAGAAGCTGAGGATCAATTTCTACAACCTGAAAATCCAGGATACAGTGCAGCAGTGGAAGGATATGAATGAGAAAAAGAGCAAACCTATTCTTTTGGTTTCCCATTCTATTATAAAACGAGATCGTTATCATACAGAACAACGTAGTGCATTACAGTAGAATCACATTTGTTGTTTGGAAGCAGTTTCAGAAGTTTGGGGCTAATTGAGCTCTGACAGGAACAATTTAACAGTATCCATCAGGTAAGAATTGCAGCAGCAGCAGCAGCAGAGAAACTGCCTCAGCTTTGCCTCTAAAGGGGTGACAATAGTAAAAAAGATACTTTAAAATCTTGCAAAGACGCATTGCTTCTAGAGCTTGTGACTCTTAGTTACAGGTATTCCCCAACTCTTGCGTTACTTCTATTCTGAACTGATGCAGACCAGCAAGTTTAAACGCACAAGTGACTAGAACAGTGATGTGGAACAATTTTCGTGGTTTCATGATTTAGTCCAGTAGCCTATTTCATTGCAAAATAAATTGGAAGGAAACAGAGCAGTTATAACCAAAACTTTGCATTTCCTTTTTTCCTAGATATGTGCTTACTTTAAGATTCCCCCTAAAATGGCCTTGAAATAGGCCAGAAGCTAAATTCTTTCAATTACAGGCCAATTCCTGTGCTGTCTCTGGGTGAAACAACAGAATTGCCATAACCCTGTTTGCCAGTCTTACAACCGAATGTTGTTGTCAAAATTTGTTGCTTTCAAAATCTGTTGCCTTTGAAATTTCTGTTGAAATCAAGAGGAACAAGAGCTGTGCACAAACACTACTGACAAGATACAGCACATATTCATAACGCTTAATCTAACAGAAACGCATGTTAGAGCCAGTTCTGCCACAGTGTTGTACGAGTTAAGCCAAGATTGACTTGAGAGAAGTATTGGGGACCTCGTTCTGCCGTTTCTAGGGGTCGGGTTGATGTTACTGGTTTTTGCAGAGAGCATTTTCTTTATAAATCACCTCAGATTTGGAATCTCACTTGAGGAGGGATCCTGCCGTCGTGTTTATACAGCATGTTTTTCAGATCCAGACTGGAGCTTATGAACATAACAGTATTTAACAGTGAGAATAATAGTAGTAATAAGTAGTAACACAGAAGAAATACTTGAATACTTGTCCACAAATCAAAGAACTTTCTTTTCAGAAAAAAAAAAAATTTTTGAAACCCTATGCAGAGATCACCTTAAATATAGAGGACTTATTTTCTCTGGAAAGTAACTTTAAATCTGTCTATTAATATATTTTAACTGTTTACATCTCAGATGCTCTTCTTACCAAAAGCCGCAAGGCTTTTTTACCTGATTTTTAATGTGATTTAAATTAAACTACAGTTAAAAAGTACTGAGAAAATCAGAATGATCTTAGCTCAAGTTTTAGATATTTGTTCCATACAGGTCTTAAATACTGAAGCCTACTGACAAATGAACTCTTCACTGAACAATCATATTGTCTTTATAGTGCCCCACCTGTGAAAGTAGTTCAGTTACTCTAGAGTGTCATGTAGGGTATACAATCCCTATTTAGTAAATAGTAAAATCTATTTCCAAATATGGTCTCATACTTCTAAAAGTATACATGTCAGTTAACAAATCTGGGTGAAGTCCTATTCATGAACTTGCAATTCAGATCACTGGAAAAAAGACTTACCTAACAGAAAAAGCACTTGCACAGGCCATGAGTGCTGTTATTTCTGCAGTCTTTCTGTACAGAGAAAAGTCTATACAGATTTTTTCCCTACAGAGAAAAAGTCTGGAAGGCTTCAGTAGAGAGAAAAATAGTTCCTGCAGCTTACAAATCTACGATAGTTCTGTTTCCAGTCCCTCGGGTTACCTCTGAAATGGCATGCCAGGAATGTGAAACAAGTTTAACTTTTGAACCACGCTGCTTTGTACCCATGAAGAAATACCCCAACGACCATGCAGTTTGTTCTAGGTTCATACCTGGTTATCAGAATCGTAGTATTACTGAATTCTGACTGAGGGCTTGAGATGTATTAAATGGTGGTTGTAAAATTAATAGTCATTTAAGATTGACTTTCTATTAATAATAAGATTATGGAGCAGTACTCCCTTCCATCTTCCAGGGTTTGTGCAGTAGCTACTTCTGTAACTCCATTAGACCGACTAATGTTCAGTGGTAAGAATTTTCTTACCAGGAATACAGGGTGGTCAGCTACTAGCCACAAACATCACGGGATTTACAATTGTGATTGTAATGGGCTGCAATTGACTGTGGGATTTTGGTAACTGGAGAGGAGGAGAAGCTGTGCATAAAGGAATTATTTTCGTGTTTTTATAGTCAAGTTCATTTCAACTGTTCTGTATCTAGTTTTGAAAAGGTTACAGAGAAGCATGACTTGGGATCATTATTTAGCAGTGCTTTAAAATAAAGAAACATTACTGAAGTGGAATAGGAAACAAAATCTAGTGATGCTTTTTAAAAACTCGATAACTATTCTCATTAAATACTGCAGTATCTATGCTGGAGTGCCCAGGATGATAATCATCATAGTCTGTTTGGATTGGGTTTGTCACAGAGTTACCAAACATAATCAAGCATGATAAGCAGAAATGGTCACCCTTTAGTCAAATACAGACATATAACAGATTCATATATTTGTTTTCACAGACTTCCTTATATCATCACTATTCAACAGACAAAGGCCTGGACAGGCCCTCTAGGTAAGAAATGCAGTATATGATTTCAGTAGACACAGATTACGCAGCCTGTGGGTTTTTCTTTGTGACATGTAAACCAGTAGATGTTGCAAAGAGTCCGATTGTGACATTCACCTTGTGAGCTACTGACAAAATAGAGGGATGCATGAAGAGAGTGATCGTGTTTTGATACTGACATGTAAATTTTACTTCTCTTTTACAAGGACTTAACTCCTTCAGTTCCAAATAAGCCATGCTGTATTCTGGGTCTTCCCACTGATGTCCCTGAGCTCACTCTCAACCGCAGCGATCTATCATTTAACCTCGCTGCCTGCGGCCCTTCCAGTGCTATTCCGCTAAGCACACTACTTCATCCGTTCTCTGTCTTGTCTTTTTCCTGTCTTTGCACTGATCTTCTAGTACCAAAAAGTAGTCTAGAAAGACTTGACGCATTTGTTTCAAAGCCTTCACTATGAAAATGACATGGCAATTTTGTATAAAACTTTAAAACAATCAGGTAAAGAAGAATTTCAGCTTTTCTCTGTGACATATGCTGTAAGATGTCTGAGAGTGGTGCTTCTCCCCTTTACGTGTTTTTGGTTTTTTGATACATTTGTCCTGGGTGTTGTTTAATCTATAAACCAATAATATACTGATGAGCTTCCTTCTAAAATTCCTGAATTCTGATCTTAGGATTAGACTGCTGCTAACACTGCTTATTTCTGTAGTTCTGCAAGTACTGCGAGTGACTACAGAAAACGAAGGAAGTCAGAACCTGCCGTAAGTCATCAGAGGGCACACAGTGATCAGAACGCAAACAGAGCGAGCCCGGGCCGTCCAGATGCACAAGGCCCATATACCACCCTTAGAAAGCCTTTAACTAGCTCGTCTCCTTCTTCTCCATCAAGAGCAAAAGGTAAGAGATCATGTTTGTTAGCAGAGAACACCTGATGATGTGTTTTAGAGTACACTGGTAGTAAATACAGCTGTCTGCTGTTGCTCAGTGCACTGCGCTGGGGGATTTACTGTATGAAGCAACAGCTTTGGGGCCTTTCATGAAAGGCCAGCTTGTTTATTTAAGATGAAAAGTTGGATTTGTAACAAGGATTTTTTGGTTTCAACTGCTTATTGTAACAAAAGAAAACCAACTAAAGACTATGATTTGTACTGCAATATATAAAGCTATCAGGTTTTGTTAACTCCATTCTTGTCTTATTAGATTATTGTGATTTTTAAATTGTTTTCAGTATACACAGAAAGTAAATCAGGACAAATAAGATTATAGGATTAAAGCTATGTTTCCAGGATAGCATACCTTTCCAATTCTATAGATGATGTCTTGGATGTTGTCAGCTGTCAGGACCTAATTTAATCAAGCAAACATTCCTAGTCCAATTTTGTAAATCCTTGAAGTATTTACTACAGCACATACAATCTAATTAGCTTCTTTTTTCAAATAACTCGCCATTCTATTACTGCCCTCCATGTCTCTCCAGAAAAGAGATAATTGAATCAGTTGTTAATTTGGGTTTGGGGTTTCAGGTGGGTTTTTTTAGCAAGACAGCAGGTTTCCGGTAAAATATATGATGGAAGTAACATACAGAGTAATATGTATACAGTACGTCTCCTTCTACATTATTAATTTAATTGCTGTATTTTGTAGCTATACTAATCGGCCTATAGCTGTATTAGGGACCGTTTAAAGCAGGGGTCCTCAAACTGTTTAACCAGGGGGCCGGCGTGCGGATGAAGTGGCAGGCGTCATCTGCGGCTGCTTGGTTTCCCCCCGCAACCCCCAGCGGGGGGGGGGGGGGGGGCGGGTCTGGGGGGTCTGTAAATACCGGGGGCCGGATTGAGGACCCTGGGGGCCCGTATCCGGCCCGTGGGCCATAGTTTGAGGACCCCTGGTTTAAAGCTTTGTAAACATAAATTCCCACTGAAAAGAACACAACATCCAGGCTGCAACAGAACGTGTCAGACAAAGAAAACTAGTGAGAAATATTAAGAGTGGAGTGATGGAAAAGCAAATATATTTTAAACCCAGTGTTACAGCAGGAATTTAAAAAGCAGGTAGACTCATCCGTTGGGTGTACCAGGCCAGGCAGTGAAGAGTTGGTAAACTCCATTCACCTCCATTGACCTTTGACTACACCGCTGATAATGAGCACTTACTATGACTTAAACACGTCCTGTGTTTGAAAATCCTTCCCCTAAGAACACCTAGCACAGCTAATTAACTTCAGGAAGGTGACCTAGCTGTGTCACTCCGTTCTCTCCCAGAATCATGAAACCCACTAGAATGTTAATTTTTCTTGGAATTAACCATTTTGTTAAAGAAGTAGCACGTCATAAGCTGTTGGACCAGCATGGATTTTGAACTCTGGTGTTTCAGTTTCTGATCTGCATTCAAGTTGTTTTAGAAAGCAGATTGGGCTGTTGGAAGGATGTGTCTTGAACTGAATGTTGACACTTGAACTGAACATTGAGACCATTTTTGAAGTTCAGTGCAAGTATGAGAGACCGCAGTTCCAAATTTATCTCATAGTGACTTACAGATCTACCCTGTGTGTAAAAATGTCTTGAAACTTACTTGAAAACTCAGGCTTCGTTATGGAAGTCAGTCTAAGTGTTTCTTCCACATGCTGGTTAGGCTTAGTAAGCTGATACATCTTCCTTTACACCTGTACAGCAGTTCTCAGCCACTTTGTTCTGCCATCCATGAGGTGTAGAAACCACCACTCCCTTCAGTGATACCACTCTGGGGAAGAGCAGGCTACTTATGCCGCCCGTGAACAACTGGGAGAAATTTCCCATTTGATCATATATAAAGATCTATCTTTATCTTAATTACCTTAGAATATGCAGATGCAGTGAACTCTATGAGCATTACTCACTTTCAAAATTCTGAACGGCTTCTTTCAGAATGCACAGGTGGAAAATTCAATATTTGACTGAGGTCTAGATTTGTTGTTTGGTTTCGTCTTTAAATCCTTTGCAGCTTTTATTTGTTGTTGACCTGCTTCAAAATCAGTTTTAATGATTGTTTTCTTATGTTGCTCTGGCAGGGGGGTTATGGAGGGGGTAACATCTCCATAATTCATAAGGAATTCTTTTTGATGTTCAAATTAGCATGACTACATTTTTACAGCTGGAAAATAACTTAATTATTAGCTCTGCTGCTCCAAGCTGTAGCAACCTATGTACTGACCTAAGCTGATAGATGCTTTAATTGCTGTCTCTTTTCTAGTCTTTCTAATACTTACTGATGCTAATTCCAACTTTCTGAATCTTTTTAATTTCTGGCAATGTCTCTTTTTTACCATGCTGCTCTGTGGATTATAAAGGTGGGGATATTAGCAAAGTATATCCGTCCCTTTTAAGTTACTCAGTGCACAACCACAACACCTCAAATGAATTAGATTACTGTAGCACTTACAGACAGCATTTAGCTGTTCCGAACGATTCAAGAAGGGCAATCAGCTACAAGAATGGCTGGCAGATGACTCGTCAAAATGCAGAAGTCTGGAGCAGCACAGAAGAATCTGCTTCTCCAAAGAGAAAATCTCGTAGCTGTGATGATCTGTTAACAGATGATCGTGATGGCTTTCCCGATGCACAGGCCAAGTCGGAAAGTATGGGCTCTCTGTTGTGTGAGGAGGACTCCAAAGAAGTGTGCTCAATGAACTGGGCCTCCCCGTATGTTGAGGGCCGTGGTAGCAGTAGGTCAAGAGTTCGTCACAGATCCGCACACGATGCCCCCGGTTTCCTAAAAATGTACAAAAAGATGCACCGCATCAATCGCAAGGACTTGATGAATTCGGAGGTGATTTGTTCTGTGAAGTCCAGAATACTGCAGTATGAAAAAGAACAGCACAAGGGTATTCTTCAAGGCTGGAGAGAGTCTTCTACTGAAGAGGTGCCCAGAGACATGGTGCCAACCAGAATATCTGAATTTGAAAAATTAATTCAGAAGTCAAAATCCATGCCGAATCTAGGTGATGAAATGTTGTCAACTGTTACGCTAGAGCCTCCTAAAAATGGCTTATGTCCAAAGAGGCGATTTTCTATTGAGTCCTTGCTGGAAGAAGAAAGTCAAGGCAGACATCCCTCTCAGGTACAACGGAGCTACAAGTCGAAAACCCTGGTGCCAATTCATATTGAAGTGACCAGTGATGAGCCACCACGTTCGCATATGGATTTTTCAGACAGCGATCAAGACGGAGTGGTTTCTGACCTCAGTGACTTTATCCAGATAGAGGGTTCATCCTTTTGTAGTGAAAGTGACTTTGACCACTTTTCCTTCACATCATCTGAAAGCTTCTATGGATCAGGCCATCACCACCACCACCACCACCATCACCACAGGCATCTTATCAGCTCCTGCAAAGGGCGATGCCCAGCATCCTATACCCGCTTCACCACCATGCTAAAACATGAAAGGGCTAAACAAGAAACCACCGAAGATCCAAGGAGGCAGGAAGCAGAATCTGGCCTTTCTAAGATAGCATTCCTAGTCAGTCCAGTGCCTTTCCGGAGGAAAAAAAGTGCAGCTCCTAAAAAACAAACTGAAAAGAAAAAATGCAAGTCATCTGTATTTGAAGCACTAGATTCAGCACTTAAAGATATCTGCGACCAAATTAAAGCTGAAAAAAGAAGGGGAAGCTTGCCTGACAACAGCATATTACACAGACTTATTACTGAGCTGCTTCCAGACATTCCAGAAAGGAATTCATCTCTTAAAGCTCTGAAAAAGAGTCCCATGCACCAGCCTTTGCATCCACTGCCTCAAGATGGTGCTATCCATTGCCCTCTGTACCAGAACGATTGTGGAAGATTACCTCTTAGTGCCTCTTTTCCAGACATGGACGCGACTAACAACAATGATAGTGCACTGTGTTTCCAAGGTGGATTAACTTTCTTCCTCTGTCCTTGTGATTTAACTCATCCGACCTGACTCCCCGTGTTTCCCACCCTTTCTCATTCCACTTCTATTTGCGTTGTCTGTAAGAAGCTTTCATCCCACGGAATTCTTAATGAAGGATGTCGTTTATGTAGGTGATAAGGATAGACAAATTTGCGGTCTATTCACAAAATACAGTAATCTGGACAACTAGAGTAATGTGTTTTATCTAATAGGTCATTAGTGCTATAAATTACAATGGTGGTGTTAATTTCAGCAACGTGGGGGGTTTTCCCCAAGAAAAAAAAGACTACAGAAAGTGAATGCATGCATCATCAGATGCTGGTCAAACAGAAAACACTAAAGATGATGTCCTTCCTTTATTATTAAAAAAAACAAAATCTCCACCTAAAATGTGTTGCACTGTATAGTTTTGTTACATGTAAGTGATAAAAATGTGGTTAATCCTGCCAGTATCATATAAAGTTGATTCTGTTTTCATATGAAAATGCACTAATTTCACTGCTCTATATTACTTTTTGTGAATAGACCTTAAGGTCATTTTAGGAAGTTTCCATTTCCACTGTTCAAACAATAGAATTTCCAATTTCTGTGGCAGCAAAACTAGTTCCTCTCATAGAATTTTAATATATCTCTGAAGTTTTTAGAAATTTCCTGTCCTCTTAGAAGGGAAATTCTCAATAATCAAAACTTGAATGAAATTTTCAGGATGAGTATAACTTTAAAAAGTCCATCTGGACAGTGATCTGGTTTTAAATTCACTACTTTGAGTTGTTCGTTGCTCTGCTGCTTTTTTTCTCAAAAAAATATTGAGCTAAAAATGTTTTTGAAGTTTAAGCCTTGCAATATTAAAGGAAGCAAACTAGATTCACAGCAGGAGTGCACTAAGGTGTATCCCAGATTATTTTAATTAATGCTTTTGGCAAGTCTGTAATTTCTTTCTCTTTTTAAATGGTCACACTTCTGTGTTAAAGAATTCTGCTTCTAGACATACAGTCCTCTGTGACAGAGCATCTCTGAGAATTTAATGACATTACAAAGCTATTCTTGAAATCACAAAAGGATGTAAGAGAGAATGCCTTTAATATGTCAATTATGCAATATTTGATCAGCCCTCTTTCACTTACCTTTAATCTCGCATTTCTATAACTTTTGCAAGTACCACACTAGTAATTTGTATTTCGAGAGAAATCAGAATTGAAGCTGTTCCCATCTTTTATTAACTAGATAAAACAGATGTATTGAGAACAGGGAATTTAGCCGAAAAAAAGAGAATTGAATTGGTCATACTTGAGGCGTGAGTGTGATTACCCTGGCAGGCAGTACTACATGGTGAGACTGAAGTGTTGGAAATTGCGCTGGTCACGTATCACAGTTGAGAAATGAGAATTTTCCAGTCCTCAAAAATAAGGAAATGCACAGTGCAGAGTAAAAACAGATTCCTAATAGCTCTGCAGCTATGAAGGAGCCTGGCATGAGGAAAGGTGGTACACTCTGTCAACGTTAATATCTCTAAAGTAGCGTGGAGAATGAGTACAGCGGAATATTCCATTGACTTCCATTAGCACCAGTCATGGCTGAGCTCTACTTCTAATCAAGTTTCATGTTTTGTTGGATCTCTGTGTGCCTCTTCCAGCCACCACCCACACGGAGACTTCAAGGTCATAGCAAAGACCACTGAAAGCTACTAACATTGACTCCGTAAGGACCTGTATAGAGATAAAGGGAGTTGTTCTTCCTGAAGCCTCTGCATTTTCACTCCTTCCCTCCCCTGTCCGGCTCTTTCTACTAGAGTGTAAAGAAAAAAAATGATAGATGTCTGTGGAGGCGTTTATCTTTGGGTTTATGCAGTAAGCACAGATCCGCATTCACAGACATATCAGGAAGGCTGTCCGGAACTGGTACTGTGACATACTTCTTGGTGATGACATACTTGCAACCAATGACATAAATAATACAAGTATCTTGGGGTTTGCCTCCACTTTTTTTTAATTAATAGCCCCAAAGTTTTTGTGGCTTAGCCAGCGGCCCGCGGGAGACCATTTACATCTTTCTTCTGTAAGACCCCAGCCTAAAGGATTGGATGCTTTCAGTTCATTTTTTTTCTACTTGTACTCCTTTAGAAATGTATGGGTTTGGTGACAACAGATTGTGTGAACGAAGGCAAAGGAAGACAAACATTGGTCATATGTCTCCACTAGCAGGTATCACTGTGGCAGCAGGAGAGTAAAACAGTAAATCTGAGTAGTCGAGAGGCAGCCCAGTTCATCCTCTGGTCTAAAATAATTCCATTACATTTTCATTTCAAATCAGCAACTCACAGAGCTATAAAGGGTGTAAGATTTTGATTTTATTTTTATTAAAACTGAAAAAATATATTCACCATCCTATAATATACCATTCTGGAACAAACAACAGTAAACTGTGCTTTAGAGAAAATCTGCCACATAGATTGGTGACTAATAATTTGTACTCCAATACAGAGTTGTTTTTATGGAATAACATACTTTTAAATTCCTTTGTGCTGCCTAACACGTGCCCCTGGTAAAGTAGAAATGCGTCATAGATCACTGAGGAGGAAACAATTTTTTTCCACTGCTTTCTCATCGAAGCATGCTTTAACCATGTTTTGTGCATGTAATTATGTTTGTTGACGTTCTGAAACAGTTCCATGCGAGCTGACTGAAGTCCCAGTACTGCTGTCATGTCTTCAGTGTGGCCCAGTAGGGGTGCAGCCCTTCCTACAGCGAGGTGCAATTTTGCCCTCTCGATCCTCTATCGTACATTATTCTGCTGTGGATCAGAGGACAGCCTTTGCTTGAGAGTTATTATCTCTTTTTTTTTTCTTTAAAGGTGCACTTTAGCCATCATGTCTATTAAAGGTAAAACAATAGATTTCAGAGTCTCCTCACCCCCCCTAAATGAAAGCAAGCAGCATCACAGATTTGAATGGTGGTGTTTAATTTACCGTAGTTTCACATAATTTCTGTTTTCAGTAGACCAGGAGCCTCCTGGAAGCTATTCTTCTGCTTTCACTGGTGTGGGACGATGTACTCCAAGGGATAGAAGAGGAATCACAGACAAAGAGGTAGCAAAACAACAATAAATAATGCAGAAATATCCATATGGAAAATGGGTAACATATCTGAGATGAGATTTTTGTTGGCTTTAAGACACTGTAATGATACAGACCAAAGGAACAGTTACTTATATCATTAGATGGAACAGCATCCTTCTTTTTCATTAAGGAGAATGGTACTTCAAGAAATTAAAAGATTATCAAGCTTTGTGACACAAACTGCGTCTTCTATTTATGTTTAAATAGATACCGCCATAAATTTACTAGTCATTGATAAGCTCTGTCAAAGTTGACCGGAGTGGGTGTTCGGAGAAGAGAAGAATAGCTGACATGGCCGGGGAAAGGTTCTTTTGAGTGTTACACAAAAAAAATGGCTCAGTAATTTTAAAACAGATAGAAAGAACATTTGTATTTCACCATTATTTTTGTTTTGAAAAAGCAAAACCACTTCTGTTAATGCATTAGACAAAACCACTTATCTTAAGAGTGATCTCTGATTTCTGTAAGAGTTGGTGATTGCTTATATTAATACTTTGGAAGAGGAAATGGAAGTAGGCATACAACCTTTAAAGGAACACTAAGACCGCTGAAAACTCTACACACAAAAAACGGAGTGTATCATTCAGGATCTTAAGAATATTTCTAAATCTAGAATAATAAAAGCTCTCCAAACAGGCTTCAGGGATTTTATTCAATCATAAAGTACAACCAACGTCTACAGACCATAGATTATTAACATTTTCCATGGATTTTTATTTAAGTATTGCACAAAATAATGACAGCATAAGAGAGTACTGTATTTTAATTGCTAATATTTAAGTTTTTGCTCTGGACCACCTACCTTGTTAAATGGTGGTACAGGTTAAAACTGGTTACAGGATCTGAATTGAGATCCACTTACGCCCCACTGACATGGTTATATTGCTGCAATTTCATTGAGAGTCAGATTTCAACTAAAGACTCCTCATTACAAAACGGAGGTTAAAAACATTCCAGGAGTCATATTGTGTGTTCCTTTTAAAGGATTTTGTGACATTAAAAGTCATCTTTCAATTTTGAAAATATGTAAAACACACTACCAGCTATTCTTAATTAAGATTGCTGTAATTTAAAAAGATGAAAGAAGGCTTTTCTGTTTCTGGGATGTTTTGTACATTTCAAAGTATTTTGTATTTAATCAGCTCTGGTGTTCTTTTAATGTTCTTAATAACCCTTCTTACAGTATTTGCTTTAGTAGTTACAGCACCAGCTGTACCAAAACCAGGAAAGAGTAAAAAGGCTTAGCTACCATTATATATATATATATATATACACACACACACGAATATCCCCTCCCATCTAAAAGGCTATTTTTAACAACAGCAGGGAACAGAAAAATGCTTTAAAATTTTAAAATTTAGGCTATCTTATTTGAAGGTGACCTGTAATGGAAAATTGTATGACTATTACAAAATGCAAGTTGACAGGATCTCTGTTATAACTTTGGGGACTTCTTCATTATAGCAGAGACAATGCTGTAGGTATGCTAAATTCGCTAGCTTTTAGATGACAAGAAGGGAGAGAACCCAGTCAAGAGCATCTGGCCTGGAAGAAAGGTGAAATGCTAAACTTACAAGTATCCCTTTGTATTCGTCTTATAAAAAAGATGTGCACCCTTACATCATTACAAATAGTATCTCTCAGAAATGGCATAATCAGCTCATCATCAGTCACTAGCGTATCCTGGTGGGAGATATTTTAAAAATGCAGCAGTCTCATCTGTGCCAGTACTTGCAGAGAAAAACTAAATCACTTTTCCAAATACCCTCACATAATACTGCTAATCACTTCTCGCACCTTCCTCTGAAGTATCTAGTGCTGGTTACCTGTCAGAGGCAGACACTAGATGAGTGAGGCTCTTGGGTCGGATCACAGCTCGTGTTTTCAGGACAGCTTTGAGAACAATGTAAGTGTCAACCACACAGGTGAGGAGAGGTAGGGTTTGGTTTAACAGTTTTATTTTTGAGACAATGTTGAGCTTACAGATACTCGGTGGTAGAACTTGATAACTATGTGAAAGGAATTATATGATCTGATTGCCTGTGATAGCAAGAGAGCTGCACAAATGACACGGGAGATCACTTCTGGTACTGTGTTTCTCAGACTTTCTTAAAACTATGAACATGATTATAGAAATTTAAAATATTCCTAACCTTTTCCAGCTGTCAGAGTAATTTTTCATATACATATAAAATGTGATGCAGTGTTTGCAGTTGAAATTTGCCTGAAGAGAACAAATTTAACAGGAGAGGCATCTAATCTCTAACAGGACTAGAGAATTCTAAGCATGTGAATTTCCATTGTACCTGCAGATCTAGTTGCCTACAAGTCCCATTGGCATTTAGTTAACTTTTTTTTTTTTTTACTTTTGTAGTTCTCTTAAACATGAAATTGCAGAGCAGTCTGTATTAAAATTTAGCTGCTATTTCTATTTTTAAAATACTAAGGCCCAAATGCCTAACTGCTGTAAGAAAGGAAGTTGTATATTTAATTGCCTGTTACTGCAAGAACCACTGTAAGGCACAGAACCTTTTCTTTTTGGGTCTTGGGTCACCTTTTTAAGGCTGAAACGTGTTTCCCATGTAGTAATACTACCTGAATGTATTAATCACTTTGCCTACTTTTCAGAAACTGCCAGCTAAAGCCGTATATGACTTTAAAGCTCAGACTTCTAAGTAAGTACTAACTTTTGTTCATTTAAGCATTCATGATTCAAGAAAACTCTAGCACTTGTGGCAACTAACTGCTGTTCTAGCCAGTTTCAACAGCAAATGCTGAGGAAGCAGACGACCCTGCTGGCTGTCAGGTAGCCTGTGCATCAGCAAACTGTGTGAGAAGTTGCTTTGTAATGTCCTAAATCACCACATTTGCCATTGTATTTGTTTGAACACGTGAATGGCTGCGCATCCCTGAGGGTGACCCACTGAATGCTCTTTGTCATGAATTTTATTTAGGTTACACAAGGTACAGTGCTTAAAATACTGCCACAGATAGTGTGCTTATCGAAATTCTGTATAATGCTTCATCATCTTCCAGTCTGTCTTAACATACACAGGCTCTCTGCAGGAGTGACATGTCCCATACCAAGGCAAACCGCAGTGGTCTGTAAGAAAAATAAAATCAGGAAACACTGCGTTAGGATATGAGAAAGTCGAAGTAGAGTGCCTGCATTTCATTCCTGCTGCTGCTTTGATGATCCAGGGCACGTAAATGATCTTTAGATATAGCCAGACATCGACACTAGAATTAAATTAGCTGTGTCTGATAGAAAACTCAGCCTGAATTATCAGAGCAGCAGATTAGCTCTGGAAAAAACAAGTGGATGATACAGTAAAGGACTCCCCGGCCAGGATCTGAAAATATTCTTAATGATTTGGATAATTCCCTTTTTTGTATCCAACATTAAGCATATCACAGGCCCTGCATATCAGAAATGGTGAGAACATAATCCTGTGTTCTTCGTGCCTCTGAACAGCTGCCTTGAAAGAAAAATGCATAGAGCAGAAGCACGCCAAGCTATGCTGCTGCATAAAGGTAGTTACAGGCCATCGAGATGTGGAATATATTTCTATAGTTTTCCCTACTGGTTTCATAAGGAACAGCAAATATCCTTCAGCTGCCTGTCGTAAGAGCATAAACAGGCGATCCAAAAGACATCAGACTTGCATGCAGACCCTGTGCTAAGTGCTCTGGTAATAACTAGCAATACAAACAGGCCTCTATACCTTAAAGCTAGTACCTGCAATTTGTGAATGGGAATCATTTCATTTTATATGGTGTAATCAACTGGTAAATGTACCACAGCTGTGACACTTTTTCTTCATACATTTAGTTGTTACATTCTGTTTCAGTTCTGAACTATAAAGATCTCTGAGACAATGCAGGTGTAAGACTTAAATGTAAAGCTGTAAATATCTGATCTAAATAAATTTGTTACAGAGAGCTGTCCTTTAAGAAAGGAGATACTGTCTATATCCTCAGGAAAATTGATCAAAACTGGTATGAGGGTGAGCATCATGGAAGAGTTGGAATATTCCCAATTTCTTATGTTGAGGTTTGTTCTCTGTTTTGATTCCTTGAATTACTTTGGGTAATAGGGCCACAAACTCATGAAAATGATGAAAGTCTGTGTTTTCTCTTTTTCCTTAGAAACTTTCTCCCCCGGAAAAAGCACAGCCTGCCAGGCCACCTCCCCCTGTACAGATTGGAGAGATTGGAGAAGCTATTGCCAAATACAATTTCAGTGCAGACACAAATGTGGAGTTATCGCTTAGAAAGGTACAGTTTAGAACTATCGTTGTCAAAATACCATTACAGTGTCTACTGCCACGCAGAATTAATGTATAACTAAATACTGTGCTGTGGTGCACTCTGCATTCGGTATTTGCTATGCACAAAGCAATGTCATGGAAGGAAACCACTAACGTAATGGGTTACGGTCTGGCACAGCTACCTGCTGTGAAAATAGTTTAAATACGTTGTGCATGTAAACTGGATTGTGGTAGATAAGCACATGAGAGATATGCAAATATCTGCTGAGTGCCCACCTAAACTTCTAGTTTTCACTTCAATTATCCATTCCTTCTTTTAATAATTATTTCTTGCTGTCACAGTTATCATGATAAGGGTTTTAATATAGAAGAAATAGAAAAATACATTATCCACTGGAAAGTTCTGCCTCTTACTCTTTTTTTCTTTTTTTTTTTTTTAAGAATTAAGAGTTCATAGAATTTATTCAGTGGTTTGTCTTTCTTTTGAAATAAAATTAAGGATAGAGGTTTTTGATGCTGACCTAGAGCCCAGTCCAGCATCACTGAAGATAATGGGTGTTTTTCCACTCATTTGAGATCAGTAAATATTCAGAGAGATCTAAATAAAAAATCAGGAATAGGAACTTAGAGAGCTAGGGGTGGGGGGCAGTTTCGCGATTTATTTCTTTTTAAAATTCTCTTTTGTGCTTATTGTGGTGGTCATAATCTTGACAGCCCGGTTTTGATTTGTTTTTAAATGATAACTTGCACGTTGCAACTTGTTCTTTTTTTCCATCATGCTAAAGATAATTTTAGGGTATTCCACAAATCCACTACAGAAACCCAAGAGAACACAAAACTAATGGGGAAGGATTTGAGACATAAGGACATATGGTAAAAAGCACATCATGTAAAACAAAGAAGGGAGTAGCTCATAAAGTTTCACTACAGGGAAGATTTTGAATAGAAAGTTGGTATTTCCCATTTCAGTTGCTAAGCTCTCTAAAACCAGTGAGTGACCAACTGTCCATCTTTTCTTACACAGGAAAAACGCATCTTTCCCATTAACTTCTCTTCCAATTTTTTACCTCCACTTATTCCAATTTTACTTACAACAAAGCACTTGCTTGGATTTCATTGTTTAACTTTTATCACTTTTAAGGAAAAATGTTCATAGCACTCACTGTTGCATATTACAGTTAACATGTTAGCTTGTAGCTTGGCCAATTATCAAAACAGATTATGTTCCTTAGAAAAGTTTAAATATTAATCTCCCACCCAAGAGTGGGAGACAACATGAGATTCCCCTCTGACCAGCGGTCCATTTTGCTGGAATGGTAGTTGTATACATGTTTATTATAAAGAGGGAAAGCAATGCAGAGATGGAGATGATGCTCAAGACTGATGGGATACAGCACTGCTGGGAAAATAATTCTGGGTGTGTCCCAGGTCTGGCCGAGCCCCACAGCAGCCCTCAGTGCTGTGCTGGTGGCTAGAAAGGCGGTGACAACACAGCAGCGTTGCGATGCCGCTGAGCAGCGCTGGCACAGCATCACGGCTCTCTCCAACCTGCCCCCGCCTCACCTGTAGGCTGGGGGTGGGCAAGGTCTTGGCAGGGGACACAGCCAGGGCAGCTGACCCAGACTGACCGGTGGCATGTCCCATACCGTATGGCATCTGCTCAGATAGAGAAGCTGAGAGAAAGGAGAAGGAAGGGGGGGGTGGGGGCATTTGTTACGGTGTTTATCTTCCGGAGTAACCACTATGCATATGGAAGCCCTGCTTCCTGGGAATTGGCCAAACATCGCCTGCTGATGGGAAGTAGAGAATAACATCTTTTGGTTTCTTTCGCTTTCACATGCGCTTTTGGCTATTGCTTCATTAAACTGCCCGTGTCTTGACCCATCTTATTTTCTCCCCCTGTTCTGCTGAGGAGGGAAGTGATAGAGTGGCATGGCGGACACCTGGCATCCAGCCAAGGTCAACCCCCCACAATGTGTTAAAATACTATCTGCTGTTCAAAAAAGTAATTTACAGTGTATTTGCTGATAACTCGTTTTCATAATGCATTTCAGGGAGACAGAGTAATTCTCCTTAAGCGAGTTGATCAAAACTGGTATGAAGGTAAAATACCAGGAACCAACAGACAAGGCATCTTCCCTGTTTCCTATGTAGAAGTCATCAAAAAGAACACATCAAAAAGTGTTGATGACTACCCTGATCCTCCAATACCCCAAAGCTATTCTAGTGACAGAATACACCATTTAAGTTCAACGAAGGTAAGGGTATTTTTTTTTTTCTTTGCTGTCAGCCCTAGAGTGGGTTTAGGGGTTGGTTGGTTGTTGTTTTTTTTGTAACATAAAGTGATACCTATTTTTTGCATTAAATACACTACATTTTCTTTTCTGCATAGGTGTAATTGCATTATTGGTATTAAAGTGTTTTAATAGCTGAGTACTCTTTTCTTCATTAGCTATCACATTATTGAGCTGTCAGGCAAAATGCGGGCAGAAAAATCAAGACAGCAGAACAAAATGTAATTGGGAGCCTTAGACAGAACATAAGCATTAATGATACGTCTAGCAGCCTTTTCACAGTGCGCTGTGAAGATGCTCCCGTGACACAGCTGTCCTAAAAGCCTGCAGTCCCGTAAGCACACAAAAAGCAGAAGGGCAGTCTGCGTGGGGCCACAGCTTGCCCAGACCAGCTCCGTGCCTTTCAAAGTAAAGGCGAACAGCTGTCGGTGCTGTACTGTCCCTTCACCCTTTTGCTGTTCACCCTCTAGAAGTTGGTACAACGGAGGTTCTTTGGAGCGGTACAACAGTGACAGTATTGTTTCATTTAGCAGTGAGGCAGATGTCATCACGCTGGCAATGAACTTGGATTCAGACCTTTATAGTTGTAATTTTTCACACCAAATGTCCGTCACAGGTTCTGAATTCTTTTCCTTCCTAATCTATGTAACCATCACACTTCATACTACAGGATGTTGCAAAAAGATTCCTGTATTCCAATTTACCATCCACTTGTGAGATTTCATAATCACCTCTGCAAGGAACATAACCTCTTTGGCAGTAATGGAAACTAAGAAAGTTTCTACATACAAACTGTGATTAGCATTACTGTATTACCAATGATTTTGAACATTCAGGATGGAAACTTTTCTAAATCATCTTTAGCTTTGGTGTTTCTCTCTTCAGCGTGGGTGGTGGGCCTGTGTGTGTAGTTACAAACTTCTTACCCTGCTATTAATCTCTTACTTGTTTTTTTAGTTGGGTTTTTTTCCCCTTCTTTCATATACTTGCATATTGGTGCTCATTTACATGCTTCAGCTTTGAGATAAGTTCCACGTTTACTTGCAGCTTTGGGAAGAGCTCCCAAAAGATACCATTTTTAGAGAACAGTGGTCTCTGGAAATACTACTTATGAGTAAACAATAGGAGCTGGCTTTGGACAGTTGCTAGAACAGGTCTTGTCTGGTTTTCCAGAACATGTCACAACGGAGAACGAGCTCCTCTCTCTTCCATTCCAACAAAACTGTTGAAGTAGCATCAAATTCTGTAGCTGCAGACTGAGATGTTCATCAGCTAGGGACCCTTATTATTACAGGAATCCAGAGGTTCCTGAGGGCCCGTCAGCAGCATGAGGCAGCTTAGGGCTCCATTACAGAGCTGTCTCTGTTTGGAGATGCCTCGCTCCTAGTTTTCTGTGGAACAGGCTTGTCTCTAAGGCAGCCTGCAGCTAAAGCTGCTGTTTGTGTAACCCCTATAACCCTCCTGAGCATAGGTGATGCTTTAGAGCATTTACATTCAGATGACAAATCTGTCCTGCCACTATTAAGTTCGATATTACTAAATCAGTTACGTAGGGAAGAAAATTTGAAGAAGCCGCCTTTGTAACAGAGGAAACTTCTGCAATCATCTAGGTTCTAGCATAAGTCAATAAAAAAAAATACAAAAAAAAGAAGAAGAAGAAAAAAGAAGCCTCTACTGACACTTTTACAGAGACATGTCGTTTCTGAGTTCAGCTGTATTCAGAAATGGCAATACCGTGTAAGAACACATCTTGTTCCTGACTGCCTAGAAGGGCTTTAGCAGTCCTGAAGATGTTCTGGAGTTTACCACAATCACTGAATCCACTTTTCCTATTCCTCTGGAGTTTTTAGCATATATCACTCCCTGCTGCTACAGCAATTGCATTAAACTTCTCTGGCCTAATGGCAATAAAAATAAATACGCAATATAAGTCAGGACCAAGCTTTGCTCTCCTTAACTTGGTCTAGACCATCTCTAGCTCTAGCGCAGCCTGTAGCCATGGAAAAGTAAAAACAGTGATGTCTTCTCAGCAGTTTTATTTACCTTAAAACCACAGGTTAGAGAGCCTTGTTCAAAAGAAAGGGTGACGGAAAGAGACAGAGTATTGCTTGTAACAGCCTAGCTCTGTTTTAGCAAACTGCATTGTATTGGTCTATACTATTTACTTTGGTACACAAAACTCTGTAAGTAAGGTTTGTCTAACCATAAAATAAAGCTATTTGCGTCAAGAAAACACAAACAGAAGGTAAGTAAATTAACCTTCCTATTCAGTGACATTAATTTAGTCTTTTGAAATTATTTTCCTATTCTAGAGTAATACTTAAAAGTTTAAAGTAGTCCAGATAATTTAAGAGATGTACATCTAAATAGTCTGGATAATGCTAACAATGAGATCAAAATATTTTTCACTCAATTTTAATGTTGAGGATTAATAGTAACAAAAATGCATTTTCAGTATTTACTGAAGCAATGGATATCTACTGATGCTGTGTACGTATGACTCACCAGTCTCTCATTCTTACAAAAGGACGTTTCTTTTACCAGAAGGATACTTCAATCAATGTTATGTAATGGTACTCAAAATATACTGCTGCATACTGTGCTGTCATTACTTTAAAAGCATTGTTGATGCCTACATTCAATTAGAATTGAACGTACCTTTCACAAATATTGATGTGATTTTGAACTAATAGGGTTACTTTTGGGGAAAAAAAAAAAAAGCATTCTGTAGCTGCTCATGCCTTAATAAAAGTATGCAATATATTAAAGATGTTTCTTAAACTAAGAAAAAGTAGAAGTATTAACAGTAGGATAATTAGAAATTACTTCAGTTGTTATAGTTTAAAAGAAATACTTAATGACACCTGAAGTGTACTTCTGAAAATGTTATTCTCAAAATAACAGTAGTGGTTCGGGGAAAATTACATTGATATTAATTGTATGATTTAATAACCTGTGACAGGCTCACTAACAGAGCACCATAAGTAACATAACTTTAGCAGATCAAATGCAGGTCAAATTCATGAATGTAATGATTCAGAGCTGTCTCCATGTTTGACATTTAAGCCCCAGGCCAGAACCCGATACGGTTTCATTTTTCAGATGTCTTTCCTGCGGCTCTGATTCACGTAGTAATGATTTCAGACACCCGTGCTCGCTGAAATGATACTCTATAATCCAGACGATGGCACAGACATTTTTCTTTTCTAATCATATCTTACTTCTTTGTCATGCTTATTTATTTATGTAAATTCCCGTGTTTTTCTTATTTTTGAAGTTGCCTTCCCAAGCACTGTCCCCACTTCCCAGACACCTTTCCTCCTCTTGGTCATACATTGATCAAAAGATTCTCCAGGCTGACACTAGTGACTGGTTTTCAAGGACTGTTGGTTTTTCACCTTCAAGCATGTGTATCTTACCTGCTCTGCCGCTTCCAGACAGTTTTCTTTGTGACTTAGAAGAACTCAATTCTTTGGCATTAACAACATCCCAGACTGTAGCAGTCTCCCCAGGTAATAACATTCACCAAGTTAAGGAGGAGCACTTTATTCCAAATACAAAGGTTTCTCTCAGCTCTCCTACAGCTCTTCCTCTGTCCTTTCTTGCATCTACCTCTGTCCCATCTTCAGCCAGCCCATCTCATGACATAGCGTATAAGCATACCGACAACAATACCAAACCAGGAAGAGGTAAAGATTTGAGAGGTATCCTTGACTCTTCGATTACTGAACTACCTAGAGACTTGTCAGATCCTACAAAAGAAAGTGAACGTCTTGGCACCATCTGTAACGTCCCTTCGCCGCAGGAAGGTGGCTCAGTCTCCAGGGCACTAGCTGCAACTGCTGAAAACCGAGAGGAAATCCATACCGCAGATCTGTCAGTTAATAGAGGGGGTCAGTCAAAGCCTCGAGAATCAGCTTTCTACAGAGGAGCAGCACAAGACACAACAGAAGAACTGACAAGACTCTATATAGAGGAGGATCTGGAACATGACAATTTAGAAATCCCAATAGCAAGTGGAGGAGACTCCATGGTATGCTATGAAGGATACACTTCACCGAATGGTGATAAGGTATTTTGATTTCTGGAAAACCTGGCTTCTGTGTTCAGGTAGCTTACTCAGTATAATTATTCTCTGCCTTTCCTTGTATTTACATGTTTGTATTTTGCACAGGCACAGTTTTATACTATTGCAGTCGATAAAAAGATTTTCCCCCTCTCAGAAGCAGGCATATACACACCACTAAGTTCTGTGGTGTATCGGTTCTGCTGGTCCCTTCCCTTCTGTCCTTGTTAGCTGCCGTCAAGCTTGTGATGCAGAAAGGCAGTGAACTCTTTGCTTCACTGGCCCATCGCTTGCCACCCTTTTGTGCCAGAGGCCCCAGCAAGCAAATGCTGTAAGCAGCCTTCAGAGGAAGGGACATGCCTCCCGCAGGCACTCGGCGGTTTGTACTTCACATGTGTCACTTCACCAGCTGATATATTTATAGTAGACTCTGTTACGCGAATGTGACTAATAATAACAGATCAGATTATGTTTGGCAGTTAAACAAATGCTTCCCCTAAAGCCCTCCCCAGTTCCTCATTGGGACAGTACAACGCTGAACTATCCCAAATGTGTGCAGCCATTAAATGCCACAGTATTGCTACACAGTTCGTGGGGCTTCTGGGCAGTTTTAGGTTCTGGTCTGTCCAGCACTTATTTCAACAGTATGTTCAAGCAGTTGCTTTGGCTGACACACGCAAACGTGTAGATCAGATACTTAGGACAATATGTTTTAGGCCAAGTGTGAAGCTATTTAATTAGAAGGATTTTGTAGGCTGCATCTACCCTTACTTGACCTGAAAAACACAGGAGAAAACCATAAGAATAGAGGTGAAATCCACATGGATTTCACAGCCACAAATTGACAACTTGTTTTGATTCCTGAGGGAAGATTTTTCTTCCAGAAAAGTAGACTGACTAATAATAAAAGCAGCATCACATTTCTCAGTGTTCAGGTTAGTTACCTAACTCCTTGTCGAGCATTTTACAGCCTTCACAGCTGGTTTTATAGCATGATTGCTTCCCATTTTTCTTAAACATTTAAGCCAGCTCTGCCTTCTGTGGGAACATCAGAAGACTCTGATCCTCCTTTCTGCATTTCTTCTGATCGTCCATTTCCCTCTGCCAAGGCACCAGCTTCTCACTGTGTTCCTACAACATCCCCGTCCACTGCTTCCCTCTCACCTCCTCTCCTTTCTAAACCCTTACGTCAGCAGGAGAAAGACTCCCCACAGGTAAAGGTGACTGCACCTCTCGAGTATGGATTGTTGCAAATCTCCATGTATATTAAATAACTGCAAGGCTAACGCTGAGTTTGGTATTTTCAGATGTATTGTTTCATTTACTAATATTAAATAACATAGCACATGGAGTATTGAGACAGGCCTTCTTCAAATGAAACACAAGGTAAAACTATAACCATTAATGATAAAGTGAAACAGCTTAAGGAGATACCAGTGACAGGAAAGCGGAAAGTCTTCAACTCAGTTTTAAATCCATGCCAGGACATCAGTGACTCTTATTTAATCAAAAGAAACAGAATCATATTCAAGTACACAGAAACTGAAAAACATTTCTAATTTGAAGTGTTTTCAATTTCAGTCGAAAGCCTGGGAGAACAGTCATAAACTTCACGGCAGAGCACCACTGCAGAGGGTCATGTTCTAAATACCAATTCTGTTAGTCAGAGAGTGAACAAAGATTATTCCCTCTTCAGGACTACGCTTTGTGTTAGCATTGCAGCTCTGCGGCAGAAAAACAAGATCTGGAAAGTCGCTCCAGATAGATAAAAGTCAATTTCCAATGCTGACTTCCAGAGAGTCCATTTGCTCGTGAAAAAAAGAAAAATCATGTAAAAAATTTAACAGACCTATCCTAGAAAAAGTAATGATTACACTTATGGCAAAAAAAAAAAAACAACAACATACTCTTTTTAAAAATCTACCACATCTTACA
Organism: Falco punctatus; assembly: GCF_963210335.1. NCBI lineage: Eukaryota > Metazoa > Chordata > Aves > Falconiformes > Falconidae > Falco > Falco punctatus. The sequence continues at coordinate 4,833,814 of NC_137580.1, read as the reverse complement.
ATGTGTGTACATGGAAAACCCAGACATAATAGACTTAAAGAAGTCTTGAGGTTAACCAGATCTGTTGTTTTTTTTTCCTGAAGTAGGGAAGAGTCGTAAGGGTTCTTTCCAGGGCATGAATCTGTCACGGGCTTGGGTATGTTGCACCTGAAAGAAGGGGTAAAACACAATATCGCGTTTGTTTCTGCAACTTTGAGTAATTTATCAGTTGTGCAGTCCTTTTGATGGGTAAGTTTTGCTTAGCCTAGCCAACAAAATTTATAAAATTCCTCATCTACACCCAAATTCATTTTAGGTGACGCTGATATTCCTTGCCCTTGTTTGAGCAAGGTATATTGATCCCAGCTGAGAATAGATAGAAGGAATATCTGTGTTAAAGCTCTGCTTCTGGGAACCTCCCGGGCAGTGCATTGCTCCTCTTCACCTTCACGGCAGGAAGCGTGACACAAGTAACCAGGGGAGGTGACTCATCTTGCAGACACAGCAGCCAGAGCACTGGGAAGAACTACAGGTCAGAGGGGTCATTACAGAGTACTAGCTTAATTATTGTTTTCAAACCGTTTCAAGTCTGGATTATTTTTGAAGTCTAGGGATCAGATTCCATTATAAACTTCACCAGTATAGACTTCTCTATTTGAAAGTTGTAGGAATTATTAGATACAGTCCTATTGACAACAGATATTTTTTTTGTACAATATTTCCAAAATGAGATAAAGATTTATTACCTCCCAAGGGTAAGCAAATTTTTTTCAGCAGTCAACACTGACTACATTCCCAGGATAGAGAGCTGAACTAAAGTAAGTATAGCCAGGTTTTGGCTGTCGTTTCTTGCTACTTAGCCTACAGGCTGGACCCGAGAAGGAGGGATAGTTCCTGTCATTTTCTCTTTATGCATGTTGTCCATGATTAAAGTCTCCTCTTAACTGCCACAGCAGAAAGAACATGAGACCTTTCCAGGACCCAAATGTCACAAGGGAAGGGAGGTTCTTCAGAGAGTTCTTGAAACTATATACTGATACTTTGGTAACTTCCGTTGATGTAAAAATACATATGTGTATGTGTACATATATAGATGTGGCATGTGGCTCAAATCTAAAGTATGACTGGAGGTCTGGGCAGTGGAATACAAGGAGCTATGGGTGGGAAGTGACACTGTGCTCCATGGTGCTGGGAGGGATGTGTCCCTCAAAAGAACTCTGAGGACACTTCCCAACGAGAAATGCTAGTGTTTTCCTGCCTTCTTGGCCTCTCTGGGTATCCTTTGTTGTTGTTGTTACTCACCCTCTTAGCTCTTAAGAGGAGGCTGTTCTTCTGTCTTGCCACATTCTACTGGCAAACAGTCACAAATACCAAAGTAAAACTTTTCAGTGTTAGCGCTCCACTGCTGCCTTCCCCCTGACTCGCCCCTGCCCGTGAGAATTCACACTTGCTGCACACACACCCCTGAAGAGCAAAATTCTGACAGGTATTTAGCTGATTTATAGTAACGTTACCACAATGAGGATTTTCCCTTGAAGTACTTTCCGTCAAGCACTTACTTGCTTTCTAAATGCAGATTTAAGGTGCGTGCTCTGTTTAACAGCAAGGAGTTGCAACATTTGGCATTGGTGGTTCTAAGACAGTATTTCTGCTCTGTGCTGCGGAGCCGTACTGTGTTATTAACTGAGCTGCTTCAATGGGTACACTTGCAATGGCTGTTCCAACTGCACATGCTCTATGTGACTAATCTTTTAACTGTCATGTGTAAGGGCATGTGCCAGAGCCACAAAGCCTTGGAAAAAAAGATACAGTGGCAACAACTGAAAATACCGTATACTAATAGTACCGTTATTTGCGCCTGTAACACAATTGCTTTTTGTTATCAAGAAAAGCATGTCCAGTTTGCATGTATGAATGAAGCAAAAAAAAAAAAAAATATATCCCATGATGCTTCATTCTTAAACACTCACTTGACACAATTTCTGTGGTTTTTCTAGGCTAATTTAAAGAGAGAGATATTTGTTATGGGTAAACCTCCTCGTAGCCCAGTGATGACTAAGAGATCCTGCAGCTCACCTGTCAGAGGTCACAGCTATTCACACAGGGTACGGTACTGGATGCCCAGTGTGCAGTAACAGCATTGCCATAGAAAAGGAGCTCAGTGTCTAGTCTTTCAGTATTTTGTTTTTGCCCAAGTGTCTCGATACTATCAGTATGCCGTGTTTTCTTCCTGTTGTACTCCTGTGCTACGTCTGAGTAAAGCCAACAGGTCTGTGTGTGCCAAAACGTACTTTATACATCCATTAGCATACTCTTATCTCTGCAGTACTGCATAGTATTTCCAGTGCTCCAAGATGTTCTTTATACTTAGCTTTTTTTTTCTAAATTATTCCTCTGTTTCAAAGCATTTCTAGTTTATTAAAATCACAGCTTCTAAGAGTCAAAAATTTAAACTTCGTTGCATGTATACAGGCTTTTGTATACAGGCAGAATTCTTGGGTTTGAATCCAGGTCCTTCTTTTCAAAATGTTTTGTTGCTGCTATGTTATTTTCACTCAATGTCCTCTTTATCCAAGTTCTGCTATCCCAGACTGTCAGACTCCTTAGCCTTTCCCTTCATATCTGTAATACAGCAGTCATAACTGTAAAAATTTTACCTAGCAGAAAGTCAGGTTGTTTAGAGTTTGCATGTGTTTCACTCAGAGAGGTGAGCTGAATTATGAAAACAAACAGACCTAAACTGTTAAGAATTAGAACTTGTGGGCTATGTTTCACTTCCAGTTTAGGACTAAATTTTTCTTTGCATTGGTTTCTTAACGTTTGGTTCTTAAAACTGATAATGGGATGAACTGTTTTCCATGCTGTTGCTACTGATTTTAGGTTATCATCTTTCTGGTGGTTCCCTTTTTAAAATTTGAAGTTTGATTTAAGATATTCAGGCTTCTTGTGTAACTGTCAAAGTCATGGCTTTCTGGCAGGCCTCTGTTTACTACCAGGAATGAGGGGACAGTGCTTTCTTCATCACTGAAGAGAGACAGTAGAGAAAGTGCAACTGGGAACAAGATCCATAAAAAAGGGATTAAGCTCTATTTTAATTCTGCGTGTTCCTGCAAATGAAGGGCTAATCACTATATTAGGAGGACTGCATTGGTCAATGTTACTGCGTTTATGACTTTAATTCCAAAACTACAAGAGCACAAATTACACACCTCATTTGCATGGTCAGAACTATACAGAACTACTAGATGCAAACGCGTATCAATCATGCATGAAAATTAGGTGTACAGCTGGGACCATTGACTTGACTGCACACTTTTTAATGTTTTTGGGATTAGGCCCTAATTTTTTTCCCAGAAAACAGTTCACTCGCTATGCTGAGTTGTAGCTGAGATCTAGAAATTCAAAGCACCAAAAGCTACCCACAGGGTGATGCATTTCTCTTGAACACAATTAGCCAGACCTTGCAACAGTTCCTGTTCTAGCCAGTGCCACTGTATGTGGGAACGAGAGCTTAGGGAAACAACACGGGAAGAAGGCTTCTTGATGCCAGCCGTGGTGCCCTTGAGGAAGGCATTTGGATAGAGGGCGACCTCCAAGGCGCCCCTGTTCTGACATAGCACAGATGACTTCACTCCGCTTTTCACAGATTCCAGTTCTGTCTATGTTCTTGCCACAGAGAGAACTTTTAGAGTTGAAAATCTTTGTGCACCTTGATTTTCTGTCACCTGTTTCTATAATAGTTAACTAGCAATTAAATGTTTTAAAGCATTGAAGCATATGCAGAAAAAGAAGGTAATAATGACCTACGCAGTTTCTTCCTGGCTTGATACTGTATTCAGAGCATTAAATCATTTGTAGTATTGCTTAGGACATTGACTTTTATTGTTTGCAAGAAAAATCCTTAGCCTTGGTTGAGTTCTCTTGCATCTCTGACCATCTTTGGCATTCAGCTCAGTTATGGATCTGATGAAAGATTAGCAGAGAATAAGGTCAGACACCAAGCAAGCTGCCCAGTGAAATACTCTCTTCTTGCTTGACAAGCCAGCTGTTGAAGCGGGTTTATTACTGAGAACTGAAATGTCTAATTTGCAATCTTTCCCGTTGGATTCTTCAGTAAAAGTTATCCAACTTTCTTGTACGGTGGCAGAGGAGAGTTAAATGAGGAAGAGAAGAGAATCAAAAGGTTTTGGACTTTGATAAACGTCGTTCCCACCTAGCTGTCATTAATATGGAAAGTTCTATAATCTACCTGCCTGCATCTTTAGGCACCTTTTTAAAATTATACTCTACAGACTAAAGATGAAACAGAGAATGCTCACAGTATTTTCTGCATGTGCACATACAAACTTGATGAAAAGAAACGTAACTACAGTTTCATCTTGAGGTGTTGAGGGGCAGGGGGGGAGCGGCGGGGAGCAGGCAAGGGAAAAAAAAAACCCCAAACCCAAAGCCATACTGTGTTTCAACATTCAATTTGCATCATCAGGCTGTGGGTTGTTTACCACTGCCTTCTCTCATGGAAGACTGACTGCATCATCTTCAAGAGCAAAGTGAAGTGAGATACACCGAAATAGTCAAACCCAGGAAAGAGGGACCCACAGAGCAGTAAGACCAATCCCATGGCTTCAAGATCAGGTTGCAGTTTACTCAGTTCATGAAAGAAAATGCTAGGAGCTGCGTTTGATACCCGCGCTCCCAAAACAGATACAGTTCCCGGACTTGCCGCTGCAGCATGACCATAGGGCACCCTCAGCCAACGGAGAACGTGGGTACTGCTCACATCAAGAGCTCTCCCAGGCAGCTGGTCTTCCTGCGCCAGTTCTGGCCCCAGCCAGATTCTAACCAGCATCAGTCCATGTCTTTCTAAGCAGGATATGGCTTCTGCAAGAGGTTAACGCTTTTCACTTCCATTGCATCCAGATTTATTGGATGTTAGTGGTGGGTAATGCTCTATTAAGAAGGAAAGTAGTTCCTTTCATAAAGCTTTGCACTGGAAATACAAACTACTTTTTCCTCTGAAGTTAAAGTGTTAATTGTTATTTTCACACAATTACATATGTTCTTTCAAAAATTCTTTCTGCTATTTGCCGCCCAGCAGCCTGCATGGCTTTGAGATGAAACAGAACTAATTTAATCAAAGCGTAGCATGTTATGCCTGCCAAGTTAGTACTGCGTGTGTGTCATGTAAATCGGTATGTTGTTTGTCTGTGAATGTTCTAAGTTTTGCCATTATCTATAGGAGATTTTATTTCTGCTTATCCAAAATTATACTTCACCCAAAGAATGTATAATGTTCATCAGTTGCATCTGATTTTTCTAACGCTATTTCTGTTTCACAGTGAAGAGGCAGCAGGGTTCTATTCCAGCTTTCTACTATACTATAAATAGAGTGGACTGTTGATGAAGTTCACAGTTCTGTTTTAGTTTTCATTATCTCCTCCAAAAATCAGATCTTTAAACCTGCCAAGATTCTGTTAGTTGCCATGTCTCAAGAATTCATTGGGGGGGGGGGGGGGGGCGGAGGGTGTTATTTTATGCCAGGTAGAATATGAACTCTCAAGTGACTATGTATCATGCCCCTATCCAACTATTTAGACCTTAGACTATAAATCTTTATTACATTTCAAATCATTTCATTTCAGCCACAGCGCCCTGTGCTTGCTCATGAAAATATACACAGTGGGGGGGAACCGTAAGTATACTTTTTATCTACTAAACCAAAACCTGACATTTAGAAATAGCCAGAAAATCAAAAAGTAATTTGTTAACCTGCCAAGTACAATTATGAAGAGATTTGAGAAATTTACAGGTAACTGCATGATGTGGGAAGATATCCAAGAAGGTCCCAGAGGGCAAAGCCTTAGTTGCTTAATTTACACTAGACTCAGACGTGCCAACTTACAGTTCTCCATCATTTATACTTAAAAGGGATAATAATTATATAAAGTTTGACCTTTTTTGTTATTCTCTCCTTTTTTACATCGCAGCAGAATGCCAATTAAAGATTTAACTTTGAGTCAACTCAATACTGTGGCTCACAGGAACAAGGGCTCACACTTTTTAGCGTAATTTACATGTGCACTTTAAAAATTAAGTGCAAGAAAGCCTTTCTGCAAACTGGAGAAGAACCTAGATCTCAAGCCTTATTTTCACAAACAACGTAAGCACTTGAGATGAAACACATACGGCTGTTGTAGTGCTGACTGTTAAAATGCAAGTTTGGAGCAAGATTGTTTTGATGATTATTTTTTTCCCCTCCAGTCTTGCACTCAGGTTCTGCTTCAGTGATCAAAACTAGTAGTTCAGTTTCAAAACTAGTAGCCATTCTTCCTCTAACATCAGAGCACTTCTAAATGTAACTAGTGCTTATAAACTAAAAATACTTAAAAGTTTACCTGTTAGTCACTTCCAGAAATGGCAAGAGAGAAGAGAGAGCAAAAAGTTACAGATAACTGTGTAATGAAAAGCGGACACGTCTGTTTCAGTCTCACTAAAACCGCACGCTCCTGTTGGTATTGTTGATTATCCTGAACCATCTAACTCTGTGTTCAATATAGCTTACTGCTTACAAAACAAAGTTAATTATCCAATTAAGTAGCTCATTATTAAAGTTACTCATCCCTAAAATTTAAAACAAATATATTTAAATTGTCAACCAACCATTCTTTGTCTTGAATACGTATTCTGTTAGTCTTGTAAGTGGTAGCAGAGTTTTCATATTTCAGAAATCCTTAGATTAGCAAAGAGAGAATGAAATGACTACAAAGGAGTTATTGAAATGGATTATCTTGAAATGACTAAGATTAGATTCTAAAGTACAAAGAGTACTAATTGGGAAGTTCTTGTTACAGTATTTGAGTAAGTAATTGGCTTGAGTCCTATTGGTGACACATTACATCTGCAACTTCTCTACCTTTGGAAGCTGCATTTAATCGGTTCTTGGATTATTATCATAGCTCTGCTTTCCGGGAATAATGATAAGCATGACAGAAAATGTTATTGCCATTTCATTTTTTGCACAGATTGTTCTTACTTCTGCCACACAAATTGCCAGAGGTAATTGCTTAAATAACCAGTCTCGTTCCATTTTGTTAGTGTGATTAAAACATAAAATTAGACTTCTCGGAGCTGGGGAGATAACAGCCAGTCACAAGAAATTAAGTGAAAATCACTTTTTTTCTTGGAAGTGTCTTTTTGGCATAGTTTATTCAAGATTACCATCATTACGCTAAGCCTAGCGCCGGTCTGTATACAGGTTTTTCAACTAGAAATTTCAGAGGCAGAATTTTTTTGCTGACATAAACATCTCATTTAAGCCATGGAAACTTTGCCTGAATGATACAGAGCTAATGGAAATATTCTATACCAACACATTAAAAGGGACTTAGTTTAATTTTATTGGGGAAAGTGTAATATCATTAAGGTTTTAAAGTCAGTGAGCTGTTACTAAGAGGGAAAAATAGACATGATTTTGGGGGTTTTTTAGTATTTTGAAATTAAAACTATTTCCTTTGTAGAGTTTCTGCAGTTGTACCCTGCTCCTTGACATGCAGGCAGTTACAGCTGGGGCACAGGTGATTAGAAAAAAAAGCAGATTCTGACTCTGCAGGACTCACAGGCTTTTGCAGCCCAAGCACCTTCAGTTCCCCCCATTTAGAGTTTATTGTCACTCTCAGTTTCCCGAAACTCAATTAAAAACTGACAAGGAATGAAAGATAACAAGCCTAGTAACCTCATACCTCTTTCCATTTATCCATCTTGCATCCCTCAGTCTGCAGCCCCTGGCTGGCATGGACATACAAGCCCGTGGCTGAATACTGTTCAACTTTCCACCCTTACGTCCCCCGATTGGATTCAAGCCCCTCCCTCACTCGCCAAGAGATGTTTTTTAAATATATAGCGGGGGCGGTTTTAACCAGGAAAGGGGTTATGGATGTGCGTGTCCAAAGAGCAAGTGCTCTCCACCTTCCCCACGGCGGGAGGCACCCCTTTGACATGCAGAGCTCCCGTAGTGCCAGGTCTTGCCTCAGCAGCTGCTACTGAGGAGCCCAGGAAGGTCCCCCAGTCACCGTGGTCATGTGAGTGTGTGTATGCGTGACAGCCACCCCTGGGCACCCTCCTCCACCGAGTACAGGGTGCCAGGCACCTTTCTTGTGCCGTGTGGCACTTTGCTGCAGCAGAGAATGCTACACTAGATCCAGCTTTGCAGAGTGTAAAGGCAGAGCCAGCTTCAGGTGCTCACCACGGGGGGGTTAAGGAGCTAGCGCATCCACAGACTCCCCCCTCTAGAAGTCCTCTGTTTGGGCAACTCAACTATAAAGTAACGCTTAAAAAAATAATACTAGAATTCTGTATTCAAAGCAACTGGTCGAGGAGCCATCAGGCTTGCCTGAAGTCGTTAATGTCTGATGAGTTACCTTTCCAACAAAGTTTTGTCTGTTTACTGTAATAAGTACCTAGGCCCTGAAGTCTACCAGGCGAAATAAACCCTTCGCCCCTATATTTGCAAGAAGCATCACTTATCAATGTTTAAACCACCTCCTTTCGAGTAAAGGTGCAAAGAACTCTTACCTCTTTTTAAAATGCATCATTTGTCCTATTTAAGGTTTCAGGCTCTATATAACTATACTCCTAGGAACGAAGATGAATTGGAGCTCAGAGAGGGAGATGTCATTGATGTGATGGAAAAATGTGATGATGGATGGTTTGTGGGTATGTTTTCATTCAGTTGCTTTTTCTTTTTTCCTTTTTTTTTTTTTTTCCACTGACCTTTGCTGCCCTCTTTGCTTGGTAACTTCTAAAAAAATCAGGTTTTGGCATTTAGTGTAATAAACCTGAACCTGGCTTTATCAGGAGAAATCCCAACCAAAACCCACTGAAATTAGTGGTTGATTTTTCACTTGCATCTTTTTGGAAGTGAATTGATGGACACAAATGGACATGTGCGTCCAGTTTGTTGTACAGCACTATTGTCATTCTCATGTCACACAACATGGACTATGTAGTACTGCTCTCCTCATAAAGACCAGGTAACGTACAACTTTTTGCATGAATACATCTACAGAGTTGACTACTTGTGAGAAACAAGTATTACTGAACAAACAGAAATTTCATAACGAGGCCTAGATAAGGTGGCTTAATCATTTCGTAAACCCTCATGCACACAGTGGCTAACTTAATCACCTAACTAGTCTTCAGCATTTGAAAAATTCAAATTATTTAAGTAAGACTTGATGATGTTGAGATTAAGTGATTTCTATGTACCAAACCAAAGTTTTAGCACAGCTTTTAATCAGGCCTAACAATTTAATCAAATATGCCTCTTTATTTGGTTTTTCCTTCCTGCAGCTACAAATTTGTTGAAACTCTCAAATTAAATTCAAAATAACTTTTTGAAGTTATTAAAAAGTATAGACATTTCTGTTTGTGCACTATTAAACATAAAAATTTAAAGGCCACGCTTACATAGCAATTCCCTATTGTTATTCCCATCTTTCATCTATTGCTTCTAATTTCAGGAACCTCAAGAAGAACCAAATTCTTTGGTACTTTCCCTGGAAACTATGTCAAGAGGCTGTGAAATTTTTTTTCTACTTATTTATGCTGCATCTCTGCAACACATCTGCATAAGGCTGCTAGAAAACATGCTACGCTGGTCTTCTGTTTTCTTGCTTGCAGTCTCAAATAGAGGCCATCTAGTTCATCCTCATCCCATCCCACCTGCCAAACTGTTCCAGCAGTATTACAGCAACCACCACGGTGTGAATAACTAAGCTTTTCTGAAACAAGAGGAATCATTTCACCATTGAAATACTCCCTGCGCTTTAAAGCCTTTCCAATTTGAAAACAATAGGAAAAGCCTAATGACAGGTACACAGATGAGTTGCCATGGGGGGTGGGGTGGGGAGAGGAAGAAACTTCTAATTTAGACATTTGTGGTATTATCATGAAGTGTGATGGGATTTTTTCAGCATGCATGTGATGCAGGTGGAAGTTGCTGTTTACTATTTTTAAAAAAAATTAAGTTTCCACATTCTTATTAGCTTGGCAGCATTTGTTGCTTTCACTTTGCGGTATCACAGGTTTGCCTATTGTACTGGTTTACAATGTATGACAAATTATAATATAGATTTTTTGCCTGCACTTGTAACGTATGCACAGTGATTGTAAGATCTCGAGCAAGCGTAGTGAAAAGTGAAAGAACTGCAAGTGTTCTGAATGGGTGCAATGGTATTGGCTAAACCTTTTTTCTTTTTTCCCTAATAAAGCTGTAGTGGTTTCTGTTAAAAGGTAAAAAGTGCAAGAGGCATAAAATCTCAGGAAAGAGGATTTAATGAAGAGCCAGGCAATGATATAAGCATAGACCATAATAACCTGCTACTGATGTCTGACATTAAATGGCTGTAATCGAACTGTAATAGCAAGCAACATGACATTTGAGAGGTTAGTGGGTTTACGTATCAGGAATTTTAAGGAGCAGGAAGTAAACAGTGTTAGTGCAAAGGGTTGTTGGTTTGGGGTTTTTTTCCCTAATATAGCCACCTGAAAAATATTCACAAGTATCATGTACTGATTTACTTCACTATATATACATATATATATATATGTATGTATGTTAACAAAACCCGAGTTACGCATTTGTTCTAGGAATTTAGTACAGAAAAGAAAAAGTCACAAGTATTAAAACTCATACGTTTTAGAGGTTGGGGTTTCTTTTTTTCCTGAATGAAAGAAGTATTTGAAAACATAATTTTCTGTAAGCATAAATAGCAATCAAAATTAAGGCACAGGATGATAATGACTATGGCTTCCTAAGAATAAAAATTCAGATTTGGTTTCTTCAGCACCTTATAGATGGCAAAGGCTTCTACTGGATTTCTCAAGGGTAAAGGATTGAAATTATCAAAATGTATGTAGTCTCTGTAGCATTTTGTACATATGTTTGCTTTTTTGTACAGAGCCATTTGGTTGTTGATTTTTAAAAAATTAAGTTCCTTATTTGATCTTTGCCCTCTTCACATACAGAACATTTCAATGCATTTTTCTTTTCTTGCTCTATTTACCGTAAGCACATCTGGATAGTGCAATTCTGTAAGATAGCATTTTATGCAAAATTTTATTAATTAAAATATGGTTTACCAGCCAAATCTAAATGTACATATATCTTTATTACTGAGAAATGTCATTAAGACAAAGGTAAAGAAACATCTTTGCGCAGCATACCTTTATTATTGCAGATTTCATGGCAAAAGCTTTGTATTCAAAGGCTTTCAATTTTAAACTAGATCTGCATGCAGCTTTGCTGTGAGATTAATACCTATCTTTGATGCCATTTATGATTGAAGACTTAAATATCTGTTGCCTGTGATATTTAAAAAGTACTGTTTCTACTCTGTATCTGATTTTAGAAAAATACAGGTTTTTCATACCTGGCTTTCAGGTAACTGACTTTGAATTCCTACAAGCAAAAGGTCTCTGTGGTTTTTTTCTTGAATAGACTTCTAATAAATTTTGCTTGGAGTACACAACTGTTTCCCCTGTCATTTCTCAAAATACACATAGCCTATTACTTAAGCATTGCAAACTGCTTAACTCTTCAAGTTTATGTGCAAATAGTTTTGCCTCGTACAGAGATTTTTTCCCACCACAGCCATACACTAATCACATATACGGGTAGCTAGCACTGCCCACACAGCTCTCAAGCTGGTCCACTTCAACATCATCCCTAAAACACTTGAGTGCAAAAGCAACATTACAGACTTTCTGCATTGGCTGTGCTAATTCGAGATAGTTTTTATGTTGCTAGAACCGTCCTTCACTCCAGAAGCACAAAGGTAAAACACAATGGTAAGCCCCTTATACCTGGCCGAAGTTCCCACACCCTAATCAAAGGCAAAACAAGAATTCCTCTGTAAAGTGACCGCAGAAGCAAGGTTTAAGGAAAATACAGATTTTGGGGGAGCATTTTACACATGGAACTCTGCCTACAAAACTGAATTATCCCGTACTAATGTCGGCCTGGCAAGGAACAACTGTTCAAACAAAACCAAAACCCGAAAAGAGAAGCAAACAAGAAGCAGCTTCCACCACCACAGCTGGTAACACAGTTGCCGTGAGTGGCTCAGAGTGGTTCTGTGTATCCAAGACCCACTAGCCACCAGCGCTGGGATGCCTCCTCCCGAACACTGTGCCATACTTCAGCTGCTGAAGAGCACCGCACAACTGTTTGGACAAGAAAAACCTGTTTCCTCAAGCCCGATTCACGCTCAGTGTTGCCTCCACAATAGGTGGCAAAACCAAATAAATACATGAGTATCTAGCTTACTACTGTCAGCTTTGTCTACAGGAACATTAAGATCACAGACTACTGTCAAAACTCCAGCAGCTAAACTCCTTCCTAAGTATCGTCGGTACTGGGAGTGCTTCAGTTTGGACGAGGCCAATTTAGTCAGTACATTATCACCAGGGTAAACGTGCCCTCCCAGGGCTCAGTTCCCTTAAACCCACTGCACGTGTCTCTTCGTACAGCCCTATGACCAAATAGTGGAGTATACAGCCCAGTGCTGGGTGGTTTGTCCTTTCTGGGGGCCCAGTGTGGGGTCGGGGCAACGTGGAAGCATTGCTTTGTGCCATATACCTGTAAGAAGGAAGTCCTGTGCTCCAGTAGTCTTTATCTGTGAAAGCCAGCGTAACGGCACCAGCTGGTTGGAGTAGTCTCACTAACACAAATTCTGGGTTGTTAAGGGTTCAGATAGCATCCTCTTTGCTCATTCACAAAGAGGGTAAAAAAGGGGGAAAATACAGGCCAAATTAATAAGAATAGCAAGTCTTTGACACCAGGAAACACTGCACTGTTAATGTTTTAGTCAAAAAGTAGAGAAAGACTAAAATTATGTCCAGGTAAACCAAATATATTCAAATAGGCTAAGTCTGCTGAAATCCCACCTATGCTATTTAAGGAACACGCCGAAGGATCCTTGTATACTCCCCTATACATTCCTGAAGGAGACCCACAGGACTGGGTGGTGCTTTGTCCTTAAGGCCAGAGGAAAAAGAGACCTGGGGAATTAGTGGCCAGCCAGTGTGATATCTGGGAAGAGACCTAAACAAATCCATTAAAAGCCTCAGATACTCACAGATTTTTCTAGAAAAAAAGGTGTATCAATTTATCTTGTTGGGACATGTAGCATTTACAGATTTCTGTTAGAATTTTCTCATTGGTATGGCATGGCAGCTGCGTTAGCCTGTGCCAGTCCATATGAAATCAAGTTTGTTGCAGAGTTGTGTTACGTTCCAGATAAATGGGTAACGTAAACAGAGCATCCAAAAAAACCCCAAAACCAGTAGATTCCACTGCCTACCCTGCAGCAAACTGTGTGTTTGCCATTGAGGCAAAGTACTCAAAGCCAGAAAGCCCACAAGACACAAACAAGCCAGGGAGCCCAATTCATGACCAGTTTAGGGTAATGATCTATATCCCAAACTAAGTGAAGGGTCACCCCAGCGGGTTTAACATTCTGTCACCCACACCAAAGCAAAGCATGCTGTCATCCTGCAATGCCTGGTATTTACTAGTTGCCTTTTAAATGCTGATGTACAGAAGCCGGACAGGAACACCAGGTGCTTCCTGTGCATTTGAAAAAGCAGAGCACAAGCCAATGGGAAGCTCGAAAGATGAAGTCAGTAGCTCTAGAAGGACCTTAGGTCAACGGCAAGTATATTCCCTTACAGCATTTATAGTTACTGGTGAAACCCTGCCTTCGCTGCAGTTAACAGCAAACTCCATTGAAGTCAACAGATCCCACCGTGCTGGTAACGCAGTTTCTATGATAGCGTGAAAAGAAAACTCCACAAGAAGTACTGAAGCAACTGAATGTCCAGGTTGGGTTGGGTTTATTATATTGAAAAGTATGAGTGCAGGCAGAGACTAGAAACTGCTTTTTTAACTCCTCCCGCTACGCAGCACAGTGGATAGAAACTAGAGAAGGGAACTGTCAAGTCGAAGTCAAGTCATATGTGGCTCCAATGTTGCACAAGCGTATTGATAGGGCAGTAATTCCATTTTTCAACATGTTTATACAGCAGAACCCTTGTTACACCTAGCAAGTATCAATTCCAACCAAAACCTGAAACCACCCATCCTACAGAGCAGGGAACTTGCCAGGCCAACATGTAGAAATGGTGCCTCATCCATAAACAGTAAAGCAGGAAAGATGAGTTTAATAAGGCTTTCTTCTGCAACTCTACAAGTAATCAAACAACATCATGCTGTTTATTTGACTGGATGCAAAAAGTGCCAGTTTACTTTTATCCTGCCTGATGGCCAGACAGTTAAGTCCCTAAGTCCTAGCCAAAAATTGCCAATCTGTTACTTGTATGAATATAAACACGTTCCTTTGAAAATTAAAAATACTGTGACATGTATCTATGCAGAATATGACAGAAATCCACTGAAAGGGAAACAGAAGAATGAATTAGTTCCTGCTTGCACAACCCTGAGTCGGATACTATTTAGGCCAAATAAAGTGATACCGGTGACATACAAGCTCTTGTTCATGCATTTATGTCACCTCTGAAACAAAAAAGAATAACAGAAGTTTCTAGGATAATAGGCAGTGATGAAACCAGGGAAGAGCCTGAGCGATCCTGCAGGTACAATTTTTAGTGTAATCCTGCTGGTTGGTTACTTTGCACCCAAAACTCAAAGCTCCTGATGTGAATGAAACAACGTGAATCCCATATATAAAGCATTACATAATTATGCCTTCTAGTATTTAACTTCTATTTCTTCAAGAGTCATAGAGAAGGAGCAAAAGTTCTGCGTTGACACTCTTCAACGTTACCAGAAAGTAGAAAGCATTCTTGCTTAAAACGTATCGAATGTCTACAATAACTATCGCACAGCAATTTTTTGAGCAGCCTTTGTATGGTGCCGTCACATCTAATTACGGATCGGGCGCACAGAGGGTTCCGCTTCAGCGGAATAGCATTACATCACAAGTGACACGGGGAGGGGGAGGGGGGAAGTGTTGACTGACAACCAGAAATGCGTTGCTAGGTTTATCCTCAGTGCAGATACTCACATCTCAACAATTTACATTTCTTCCTGCCAACACAAATAACAAACTTGGAAGCCATTATTTCATCACCCGCATACACGCATAGCGAAGTAATCCTCCGACATTTTCCATCCATCAGAGAAATCAGTAAACCACTTTAAAAAAAGCCCCAAGAATAATGTAATTATTTCTACCAGTGAATAATTACCAGAGTTACACACAGTGACTCTTGACACTTCTCTCTGAAAACGTGGGGATACACTTCTCTGTCGCCAGCCACTGTTGCCCTTTGCAAGGGAGGGTCCTGTGTTCATGCGAGCCCACTTCAGGTGCCTAGCTCCAGCGCCAACTGATCCGAACTGAACAGTAGCTTGCTGTGTAAATATCTTAAAGGATCCAGTCCTTTAAGACTTTTTTGGCTGTCTTACACTAAAATAAAACAGAGGCATTTGATTTCAAGACTTTCTACAAGTGCCACTTGAAGAGCCAAGGAAATGGACTGTCGGATTAAAATAATCATCAAACCTTCAGTCTTTGGCATTGAGATTTTTTCCCTTGACACAGAGTTAAGAAACCAGCAGTGTAGATGGGGAACACCAAAGAGACCGAACATGTTGTTCTAAATGGGTCATCACACTGCTTCTGTCGCTGTGATTTGCTAGATAAACCCCGAGCACGCCATGACCCAACTCATGCTGCCCTGGGTTAATGCTCCAAACTGTAATGTGAAACATGTACAAATACTGGCTGGCTTAAGACCTGCTACAGGCTTTTCTTACACTACCACGGATTCATCTGTTATAGATAGGGATTTTTCATATGTGACTGGAAATATCTGAACAGGTGAGCATCAACCCCTCCCTCCTTAAACCATCTAAGAGGATAAATGAATACACCCAGTCCGTCTGAGGTAATAGAGGGCAATACTTATATGCCACAGAAGAGTTCTAGGAACTATTTATAGATTCACTTCATCTGCTCCTGCAGCCAGCTCCGACGTACAAGGCACAAAGCAACACTACACACAACTTGAAGCACCAAGTATGAAAGCCAGATGCTATCAAAACCACAGGGAAACATCTTGCATACACACAAAAAAAAAAACACCCACGCTGCAAGCCACCAATCCATACCTATGTTCTGAAGCAAGCAGACAGCTGTAGAGGGGTGCAAAATTTTTGTACCTAACATTTAAGTCAAAAGGAGTTCTACAGAAGAGTCGTCAGAGAAATAAACAGGCCTAAACCTATATCAGCATCAGATAATAATTTCTGATGATCACAGTTTTAATTATAAAACCGCTGGGGTTCAAGCTGTTACAGAAAACTGACTTTTCAGCAGCACACATCACTGATAAATGGTAGCATGCTGAAACTACTGCTTACTGTCCAAACCCTCTTCATTTTTTGCAACACAGTCTTCCTTTGTTTATCTATTTCGTCGAGTGGTCATAAACTGTAGACTTCAAGACAGGAATAAGCCCTCTGCAGCTTACTTGTACAGCACTCATGCTAAGAGG
This sequence comes from Falco punctatus, assembly GCF_963210335.1. Lineage (NCBI taxonomy): Eukaryota > Metazoa > Chordata > Aves > Falconiformes > Falconidae > Falco > Falco punctatus. Next base: position 4,817,257 of record NC_137580.1, on the reverse strand, counting down.
TCCTTGGTACTTTAAGGTCTTAACCATTGCTTCAACACGAGGGGGGAAATCACTAAATTAAAATAAATCGTGTCACTTACAGATGTATATTCACAGACACATCCTGTACCTCAGATACAGAAACGACAGATGTTTCAGAAATACAGGTTACATTAGTCTTACACACACACACTACAGCCAAAAAAACAACTAAACAAACAAAAAAAAAAAGACCAACCACACCAACCCACCAAAAAAACCAACAAAACCAGAGAGGCAGGGTGATTACTGATGCAGCAGGAGCAGTCGGTTTGGAACATCAGAGGCAGACAAGACCAGGGAGAGCTGTTTCAGGCTCTGGAAAGAGAATACTTGGCCTGTTCCGTGGAGCCAACCTTGCCAACCTTCTCCCTTCACCACACGCTGCCTGCACTTCCCAACTGATACATCCCCAGGAAAGCCTTAGCAAAGCAACTGTTAGAGTCAGACCAGGCTAGGGAGAGAAAAGAGCAAGATCAGCAGGGGAAGATACAAGCCGCTATGGCAAGCTCAGCAGAAGTCAAGCCATTTCTGAAATTCTCCAGGCTCTACTGGCCTCTTACTGCCCACCCCGAAGGGCAACCTATCTTACTTCTCCCTCCCGTTCTACCACTCCTCTTCCTGTCAGTCCCAGAGGGAAGAGGACTATTGAAGGAAAGGCAGCCAGCCGTGGAAGTAGGAAACGTTTTACAACTGAAGAATACTGCCATTCTGTTTTATCACATTTAAGGTCTTGCACTCTGGCCCTTGCCTTAACATTATCCAGAGGTCTACCAAGAGCATTGCCTGCAGCATCTTGGCCATCGTCACTGAAAATCCAGAACTTCCAAAGACAGAAGAGGTGTCCTGCATCAGGCCATAAAAAATGTGCTGGCCAGCAGCTCCCACAGCACACAACCAGTGTTGGTAAGAAGGTCACAGCTTCAAACACCCTGACATTCCCTCGCCTGAGGAGACTTTGGCAAATTGCTCTTAAGCTCTGAGAAGCGCAAAACAGAAATTCCTAAATTGCAATGGAAACGGACAGGCAAGAGAAAAAACTCAGCCTTCAGGGAGACTTTTTTCATCTTTCTGAATAGGTTTTTGTTTTCAGATTTTTTTGAGTTGGTTTGGGGGTTTGCGGGTTGGGTTTTTCAGGGGTGGGGGGTGGATGTGGTGGTGCAAGGGGGGAGGGGCAAGGATTGTAAGCGAGACAGTTTCCAGATCTTAATTCCAGGTAAATTTTTGTTTGATCAGGTAAAGGAGAGGTTTATTCACATTTCAAAGCACTATTTGTATATACCATGATTTACCGGTCTTCACACTTCACGTTGTGGAGAGAGGATTTTCCTTTCAAAAGCTGTGGAGGAACTTCACTCAAATGCTGGCCTAGATTTCTACAGTACTAGAAAACTTCAAAAGCAAAAGTTTCCAGCTATGGTATAAATTACATTAACTCCCTGCATGCTGGAGCATGGCAACAATGGACGTATGAATATCAGTTTTAAGATTGTTTGTGTATATACATATCTGACAGTTTTCACATTGACCATTCCAGGTCCAGTAATTATATGTCAATAAAACAGAGAAGTTTGTCCTAATTATGTTTCTGCTGGCTTTGTCCCTGCTGCGCTTATATCCCCTCTCACGGCACAGCCAGCTTTTGCAAATGTTTTCCCAAACCTGTGCACTCGCTCCTGCATTCACCGAACAAACACAAGCAAAAAGTCCAGTCAGGGCAAGGTGTGAAATGCATAATTAATTTACTTTACATTCAGTAAATGTTTTGCTGTTAAGAAACTAATTCATGGGCATGGACAAGCTGACGATGTCCTTTTAACAAGCAGAAAGAAGTCAAAATTTTAATGAGGATAATACTTAATGTATAAGCTAAATTTAAGGTTGAGCCCAAGTAACTGCAGTGTGTGTCAGGACCCTAGGGTCCAGATTTGTGGCTAGCTACGTTCTGAAGTTGCTGATCTCTGGCTCAGGGCCCGTGTTGTTACTTAAACCAAAACACCATATTTGTCTTTTCAGCTGTTGCCGTTTGTCACAACCCAATAAACATGGCTAACCCTTCCCTAGCAACTGCTGCTAAAATGCTAAACCCAAGCCACAAGGTGAAAGCAAAACAGATACTGAACACAGTACTTTATGGAACATAAGATGACGATTGTATATTAAAAGAAATTCTGATACTTGTTTCTTAGAGAACACACTCAGAAGTTTTGGCACTTGAACTACAAGTGGCGGTGGCCTTGCATGTGATCTTATCGTTTATTTGTGTATTTATCTCTTGGGAGACCACAAAATAAGATCAAGGTATTGATCTGATCGACACATGCTTTGGAGAAACCCTGGACTGCCCTGTACTTAGAAATATCCATGTATTCTTTTAGGCATAAGGCAGAACAACTTTTTTTTTTTTTTTTTTTTTTTTTTTTTTTTTATCTGCTGCTTCTTCTTCCTTCTAAGCTTCTCAGATAGAGATTTTGGGTCAGTAGACTAATACAAAACAATTGTAAATACCTATTATTAAAAGTATATTTTTCTCATGCACACAAACACGCACAAACGCAGAAAGCAGTCAATGGAAGGGCCTGTCCATTTCAGTGATACAGGATAAGCCACCACGGACCATACCCCAAGTCCTTATGGTCTCCTATTGCCTACATGCCTTCAAAATCCTGCAGCAAGCCCCAGGAAAACACCGGGGACACACTCTCAATGGCGTTCGCACTGTTGGAGTGCAGTTGTATATAAGCACTTTGCTCTGCTAAATCTGAAGAGCCCTATCAAAGAGCGCTATTTTACAGCTGAGGATAAAGACATGGACTAAAAACTGCTCAGAATGAAAACTGGAAGAAACTTCAGAAGAAAACCCAGGCAGGATGGGCAGCCTCCTCCCTTACTTGTCTTCCATAAACATACTTTGTAGATAGCACTAGCATCCCCAGACTTTTATTATCTGTTATTTACAATGGAAGGCATTCTCAATAAGTCAAAAGTAGGATTGTAATTTAAAAACCATGGACAGGAAAAGAAAAAAAAATATATCTGCTTTAAAGATCATCTAGAGGAAGGCTAAAGCTTAGACCAGGAATAGACTACAAATCACAATCATACAAGCATGAATATTTTCTTTACCAAGAAAGCACTGTTCTTTTCTCGACACTTTGATTCCCATCTTTTTCCAGATATAAACTTTCACTGACAAAAATGAACTAGAAGAAGGAAGAAAACATACACAAGGAGACAAACACTTTGCTATAGACAGGATCTTGAGGTGACAGTTCTACCACTCCAAGAACAAACTTTCTCTTATCATCCAGTAATGACTAGAAGAAAGCCTCTTCAAAAAGCAGTTTTTCCTAAAGTAGCGCTGCTACTACCTCCTGCCTGACTGGTTTCTCTAGTCACACAAGTTATACTATGAGTCTGTTCTTAAAGTCTTGAACTTTGCAAAACTCTCCGAAATTTTTGTCACGTCAAGTGCTACTGAATAAACTCAGCTCCTTCTCCAGTGGCAGTGTAGCTGATCTCCACACAAACATTCGTTTTCCTGTAATTTACCTTTTACCTTGATTAGTTAAGGAATAGAAGGTGGCCAGCTCTCCCTAACACAGCAGGGCCATACCATAGCATTCTGTGCCAATTTTAGTTTCTGAATATTGTGGACATGGCAATTCACATCCCATGATTGAGACTTGGATAGCAACAGCAAAATGCATGTCCAAAAAGAAAGCAAGATGTGCACAGCAGAAGCTGACTGGGTCACATCTGAAACACAGTCATCCAACAGCTTCTAACAATCTGAAATTACTGATATTTTCTGAATTACATGTTAATATAGCCCCTCAGAAGAGATGTTACCTCCATCACTTCTACTGCCTGTTTCCCTAATCCTCATCACCCTACTTCCCCCAGGACTGCCAGGCAGCCTCCTCTCTTCTGTGCATTGCCAGTACGTATCACGTAACCCAGCACAAGATGTGTGGTTAGCTACCACTGGCATACTAAAAGCATTCATATATTTATTTTGGCCTGCACAGACACAGGCACACCTCCCGTTTTCAGCCCACACACCCAGGAAAAGCATGATCATTGATGCTTCACAGCCTCTGCCCTCCCAAAACGTCTGGGATGAAGAAACTACCCAACTACTGCAAAGTGTTTCAGGCAAACAGTAATAAAGCCACCAAAAAGCACTCCTGCCCAGTTCTATCACGGTCCACAGGCAAGACAGCAACATCTGCTTGTTAGTGGTATCTGGGGCAATAAGCTGTCAAAACTCACATTCATGCCTGTTCATAGCCACTACCACAGAAAAGCTCATTTGTAAGAATCATCACCAGCCACTGATAATAATCTAGTGGTAACATTCACATTTTACCCCTATAGTTTGGAAAGAACAGGAGATAAGTCTCTTGATCCCACTTGATCTCTTCACCATCCCCTCAATAAACACGATAAGCTTTTCTTTGGAAAAGACAACAAGGTTAAAGTTTCCATGTAGCAAAAAAAGATTAAATGATAGCTAGATGCATACAGTCACAGATGAAGTCAAGAAATAGGACTAATTATTGTAGAAATACAAAATGAGACTTTGCTTTCATGAGAGGCAATGCTGGGTGTCTGAAGAGTCATGTTATGGTTCTTGCAGATACCTATCATTACACACCTAATGAAGCATTTTAACTGTTTCCTGAATGCTGCTCTCTAATATCCATCACAAAAGAGATTTCATAAATCTGATCATTCCTATGCATTATTTGTTCAAATAACGTTGGGTGGCAAGCACACCAGAGTCGTTTAACAGCTACCTGATATTGTTTAAAAAATTATGTGTCAGCATCTTCATTTATGAAGTATACTGGACTTAACTGTTGGCACAGAGCCTTGCTAACTTCATTCCAACTCTGCTCCTGCGGAATGAGCTTATTCAGTTTCCAGTGCCAAAATGGGCTTTAACTTCAAACCAAATAAGGCATCAGCTTGCCAGATCTGGAGGCGGTGTCTGACTGTAGCTCTTAAAGGGAGCAGAACCACTGATGAGTGAATGAGCTGAAAAGAAAAAACAACTCCTTCCTCACAGTCAGCTTTAAGATCCTCCATCAGAACTTCTACGGGCTGTCAGAACAGGAAAACACATCCTCTCAGAAAACATTCAACTCTCATAAAAGTTATTAAGCACATTTGAGACACATACTTCTTGACTAGGAACTATAATTAAAATGTGAGCTGACAAAGAAACCAATAAAAACCAAAAAATTTCTTCCCTAGTCATGATAATATCTAACCCCAGTAAAACAGGCAAAGGTACAGTAGAAATATACCTCAGGTAACCAAATGCACTACTCAGAAACTTGGCAACGCAGATGGAAAGTCAATACATGCATGTGTCAGTTTGCAACAATTTATAGAGATGAGTTTTCAAAATGAAGGCTAAGAGCACTTCAGTGCCTTAATGTGACTTAAGCATCTCATTCCATTCAACATGCTCTTTAGAAATTTTTGAAACACTAGTCATTTCTTTATATATGCACCCAACTCCTCCTCCACATCTTTTGAAAATTGGAAGGAAAAAAAGAAAAAAAAAAAACCACACACACACAAACCAGTGCATAAGTTTCAAATGAGATGAAAACTCTTTTCAGCATTTTTATCAGAACTAGTTTATCACCATTGAAAGATTAATGAGAAGGAAACAAAACCTCACAAATAAATTAAAAAAAAACAAACTCCCAAAACACAAACCAGGACATTCCTGGCTTCCTGAGCCTGCAGGCAGAAAATATAAGATGATGTTATCAGTTGCAATTTGCTACTCAGTTTGCAAGGGAGGTGGTGGTGTAGGTCTGCCATTCCCCACCTCACATGTATTTCCAGCCTGGAAATTTCTAGTGCCTGGGACAGGGGTACAGTACCAGAGCCCCACTCCTCCTCTCTTTCCCAGGTGCATGAGATGAATACCAGAACTTCTTGTCATATCATCTAGGAAAAGAGGATTTCTCCTTTGCCAGGAAAATCTACAGGTCCTGATAATCTATCAGGCATCCACCAACCAAAAGCTGATATGAAAAGTTCACCAGGATCCAAGTTATTAACCATTCCTGCACCCTGGCTGCACAATTAGGAAAAACTTCAAACCGTACATAAACAGTCATACCTTACTGCTTTGGGAAATTGTTTTAAAATAAATAGTATTTACTATATTTCCCATACACTCATGTGTTTTGAAATAGAAAACAGGCTGTGCAGTAGGGAATACTCTGGCCTTTCACCTCTGGAAAGCCAGTTTAAGTACATGCTGTTCCACATGTGCAAGTAATTTTAAAGCTCCATTTAGTATCCTAGGCTGCTGCTGTCTAAACTTCACAAACAGTGGCCTAGCCCAGTACAGTTTATCATGACAGAGACTAAGCTCCAAAATAGGGCAGGAGGTTTATGACTTAAAACGCACACTCCAAAGAGGAGTTTTTTGTCTCTATTTATTCTAGTTCTACAGCCTGCAGCACAGCACTCCATGAGTTTACAGAAGCATGAATTGGTTTTAAACATTTGTTACTTATAACTTATTTTTCCAACTCTCAGTCTGCCAAATTGTCAGGAAAACAATATTTCCTTCCACCAGGTCAAGGACATACTGGGTGAGAAAACAGGAAACCGCCATCCAAATATATTCCGACACGAGTTAGGAAGCATGCCTTTCACTAACACCAGGGGAAAACGATGCCATGCTGTGGGCACAGGAGTTTGATTGGCCAAAGCTAGTGAGGTGGCATGGTATGCAATGAATTTGTGCATCATGCTACTACTCTGATGTCTAACTCATGCCCCCAGCCCCCAAATCTCAAAAACTTCAATGATATGGAGAAAGTTGACACAGCTTCCCCACTGCCCATAATTTAGTTTAAAAAAAAAAAAAAAAAAAAAGAAACCCACAAAACAAAAAACCACAGTTGCACTCTTTTGGATTGTGTTGTGTAGAAAGATAACATTTGGCACAAAAATCAAATGAAGTACCAGTCTTTCATTTCAAGATTTACTTATTTAGAAAATGCTCAGTATGTCTACCAAAGCCTGTCCCAGGACAGTATTCTTATATGTAACACGCTTTAAACCAGGCAGGAGAAAAGAAAATAGCCTTTATTTCACTGATGGGAATATACCTTTATCAAGTGGATTAAAGGCTCTAGCTCCAATCCAGCTGGTCATTTCGAGAGGTAAAACAAAAACCATACACATACTCTGTAAACGGGTGAAGGACTTTCTTAAAAGCCGTCACTGAAAAGAAGCTAGGAAACAGCTTTATATTACAAGCATCAATTCAGTATTGCTTTTCAATGTTCTGTTTTGTATATTTTTAAAATTATGGAAGGCAGGGAGTGGGAGGCAGGAGAAAGGAGTGCATAGATTTAAAGCTCAACCCATGATACATCAATAAACCTGGATGTAGCAACTGCTGTTCGAACAACAGCACCTTGGAGAGCAAGTCACCCTGCCAGTAAACCGGGCAGGGGGTGGGGGGAAGAAAAAAAATATCTTTGATCCAGAGCTCAGTCTAATATAAGCATATGACTTTCACTAAAATTAAGAGCAATCACCTGCCTAGAAAAAGGTTAAGCCTGCCCTCCCCCTGCACATATCTAACAAGATTAGAAGGGACACGTGAGCAAATCTCAGTATAGTGAAGAGACATGAACAAACTTTACAGACACTTAAGCAATCCCAAGTTATTTTAACCAACTAGGATTTCCTAAAAAAGTAAGGCTACACATTAAGATATAATTCAATAATTTACAGGAATTTGGAAGAAACCTCTCAAGTGAACAAGTTACTATACAAGTATGATTTCTGACACTGGAAACTCAGAGCTTGATCGTGGGTTTGACCTGATACAGAAAATCTCCTATTTCTGAACCCTTTTCTACTGAAGAGTACTTAAGGACTCACTATTTGAGATTGCCAGTATTCAATGAAAAAGAAAACGCAAATTGCACATAAATGAACTCTTTAAATGAATACATGTAATACACTACGCATTCCTAGGTACAAATCAAAAGACATTACAGGATTCACTAGGGAAAGAGGGGTAAAAAAAAAAAAAAAAAAGGGTACCAAACATGAGAGTTCTTTTACTCAAAACATATCAGGGTGGAAGAGAAAAGGTAAGAAACCAAAGTACCACTTAGTGACAAATTCTGACCTTGAACACAGAACGTAATCCAGCAAGATGAACTGCATAGATTGCAAATATATTGAAACAACCTCAAAATATGTCAGAACATATCAGAGTATATACATTACCCAAAGGAAATGACAGGATTCAAAATAAAATGTTTGACCTACCTAGATTGAGATACTCCTGACCTAAAACCTACCTTGACTTGTTTCCTTAAATGTGCCTATCTTCCTTCAGATCCTTAATATACACTGTGCCCCATGAGCTCATAATGACTGTCACACCGCAAGCTCTTTGTGATACAGATATGGTTTCTGATAGGTTACTTTGAAAGAGCGACTAGTATTTATTTTGCTACCATCAGTTTGTGAAATATACTGTACCGATAGAGAAGGTCTTTGAAATATTCCAGACAAGAACACAAATACAAAAACACATGATGAACACTACTACCAAACCCCAAGAAAGGACAAACACAAGAAAACACACCCTTGAACGCTAATCTTCATAGCATTTAAAAAAAAACCAAAACACACACCCAAACAAAGAAAACCGCAAAACAAACAAAAAAAAAAACCACCACAAAAGACCATCCCACCTCCAAACAAACAAACAAAAAACAAAACAAAAACAACCTAGAAAAAAAAAAAAAACCACAACACCAAAACTCAGATATCTTACCAAGAAGGACTTTAACTACGCAGACATCAGCAGCACACACAGTTAAGGACATTCAGTAAGTTAGAGATGGAAGCCAATTTCATATTGAAATCTATAGATGAACAAATTGCCCATACCTGAAGTTATATGAATGGTTTGAACCTGCATTTTACTCTTCCATCCCACTTACTGCTCTTTCTTGTCCATCAGACTTTTTAAGCAAGCTACAACTAGTTAAGAAAGTGCACAAAGTGAAAAAAGTGGTAAATCCTCTGCCATAAGGAACACACACACAAAAAAAAAGAGAAAAAATAATTAAAAAAGCCACAAAAGAAAAACAGCAAAGCACACAAAACACTATCAACAAACACACAAAACAAGCAAACACCAACCAGAAACTTTCTGCAAAGGTAGAAAAATTACGTGTAATGTTATTACACCAAAATATATATCTCATCAGTTATTATTCTATCCAAGCTCTCACTGACTTGCCATTCACTCATTTAGGTGGAGGCGAGAAAAAAAAAACCCAACCCAACAAAACAGCCAAAACAGACCCAACACACCACTGCTGATGAGAGCTATAGATACTGCCCTAGAACAGGTCAAACTCTGGGCAAATAGATGCTTAAAAAGTGTCACCCATACACATATTAACTTTGCTAATATTACATCTAAAGAGAAATCTGTAACACCATGGTATGAAAGTGAGCAAACATGTACACCATCACTGAAAAATTCTCTATCTCTTTTTGAACAAAATTTAAGGGATACGGAAGTCAGAATGAAGCTGATCAAGATGATGCAAGAAAACCAAAAGGAGTGCAAAGCATTTATTCAGCAAACACCAACAACCAACAGGAGGTATCTGCAACTGTCTTAAAAGAAGCCGAGATTTCTACAAAGAGAAGAGACATCACCAACTAATACTGTGTTTCTCAGTATGAGAAATATGCATGACCTCAGTCCAGATTTTTTCGAGCCGTTAGAGTCGGTGCATGCCATGGTCTCAAGTGACTGTAGCTTAAAAACTCAGCTGAAGGGCTTGAAGAACTTTTTAGTGCAATAAAATATTACATTACAAATAAAAGAAGATGCAAAGTAGTTTGGGATGGGAATTGCCTTATATATATATTTCTGTTTACATGAAAGAGAATTGTGTACAAAGTCAGAGCACTGCATTGCATAGTTGAAACAGCACCAGCAATGTGAGCAGCATGATATCAAACGAGCAACAGGGTCGCTTTAAGAAACCAGAAGGACACTGCATCCTGAAGCTTACTGATTGTCGGGCTGAGGGGGACGCTGAAGCAGCAGCTAAAGACGATGTATTTGTTGCAAACTTTCCAGCATTCAGGCTTTAGTTGTTCGAGTTTGATACTCCCCTCTGTGGGTGGAGAAGTCGAAGGACTGGCTGACGTCACCCAAAGAGCAGGGATAAAGCGCAGTGCCCGCAGCTGTGGGATGAGTAAAACTTCCTAAGAGGTATACAAGGTCAGCTGCCCTGTGCGGCAGGTGCTCTGCTGACAGCACCCTTCCCCCTACGGTTCTGCTGCTCACACAGACCTAAGGAAAAAAGAACAGCAACCCAGAAAAAGCTATCTACAATGCCACAGAACGTTATTCTCCAAGGACCAGCACCCTGGGGATTCAGGCTTTCAGGAGGAATAGATTTTAACCAACCCTTAATCATAACGAGGGTACGTACTCTTTCCATTTCCTTTCTATTTTCACATTTATTAGTCGTTGCAGGGGTTTGCCCTTTTCTGGTGTTCAGAGATGCAGATGAAGCTGTGAGCAGATTAGCAAGTAGTTGCTAGTTCTGAGGAGAGCCAGCTGAATGCTAACAGTTCTTTACAAGTTTTGTGTGACATGTTCCTGGGACTGCTTTATTGGTCTGACACTTTAACTGCATTTCTACTTATGCCTCAAAAAATTCAATTCAAGTGCCTTGGCAGCAGAAAAACTCCGGCGTGATTACCCCAGGCATTCAGATAAGAAAATCAGTTTTGAGCCTACTAAAGGCCAGACCCTACTTTTATCATTTTCACAACTGGCCTCTGTGATCACGGGGGGGACAAGACCGCTTGGCAGCAGGTCCTCATGTCTGGAAGTTTGTGCTTTGCAAACTCCGCGCCAACTTTACAAGACTGATCTGACTCTCATTTAATTAAATCAAGTTCTGATTATTGCCATCAAAGGCAACAGCACCTTTTTTACACATGTAAAGGTTTTCATTTTCATGAATGCTAAATCTGTGGATTATTAGAAAGTTATCCAGTTCTGAATATGAAGGAGATCATTCTTTGGTGTTTTCTGCCATATTTAGAAACATAATTTAGCATAGCCTCTAAGGAAGAGCAGGAATCCGAGCCTTCATTATTTCATGGGTTTTGAGGTATTAATTGAAATTTATTTAAGAAACCAGTTACTCAGTGAATGGAGCATATAAAACACTGCCTGCTGTCCTGCACCTACAGGCATAGATCTACCCAAAAGACAGGATATGTCATTTTGATAATTTGCATATTTTGAAAATCGTGTTCGATCCACATCAGACTAGAATTAGTTCTCCTTTTACTTTTGCTGCTTTTCAGAACCTCAAACACACCACATGTGTGTTCCATGAGCCTCCAGATCACCAATGCTTTTTTTTTTTTTTCTTCAAAGCCCTGCACTATGACTCAATGTATACACTATGCCTGGTATTAAATAAACATCAAGAGCCTTGAAAGATGGATACCGCTGGCGATGTCTTGCAGTAAATATGCTTCTAAACAAGAGTCTGTAGAAGGTTTAAGGACCAACCTTTCACATATTATACCAGCAAAAATTCTTTTCATTTGATTACTTATTCCAGATTTATATAAGCATAAAAAGAAATTATTTATTTTAAACAGAAGTAAACCAGAGTGCTATTATTTGACTGTATGTAGCTAATGTCATGTTCATAAGAAATACTCATAGGACATAGCAAAGCCTTTGAAGAAACAGGAGACAAAAACATTGAATAAAAAAAGGAAAAAAAAATCTCTGGATGTTTTTGGGCCTTCATTGCCTTTTATGGGCCTCCAAAAGAAAAATAGTTTCCATTATCTCTAATGAAAAATATTTTAGCGGTGTCTGGTTTGTATTTTCTTTGTGTTTAGATTAAGTGCAACAAAGTTTAAAACTGCAATAACAAAGGATGTTAATATAAATGTAACTTTCTAAAGAATACATTATTTTGCAATTGACTCATACCTACCAAATGCCTCACAAGACATAAGTTATAGGTTTCTAGCATATTACAAAAATGCTCAAAAGTCACATTTCAAGTAGAACTACAAAATAAAATACACACAGAGAAAAATAACATGTTTGCTTAGCTCAAGTTCAAGAATATTAATGGTAGATTTGTTTAAAATTAATATTTTTGTTGCTGCAGCACACATTTAGAAGAATCCCTAAAGAAGTACTCATGCAGTACCCCTTAAGAAGTAGTGAATATTTTGCAAGATCCATCTGCCTTTTCTGGGGGCCTAGGCATTCCTTTCTTATAAGGTATCACCAGCAGCCCATTCACATTTGGCTTAACTGTTCTGACAAAAAAAAAAAATAAATTTGCCATTAAAACAATAAATAGAAATTATTTTTAAACACATTTTGAATAAAATAATGGGAAAGATGTGAAGTTTGATTGCTTATAGTCCTTGTTCAACAAGAGAAAGCTTTTACCAGGACTTGTCAAGAGAAACAGACAACATAAGAGATCATTAACTACCTGTCAAAAGAACAGATGTCATCAAGAAACCTATCCAGAAATTGTTCTGTTGTTTTGACTGTTTCAATCAAATGCAAAAACCACAGATCATGTTCACTGGGAGAGTAAAAAGAATAGGAGGGGACTAAAAATAAAGATACTCAGATTCTATTACGGTCAGAAACAACGCTAACTAGAAATAATGAAAACTTTTCTTGAAGTAATTGGAATTTACATAGATGCAAGGAAATTACATCAATGAAACTGATCAAAATCCTAGTCTTAATGGATCTGAATAATTTCAGTTTATTCAGTCCAGAAGATAATATTTTGGGTTAGGCATTTAGAGGAATGCAATCCTAGAATGCAAGTCATAGTGAACAAAGCGTAACAGGAACAACAAACTTGTAGAGGCTGGAGGGGGTGGTGAAATATTATCAAATGTAGATTTAAATTCTATTCTAATATAAACCTTTACAGATCACAATGCAAGTATTTATAATAACTCAATTTTATATTTAGCCACCCTGTCTGCAGGTATTCATAGCTCTCTTCAGAAAACACAGAGCCTGAAATATTTATGAAGATGTAACATGATGAGCTTCACAAGTCTACTAACAGATGCAGGGAGGTTTTCTTCAAAGTTTCATGGGAGATGTTGCCCTTCACATAGTTAAATAGTTATCTAGTCCCTGACAACATCTGAATGCTCAGATTTGTATTTATCCAAATCTGAGATACCTAGGATACAGGAGTTTTGCCATACAGACATGTCCTGAAGAGCAAGGCAAAAATTTTCCCAAAGCACCAGTAGAATCTACCTCATTAAGCCAGGATGAGCAAGCAACAAACGCTACTGTCATAATATGATTCTGGGTGTTAACAATACACGTTTAATGCATCACTAATAAGTTCCTTAAGAAACAGTATCACCTACATTACTGAGGTACCCACAATATCAATATTATACCCACAATACAGCGTGATCTTGCAACATGCAAACTGGTCCCTTCCTGTAAAATGTAGGCTGCAGTATTTTCGCTTGTTCCCCTTCCCCATCAGCAACAGTTGAGACTTCCCCCTGAAATATTGAGAAGAGCTGGCACCCAGCCATATTCCTCCTACCACATCCTAGCAGCCAGTCTCCAGCCCTTTCCATCAAACCCAGGAAGAGCAGATGAGGGAAAGGATTATACAAAGGCAGGTAACTCTGTACCACAGAAGCCCTGGGCAAGTAGAGCTCAGCACCCCCATCAAGTTGTTAAGGCCCAACAAACACATCCCAGAAGCCTGGCAATAATCAGTTCAGCTAAGGAGTAGGAAATACAGACTCCTGGCCCTCTCCCTCCTTCCTCCCACCAAACGCCAGTAATCCCATTCAACCATATAGTAGCACACTGTCACAGCTGGTGACAGCATGCTAGAACAATCCAGTGGATTGTGCATTACCAGCGACACAGTGGGTTAGGCTCTACTAGCAGCGCAGCTGCAGGGGAACGTACCACGCTAGACAGATATGCTACTTTATAAGGCAGGATCACCATCTCCGTACATTGCTGCAGTATGCCACAGACACAGCAGAGGATCCATTGTGACACATAGAAAGCATAATCTACTGAGTAACCTGTGAAAGACTTATTCAAGCAAGCTTACTTTTGAGAGGCAACGAAGAATGGCTAGTTTTGCCCATTTGGGATATTAGAGCATCAACACCCACACTCAGACGCTAGGAATCCTGCTGCCATTTGTCGTTGCACACGTGTCCACAACATGCTAAGCAAAGTCAGGAGCCATCCCAGGTTAATGGGATAAGCATGATCGTACCTCTACCCCTGTCTTTTCACAATAATACAAGCAGCATCAGTGTAGTTCATTTACCCTCAGAGCTGTTGAAGTTTGAGAAACAGACAATTTTGGAGTCTTCAGACTTAAGAGTTTATGAGCAACTTCCTTGATTCATACTCAAACAGATTATTCAGACACCTTAACGGTTTGTTGACCACACAGTACACGAATCCGTTCTTTTGGAGAGTGAGGGGCTAACAGCTTCCAGCTGGTCACAAATACCTATTTGGAAAGTTTGCCTGACTTGATAATAACACATGCATTGCAGTTTGTTCCAGTGAAATCAAAAATAAGTTTACATGCTGGAATGCAGAAAAAGCCCACAAAACAAACTGCAAGTTCTTGGAGCATTCAGACCCACTTAACAGAGAAGGACAGCTGGAAAGAGGAGAAAATTATGCTATTTGGCTAAATTTTTGTCATTATTTCAATACTGATACAGTGCAACACATATTAAAGATAATATTTCTATTTGGCTTTATGCTGACAGTTAGTACCGTCATCTTCAGAGGCAACAAGTCTGCCAGGTTCACCATAGATAGGGTTCAGAACATACTGGAGTTATACTGGGCAGCTTAGTCTCTTCCTCTGCTGGAAAACTGGGGAACACTGGAATTGAAGAACATTTCCATAGCATGCTTTCCAGTCCTCCATAACACTTAATTACTTTTAATAATTGAGACCACACTTGCTTTGGATGTTGCAGAACATGGTGAGAAAAATTCTCTCCAATAGCTTTTTCACCTCATATACAGCACAGATCAGAGAACTGCTCTTGTAAGCAAGACTACATCAACATTTTTGTCCTTCACACTGCAATTCATTAACTTCAGAACAAGCAGCTATTGTTATTTTGAATGAAACAAGCCATTTCCTCTGTTCTGCTGTTCCAGAAGGACCATACTCCAGAAGCTTATGTGCTACATCCATCAATTTCATGTTGCTACCTTGGTTATCAAAGGTCACCTAAAATAGCAATACACACTTAAGCGACCTAAATCCCACACAGTGGCCAAAGATCTACGTAAATGGTATGGTGATATGAGAAGTCACCTGTTTGCAAATAAAGGCCTGGAATTCTAGAACAAGCTTTAGTAGCATCTAAGGTCATGGTCTCTCTACAATACTTATTTCAAAACAGAATTAAGTTGCATTTCAATTATTTTAACTATGACGTAGACAATTATCAACAAGCCCAAGGGAAAAGTAAGTACAGAAAGATAAGCTTAGGGCTATTTCTATGAATGCCACTGACGGTGGTACATTTCTGTGAGGTATGAATTGCACCATAGAGATCACCATGATGGATCAGGGCCACTAGTCTCAAATGCAACGGGACTTAGAGCTAAGCACTTTAAAGAGTTCACAGTCTGGATCAGGCATCAGTAAAGAGAAAAATGTCATTTCAGTATTATTAGCATATTACTGATTACTTAGCAACACAACACGAGAGGCCAGGCTAGCAGAAAACACACTAACTGCTGTATTTGTCCTTAAATGTTTTAAGACCTCAGGTAGCTTTCTGTATTATCCTGACAATGGCATATCATGCACATGAACATTAAGTAGCACAATTTCTTAACAGTTCTATTCTTCTGCTATTGCCTGGAGTTGTAAGGGAAAAACTTAACTTGGGGTTTTTTTCCCTAGCAAATTACACAGTGGTAGTTGAAACAGAAGATTCAAAGACAAGCTACAGTAACTACAGAAATCAGAGTGAAAACCATTTAATGCAGAAGTATGAAGATAATTTCCATCTAATTTGAAGTTAGGATGAGTAAAACATTTATATGGTGATCTGAGAATAGAACTGCAAGAGGGCCTGGCAAAATTAAGAACTCATTTTTGTAAGCAATCATATTCTTGTTTACAGGCCCTTTCCCTCCCTAACACAATAGGAAATAGGGAAGCATGGTGAAGTTTATTTCTCTATCAATTTTCAGGTATGTATGATGCTTAATTTTTTTTTTTTTTTTTCAGATTACACCTGGAAGCAAGGCTTCAGCTGCCAACTTGTGCCCTGGTGATGTTATTGTAGCTATCGATGGTCTAAGCACAGAGAACATGACACATAACGATGCCCAGGAGAGAATCAAAGCAGCTGCACATCAGCTTAGTTTGAAAATAGAAAGGTATGTGTACACATCTACATACTACTGAAAGAAGATACTACCCAACCAACCAACTAGACAGTACAACTATTATATAGTGTAACTCTTTAAAATAGTTTTTGATAATTTCACAAAACCTTTAAGATTACAGGCACCCAGACCTACCTCACCAAGTCCAGATAAGACAAGACTCCCCAGAACATGTCTCCATGGGCACAAGAAGAATAGCTTCCCTCAGGCTACTCACCGCTTTTGTTGAACTGTGAGCTGTACCACCCACTGCCTCTGCTAACTCCACAAGTCCTATGTTTGCCGCCAGTAAACAAACAGTTCTTCATATTTGGGGGAAGTAATAAACCCCTCAGCTAGCCGTCACTTGTTCAGTTACCACCCTGCTCTAACACTCCCTTAGCCACAGGTGTTCCTCCTGCTCCCAATCACAAAGCTGCCAGTATATCCTCCCAGTCAAAGGAAGAAACGTCGTGTTAGACTTTCATAAGGGGTGACAAAGCAGGAGGTTTAAAGACAACTTCTTTGGCCACAATGTATTAAACCAACTACAGGATTCTCAAAGCAATGTTAAAAGCAAAACAAAACTAAAAAAAACCATCTCTTACCTAAACTGCAAGAGTCCAGAATCTTTTTGCATTCATTTAACGGGTCGGACACAACGATCTTCAAGGTCTTTTCCAATCTAAATGATGCTATGATTTCTCTCAGCTAAAGCCAGCAAGAGAAACAACCTACATCTTCACATCTCCTAACTGAGCTTGCTCAGCCTTTAATCAGAATCACCTAGCACACTTCCAGCTGTCTCCAAGAATCAGGCAGCTCTGATTGACCTGAGGCCCTCAGGGAGGCACAGCACTTTATTACAGCTGATCACAATTATTTCTTTCCAAATACAGAACGGGGATGGGGTGGGATTTGAAAGGAGCACTGTCTAATTACTACAGCGCACACCACAGTTAAAAATTCCTACCATTAGTTCTAGGTTCTATTACAGATTGCTATATGCTATTTAGCAACTCTTAGGAAGCAATTTTCAACATACAAGTGTAATTGCGCCTATGAAATATGTGCATATGTTTTAAATGCAAAATATTTGTATTTATATAACAAACAACTAGATTAATATTTAACATTACACTATTTTAAAATTAGCTGCCAACTTTCACTTTGTCAATAAAAACAGAATTGTAACTGAACCATCCCTGGAGGTGTTTAAAAACCTTGTAGATGCACTCCTTAGGGACATGGTTTAGTGATGGACTTGGCAATCCTGGGTTAACACCTGGACTTCATGATCTCAAAGGCCTTTTCCAACCTAAATGACTCTAATATTCTATGATATTTGCATAGTTTTTATCTCTGGCTAGATGACTGAAAGAATCATCTGTGCAATTTCCTATTTACAATTGCACATATACTCTGCATACCTAGATTTTGTTCCTGCACTGAAAAGCAGGCTTTACATGGATATTGTTATCATAAAAAAAGACATTTGTGTTGTTGTGGTTTAGGATTATTACTAATATATTCACTTATTTCTGCAAAATAGTCTAAGGACCCAACATTAATTCTATCAACCATTCAAAAAACAAAACTGTAAAATGTTTGGTCAGCTCAGGTCAGAAAGGCACTAATTGCCCTTTCCCTTTGGAAACTGCTAACAAGTAATTTCCCATTGTTCATAGCATACTTAATTTTTTAAAAAGTAAATACAGTTTTATATATTGTTTACATACAGTACACAGTATATATCATTGAAGTATTTTTATGTCAAAACATTTAAAAAGCATAGAACAAAGTGCAAATTTTCAAGCTGCATTATATTTTACAGGGACATATACAACTCTATACAAATTCAAGTTATTTAAATCCTGCCTTTCTTTCTTTCTAGGTCAGGAACTAAATTGTGGTCCCCACAAGTTTCAGAAGATGGTAAAGCACATCCCTTCAAGATAAATTTGGAAGCTGAACCACAGGTATGAATTGTTAAAAGTTACCTAACCATTTCTATTCACCCTTTTACACTCTATCTCCTTTGTGGTCATTAAATTTTTTTTAATAACACTTCATGCATTATCTGCCAGTTTAAGCCAATACAAAGAACCACAATTCTGATAGATCTGAACATCATTTTATCTGACTGGATGGTTTTGATTTTTCAGATATTAACAGAAACAAAATATTATCAAGTTACAACACATTCTCATTTTTCTTTAAAACTGTACATATCACCATAGTTTTATTACAGAAAGAAAATACTTCCTTTTATTCTGATATGGTTTAAGTTGCTTTAACTTTTTCAACAGAGATTCTTCATCATATAAGGAAGTCCTTCATTCAGGAATAAATGTCAAGTATCAAAGCAATGCACTCATCACATCACAAAAGTAATTTTGATATAACAGTCAGTTAAATAGAGAGATCCATTAATGTTGGGTCTCTTTACTTCCATACATTTTTATACTACACCGCAGACCTGGAAGTTACAAATTTGTAAAACTCCCATGTACTGATCAATAAGTAAACCATTCAACACTTCTGACCAGCAAAGTCTTGATCCTTGTATATGACCAAAGCCAAATCAATCAATTGAACTCCTCCTCTCTCTTCAAAGTCACACCCAGCCCCTTGTGCAAAGCTATGAGCCGAAGTCTCTGCATTGTTAATAGCTAATTAGCTAACTACTGTCTACAACTAGTACTTTATTCCTTTGTCATTCCTCTTTAACCTACATGAACATTTGCTGTTCTCTCAAGGTGGGGGAGGGAAGAGCATTCTGCTGATCCTGGAAGGCCAGGATCAAAGCAAGTATGTCAAAGTATTTACTCTGTGCTAACCTAGAAAAAATGTAAGTGCAGATTCCATTTCAATAAATCCTACACAATCCACCAATCCTGTTTTCATGGCGACACCCCCAAACATAACTATGGTATTTCAGTGTTCCAGTTCTTTCTCTACATTCCAATCCAAAAACTTGCATTAGGTGATACAGCGAACTTCATCAGAAATAACATAGTCTCTTCAGCAGTAGAAGATAGTACAGTTAAGAAATAAAACTATTTTAAATGCATATTGTTGTGGAATAGCTAGGATACATGTAAAATAGCAACAGAAAAAATTCACTAAAAAAGCTATAAAGAAAACCATGTAGGCATGTATGACTGGAGAGTAATCCCTTTGCATGAAAGCTACATTCCTAAAAAGGGTAGTTACTTAAAAATAAATCACAGGGTTTTACTAAGTGCTACTTGGCAGACTATTGAAAAGAGTCTTCATTGGGCAATCAGAAAAACTGTTTCTCCTAGATTAAAGAGCCAAACTCTTCATTTTAGTATATCTCTGTCTTCCCTTCCTAGGAAAATCAGGAGTACTGAGTATATTCAATAAACAGCAGGCCTCAGAAAGGCAGCAATGCTTGTAAACAAACATGCTAAACCATTCTAGGGATGATTTATATTTTAGATTAAATTCTTCCCTGCAAGAACATCCACCACTGATCTCCCTGTGGAAAAAAAAAAATATCTACAATTGCTGAAATTTTAAATGAAGTTTTACTGCATATTTAGTCACAACATATGAGACCCAGCAGTGTGTATACTAGTAGTGAAAACAGAACAATATCAAAGTTTCTTTAACCTGAGATAACAAATTGTTGCACAACTATAACCTGTGATGTTGGCATCCTATTAGAGTTTGCTGAAGTCCAATTATAAATTAAGACATTGAAGCCCATAGAAATGGAGTAAAATCCAAAAGCACTGTAGTGCTACCTCAACTGTAAAAACAGTTTATCCAAAAGTATTGTATGCATTGACTGGTGTGCAGAACTGGGAAATCACTGAGTTCTATAAAAAGCTTTTCCTCCATTTATATAATAATTAAAATTAATTAAAAGTCGTATGTATTATAAATGTAGTCAGATTTTTTTTTTCACCCTTGTCAGATAGGCATTTCAAAGTTCACTAAAAAAGTCTGACAAAAGTCATTAAGGTACATTATAAGCCAACTAAGTAACAATAAGAGATGAAAACATATAATCTTCTTAGTAAGAATCTAATTTCTATTTGCAAGCTAATAACAGAGAGCTATAAATGAAAGTAAAACATATTTTAGATTGCTCACAAATTTGGCCAAATACTTGGGCAAAGAATGCTCACTTTAATCAATAAAAATTATTCTACAGATGCTTGGAGATGGTTATGTGAAAACTGATAAATACTGTGCTTACTTGTAGCTGTGGAACGAGGAACCTTTACACTGTACCAAACTTTTACATTAGGCTGAGCACCCTCAGAGTCATTTGGAGATTGATGTAGGCAATTGTCATAGCACAATGGAAGTTCCCACTGTTTTTTTCCTTTGGGAAGAGGAAACTGAGGCAACCATTCTAGTAATTGTTATTACAATGACTATTACAGCAATAAGTGGCTGACTGAGAGCCACTCCTGAAAGCTACACATTCCCACATAAAAACCAGCCACCTAATTTTGTTAGTCTGGAGCAACCCATAGCATGACAGCTAAACACTATTAGACTACCTGAAGTATTACTAATAGAGTCACACTGTATCCTGTATAAAAGCAATTTAGAACTTAAATTTCTCAAAGAATATAATTAGAATGAGAAAATAAAACAATCTAAATGGCAAACTGTTAATTATTATTATAATAATAGTATATTATAACAAGAAAAAAATTTAAATCCTTTCTGCTGCATTGTCAATGTAAAAAAATACTATGGCCTGTAAATTTTTTCTCAGTTACAATGCCTTTAACGTCATCTAAAATGACTTTCTTTCAATTTCCACAATTTCTTGAATTGTTTTTCTTTGAGCTTTTCTTTTTTGCTTCTATCTTTGCCTTTGAACATTTTGTTCAGTGAGACCAGGCTTTTGGCCGTGAAGGACATTATACATTCCTGGGAGGTATAAATATACTATACACATAGATAAGGATAAAGATCTAAAAAAAATCCCAATTCATTATTCTAAAAAGTTTATTTATAGTCTGTTACCACTTATAATAAAGTTTTGAAACAATGTAATTGTGCCAGTCTAGTTTTGAGGACTTACCCCCTCTTCTATAACAGCATTGAGAGATAAAGATTTTAGCCACATGATACCTCCAACACGTAAACATTTGTATACTGTCAGCAATTATCCCCAAGGAATGCCATCATATGGTCCACGTTGGAAGCATTTCTACAGATTTTGAGAGCTACATTCATTCTATTCCTGATACCTATATTAATGCAAAATGTAGTTAGCCCTGCAGAAAGGCCATCAGTCATCTGGAAAAAAATTAAGAAATTAAATACTGTAATTCTCAAATGTTCCTGATTAGGAATCAACAGCCTCCAGTTCTCATTTAGCTTTTGAACTGAAGGAGGACTTTTCTCAGATTCAATGAGATCCAATAAACACAAGAGCTGGACTATTTTTGCTGCTGTATGTTCTGTCACTGACATTTTATATGAACAGATAAGTTAAAAAGAAAATGGAATTTAAGTCTAACTAACTGCAAATACTTGTTTCACAACTGTTATATTGTAAACATGCTATTACGGTGCCACATGTCTTCTGTGCTGTTCATTTGTCAACAAGAAATTAAAAAGAGGATGGAATTACAATGTTCATGGTTGTTTTTGTTCGTTTTGTATCATACATGGATTTAAATCAATTTTAAATACATTGACATTAATGTCTTTCATTAAGCAGACATGATTCTAAACACTAGTAGATTATTTCCATTTACTAATACATTTTGTTAACTGCAACCCAGTTCTATAAGACAGAACCAAGGAATTGCAAATAAAATCTTTGTGCTTATTTATCTGACTCTTGCTTTCAGTAGCCTCTTACAATGCAATGCTGCTAAATATTTTCATTTAATAAAACTGCTTTTTACTGTTTGCATTTTATGGTTGCATATTCCATATATCCATGACTTTTCTTTAGGTCTGTTCCTAAATATATTTCTGAAACTGTTGTTTCAAATGAAAACAAAGGGCAAACCCACATTCAGGTTTTCATAATTTATATAAATTATTCACCAAAACTTTGAACAGAGATTTGATATTGTCTGAGAAAGGAAATACTGCTCTGAGAACTGAATAAAAATCTACATATGTCAAAAATGTGCCCATACTTACCTAACTTGCTCTTATTATCTTGATTTATTCTGTGGATTTGAGTATTCAAATATCTATTTTGGGGTCTGGTAATAGATTTTTTCAAACTGGAAATTTTTCTAACATTCCTGAAGGCTAAGGTAATCTAAAAAAGGCATTTCTGCATCAAAATTTTACAGTTTTATTTTGCAGAACAAGGAGACTAGTTTGTACAGCTTGCAAGATGTACATGAAAGACCACAATTGCACCTGAGTAATTTTAAAGCTGAAAATGTTGACTGTGTCACCATTAAAAATATGTGACGGCAAATACCAGACAGCCTAAACTGTACACAGCGATTAAGCCAAAATCTTCAGTACCTAAGTTACAAGCTTCAACAATTTGAAGTAAATACTCAGCAGTATCAGAACTTAGACTGACTATAGGTCATATCACACAGCGGGATAGCATCATAAATACAGAAATGGTCTATAGTATTGCAGATGTGTTCCTAGTACACCAACCACACTCAAACCCAAAGCCAAATCAGAGAACTCGCAAAGATTTCTACAACAATTGAAGTATTAATGACCTGTGCTATCTTAACATTCCAAGTTCCAGTCTCTAAAGAGACCAATACAGATTGTAGAGACCTATTTGTTAGGAACAAGAGCTTTTTATTCCATATTGATGGAAGTTAAAGTGCTCTTGCAGCACTGTCTCCAAAAAGCACTGCAGGACATCAGGACAAGGTGATGGACTACAGCTGCAGATGTTCTTCACCACTAGCACAGAAAGGGGGAAAAAAAACCCCTCAGTAGTGACAACACTATTTTTTCCAAAGTCTCTTCTTCTGTGGATTAGGGATGACCTGAGCTGACAGAGACTCAAAGGAGGCTTTACTAAATATGCACGATACCAATAAGTGAATTTTCTTCAGTCTTTATCATCCCTAGACAATCACTACAGAACATTTAAATTCTCTGAAAAGTCAGCATAGATTTTGTTTCCAGATTTTACCCCTATGATTTCCACAAATGGAGGAAATTTCCTGGGTCAACAATGAACAAAATCATATTCCAGAAATAAACAAACATAGGCAGAATAATTAACAGTTTACCCATTTCTGGGTTTTCCTTATTTATGATGATTTCACATTATATTACACAATGTCACAGGTTTTGATGCACAGATATGCTTCAAAGTATGGAACAAGTTCAGAAGAATATCCTCTAACTGATGGACATTCAAGACTATTTCAGTTAAAAGAGGTGTTGAAAATTACGTGTTTTCTAGGCAAGACATTTACAATAAAAGCTTCATATTTGCAAATCCCTTTTATCATTATGCAACAAAAATGCAGAAGCCAGAGATAAGCCCTAAAGCAAAGCAATGAAGCTAACTACATGAAGTGTTTCTAAAAGAGGAATGTAAACAGTGCAAAATCTAGAGGACAATACAACAGGTTAGTACAATAGTCATCCCTCCCATTTCTTCTTTACATTGCACACTATTTACAAATGTGGACTGCCTTCTGTTTGCCCTGAGGCAGGAAAATAATAGTCTCTGAATGTGTATGGCTTAAGTAACATACAGAAAATTCATGGAAAAATGCTTGCACCAGTTAAAAATTAACAAAATCACAAAAGTAAAAAATGCAGAGATTAACAATACTGATGTCAGATTTACTCATTACTAGCTTGGGTGTGCATTGTAGCTTTGTGTATTTTGTCTGCCTATCATGTACAGGAATTCAAGCCTATTGGTACAGCTCACAACAGAAGGGCCCAGCCTTTTGTTGCAGCAGCAAATATTGATGACAAAAGACAGGTAGTGAGCTCCTCCTATAATTCTCCAATTGGGCTGTATTCATCTGGCAATATTCAAGATGCGCTTCATGGACAACTGAGGGGTCTCATTCCTAACTCATCACAAAAGTGAGTACTTGCATTTACTTATGATACATGGTCATTGGTGGTATGTCACTATCTGTTCCGTTTTCAATTGGAAAGTCCAGCTCTTGCTGTTTTTTCTGATAATGAGTTTATTGATTATCCAAAAAAATGGTGATAAATGAAGCCAATTTTTTCCAACAGAAAATTATCCATTCAGCACCATAGTAGCAATGCCACAGGTAGCTAAAATTTGCCTTCTATGTTGGGCTGCAGCACTGCCTACCATTCTTCTCGTATAACTGCGCTTTACTCTGAATGTTTCTGAACACTAAAGCGATTGTATTTTGAGTACCAGGAATGTGCAAACTAAACACTGTTAATTCACTGTTAGAATTTTAAAACTTCTTTAGATAATTTTTAACTAGAAATAAGCATTTGTAGGCCAAAGAAAGTTATTTTAACCCTCTTTTCTTTACAGGATATGAACTACTTTGAACACAAGCATAATATTCGGCCCAAACCTTTCATAGTCTCAGGCCGAAGCAGGTTATAAACTCTGAGTGCTGTGCTGGATTTGGATGCATGGTGTTATTTTTTAATGGATACTCACCGTTCACATTAATAAAGCATACTGATGCGTTTGAAATTTACTTCTAGTAGTATATAGGCTAACACTAAAAATAAATAAAAAATGAAACGGTTTACTTGCAGAGATCAGGCTTGAAATTCAAATTTCTGTTTCCAAAAGAAAGCAGGTCCACTCTCCCATCTCAATTATATTGGAAAAAGTCTGAAGTAACTGTATTCGTCAACCTGACTCACTTTACAGTGTAGCACCAGATATTGTATACTTATAAATCTATGGCACTCTGCAATTCTTCTGGCCAAATGAAATACATATAATCTGTTAACTTGCTAAATGAAAGATAGCTAGTGATAAAAATTATCATCTAGGCCATTCAGAGATTTTACGTTTGCTTTTCAGCAGCCCTCTATTCAGAAGGCAACTTAAAGCAGAGCTAAAATAGAACTATTTGATGCCACAGACTTGTAAAGCTGTAAAATGTAGAAAAGCTTATATATTTACATCCATCATTTTAGTGTAATATTCCTCTATCATAGCTGGGAAGTAAATGCTTCATTTACTATTAATTACATTATTAAACATAGAGGGAGGGAAAAGCAATGCAAACTGTGGCTAAACGCAAAAGAAGCTCAAAAGCACTCGAGTGATGCAATATGTTGTGATGTTACCCTTTACCCTTGCTAGCAGTAGCAGTTTTTACCAGTGGACTCAGTGTTCTGCATTTCATTCTGAAAGTTTTAAATGACTGCATTTCAATTATACTAATTTAAGTCTCGCAAACTACACCAGAAAAACAGGATAATTAATTCATGTGTTCAAAGGACAATCTCATGTGGATTATCAGTTTTGTGAGATGTGTTAAATTTTTCAACCACCTGAGCAATAGAGGAGACTGTAGAAGATGGGTAGAGTCCCATCCTTCTGTGAACAAGAGCTATCAATGTAGAACACCACCGCAGTGGAGGAAAGGTGCCCATCTCTCTTTGCAGTCTGATCCTGATACAGGTTAAGTGGCAAACCAGTCCTTAGCAAACATGCATGGCCTCTAACCATAGGCAGCACTTACATACGGTACCTAAACTGACTTCGGGGCCACTAGGTACCATTTACAGATACCTAATCGGATTTACAGAGATTCAAATGAGTATATCGGGAACCTAAGTGCCTAAATCAGAAACCTCAATTACACAATATTTTCCATTAAAATATTGGAGTGAACGGTCATTTTCCAGCAACTCAGGTAGAGAAAAAACCCACGAAAATTAACTTGGCAGCAATACAAGTTAGCTGTCAGGTATTCTAGCACTGGAGAAGTCTGTGTTTACAAACTGCAGAATGACCGATGCAGGGTGTTACATCTACAAAACCTTGGCTGTCACACTGTTTGTCTGCTACTTTTTCATCAGTTTGGCTCAATAGATGTCCCATGCTAAACACATCGAAAAACAGCCACCTTGATCGACTGTAAATATCCTTTAGGACAGGCAGCTGAGGCTAAATAGGACTTTGACTAAAAGAAGAGCTGATTCTGGACTGAGGGTTTGAGCTAACAGATTGGATGTTAGCAACAGTTTTGGACTTTATTTTGTCAAAACTAACTGGAAAATATATTTAATATATAATTCTATTTTATTGATACTTATATTCTGTTTTAACATTACTTTGGCTGCTCATAGCAAGAGTTGTGATTTTTCTAGCCTTTTCCTACTACTTTCCTCTTACTAACACTATCAACACTGACAAAACTTACTCTACTGCAGGATCTAAATGTGGTCTTGATTCTTCAATAAGTCAAGACAGTAAATTTGTAAGTTGTCCCCGTGTGAAGTTTTTGGCTGGCTCATGCTAGGTGATGATGCAGAACTGTACTTTTGCTTTAAACGCTTGCCCACTATTTCTGGTATTAGCTTTGTTTTGATATATCTTTGATGGTGGAGTATGTATTTCCCTTTACCTTTTTGAGAAAGTGGTCCTACACAAATTCCCCTCTGAATCAAAGGGAGAATTTTGGGTTGCCTTCACCACCCAAGAGTAGCTACTGGGCAGAAAGAATACTGTATAATCAAACTGGGAAACGGAGTATTCTCCCAGGTTTACGCAGAACCATTCAGCTTGGAAAGAACAAACCACTGCCCTGACATGCAGGCTGGAGGAAAGAGATTAAGCATTTATCATCTCATAGCTCCAAATATCACATAAATGGTAACCAGTGACTGTGGAGAGCCTGGGTTATGTGCTGTTACACAGCAACAGCAAAGAAACATCCCATAACAAAGAAAGCCTCTGAGGTGCTACGGAGAAAAGACCGAAGTGTTCAAAATAGTGGCACTGAAAAAGACTGGGCTGAATGTTCACACTATTTTACTAATCCTTTTCAAGAGATGTCAAATTAGTGTGCAGAGCCTTTCTTAAGTGACGCTAAGCAACACCAGTATTTCTAAAAAACTGTCCAGCTTTTTTGTTACATATAAATTATATGTAAAATCTACTTCAAAAGTAGTAAAATTAATTCCCTGAATACATATCCATCGTTCTTGTGAAGGACCACTTTACCTTCCACTGGAAACACTGTAATTTAGAAATGCAAAAGTAAGCCTGGCTGTTTTACTATCTTTTCTTCTTTGAAATGTTCAACAAATATTTTAAAAATGAAATACATTGTTAAACTAATTTTAAAAGATTAATATCTTATTGTAAGATTTAAAGGAAATCTAGGAAAATTTGCATTCATCATTTTACACTACTTTATAGTAGTCTCTTCAACTGTGGACTGAGATGGTTGTGAGGTACAGTACTGGAATGTTGTGTCTCGGATTCCAGTACTGCAGGTGTTTATTCTGTCACCGACATGGACAACTCACATAACTTTTGTAAGCTACCCTTTTGTAAATGGTAGTTAAAAATGTAAAGTAATGTTATGTTCTGAATTATCCAATTTATCAAAGAATTTTTACTGTCTTTAAAGAAAATGCATGCCAGAATTTCAAGGACTGCTTTATAACTGGCATTGATATATTTACAGGAAAATACTTTCCAATGACTACACATACTTTTGCTATTCTCTGCTTTTTATACTTCTGCTTCTCTGTATCTGTTCTATTTATGCTTTTCAGCCCTGTTAACATCACCGTATTCCTGTACTTTTGTCTTTATTCTTTATAATCCGATATGCATTGCACACTCTTCTGTAACCTGGCTATTAACACAGTGGATGCAGCACTCCTTCAGGGATTGACTGTGGCAGTGGACGCAGTACCCCCTCTTCAATTAGCACGGTTAGCTCTATCTGCCCTAGCGAGCTGAAAGCAGTGTCTAAGATGGCCCCTAACATTCCCTTGGAAATGGAGCTTCCCGGTGTCAAGATCGTACACGCTCAGTTTAACACACCTATGCAGTTGTACTCAGATGACAATATCATGGAAACACTGCAAGGCCAAGTGTCTACAGCCTTGGGGGAAACACCCATAATAAGGTAATTAGAGCAGATATATATATATATAAAGATATAAATATATATATAAAGATATATATATAAAGGTAGAAAAATATCTTTAATATTTATAAATATACAAAAGCATTAATAATATCGCACTGTTTCTAATGAAAATTGGTTAAAGAGTTAGGAAAAACCTAAGTCATTCAAAGTCATTCAATATTTTTATTAAAATATTAGTAATTTACTATTTTTAACCAAAAGTATTAAAGGAGATTTCAGAATTAACAAATATTTCATAGGAAAGAATCTTGTATTTGTCACTAATAAGTAAAAACTGATTATACTACCTGGACTATTAGCTGACTGACCACTCCAAATCAAGATTCTCATTCCCTCCAAAATTCAAAACTATTATAATTATTTATTTAACAAGTATTTAATAACTTATTCATCTTAATCTAATAACATATTATTAATAATAAATTTATTCCAACTGTTGAAATTCAGGTTATGAAGCTTAGGAAATCCTGCAGATGTTTACAGTGTTCTAGATATTTAACTCTCATTCAGGTTAACTTGTTCAGTACAACTAGCTCTTTTCCAAAAAGAGCCGGAATCGACTTTGTAGGCTTATTAATCCATCTTTGATTAATGAATTCCATCCATTGCAATGACTAACAGTCAGGTAGGCACCTTACATATCTGGATAACAATGATGATTACCCAGTAAAAAGTTTTAAAACACTATCCATTTTTTTTCAAGGGACAAATCATTGTTCACGTTGCTTTATATTCACTTTTGCACAATAGTAACTTACTTTTCTGTTTCACAACAGTACTTTTGTGTAATTAATGTAATTCATTATATGTATGGTGTAAACTAAAGCTAATTACTAATATTTTAAATAAGCACCAATGAGCTTTCTTCAGCACCTTGCACAATTGGACTGTTACTAACTATAAAAATCATATTCATATAGAAGTATTTAATTTAACCCTATCTGATGAAAAAAAAATCTTAGTTCATCAAGTCTTTGCAGAGTAGTGTTAGTCTACTGCATTAACATTTATACTCAGTCACAAGTAGAGAAAAGAAAGATTTGGTTTTTCTTCATTCTGAAACCATTAATTAAGCCCAGAGTAATCAGATTTCACAAATGTCTGTGGCATTCCCAGTTCAAGAACTGATTCTCTACACAGGTTTGAAATGTCTCTTTTGTTGTGGGATTGGTTTCCACTATGTATGCATTTAAAAATATTATCTACACCTTTGTGTCTGTTTTTTTGCCTTCTATATGTAATTGTATTATCACTTGTCTGATATCTATGAATATTTCAGTAGAGAGGAGAGAATCAAGGGTTTGATTAGCCATTGGTGAGAACTGAAAAACTAAGCTCCTTCTATTCATTAAAAACTTATGACAAGAGAAGAAAGTGGTAGTTTATTCATCAGTTTAAAGATGATGGCTCAGAGAAATCTATTGATTGATGAAGATGCAAACAATTAGCATAAGCAACCGGGGTCACTGCCCAGCTGCTGCTACTCCTACTGTGCCATTTGACAGCTTAAATGCTACCCTGGGAACTAAATCAAACCATTTAAAGCAAAACCCAGTCTAATTCCTTGTGGAATTAGTTGCTTATTTCCAGGGGAAACTTACCTAAGTTTTAACAGGCAGTAGGAGACCAGTGGTAACAGGAAGTTTAACCTAGACATCTATATATATATATATAGCAGTGAGGTAACAGACTTCATCCAAGTATATTTGGACTTTTTCAATTAGCCCCAGCAGCAGTTTGAAATTTACAGATGCCACACATTCAGCCTAATTCCTGCCAGTGCATATAGTCATCTACTCTTCCTCTCATCTACTTAGGATGTTAGTTATCATGATCAATTTAAAACATTCAGCACAGTTTAAACCACCATGAAATATTCTCAGTAAAATCTTTAGCTCCTGGGTCATCAGAAATTCAACCATCAGCTGTTGTTTGGACAATGATTTATATTTTTATGATAAAATTGGCATTACAAAAAGTAAGCCATGTCCCATTCTAATTAAATTAAGAAATACAATTTCCATTCAGCAGTGTTCACCTTACAATGCTTCCTGCTGTACTATACCTACTTCACTCTTTTTTGTCATCTCCATAGGTTAAATTAGTAGCAATTATCTTAGCCAAATAAGCACTATATTAACTAGTGATTGAGCCAACACAGAAAACAAAGAACACCTTCACATCATGATACTCTCTCAAAAGATTTGTTTGCTTAGGTTTTGGCTGGCTCTACGTAAAGATATGAGCTGTGACTTTAACAACACTTTTGAGGCCAGCTGCTGTGAAAATAGAACTTCTGGATACTGTACCAAAGAACACCTGGCAATACAGCAACTGGTTACAGGAATGCAACTGCTTTGAGGTTAAACACAGGTACTGGCCTATTTCCAAATGCCGTTAGAGCCAGAACGGTAACTATGGAAATACTTTCATGAGTTTGTAGATTTATTTGTTTCAACAATTGCACAGATTATTTTTTTCAGCACTTTTTAGATCAAGAAGAGGCTATACAAAGCAATGCTACCTGGAAGAAAGTCTTTCAGTAGTAGAAACACACAGTATTTTTGTTAGGTTCCTGAATCATATTCTATGTCTGGTAGAGTTATTGCTTTGAAGTTACATTTATTAAACTGCTTTACCTGCTTTTCCTCCCTGTAATACAGTGACCCAGCTCCCAACTCAGTGCCTCAGTCTGACGTGTACAAGATGCTGCATGCCAACCAGGAGGAGCCCAGTCAACCTCGCCAGTCTGGGTCCTTTAAGGTGCTCCAGAATTTAGTCTCCGAAGAAGGTGGTTAATAATGACATATTCTACCTGTTCAAAGCATTTTTAAATGTTTGTGGGAAGGGGGAATCTGAGGAGAAAACACGTGTGATCAGAGCTGTAAGAATTTCTGAAAGCCCAATTCTTAATCTTACAGATAGTACACCAGCCTCCTAACATTTTTCCACCTCGATTGTATAGCTAGCAATCTCCTGTGTGAATAAAATGGGGGTGCTAATCACATTTTTAAGAATCTCCTCTCAGATTTTTAGATCATTAATGTACAAAGCTGACTTTAACTGAATATCAGAAAGTTTTATGTGAGAGAACTTCTGGGACAAGCTGCATGTACTCATGACACCAAGTAAGAAAACGCTCCCTTCCACATCCAGGAAAAGAGAAATTTAAACCAACTCCTAAAATAAGTTTTACCCATCCCCTCCTCATTCTAAATAAAAATTGAAGACCACACTATAATTTACAGTCATGTTCCCTTCAAATGAAGAAGTTTTCAAAATAGCATTACTGAAGGCTGCAAGTTTGTTGTATTTACAGTAAGTGTAAAGAACAAAATACAATCAAAAGTAACCTAAAAGATAAATATTTAAAATTTTAATTTTTCTGTCTCAGTATTTACCAGAGAAGAGATAAATGCATCTAATTGTGTGTATATATATATATATATAAAAAATTGTGGGATTTTGCTTGACATTTTCTTGTATTTTGCTAGTTTGGGATTCATGTTACTAATCTTTCTGAATTTGTTGTATGGTTATTTATATAAATAAGAAGCTTTCTAACAATAGGTCTTGACTATGTTATGTTGCTATGTTAAAGCCGAATCCTATTCCTTCTCCTTCTATACCCAAGACCTACTATCAGAGAATCAGATGATATCTGTGACACAGAGAGCA
The DNA here is from genome assembly GCF_963210335.1 of Falco punctatus. Lineage (NCBI taxonomy): Eukaryota > Metazoa > Chordata > Aves > Falconiformes > Falconidae > Falco > Falco punctatus. Next base: position 4,784,941 of record NC_137580.1, on the reverse strand, counting down.
CTATATATATAATAATTTTTGTACTTACATTTTGGTTGCAGCTACACAATATTTTTCCCAATTCCAAAGAGCTGGAATCTAGCTCACTAAACTTGTATAGAGAAACTTCATTGTTTGTTGATACAAGTGAAAGCCTGTAAACACATCCAGAAGTGTATTTACAGGAAAACTATTTTACTGCATCAGATGCTTTTATATTAGTCTGTACATAATGGATTTTTTTTTGGTTCTCAGACGGACGCCCTGTGGGTACAAGAAGCGTGAAAGCACCTGTAACAAAGATACCTACTGCCATGCCTGGTGTCCAGAAAGTGCCACTGTGTGACAAGTGTGGGAATGGGATTCTGTAAGTTATCTCTTTTTGGTTCTAGAAATGTCTTGTTCAACTACATGTTCTCAAACACCACCACAGACTACAGGAATGCTTTCCAAGTGGTGGTCTTGGTCTCCACTTGCACTGGTAGAAAAATGTTTCTAGAGAACAGAGATGTAGAAATATATTGTTCTAAATCACAAATTATTCTCAGGACCTTTTGCAAGTCAATTATTAACACATACATAACGAAACCAGCATTTACCTGTGCTGCATTGTCTCAGACTGTGAAATCTCAAAAGTTTCTTTGTAGTGTAAAACATCTTTCTCCCAGCCCAATGTAAGTACCCAGAAACTTCTGTGGGACTATTTCAAAACCACCAGATTTCTATCCGAATGACATCACTAACTTCAGCAAAGAACACAGGTGATGATGAGCTCAGAGAACACAGTCACTGTGAAAAAAGAAAAGTGGTTTTGAAACTCATTTTGTCACCACTTTGATAGCTTAGACTGTGTTTTCTGTGTTGTAACCAAAGTAAGATGTTTCTTCAAGCTCTAGTTTTCTGATGAACTATTGAACTATGAGATCAACTCTATGGCTTTTTATGTCACTTACTCAAACTCAGCTTCCAACCTTAAATTATGTAGTAGTTGGCAAAACCACCAGATGAACAATCTAAAAGCCTTAAGATAAATACCTAGAATGAATTTTCTGTCATATTGTAGTTTCTTCTCACTTTACATTCACATGAATTAATTGGGTTTTTTTCTTTTAATTGTTTCCATATAGAGGAACAGTGGTGAAGGCACGTGATAAATACCGGCACCCTGAATGTTTTGTGTGCTCTGACTGCAATCTCAACCTGAAACAAAAAGGCTACTTCTTTGTGGAGGGCCAACTATACTGTGAAGCTCATGCACGAGCTCGCATGAGGCCACCAGAGGGATATGAAGCAGTTACCGTTTACCCAAAATGTTAGTCTTAACACACAAATATATGCATGCACACAAAAAGTCATTAACAGCTTAGAAGTGTCAGGACTTCTGCCTGATTCCGAAGTAGCAGCTTGTAAACCTTTTCTTGTGGGATTCTGAGGGAGGTGGAAGTCCCTATTAGTCAGCAGTAGCATACTATACCAGTAAAATTCTATTAAAATATTGCCTTTGAAGTTGCCGGTATAACTCAACGAAGTATCAGCTAAAAGAGCTGTACTGAAATAAAAAAAGTGAAACAGCTGAGGTGTTACATGGTTACTACAACATGTACATAGGTGCTGTAATCAAGACAACATCTGTGCAAACACCCAAGTCATCAAAGTGTTATAGGCTGGGCCCTAACAAATGTAGAAACTTGACATATCATTAGAAAAGCAGCTATTTTACATGGATAGTACAAAACAAACAGTGGTTCATGTCTGCTTCCACCATCTATTATTCAACTACCATTAATGTATGCCAAAAATAGATTTTGCTTACTTTGCTTTAAATTTGGGGTTATATTGACTTAAACTTTGGATGCAGCAACTGTGATAAGGAATAAATATCAAGTCATACATTAAAATGGCTAGTATAATAAAGACTGTTTAGTAAGAAGCAAAACAGAAGTTCTATGTTGTTTTAATGATTTGCAATGAAATCAGCTTTCACATCACTTAGCAGCAAATTGTTCTGAAGCATGCACACACATACATTGGTTTTGGGAAAAAAAAAACAACCCTACACTAATAGGAACTCACTGCAAATTCAGAATGAAAGTAAATTTTAAAACTTTTCTGCAGAAAATGGTACTGGGGTTTTGTCTGTCCTTCAATTTCCGTAAGAGAAACAATGGGGAAATATAATAAGTTTATTGCTGGTAAATTAAAACTTGGAAAACTTTAAAAATAAATGTAAATTAAAATATGCAAATGAAAGATCTTCTGTAAAAAGCCTGGTGAAGGCCTAAGGGAAAAAAAGGCTGAAGGAATGCAGTTTTAAAATCAATTTCTGAAACTTTTAAGGGCTACATTGCTTTCAAGTAGGTGCCAGCTACATATACACACCTAACTGACAAGCCAAACCTTAGTATTTTCAAAAAATATCAACGTAATTAATAAATGATTCATTGGGGTATTTTGAACCCGCTTTAAAGCAGAAAAATCTACAAAATTTTATATCAAGTCTACAAGGCTAGCACAAATTAACAACTCAGTGGCAAGCAATCTTACATATTTTCCCATTCTACAATATAAGAAACTTAAAATCTGAGAAGAACATGGAATCAAAATAATAAGCTGTATATACTTCAAATTTATTTTTAAAATTCAGATGAGTCCAAAAGCTTGAAATACAATGTCCACATATTTGAAGACTTTTCAAAATGTCTTAAAGTATCATTTCGGAATGTAAATGTTTCAAAAAATGTTTGAGTCACTGCACTTATAGTTTATGTCTGCATCCCAAAAGTGGACATAAAAAAAAGTGTTGCACTCTTTTAAAGGTTAGTTCCTGAATTATTTTGAGGGCACAAAACATAATTCTGCTCCTCATGTATCGTGGAGGCTGTGTAGCATTTATATTTATCCACTGATAAAACCCATAAAATAAATCTGAAAATCCTTTTGAAAGTGAAAGTGCACATAATGTCTATTTTTACAAACCTGAAGTGTCATTGGTGTTTTAAATTATTTGCTTAATGTTCATTTCTTTGTGGAGTACCTGAAGGTAAAAATAAATCTACTACATACAATAAAGATTCTGCGTTTCTTTTCAACTGGTATGAAAAATGAGAAACTGTGAGTATCAAGTGACTTCACAATAGTAGAAGTTTGGCATTTATGCTTCGGATTCATCAAACTGCTGGTAAGAATGAAATACAACTTTTGCATTAGGCATTTGAGGATATAATCTGGGCAAAATTAGTTTTCTAAAACTGAATGAGATCATGTGTTTTCAAAACTGAAGACCTGAAACTATTGCAACTACACATCATCAGTAGGGTAACACTCACCTGTCTCGCGACAGTCTAATTCCAGGCCAAACATACCAATTGAAAATGTGGGGAAACTCTCAGAAATGTAGATACAAAAACTGTTAGGTTAAAAGAAAGTCACAGAACATGACCTGATGCCAAAACTCTGGGGAAAGTTCAGTGGTATTGCATCATCACATGGTGCTATTTTGAGAGGTTTGAGGTTGGACATGACTTTGATAGAATTAGAAGGTAAGCCTATCTAATTGCAAGTACTGACCTAATATGAAAAGTTTTACACCAATATAATATAAAGCAAATCTTAGATTTCAGTTAATGCAGATTCTGAAATCCTTGATACTGATAGAAGAGAAAAATAGGAAATTGAATACAGAGATTTAAATGTGATAGAAAGATATAGCAATTCTCTCTACTGCGTGCTCAAGGCTGAATTCTTTATCTTAGTAGGGTGTCAGTGGTTCCTGGCACAAATCCTCTACAGTGTCCAGCTAAAGAGCTATCTACTTTATCTTCTGGCTTAAGAATGGCATAGCCAGTAAATCATGATAGCTTAACACTACTATGCCTTTCAGCTGTGTCCAGACTTTTTTATATATGTATTACAAGCCAAAGAGAGCCATGGCATTTATATTTAGATGGAGAGAAAGATAGGAAGTGTGATTTCACATGCTTGTTATCTCGACTCTTCAGATGTTGATCAACAGGTGTGAAAAGCTTTCCCCAGCTATGCTACTGCTGCATAAACAGCAGGGCTGTTCTGGGAGATGTTAAAAAACTTGTATGAAACTGTAATACTCCAAATGGATAGGCCAAGTATTGCATCTGAAAATATACAGATTAATTTATGCGGTACTTTTGTATCAATTGTTCCAAGACAAATCCTTTTGGTCTTTTAAGTAATGCTGAAATGTTGCCAACAATTTGAAACCTAAAAAGTTGTCTAAAGCAGTTAAAAGAAACAATGTTGTTTCCATCACCCAATAACTTCTTTCAGTTTTTCAACCACATTTCATCGCTTAAAAAATTAAACCAAGACTTGTGTTCACATGAGAAGTATGTTATTGAAAGTAAACACCCCCATCACTCCCACTTCCTGCATTTTGTTTCACAACACACAACAGCTTCTGAGTGCACGAGGTGGTTTCCTTTACAATTAATTCAACCAGAAGATGACCTCTGGGAGCACTGGTAATGTGCACCGATCACTAATGGGAATTCAGTCCACAGAATCAAACCAGAGCTAAACAGCCCCTCCCTGAAACACATACTGGGTAGATGCCACGTCCTCAGTACCAACTGATCTGCTCCTACTGAACAACGCTGCCTGCTAATGCAGACACACCTTGAAGTATTTCTTGCAGCTTTCATAGAGAAATATTTTCTTAACAGAAATTAAATTACTGACTGTTTAAAACTAGAGGTATGTCCAGTCTCAGAATTTGAACCCGGCTTCAGATGTTCCAAAGCTCAGAGGTGTTTGATCACAGATTTTGGTTCAAATTTCTATAAATCATATAAAAAGAAACAAATGTGCAGTTGGGTATAGACCTGACTTTCACGTAAAACACATGCGCTTGATTTAAACTCTATTTTAGGGGTGCTTTTTCACAAGGACAAAATTAATTTTTCGCTGGGGGCTTCATACATTTATAAATAAAATGGTGGGAAATAAAACATGTTTGATGGCATACATCCAGCAAATTTTATCTCTACAGGCAACCATACTCTGCAGATTTGCCCTTTCATGTGTTTTTTTTTTTCTCCTCTCATCCAAGCAAGCTATTCAGACAGCTTTTTTTGAAATTGTTAACAAGAAACTTCCACAAGCAGATTATTCATTTTTTTCTTAATACATGAAGTTTTAAAATAAAGGCATACAAGTCTTCAGCATATGCTCAGTACCACCAACTAAAATTTTTGTCTCCACAGCATATGCTTGGTAAGTAATATTATCTACACAACGTCCAAGTTCACAAAGGATTTTGTTTCTATATATGGTAAAGCACACATTTGTTTTAGCATACTCAGTGAGTCTTTTTAGTTGCACTCAGTCTACCTAATCCTCCCTCTCCCCACACCAGGGCATGATCCAAAGACCAGTAAAACTTTTAGGAGAGTCTTGAAAGATTGTATATTTTATTACTCTGAAAAATTTTCTCTCTTTGAAACAGGCTAGTACAGCTGTCCAAAATAAAACTTCAAAGAAACACTGTTGCATACAGTTCACGTGCTGACAAAATTACAACTGTATTGGAGTGACAAAGCCAGAAACACAGAAACTGCAGACTAGTTAAAGATTATTTTTTCTTACTCAGAAAACAAAATATTCAGTAAATACCAAGAGGATTCTGAGAAAGAGGAAAAACCTCTTGCAGGCTGTTCAGTCTTTCTTTTCCAGACACTGTTCAAAACTAGATTTTTATAGATGTCTCATTCTCTGTACAATTATTTAAAAAAAAAAATCTTTTTCGTATATTCTTGATTTAAGAGGTTTTTAATGATCCTGCTAAACCAGCAGTCTATAAAAAGTTAAGAAATAATTAGACCAGATACATTGAAGACTGGAACAATATGTTCAATGCCAAAAAAAAAAAAAAAAAAAAAAAAAAAGAGAAAAAAGGTAACGGGCAAATTGTTTCAGCACATTCAGGCCAAAGAGCAATGTTGTTTATGGTTTTACTCAAAACCTGTAGGGTGTCAGTAGCAGCCCTGTACACTCCTGCCACAAGGCACTAAAATATTCAGTCCATTTACGTATAGAGAAGAATATAAGTTTCCCAGCAGCAGCTTTGCAGCCAGTGTAATTACAAGGTGCTTGCATGTTGTGCAGATACACAAAGCACAGGCATAGGTAGTATTCTTGGAGCAAGACTAAGTCCCAAAAAGAATCTATGATTGCACAATTAGGCCTTCAGTCTATGTACAGGTAAAATATCCTTTTCACATGTTGACTATTCAGTTTGTGTACAGAACCCGTTCAACCTATTAATTACAAATGAATGCTACCTATTTAGTAATCTTATTTCTGACTTAAATTTTTCTAACTGGCAGGGTCATAAATAATTCTCATCGCTGATATACTTTGCAGAGATTAGACTTGTAACATTTTCACTTTGACAGCTTGCACATTTATGACAGTTAGGAGTGGGTTAAAACTGTCAAATATGAGACACTTAACTAAAATACTTTTGTTTTGGCTTTCTAATCTTTTCCAAGAATTGCATCCCTTTCTGCTGTTTTACTCTTGCAAACTCCCTCCATCTCATTTTACTTTCACTGCAAGAATACCCCTACCTCCCAAACCACAGTCACTTTTTACAGACAGCTCCTGTTTGCTGCTCTAGATCTCACGCACCTCTTTGAGCAAGCCAATTCAAAACGATATGCAAGTAGGTTGTATGATTTGGAAAGTATAATTGTTTCAAAGTGAGATTATTCCACTGTTTACCTTACCTGATTTTATTATTTATAAGAAAAGCGTATATTACAAGAACACTCAGAAGCAGAGATGGTCCAACTGTATCAGACACTGTAAGAGTAAGAAATGATTCATAGCTCACAGTTTAGAATTCAGAGTAAGCAGTCAAGGCAGTTACAGTATGGAAGGGAAAAGACACATTATGAAGGATAAATAGCATAATAATTCATAAACATTTTGTTCTTTTGCTTTTTTTTCACATAAGGTTAGTGGATTAAGGTTGAAATAAAGAAGCCGTCAGAGTTACAAAATGAGAGAAAAACGCACAAATAACCATTCAGCACAAAGAAAGAACACACAGAGTAAAATGTGTTAAAACTAGTCATACACCAAGACACCAGCAAGTTTTTTTATCAGCTGATCCAGCTGCTCTCTGGCTTATAACAATTTCTCTCTTCCCTAAACTCAAATTAATTGGAAAAATGAGAGACCAGGTAAGGATCCTGCACTGGGTTAACAGGACTAGTTCTTTACACTTCTGTTTGAGCATAAATTTATTTAAGACTACACAATCACAGGGATTTCAGGAGATTCTTTGATAATAATATAGGATTACAGTTCTAAAAATAATAGAATCATCAAGTGGTTTGGGTTGCAAGGAAGCTTCAAGATCATCTAGTTCCAACCCCCTGCCATGGGCAGGGACACCTCCCACTAGGCCAGGTTGCTCCCAGCCCCATCCAGCCTGGCCTTGAGCACTGCCAGGGATGGGGCACCCACAGCTGCTCTGGGCAGCCTGGGCCAGTGCCTCACCACCCTCACAGTGAAGGATTTCTTCCTTATACCTTACCTAAAGCTACCCTCTTTCAGTTTAAAGCCATTACCCCTTGGCCTATCCCTGCATGCCTTCGTAAAAAGTCCCTCTCCAGCTTTCCTGTAGGCCCCCTTTAGATACTGGAAGGTTGCTCTAAGGTCTCCCTGCAGCCTTCTCCAGGCTGAACAACCCCAACTCTCTCAGCCTGCCTTCACAGGAGAGGTGCTCTGGCCCTCTGAGCAGCTTTGTGGCCCTCCTCTGGACTTGCTCCAGCAGGTCCAGCTCATTTCTTCTCTGACACAAAATTTATCTATCCTTCCCATTCTCACTATGACTTGTTATGAGATTCTTCTCTGTGAATACATACAACACACAGCTCTGTTACTTGCCTTTCCTACATACTTCCTATCCACTGCTTATTAACAACCAGCCTTCCTGAATCAAGACATACTCTGACAGAGTGTGAAAGTGTAGCAATTTCAGAAATGATGCACTGACATACAGTGCTGTCTTTCCTTACAGGTCCACAAAATGCTAATGAGTTAAGCCCCTTTAAGCATGGATTTCTAATGGCCCTGTGACATAAAGGCTGTTCTTTGAAAGTCACACCTAAACACAGTTGTAGCTTTTGATGTCTGTTAGCAAAAATTATATCAGCTACTGCCCTGATCTATCCAGAATTAAGGATTGAGTAAAATATAGCTTACAGTGGTAGCATCTCACCAATTAATTGTCAAATCAATCATGGTTCTACACCACCTTTTTCTTCAGGAAAAAGGCAAAACCTTTGAGGCATTCAGACTGCAGTGTTGCACCGGATCTCATTCCTGTTTGCCAAAAGGCTTTTCATGGCAATTAAATTTCCTGAAAACAACCCCTCCTCCAGAATGCTGAAAGGGCTCAAACTCATATTCTCACCACAATACAAAAGATAATACAGTAATCTGAAAGTAGGACAATTTCTTTTTTCCCCAAATTCCAAGGTCAGACAAAAATGCTAAGTGTCTAACCTTGTATCTTAAGTACCAACAACAGAGGATACTGTACATGGTAAAACGGAATTAGTAGAGTAGAATATAATAGTTACACTTGTACAGATTCCTACACATAAAAGCGGGCAAGCGTGCCACAGTGGTGATAAAAGAAACCTCTTCTTAATTTATATCTCAAATGACTCTGCCCGTGATACCTCAGACCTCCCTGAAAGACATCAGTTTATGTAAACTGACAGTAGCTCCGACTTATACATTGCTTCTCAAGGTAGAGAGCCAAACTGACATCTCCAAATATTTAACATATTCCGTCTCTGTGATCGCCCTGTCAGATCCCAACGCCCAACATACTTGAATACTTCCTGCTATCATGTTTTAATAAACCTAAGTTGCACCTGTTCAAAGGTTTGTGGAATGTCTACTCATTGTCTCACAATAATCAAAGGGTGACAGCTGTCCCTGTAGCTGATTCTAACATTTCTGTCATAATTAAGGACACAGAAAAAAATTAATTAGCTGTTCATATGTAGCCCACATGTCATGAAGAAGATTCATGGGGCTACAAAGACCTGAGCCCCAGATGTTGGCATCTGTTACCGCAAGTTATGAGAACAATGGACTATTTCTAGATATCTATATCTCTCTTCCTTTTTTTTTTTAATAAATACAGTTAGTGAATACTGTTGTTGACTCTTCTGTGAAAGTTTTCTTTAAGGAAGAATAAATCAATGCCAAATACTGGTTCAGGAAAATACTAGTAATCATTGGTACTTTTTGCACCCTCATACTAAAAGAGTAATGCCTGTCATTTTTCTAAAGGTTTGCAATAGGTGATGTTGAAGTGTTTTGTAAAATAAATCAATATTTTCGCAGTCTTTTTAAGGGTGGGAAATGTATTGAGCATCAGTTTTTAAAAATTTATTAGTTCTTATATTATTCAAATTATATCCAGTCTATCATACTGCTTATTGGAATCATCATCAAAAGAAAAAGAATAAGAATAAGAAGGAAAAGCAGAATTCTCCTCAGATCTCAAGGAGAAACAATTTACCTTCATCTTCAGAGAACGTCTCTTCCATCTTAAAATGACTCCCTGTAAGAGGTAAGAGAAAGACTTACATCATAAAATGAAATGCTGCTTCACATCACTGGCTATTAGCAACCTCTTCCAAAGGTTTCTTTTTTCTGCTTAGCTCAGCAGCTCAAGCCAAGGGCCAAGCAAGCACAGGGGTTTTTCCATTCACTCAAAATATATCATTTGCCCTTCCCCCAAAGAAGAATATTTTACTCCAGTACAGACACACATTTTTCTAAGTATCAAAGAGGTTCAGAGGTTCACAGCTAAACGGCTATAATTGCAAGAGGCAAGAAGTTGGTATGTAAAGGATGCTTATTTTCTGCTCCTTTGAGACGAGACCTGAAGACTTCTCCCATCCCTTCTTTCTATCTGCTCTTGTCTAGTAAGCCCACCAAAGGAGTAACTTCATGACAAACTATTGACTAGTTTGTACATATATATCTCAAAAGAAGACATGTTGAAATTTATCCTCCTCATTTATTGGAACTTGTTCTACAGCTTATATACTCCTCCTGAGGCCTGGAATAAGTATTCTTTGTCAAAAGATAGTTATTTACCTTACCTTTTCAAGGTCAGGTTTTACCTCCACATCTAATTCACCTATCCACAAAGCAGAAATCATTTTCCGGTGATGTGACCAAGCAGTTACATACTTTCATCCCACAACTTTTCTTTTCTTTTTTTTTTTTTTCCTCCCCCTGCACCAAACCCTTTAATGTGACATTAGGTTTCACATTCATCTGTTGTAGCACTTCCCACTTTAAAAGGGATCCAGTCAGCAGCCCTCAGCTCTTAAGGCAAACAACGGTGGGGAATGAGGTGAGCGAGCCACTCTAGGTACCACACAAACATAACATCATCCACATGGTCCCATTCAGAAATTAATGCCAAAACCATCTTCTGGGGACCAAAGGGAATCTCCACCACTTGTACACAGAGAGTGGGACTGTGCAACAAGGGTTCTACTGAGGGATTTCTCCCCTGTTCCTGTCTTGGTGGTCACAGAAGTTCTGGTCTGGCAAGCTCTCTGAAGAGCCTCCATGTCTCAAGTTACGGGAGAACATGGGCAGCTGAGAGGCCTTGAAAGTTTCCTTTGAAATACTCTTCATTGCACAAGGTGCTGTACATTGTTCCGTTATAGGGTTGTACTGTCCCTGTTTGCTGGCTTTGTCAAGAAGGTTTTTGCTCTTGTACATTACAACTGGCCACTGCATTTGTTTATTTACTTCCATTAAGTGCATGCCTAGCTCTTCCCTACAATGTAACTGCTTGTATCATATCATCTCCTCATAATTTTTACTCTACTTTGCCCTGCATGTTTCAGCAGATTTTCTTTTCTGTTTTCTTTCCCAAGGTTGCAATCTCATAAATTACCAATAATTTTAATTTATGAAGCCTAGCAAATTCCAAAATATCACCTTTAAAGTGAACTTTAGACTTCTTCTACCAGGCTTTTCCCCCATTTTTTACTCTCTGATGACCATTACAATTTGAGGTTGAATTATGGATTCTATCAGCTCTTCCAAGCCTGAAAATTTTTAAGAATGCTTCATAAATATCTTCGTATTTTAAATGTCATAAAAAATTATACATTGTGGAAGTGGGATTTTTCTCACTAAAAACAGTTATTCCTTAAACTTAGTAATAAAATCTCATAACTAATAGCCTTGTTCTTACTCAGGTAACTGCACACTGCTAAACAAATCCTGTTTCCTCAGAATCCCGACTACTCCTTTCCTCATTTTACTTGTCAGTGCTTCCTGAATTTCACCCACTCACTGTTATGCTTCTGGCAATTTTCAGATGCTGCTCTATTTTATCTGCTCCTGTCCTTGGGTTTCATTTTCTTTTCCCTCTACAACTCTTGTGAACATTTTTGGGTGTTTTTAATTAAGAAGCCTGTTGCATTGGAGCTGCAATTTAGATGAGTCTTCATCTTAACAACAGGCAACCATTACGTAAAAGAGCTCATGAGAGAAGAAAGGACAGCTAACTACATTTCCACTGACTGCTAACACAGAACTCAAACTGGCTAAATCAACTCTTCATTTGCAGCTAATTGCCTAATGACCCACTGTTGTTTTCTGTGATTTTGTGCAGTGTTTTAACTTTCTTGGCATTTCTTTCTGCACTGGAAAATTCTCCTGTACATTGCATAAGAAATGCAAAAAGAACATTCTTCTATTTTTCACTGGTTTTCCTGCTGCAGAAATACAGAGGGCCTCTCATGGGTCAGTTTCCAGACACGTGTTTATATAAAATGATGTGCACAATAGTTTGTTTCTAAACAAAACAAGGTACTGGTCTTGTTTCAGATAAACAAGTACATCAGAATTTTACAATGATTATATTGTTTTCAGGCCAAGACTTCCATATGTTTTCAGGCCAAGACTTCCATACCCATTCTCAGTTTGTCTCAAATTTGGGATTAGACATTTCTCCCTATTTAGGAAGCTGTCTTATTTTCAGACAGCTGATCTTGTTCATTTAACTGTGAGCAGGAGCTGACAACTCCAGAAGGCTTTTGTTGTTGCCCTCACTGTTATTACTGGCTTTTCAGGAATCCAGGAAGATCACAATGCAGATATATTAAGAACAGTCTCTGTAGCGCCCACCCTGATGGCGCAAACAGGCAGCAGAATACCATGAAGAAACTTCCAAGTAAATGTTATTTCTCAGGGTAGATTTATAGTTTAATTATTTAGAACCCTTCTTTGGTCTTTAAACTGGTAGTATGCCACAGGATTTCCTCTTTCCCTGACTGAAATTCACACAGACTCCTGGTAATACCAACTTGATGTGTTGCATATGTCAGTTCCTACACTTACCAGTGGCAGAACTCAGTGGTCTCAATGATTCTGTCTTCACTGAAAAGGCAATATTCTAAGAAATTTCCACGATTTGGATGGCTTATACCAACATCATGAAGGGGCTTAGCCTGAAAATTATTTTTACATTTATTCAAATGGTGAATTTTTCTTGCATCACTAGTTCATTATTATTCTTCTTACACTGGTTGGCAGCAAAGCCTTCTGCTGTCTTCCAGATCTTTCACGGTACAATATGGTCTTTTACAACTTACAAACATTTTCTAAGTTATCTTTGACAAAACAGCACAATGTAAAAAAAAAAAAAAAAAAAAAAAAAGTCATACTTGATTTACTAGCGCAGCTTAAGGAGAAGCTGAAATCCCAATTCAAAAATCAAAAACATTAGCTGTTAGAAAGGCATTCCCAAAACTTTAAAGGAAAATTTCTCCATCAATGACTCCCAGTAAAAAGTTCCAATTCTAGTTCACAGAAGAGTACTGAAGAGACACCTCAGGAGACAACATTGTCACTAACATTAGAACAGGGTCCAAAAAAATTGTAAATGAGGGACACATTACAGTGACAGATTTTATATTCTATTCATTATGGATTGCAAACATAGGCCAAAACTTATTTTCCCCCTTATGATGCCACAAAAATGAAAAGAAAAAAAATATTTCTGGGTTGGTAAGTAAGTAGCTAAATATAAGATTTATGTTTGTTGGTGTTGTGTAATACTTCTGGACTAATTCCAGTCACTAAACTCTTCAGCTGTCCAGCAACAGGTGGAAAGGGGTTTCACTAACTTTGTACTTCTGCAAAAACATGTTAGAACTATTTGGAGACCCTGAAATCCTTGAATATTACAGCTATGCCATTCTTAAGGACTGAGAGTCATGATCCTAACTTAACTCTTGTCTACATAATCGCAAACTATCTTTCCAGAATGATGTTCAAGTATACCATTATTGATGTCTTTGTCAGTCCATGGGACTACAATTTTCGGATGGTATAAGCACATGTGTAAACCTTCAGCGTAAGCACTGAATGACAAGCCTCATGACTGAATACTAAAAAATGTCAATTTCTTCAGCGTATCCCACCAATTATATCATAGATTTCATCCACTTTCTCCCTCTATATTTAAAAAAAAAAACGTTGAAAGGAATAACTACGTACAATTTAAATGTGAAATAAATGGTTGAGGTTGAATTTGTTCCTTTACCGACAAATCTCACCAGATCTTTAGCTTTTATGCAATAGCGCATCTAAAAAAATATACCGCTTCCACTCATGAACTGTTATTGAAGCTTTAAGTTAAAAGCCTGAGACAGCTCTAAATTAAAGTTAGAAAAAGCACTTTACCTTCAGTAGCACCACTCGGGGACGTGTGTCAGCAGCTGCTGTGGCAGCCAGAGGAAAAGTTTCCCAAGCAGGTCAGCCTTACAGGTGCGTTACAAGGATGGGGCCTAGCGGCCTGCGCCTGGGCTGTTCGCCTGAGGCCTGGCTGTGTGCGGAGCCTGGCAGCCCCCTCACGCCGCTGTGGGCTCCTCAGAGCGAAGCTCTGCGCTTGCCCTTCCAGCACAGAACACACTAACAATAAATACTGTTCATGTATGTTTTAGGAGCTCCAAATATTTTGGTAGGGAAACTTCTTTCTGTGAGGTTTTTGTGGTGGTTTGTTTTGAGGTCTTTTTCCTGGCAGGCTGCAACTAGGCTCACGCAATCTGTTTAAATTTAAACAACATGTGGCAGAACAGTACTTTTAAAATGTAAATGACAAAAAGGTATCACAGCTGTGCCTAGCTACAGAGCAAGCTCACCCTGAGTGACAACACACGGAGGTCTACGCGACAAAAAGCTCCAAAAAAAAAAAAAAAAAAACACCCAACACAAAGCCCTCCCAAGCGCCCGCAGCCCCGGCCACCACCACAGGCGGGAGATCCCCGCGGGGCGGCCAGGGCCGGCCCCTCAGCGAGGGGGGGCTCCCGCCATTTCGGGGCGAAGGGCAGCCGCCCGCGGGCACTGGCTTCCCGGCCTCCCTCCGCCACCCGGCGGGCTGTGCGGGCCGCCTGGGCAGGCAGCGGCGGGCGGCTGGCCCGGCTGCCGGCGGGGAGTGCGGCGGCGGCGGCGGGGGGCGCCCCGCGGTGTCGCTGTGGCGGAGCGGGGCGCGCCTCGGTGCAGGGGGGAACCGGCCGCTGCGCTGTGCCCGCCCTGCGCCTCGGGGGGGCCTGGTATGGGGCGGGCCCGGAGCCCCCGGCGGAGGCAGCGGCAGGGCGCCGGCATGCAGGGCTACCCCGCCTTGCCCCGGGGCCGGCCCCCGCGGGTGACAGCAGGCCCCCGACGTACGGGTGCTGGAGCCGCCCGCTGGTGGCGGGAGCCGGGGCTGCCCCCCCCGAGCCCTCCCGGGGCCGGCCGCCCTGCTCCGTCCCGGCGGGAGAAACGAGCAGCTATGTCCTTCGTCGGGCCGCGCTGAGTTCCCTCAGTTTTCCCTTGTTATACCTGAAATCGCTTCTCCTGGCAACGTCCCCCTCTGCTAATGGTAGAAGCGTCCCTCTTATCCGCAGGTAATCACACGCAGCGGGAGCAGAAGGCCCAGCTGCCCCACAAGCAGCGCTGGAAGGAAGCCCGTTTGGTTCTGACTGCGGACGGGAGCAGGGTGTCTGGGTGTAGGGAGCCCTGTAGCTCGCAGGATTTCCATATGGTGCATTTATCCCAGCGCAGAGACGCATCTAGTGCCAAAACACCGGCCAACAAACTGGCCTGCACCAGGCTTCGCAAGAGTGGCATGGGCCAGCTACTCACTACAGGTGCCTTGCTCCAGCAGCTGCTGGGGTGAAGCATTAAATCCCGGTAATCACAGACCTCTAAAGCAAGTCTTTTTTACATTGCTCGGCAAATGAGGAGTGCTTGATACGGATGTAAACACAGTGATTGATCGTTTCAAGATACTTCTAACTGTGTGCAGGGCTAGGACCAGACAATAGGGGCTGTCACTCTTTGTTGATGTTTTTAGTAGGAAATCAGACTTGCTGAATTATTCTGAAAGTACTTGGAACTACAATTTCCACTTGAATAATGACTAGCAAAGTGCATTTGGGCTTTGGCATCAGTATAGTTGCATAACTCAGGTATATGATGTACGGTAGTTCTCTGCCTGCCTCTTTTCTTCCTCCTTCACATTTTGGGGAATCTTCTTCCAAAGCAGCACTCACAGAAAGCTAGACAAATCTTGTTCTATGCACATGCTCATTCCCTTACCTGAGATTTTTCACTAAGCTTCTGAATTCTTGTGACCTAAGAACTGATTCATTCAGAGAAAACTCCTTTGATATATGTAAAGAATTTGCACTATTTATTTTAAAGCACTTCTAAGTCATTAGAGCTTAGCCGATGTTAATTCTGTTAATGCAGAATACTAGGGTTCCCCTTTAGTAATCCAAGAGACAGTCCAGCTTCCTTATGTTGTCTGACCAGTATGCCACAGTCTAAACTAGAAAGATGATTTTTGGAACTAAAGTATGAATTCTAACAGAAGCACATTTGGTCTCACGGCAAAGACAAAGATCCAAAGTAGTGTCAGATGTGAGAGTGCTCTCTGTAACGTGAGCAACTGTCTGTGAAGAACTAGGCTGAAATCCTTCCAGTAGTGTGACTAAGTTTCTAAACAACTATTGAATAGTGAAAGAAGCATTTGATGAACTGTTGACTCAGGCTGGGCGCAAACTGCCTTGGAACTGGAAAAGAAACATAATTTCAACTGAGAAAATATCCTAACTCCGCTCAATATTAAAAAACCCACAAACAATCCAACCAAAAACCAACCACCACAACCAACCAAACTACCAAGCAATTTTCTGATATTTATTTTATACATTTTAGATTCTTCAGCAATAGCTGGAATTATTTCAGACATTTCGGCAACATAGTCTGGAGAATATTAACACGACAAACAAAGAACACAAACACCCTTAAAATACAAAAGCCTCCTGCTGCATTTTTAGATACTTTTAGATCTGTGTTTTTAAATCTGTTGACTATTGTGTACTTTAAGCATACATTTAATCTTCTTTCCATCTTAAAACAGCTGATAATATCACTTCTTCTTACCCTTTCTTAGTCACAGTATTATTTGGGGGCTTATTAACGATTTTTTAAAACCTCAGAAAAACAGGAAAAACAAAACTGGGGGAGGAGGAAGGAAGGACTAGATCCTTCTCTCATTTATATCACTGTAAACTCAAAGAAGCTTTGTTATTTTCAAAGAAGTTAATTCCACATTATGTCACTGTCAGCAGAACCTGTTCTATAGTTGCAAGCCACCACATTTGACAAGATGCTAAGCCACCTTTTCTGCCATTGTTTTATCTGGTTCTTTATATAAAAGCTGAATAGCTGGTGCTGAAAGGACATTTAGCTTTAAAGTTTGCTGTTTATAGACAATTCCATATTCCTACATGCCACTTCCCTCTGGCTCTGTCCTTCCTAAGGAAGAAATTCTTGAGTAATAGGATGGTTTTGGAAAATGAAATATTTCTACATTTAAGTTTTCTGTGAACAATCTCAATCTTTTTCAGGTACTGCCTAAAACCCGTGAGATACTAAATAAAAATATATTTGAAATGAAAGCTCCACTATGTAGTTCAGACAAGATTCTGATGACTTGCACACCAAGGGATGCATTTCTGGTCTGTTCAACAGTTTTTACCTACAAACCAGTTGTTTTTTAGCTGGATCTTGGGTTTTGAGAGTAACATGGTTTTTTGATAAAGAATCCAAGGGGTATTCTGGATTAAACAAAAACCTAAAAAACAACCGTATCATCTTCCTGACCTTTTTCTGGGTAGGAGAACTTTAGCCATAATTGCATAAACTATTCCCTCCCACCCATTATGATTAAAACTCACTTTTGCTTTGCACAGGTAAAACTGTAACCTGATCTTCCTCAATTAATTTGGATTATTTTCAGTGGGCACAGAATACAATGCAAAGCGTATAGGGAGACAGGGCAGACAGTCAAGGAGAGAAGAGAGAGAAATGTGGGCAGGGAATACATTTTGTCCCTCTCCTATCAAAAGCTGCATAAACCCTACTTTTTATGTCTATATTTAGTGTGAACTCCAGTTAGCCCTTATTTCATAGGGACTGGGATGACAAAAACAGAGACAAACTACAGTCTCCTCAAGTCATCTCTCCTCTGCTGGAAATATACTTAATCAATTTAGGACACCTGGTATTTTGTGCCTGCTCCAAAGCCCAGTAATCAATGAAATGGGGTGTACAATAATTGTTTAGATTCTTTTAATGGATAAAAGGCATTGGCAGAGGGAAACTGTACAAGTCTTGATTGATAAGTGGCTTTCGTAACAATTTATTTGTCTTATGTTTCTAGTACTGCAATGCTTCACAATTTTTACAACATGACAAGTTTTTTACTTTTGGTTTTTATTTTGTGGGGTAGCTGATGGTGAATCCTGAATCACTGTCTTCTAAGGGAAAAGTTCAACATGATCGACAGCCCTGCTCAGAAGAGCATGTGGAAGTAAATTCCAATATTGGAAATGCTGTCAGTGATATAAATATTCCACACAGGATTTCGCTTAAAACTATGGCAACTGAAAAGGTTGAAAATTCAGAAAGTTTGTTTGGAAACAACAGAATACTTGCAAGAAAAAATGAACATAAACATGGATATATGCTAACTGGCACTGATTTGGAGACAGAAACGCTGAATGCTGCCTATGAGAAGGCCATTTTGAGTGAATCTAAACATCATGTACCTTTTCCCAAAGTTTGGAAAGAATTTCGTAAAATAGACAATAGTAACTATCCTACCAAGCTGCTGAAACAAGAATTTCAGAAGTCAGTTCATAATGATCTGGATCTGTTAGCAGATACTACAGAAAAATCTAGCTTTTTATCCAAAGAAAAATTAAATAACTTAAAAGATAAGTGAAGAAATGGTGACCTCTTTAGATGAATCACATATTGGGTTAGTTTCAGTTAAAGAAAATTGCCTACATTTTGATCAAGAATTTTGTAAAGACTCCAAACGTGCCAATCGATGGAGTGGTTCCTCTACAACAGTATACAGTGAAAAAGCAGAATCTCAAAGCAAAAATGTACATAAAGAATTTCGAATCAATTACAGTGAAGGTGACAGAATCCAGGTTCTTTTCCTGAAATGGTGAAAAATAAGCTACTAATAGTTGATAACAAAGAGCAACTAAAAAAAGAAAAACAACAACAGACCACTTTAAATCAAACATTACTAAGGCCAGGAAATCAGAAGTTCAGCAAAATCAAAGTAGCCTCCCGATACAATGGCAAAATTGAAGCATTGCAAAAGTCCCTGAAAAATCCTGAGCATCTGCAAAAAACAGTACATGATCTTCCACATGAAAATTTCTCTCTCAAGAACAAAGTGGAAATTCTTAATGTTACCATAGAGTCTTTGAAAGAAAAAATATAATGTAATACACAAATCAAGAATTTAGCTGAAGAAAACAGAAGTGTGCAAATCCAGTTGGTTAAATCACAAGAAGATAACAAGGAACGTATTAAGGAAGCAAAGAACTTCTTAAGCAAATGCAAAGAACTCCAAAACCAGAAAAACATCCTTGAGGAAGAGAGAAATCAACTCAGTAATGGAAACCAACATTCAATACAGATACTGTATGTCACAAAACATGACTTTTACATTAGGAACCAGAAAGTAAAAGAAGAGATGAGTGCTGTTACCTGTGAAAGAGAGAGGCTTGGTATAATCCTAAAGTTCTTGCTAAGGGAATGCTTCAAGTTAAAAGAAACAAATAAAAAGATTAAGATAGAAATATCCCAGGGGTTTACAAAAGAAAATAGTTCCCTAGAGACTGAAAGCTTTCAGGAGCCTGAAAGCCTTCAAGAGCTTGAAAGAAATCAGACTGAAATGCAAGAAATAAAAGAAAACACAGCAAAATCTGAACTGGAAACTCATCTTCAGTTAATGCAAACACATCTTCGGTTAATGCAAATATATCTTTGGCTAGTGCTAACACTGGAAGCAAAAAAACTTAACCTTTAAATGACCCTGCAGGAATGTTATACTAAACAGATGCTGCAGAAGGACTTTAAGAAACTCCAGTCAGGAAAAGCTCATACAGAAAAGAAATCAACGACTGAAATCAGAAATGCAAAAGCAGATATTGATCTTGTAAAGTCTAACTTGACCAGTGCAAAAGGAGAATGCAAGAGGTTATCAACAGCACTAACAAATGTCACGGAGGAAAATCAGTTACTTAAGAAGGAAATGTGGGAATATAGACAAGACACTTCCATATATGAAAGTCACATTAGAAAACTGACTGAAGAATGCTTACTATTAGAAAATCTCCTGTGGATTACTGAAAATGAGAGATGTATTACACCTTGAATTCCACCATTTGCATAAGGATTATATTTACCTCGGATGCCAAGCTACAGCTCTAGTCTGTGGGCAAAGGAAACCTGGTTACCAGGTACCGTGGTACTGCTACCATGCAATATAACTGGTACTCTGAATATTACACTAGAATTTGTACAGAAATCTCTGTTCTAAGTATAAAGCTTTGGAATAGGATTCACAATGTATGAGCTTTATTTTGCAGTATCGTATTAGCTGATTTTCTTTTCCAGGTAATACCTGATAATCTACAACAGTTTATTGCTTCACATATATTGTAGTAAACCGTTTTCTTTTGTAAAACATTTACAATTCTGATGTCCAGTCATTTCCATGGTTTTGTAATGTTCTAAAAAGAACTGCCTGTTTTGTTGATACTTGGCTGACTTTCACACATTCACAAAAGCAGATCTTTACACACTCTATGTAGTATAAAGAAATTTAATGGAACTGTGACAGTTTATAGGAGATAGAATTCAGTCCCTAGGATTTCAGAGTCAGAAGGGAATCTTAACAACCTTCTAGCTGAACAGCTTAGTACATGCCACAACATTTCACTGGTTATTTCTGCAAGAACCCCTAAATTAAGTTTAAACTATGTTTACATATGTTTTAGATGACATCTCATTCTGGTCTATGTTTAACCAACACAAGGTACCCTTTATCTCTTTTATACTAGATACGGACTTAGAAAGCTTCTTAGTTAAAACATTAATTTTAACATTTTCAGTGTCAACATATTCAGAGAACATGGACGTAACTATGAAAGGTGCAAAAATTACCCTCTTGAATACAATCACTGCATGAATTTATTCCAATCATTTAGATTTAGATTTAGATTTAGATTTAGATTAAAATCTCTCCAATTTTCTCAGCCTAGGGACCATGGGGAGGAAGAATTTCTCAAAAATACTGTATATGATATTCTGTAAAGTTGAAGCTGCCTGTATGCAGTGTTTCTACAACACTATTAGGGCTACTTTTTTAGAAACTTCTTTTTTTACTCACTCCTTAATAAATCAGGAAAGTAAACCCATGTAATTAGTTATTGGTGTTTCCAGAACAGACGTAGAGGTAATTATTTATCTTCACTTCCCTATTAGTACAACACTAGGTGTACAAGCTCCTGGCCAATAAAGGGCATAATCTCTTCAGAGACATAAAAGAACTGATTTCTTCCTGTTTCTCCAATAACCCATAAAGACAGGTTGCAGCAAATGAACAATTATTTATCTGGTTTACAATATAAGACTGTAAGTGTAATAGAGCATGTTTTTGTATAGTGAGTAATACATATAGTAGAATGACTAAAAACTACATTAAAGATCTAAGTCTGGTTCTTAATGCTTTTTCCTGTAAAAAATGTTCAAAAGATTGTTGCAGTATTCTACTGGAGATAGGTAATAGTATTATGCCACAATTTTGCAGTGCACACCCGAAGTCAGTAAGAACATTAAAATGGTAAATACGTGGGCTATCGAGTAGATATTTGGGTGTTTATTTGCATTTAACGCTTGCAAAATCATGAAGTTGCTTCAGATTGTAACTATTAAATTGTGGCCAGAATCAGTTATAAAGATAACTGGCTATATCAATACTGTAACGATGTAGGGAAGCTGTTACTATGAAAACAATGTAAGTAATGTCTAATGTCCTTCTTACCTTAGATAACTGGGTAATAAAACTCAAGAAAGTTCTAAATACTGCCATCACAGTCAAAGGTACTGCTAAGAAGCCAAAGGGACACAATTATAATTTGTATTAAAACAGCATACTGAGGCCCTACCTAGAATTGGGTGTGAGGTCCGTGGGACCACACATTTTCGGGGGGGGACTTGGCAGGTGAAGTTATTGGCTCCCATGATGGCTAGTCCACATACCCTAACATCTCAAACAAGCTGGACTGGTTTGTTGTTTGTTTTAAAATTAAGCTCCGTATCTTTTAATCAGCTTTCAGTATTTTCATCTCGTTACTGAATGAAAAGAGTATTGAAATACAGCAGAAAATAGAAGTGGAAGAATTACAAAAAGAGACAGAAGGACATAAAGAAAAACTTCAGTGCAGCCTTCATCAGCTGTACTACACCAGAACAGGAGTTAGAAGTAAGTACAGAACAGTGCTGTGACTTCACAAGTGAGCAACATGGGTGCTCGATATTCTCTACGAGGATGACACTAAGGTACCTAAGGTCAGCACCAGTATCGTTATATAATACAAGGTATAAACAAAGAAAGAAGGAATTCTGTGATAAGTCTTTGGATAAAGAAATCATCAAAATCCCTGTAAATTGATATTTTCAAATATTGTTGGGTCCTGTTGATCTCAAGGTAAGCGGTTTTATGCTTCAACATATGCTGGAAGACCTGACCACCAATTCTTGGGTTTATTTTTATTTTCATTGATGCCAGGAAATGTGAGATCCAGTCTGGAATTTCTTTAACAAGCTATTATCCTGTGAACAGCAGTAAGGATACTATTTCATAAATATTCTAGAGTGATATGACAAAACTTTAATAAAAAATAATAAAGAAATTTCGTCTGCGTGTAATAATTTGGATAAATAAGTGCTGAGTATTTTTTTATTTTTATAATAAATCAGCTTTGATTTGCATGAACAAATTTATTGGACCACGTACAAAAACCTGACAAAAATTATTAAGATGGAGGTAAAGCGTACATTTAAGGTCACAGTTCCATCTGAGAAGAAGCTAGTTTGAAAGACAGATCAGATTTGTTAGGAACCTTCCACGTACACAAAGTGAAATTAAGCTGTTCTTGGAGAACATAGCAGCACTTACATTTGTCAGGAAATTGAGGAAGAGCAGTAACAGATGCCGGTAAATAGAGGTGACTCTTCCTAACAGCCTGCTTGTGGTCTGGTTTTGATCAATGCTTGATATTGGTCATTTTGAGAAGGTCATAAAACCTAAAAATCTTACAATTTTCAGACAATTCTTTAAAAAATCATAGTTGAAATACAGTACAAGTTGTAATTCTACTAAAGGGAAATGATGACTTTAGTTTCACTGTGGGCCACATAACTAACTTGGTTAATGCATACACTGATACTCACTTTAAAATATATGCAATTTCTCCCACTGCAATATATAGTCAAATTGCAATCCAAATTACTCATTAGAAAGTATGTTTTCTAAAAGTAAATTTCAAAAGTCCAGCCTAGCAATAAGATGAAAATATAAATAAAAATACAAACTTGGACTGAATAAATAAATTATCTTAAATTATTTATTATAGCTTTATATTTAGAAACAAAAGATTGCATTCTCAATCATTAAACAGATTGAATTGCCCTCTATACTTGAATTCCATTTTTCACATTTTTGTTTGCCTTGTTAACCGTTTAGTCTAAGAAGCGCACCCTTCTTTTTGCTGTTTGTACCTAGTAAGATCTCAGCTGTGCAGTCTTGTAGTTCTTTACATTTAATGACCTGAAATGTAAATGAAGAGAAATTTATAAGATTTGTGTAAAATATCACTGTACAAATCACAAGACCTTTTGTAAAAATTAAAAACTGTGGCACCCTGTCCTGTAATTAGATTTAATGACTTGAATCCTCATGAAGTCAAGTTTCTTTCAATAATGCACTGCCCAACAGCAGGAATCTACACTAGCAAATCCAACTACAGGATTACAGTCCAAATAGAAGATAAGCTTTCAGTTGGGAAGTATATAAAGAACTGTAATTCAGTGGGAAAGCAGACAATTTGAAAAATGATTGCCACATTTCTTAAAAACTATGAGCTTCACACAATAAATTCAGTTCACAATTCTCATTCTATTAAACCTAGGAATAACAAATGAAAAATAAGTAAGTTCTTTAAAATTCTTAGGAGGGAAATAGTAGTATAGAATTTTAAATACTAGTTTTAATTTCTCTCTGTGGAATTTCTGTTGGATATGTGAAATTTTTCTCTTTACAAATATTTTTAATGAGTCCACCGTAACTGTATTTGTGAACACTTAAGAGATTCTTCACAATCAGTCTCCCCCTTTCAATTCTGAAACCTACTTCACATACAGTCAGGGTTCTTTTCCAATAAAAACATTTCATTTGGGAACATTAATTTTTATTCTGTTGATAAAACAATAATACAAATAATTACACCAATTAGAAGGCTACTCAGACCAATATAACATTGTTTTTCCCTTTTACTAGTTTAAAAACGCCACTGCGTACATGAAAGGTTGTACTTTCTTACATCAGCGTTGGCAGTTACCATGCTTTTTGGTGTACCAAAAAGTTACTTTCAATTCTTTCTTACTTTCCGTTAGTAATGAAAAGCAATGTGGAGTAATACGTAGCTTCTGGTCCTGCCTTGTCAGTGTAAATAAAAACTTCGAACTATCCCTGCCATTTTAAAAGTGATTATGCAAATGCCAATACGTGGTGAAATAAAGGAAACAGAAGAGCAGTGGGTGAATAAGGGAGGTGTATTTCTTAGAATTCACATATGATATGTAAAAGACAAATCACAAATGTGAAACAGATTCCTCTAAGACAGTTTTTCAAATTTTAATCAAGTATTTCTAAAATACCTCACTATATTCACGGAACATGCAAACTAGTATGCCTAACTGTTCTACGTGCAATCTTAGAAGTCTGCATTTGAAAGTGATTCCTCTAAATAACTACAGTCTTGATTTTCTGCTTGGATTACAACAGAGCCAAAACTAGAAAACAAATCTGTTTAAATCTAAGGGTTATACCTTGATAAGGTAAAAAAATAAAGAATTATGTGCTTATCTACCTATATACATGCAGTGTGTACTATAAATCTACAAACATTGCACAGTACAGGTTTTTAGTTAGGAATCCAATTTCAGTGTCATTGTCCCAGAAGCTTCACAAGCTTAGATTACCTAATGTTATGTTTGCCAGCAGAGGGAGTCAATATTATTCCAAAAACAAGGGAAAACGAAAACAGACTTTGTTTTTAAGAGGAACGTTCCTGGTCTTTCTACATTTATCAAGTCAGAAAAGAATAAAAAATAATTATTTTTCAGTGACATCTCTATAGCATGATTTTGAAGGTCTCTATGATACGTAGAGCCTTATAAAGTAACCTGAATTCACAGGAGAGAGTAGGAATAAATTTGGAAAGCCAAGTTACTTATACACCGCTTATCCTTTTGTTAATAATGCATTCCTGCATTTATTCAATTATTTTAGACAGCTAAATGTAATGAACAGCTGTGCTAGTGGCTTTTGGTAGACAGCATACATGAAACACAAACTCAGATTAAAGGAGCTTACCTTGTGACATTTAAAGTTATTATGCTTGTCACAGGTCTGCTTTTTGGTCCAGGAGGAGGATGAAAAATCCGTCGTTCTTTATTAGTTTTGACAGCCTTAGATTTTTCAATTACATAAGGGTCAGCAGAATGGCTTGGGTAAGGATCAAATGTGCCTCCTTTCATGCCCCCTGACTGAAAATAAAATAACTTCTCAAAGTGCCAATCTACAATATAATTAATGAAAATATTTTTCATGCAAAAGCAAATAAGCATACTGAATAGCAGACTGCATCATATTATATAAAAACCAAAAAACAGATATTCTTTAAATTTGCAATGGAAACTTTAAGGAAAATTTTAGTCATTATTTTGATGACTTTTTAGTTTTAAATGTTCTTTCATAAGTCTGGATTTTGAGGAAAGGATCTTAAAAATGTGACAGAAAAAGTAAAACCATAACTCACTAAAACGAGCTATGTTGTGGCAAAAAAAGGGAATTCCTATGTCACTATTAGTTTACTAGCATATTTCCATGTCCAGTACTGGTGTGGGATTGTTACATACAGTAAGGCTCGGGCATTATAATCAATTTGCTTTCTGACATATACATATAAATACAGCACTGGCTTTTCCCAGAACGTTACGTCCACTAGTACTGTAAGAGTGGCAAATTTTAGTTTAAAAATACATAGAAACCTGATTAATTCTTTGCAATCCCCTGGTACAGCTAAACCCCACAGTCTGCTGAGGCTGCGTTCCTGAAAAGTGCAACAGTAAGCGATTCAATCAACAATAAAGCCATTTTTCCCATAAGAATTTATATAGCAGAGAGGGAAAGTGTGCAGTAGCTTGGGAAGTACACATAATTTAAATATACGGGGAAAGCATACGTGGTGTGAAGGATGGGAAGCCTGGAGCAGGATCACCAGCACTGTCAGCCAGACGAGGTGCTGACTTCCTAGCAGCTAACTTTTCTGAATAGATTTCCATTCTGAAAGACCTCCACTGCCTCATCTACGAGGCCAAATGCCTAACACAATTAGTTGTGTGCAAGCATTTTTGCTGTCTCTTTCTGAATAGTCATATCTTCTTTGCTGTCATCACCTTCCTCATATGAATCAATGTCAGTCAAATAAGTCAAGGGTGAAGGGCATAATAATAGGAAAACAGTGGTTAGCAGAGGGCAGCATTAAATTTCTTGCAATGGAACTCCAAAATGAACAGCTGAAAAGTGACAGATTAAGGGAGTCATTTAAGAGAGAGGTATTTATGCATCTTGAACACATTTCAAAGTGAAATTAAGGTTTCACCTAAGATGAATGGCACACATTTAGTATCTCAAAAAAATGTATCAAGATGGAAATAGAATGGAAAAATACCAGTTTAGGTTTTAAGAAATAATGACACAACGCAACTGGAACTAATGAACTACATTCCTATATATCCTTAATGCTAACTCCAGGCTTTATTTCTTATGCCCTCTAAGCCCTTCTGCATATATTTCTTCCCAACCTTTTCCTCCTTTTCTCCTAACTACTGGAGAGCGGGTAAATTCACAAGCAGATTCCAAATTTGTGCCTGCTGATAGACAAGCAACAGGTAACTCCGGAGTTTATTCTGCAGCCTTTCCCTGAGCAGAAGGACTAACCGAGTTTTTCTGCCCCTTCTAGCTACCCATTCCCATGACACTTTCAGGAATTATCTTTTAGATGCTTGTCTATACAGGCTGAGAGTAATTAGCAGGTTCAAAAATTATGAGTGACTGACAGAGGCTAAAATAGGACAGCATTTCATTTTGCTACAATAATCTAGTCTTACTGTCATTTATCGCATAACCTTCCACTTCGTATCCTTTTGTGGTGTATGCAGTCAGTTAACTGTATGTTAACAGCACTAGGCAGATTTTAAAGAGAAAGACTTTTCAGGTAACCTGGAGCTGGTTAGCACTTGTTGTTGAGTCAAACAAGATCTCACTGCTTTGTGAATTGGAAAAGAAAAAAAAAAAAGTAAATGGAATAATAACTTTTGTAAGAAAAATAAGAAATTAACAGCAAAACCAGACATTTCTTTATACTTTACGTACTGCAAGCAAAGCTTTTACCAGGAAATATCTGAGTATTTATCTTTTGTCTTCAGTAGCTATAAGACAAACTAACCTTTTTAGCAGGAGAACTTGGTTTGAAAGGTGGTACAATCGGCTTCTTTTGAGGTGGTTTCTTCACAGGTGGCAAAGGTTTGTCATTAAAATAGGGATTCACATCAAAATATTCCTGGGGATACAGTTTTAATTTGAAAGGCCCTCCTTTAACAAGCCGTTTATGTTCCTCTTGTGCTTTCTGTAAAACAAATACTTTAAAAGAAACAATCCTGAGGATTTTTACTGTATGTTATCCTAAGAAAAAAATGGAAAGCATTAAAAATAGTCTTGGGAAATGTTCACTCTAACTTTCTTTGCTCTTGTTTGATGATCAAGGTATTTTATATACTCACCATGTATAATAGAGCATAGATTCACTGACTAGGAAGTAGAACAATCACTATGAAAGTATGGTAGGAAGATGTCAGAAAAAGCAGTGTCCATTTAAGATGTGTTTAACAGTATTGTTTAACTGTATCTTGGGCGTAAATGCACACATACATGCTTGAAAATTCTGCCTGCATGCAACCCAGCTGCCTACTCTTGCGAACCCTGGCCACTACATTCCCCAGATGGTGAGCACCTTACTAAGCTGAGCTTCTCCAAGAATTGGTTCTTTGTACCATGGGAGATATTGACTCTTCTTCCCAGATCCAATTTTAAACCAAAACAGGTTAAAACATTATGAACAATTAAAAAACAAGCATAAAATGTACCATCAGCAATACAGTATCACTGGTAATGCATGCTAATGTCTCAGAGCAAATTCCTTTTTTTCTATCCAGTGGAAATAATCCCACATCCCTCTTTCCTCTGTTCTTCTCATTTTCTGCACTGGATGCTTAGTTTTGACTCTGAATTTGTCTCAACAGGTAGCTGATTTTTTTCTTCTAATCTTGTTCTTACCCTAGAGCAGAAAATGTCCTTCTGCTGCCATTTTTCACTCCATATGATAAAAATACACACAATAACTAAAATCAGTGAAAGCAAATTTACGAGTTTTCTTAGATTTACGAACTTAGATGAAAAAAGAAGCAGGGTTTTTTTTATATAGCATCTAGGATAATGAGGGCCCATTCTTCTGACAACATGGAAGTACTATTGTTCTTGATATTGGCATTGTTTTGTCATTACTGCATTGTAGCTTAAGGTCTCCATATAAAACAAGGTCAAATCCTGAATGGTAGAACTTGTGGGGAATACTGCCAGATGTCTCAAAGGAAAAATAATAAATGAAC
Organism: Falco punctatus; assembly: GCF_963210335.1. Taxonomy (NCBI): domain Eukaryota; kingdom Metazoa; phylum Chordata; class Aves; order Falconiformes; family Falconidae; genus Falco; species Falco punctatus. Next base: position 4,756,489 of record NC_137580.1, on the reverse strand, counting down.
AATACCTAAATCTTTTTTATACAGGATGGTCATTCATTTTTTTTTCCTTCCTTCCTTTTGTAAATAAACATTAGTGTTTTCAAGATAAAGGAAACACCTCAGGGAACAAAAATTTCATGTAAATTGTAATAAATAATCATAATACTAATAGATAATAAAGACAAACAGTTTTACCTTTGCATTTATTCTTTCTACTTCATACCCATCAGGTTCATGTGGATATTGTTCACCTATGGTAAGGTTTGCGTAACTGTAAAAACAAAATTAATTACTTAGGTGTTCAAAACTCAAGAAACATTTAATAAAATACTCTTCAAGAAGCAATATTGTGAAGTTACCCATATCCAGTTCCTTTCTTTCCTGGATTAGTATAAAAATTCTTCCTAGGAGGAATGTATCTTTCTTTGGCTTTCAGCTGTGGACTGAAGTATGTATATGAACCTCCTATGGTTCCATAAAAGCTGCCAAGTCCGCATCTAAAAACAGCAAATGAACACATTGATTAATGTCTTGCAAATATTTCAGGCTTTCCATACCTAGTATGCTAAAATGACAGTAAGAAAACACCCAAACAATATCTACACCTCAATGGTTAGAGATAAAATCAGCTCAGATCCACTGTCCATGGATCTACTCCTATAGCAATTCTGTGCACAAGGTTATGGACAAAAAAGAAACAAGATGGCAGAAGAGATGAAGTTTCAGGGTATCTTAATAGTAAAAATATGCTTAATAGAGGTTGTTTTAATTTTGCGCCAACAAGGTTAAGTAACATTGGCAGAGACAGTTTCACAAACAGAGATGCAGACGAATAGGTTGGACTTGATGCTGGATGACAAGAGGACAGTCTTTCCCACGAGTTTACAGAGAACAGCAGGTTAGTGTTGGTATGATAATGGAGTGGCAGGCAGTGTGGGGTACCAGTTTTAAAGATTTGTGAAGGGGGGGTGATGTTGGGAACAGTTAACTTTCTGCTGTGTCACAACAGGAAAGTAAAAGGAGGCACAGCTCATTTAGGAGAAATACCTCTGCCTACAAAGCTGCAGGAATTCACAAAGACCTTTTTTAAAAAAGAACAACTTGAAAATCAGTATTTGCTGACAAGTGTATGACATGCTCAAAGTACATGATCATACAGGCACTAAAGGAGAAAAGGACCAAGAAAAACTAAGGAAATAGCTGAATGGCAATTTGGTCCACTAAGCAGCTGCTACAGTGGTCCAAAAAAAAACCCCAACCAACCCTCTGTCCCCACATCCCAAAACCGAACAGAAAAAAATAAGCACAGGCTACTGTATGAGATCTGCCAACTACTCCAGATAGCCAAGATAATCTGCTTTGCCTGTACTGTCTGTAATTACTGTGGGGAGAGAGTAAAGTGTCTCAATGAGTTTCTGCTGAAAAGGGCTGTTAATGAATACTGACAGGATTAGGATGCCAAGATAACAGTTGTCATCTTTGCACAGAATGCTAACCTGCCTGTTCGTTACTTTCCCTTTATCTAAGGACTTCATAACCCCATATATAGAAAAAAATAGGCAAACTGACAATGAACAACCTTTACCTTGAGGTTTCCTACCTCTTAAGTGCTTTATTTCATATTCTTTAAATATCACTTCTGTGTGAATTTTATTAAAAAAGATTTTTATAGGCCAGTAACAAAATAACAGAGAACAGACACATGAAGAAAAGAAAGGTCCAGGCTTCAGTCACATCTTCAGAGTATGAAATCTTCGCAACCTTTCCACTTGCAGCCAACACCACGTGTGGCTCCAACATAAAGGAAAGATCCCCAAGAGCTGCTTATCATTCAGGCAGCCAAGAATAACAATTCAGTGAACAGCAACAGAGCTCAGCACTAGTTCCTTGGTTATGATGGGAGTCAGTTTTGGATGTAAGAAACAAATAATTGCTCTCTATAATTGCTTGAGGATTCCATTAAAAGACAACCTAACCACTTTCCCAGCCTCTGCTTTGTACTATTCTGCCAGTACAGATTTAGGGGATGATAAAGACAATAAAGAACATTTCCTAAAGTTCATGTCTAGAAGGATTCAATAGTCTTACAACAAGAATAAGAGCATGAGCTGCTGCACCCACACACAGCCAGAAAATGCATTTGTGGATCTAGTACACAGAAGACAGCACCTTAGCAGATGTTTATTATAAGCAAGAGTCCCACTGTTGGACTCAGAACACAGAAAGTAAGTGAACAGGACTCTCACTGACTGACGTGGATTTGAAATCAGTGCCTAGGTGTTTCTAACAGTCAAACCCTTATAAATAATTTGGTTACTATAAAGTCAAGTTGTAGTTGAAAGAAAATTTTGAACAAGGGCTCACACATTGTCTGTGGTTAAAATTTCTTAAATTGATTGCTGCTTATGAAAAAGTCTTTGTCTTTAATTAGTGATTGCTTCACCTGGACAGTGAGCTCAGGGAGCTCTAAGACAACTTTAATGAGCAGGTGGTGTTTGTCCTGAGCCCCCTGAACAAGCAAGATGTGAGCAGGACCATCCAAACAGTAAATACTGTGTGCAGCTGTGTCATGACGATAACTCCACCTCGCTTGGGCATTGGGCCAACATCCCTGGTGTGTGTGAAGCTTACCAGCCATGAGACAGCGCACGCCTGCACTTCACCTAAACTTAAAAGTTTACATACACTAGGTGTGTAAACTATTTTTGTTTTTCACTGAGTGTAAAGGCAGGCAAGCTCCAGGACTGGACAGCAGCCTCACCTATGGGTGGACACACCACGTAGGAACTTTCCCAGTTACCGAGAGACTCCTGGTGCCGGCTGCAGCGGGGCTTCCCAGCCGAAGTGTGGGCCTGGATGATGTTAAGGTGGTAGTTGGTGATGTGTCCTTTTCTCAGTCTCTGTAACGCTCTGCAATAATGATTTGGTGCTTCGCTCCTATTGCTCCTTTATCATATTGTGAATAATAACTAGGACTGTTTCCTTTTGTCATATTGCATGCTATTTTTCCTTATAGCGTAATACAATAAATTGCATGTATTCGTATATTTGATTTGGAATTCATTTTTGCTTGGTATGTAGTCAATTAGCAAAAACACTGTCCCATCAGAAATAGCACATGTATATCCAACAGAAAGCCTATACAACATGTCTTACATTCCTGTTAAAAGCCAAGATGTTCCTGTAACGTACAACAGAACACAGCTAATCCTTGCATCCTAAAATACATATATATAAAATAAAGAAGAGGTTACACTTCAAGCTTTCCAAAAGCAAAGTAGCAGAAAGATATAACTAAATATAACCATAAGACTGTAAGAACTAGGCCCTGTACACAGACTGAATCCTCCTGTCTCTTATTGCATCAACAAGAACAAAACAAGACTGTACAGTTATAAATGAGTAACCAGGCTCTAACTGTTTTTCACATGTGAATAATAATAGTCTTACACATGAATAATAATAGTTGCATTGGTGTCATTTTGTCATGCAATATGTTGCACAAATAGCAAAGATGCATTTATTTTAATATTCTGCACATACTCCTCAGCTCTGTAACATCTTCTGATCATCCTATAGGACAATTGTTATTTTTTCTACTAAAAAGATAATGGATATGGATTCGCTGGGAGGAAAACATTGCACCTGGATAATGGCCCCTTTTCCTACAATGCAATATATATGCCACCTCTATTTTGGGAGACCTAGAAATGGAAGGGTGAAGACATTGTATCTAATAAGTTCCAACAGATTTCCTCCTCAAATTAAAAAGAAATCTTCATTTTTTAATTATCCGCACCTTTTTCCCATAGCCATCTTAATTTCCATTGAAAATAAAAAAGCTCAAGGGTAAGGAAACTGATTACAGCAAAACCCAGTAGTTAAGGCCAAGCATCAGGACCTGATTTCTACCTGTGTTCAGCCTTCCCTGTGCTGCTGCTCAAAATTCTTCACACGGTACTGACTAACGCTACGTTGTATGAAACAATATTGTATTCTCATTACAGGTTTTATAAGAAATAACCTGTGAAAATATCTTCAGTGTACAGAAAAGAAAAAAGGTCAATTTAAAACATTTTCACAACACTTACGGCAATTTGTCTCCATTACTGGGAAGGAAAGCTTTGCCCAAATTTTTCTTTGATTCTGCCATTCTGTAGCGTCTCCTCAGCTGAACAGGATCTGAGTAAGCTTCACCATTGAAAATCCTCACAAACTGAGGCTCAAAATAACCTGTCTGCAGAGCTGAAAATGCTTTGGTTCCCCCAGGTAACATCTGTCTCTTCTTGCTCGCAGCTTCATTAAAAGGGCCTTTTAAAAATGTAATAACAATACATAACTGTTCAATGTTAGTGCTTCTCTTAGCCTACATATAAAAAATTAAGATCTGGATCTAAATGGCTCAAATAATGTACTGTAGAGCGTTTAACTTGTAAATCATGCATGTAAATGATTGTATCTGAAAAACAATGCTATGAGAAGGTATTCACAGCACCTGGTTTTAGTTTTCTAACGCCTGCACTTGCTTTACAGGCAATGAGAGAGACTGGTTACTCCAGACTACAATTCAGAGCCAGAGCCGATGCCTATTCATATATACTACAAGTTAGTACTTCAGAGGAACAACTCTCCCACTGATTACAGACCAGGTAGGAAAAGTTAGAGTGCCTCCAGTTGCGTCTTGGATCCCCAGCACCACAGAAGCGGTGGAAGTGTACCAGCCAGGGTTCTGGTGGACATGTTCATCACTGACACAACACCACAGCAGAAATGTTTGTATTGAGAAGCCAGGATTACTTTGCATTACCACTTCAAAGCAGCTACCAAGGATTAACCTCTGTAACCTTACTAATTACAAAAATTACCGTTGTTAAAGAAAATGTATTTTAAATTCAGAAATCTGCAGTGCTGAAGCTGCTAAATGGCAGAACCAGGCCTTGGCCCTTGTATAGCCCTAATCCAAGGCTGGTTTAAAACTTAGTCAAGTTAATCAGTAGGAGAATAGAGAAACAACAGATGATCAGTTTGTATACACAGGTGCTCTCAGAAACACAGGTGTTTTTAGAAATGTTAGTATATGTGAATGGGAATTGCTTGTTCAAAGACTAAGTGTGCTTGAAGGATTGTGTAGAGTTAAAGCAGGCAGAAAGAAGATCATGATCCAAGGAGGATCTTGAAACCAAGGCAGAGACTGGAACCGAACAGATCAAATGGGACAGAGTCAGGTGCTGGATTCGCAGAACTGACAAGACCAAAGGAAACTTCTAAAAACTTTGGACATTGACTAAAGATTTGATAAATGTATATAAGCTGTGCTGTATCCCTTTGTTCTCTGCCACTCACTGAGGCAGTGGCCCAACTCTGAGTTGTGATTAAAGCAAGCCTAGTGGTACCCACGTCTGTGTGAATTTTTCCTTTAACAACCTTTCTCAATGCGTATTCCCATTAAACAACCAGAAAAGGAGAATATTCTTTAAAAAGACAGGATGGGGAATCTCACACATGTGCGTCAGATCAGAACAGAAAAAGAAATTGCAACACTAGTTTAAAAATAATGGCAATTGTCAATAACAGAAAACCAGTTGAAAAAGCACAGGAAAGATATTTTTTTTTCACAATACCAGTAAAATACTGGTACCATGCAGATAATTAATATTAAAAAGAAAGGTATACACTAAAAAAATGTATCAGTCTATTATATATACATATTTTTCCATTTCACTGGATTTTTCCTTTCTTCAGTATACTCTTTCCAACATATCAAGGCTTTCTCTTCATAATACAGAACTGAGCAAAGAATATACATGAAAACGCAGTTGCCTCTAATGAGGAAAAAAAAAAAACATCAGAAAATAGTGATTTTGAAAGTACATGGATACTAGAGGTGGTCCCTATCACTAAACAGCAATTCAAATTAAATGTACTTACGCATATAATGTGATGTATATTTATCTCCAATGGTAACATAACTCATTTCACTGAAGAGGCCAATCCTCTCCATATCACTTTTCTTTTCTGCAGGCATGGCTGGATCTGTGTGACAGTGAACTGCACTAAACGGGTTGAAGTATCCTTGTTTATTTGCTCTACTGCGAAAACTATAAGCAGTTTACACCTATAAACACAAAGTTTATATAAGTAAAATGCAAGATGTTTTGGTTAAAAATATAAGCAATAAATGTAATCTGAAGAAAGTAATCTACAATACGGTTGACATCTCTGGTGCTTATAGGACAAATGGACTATGTGGCAGATTTAGACACCATTGTATCCCCTCTGCTAAACAAACTCAGAACATGAGCAGAGAGAGCAAATCAAATGTATTTGTAGTACAGCTGGTGCAACTCTTACTGAATTTACATGATTTGGGTCAAAATTTATAACAGGTATCTTCAGAGTACTAAGACAAGACGTTTTGGTGGCATTAAGAGCTAGTAATAAAACATGCCAAACAGCCTCCTTCTTCATCTCGTGGGTTATCTCCAGCGACGGTTTTCAGTCACTTTCTAATAATGGTATAGAAGGATAGTAAATGGACAAATCTGGGGTAAAACATAAAAGTAGTTTTGGAAGCCTTCTAACTAATCCCAGGCCTGGTCATGGTAAATATCTCCCATTTCTTCTTGGTTTCAATGCAAATGATTTACATTAAATGTTAAGTTTTCCCTCATCATTGGAATCTGCCAGAACTAAAGAAAATGCCTAGCCAACAAGTGTAAGGAACTTAAGAGCCTGAACAGAGAGCAGACTCAGCGCTACAATTACCAGGGATCTGATTCCCAGAGTGAAAACCAGTAGAGATGGAAATTGGAATCAGCTAGAGGAAGAACTGCCTTGAGGAAGAAGATATAAATATATGGTAAATTCACCAGGAACAGAAATTAAGGTAGAAGAAATCAGTTAATGTTAGGAAAGCTGTTTCTTAAGTCATGAAATATAAGAATTATCCCAAAATATCAAGAATATGCAAATAACTGAAGTATCTGTGCTCATACAGCTCAAAAGCGAGCAGGGGAGTTAAGAAATTAGGGTGGAATACAGATCAAAGACAATGTAGATCAGGTCCCATGTGGGTATTAACTATGGGCAAAGGCAAGATGGAAGACAGTAACGAAAATAACGAAAATAACGCAGGCAGCAGAGAAGTCTGAAAGGTCAGGATCACACATCAACTGTATCTGGCATGTGGGCGCAGAGCAGAAAAGCAGCAGCAGCACAGCAGTGAAAATCTAGATAGTAACATAGATTTTATACATTTTTACTGTAAGAAATAATATGCTGGAGCGTTGTGTATGATGGGCTAGCCACACATTGCTTATGCTCAGCACACAGGACTGACAGCATGCAGGTTTTAAAAAGTTTGAAGCTATCTTGGTTTTTTGTTGGGTTTTTTGGGTTTTTTTTTGCAACGCGTAGGGGTTCCCGTGGTGTAAAATGCATTTGTTGCTTCATCTGATTAAACAGTACTGTTGTTTGGTTAGCAGTAGATCTAGACGTCGGTAAGGAGATAGCACCGAAGGAAGACATGACAGAGAACCGGCCCTTGGAAGAAAACAAGGCTTCGCTGTTGCGAGGCAAACTGGCATTACTGGCGAGGACAGGAATAATTTATCGGCAATAAACAGGCCTAGAGTTAAATTCTACAGCATAAAGCAAAGATGGCTGATAAAGGGATGAACGGAAAGGATTCCTGGACCTCAGCAGCTCGACCTGACTGAGACGTGACAAGACGGACGAGCCTTGAAAGCCCTGAAGCAGCGGCAGGGCGAGGCAGCACGACTCCGGAGCGTCTCCCAGGCAATCTGAAGGACAGCTGAGGGAATAGCTGTGTTTTTCCACAGAGCGCCGATACCGCGTAAACTGGATTAAGCACAGCCAGGGCCGCCCACGCCAAGGAGCCCGCAGCTCCGCGCTCCTCAGGGCAGCGCGGGGTCGGTGAGTCAAGCGGGGCCTGCGCGGCACCGCCTTGCCGGGGCCGGTACCTCACGCACAGGAACGGGCTCCGCGCCGAGAGGGGCGGACGAGCCGCAGGGCGGCGGCGGGACGGCGAGGAGAGGCCCAGGCCGCCACCCGCCCGCTGTTACCGCCGGTTGCCAGGAGACGGGAAAGCCTCGCGGGTCCCGCCCCCCCGCTCCCCCGCTCCCCCACTCCCCCGCTCCCCGCACCGGTGCGGCGATGGCGCCTGCGCAGCACCGCAGTGCGGCTGGGGGCGGGGGGGCGGCGCCACCGACCGTCCGTGCGGGCCGCGGGGCGGGAGCGCGCCTGCGCGGGGAGGATGCGGCCGGGCCCGGCCCCCGCCGCGGCGCTGACGGACGTGGTGAGCCCGCCCCTCCCCCGGGGACCCCGCGGCGGGCTGGGGGGCGGGGGGCTCGTCCTCAGCGCGGAGGGCGCTTTCGGGCGGGTCGGGGGCTGGCGCTAGAGGCTGCCCCGGCCGCTCCCTCCCGCTGGCAGGGCCGCGGGCCCGTCCTGTGGCGAGCGGGGCGGGCTGGGGGCCGCCGGCCCGCTCCTGGTGGGCGCTGCGCGGCGGCGGCTGGGCCCTCGGCCCCCGGGGCGCAGCTGGGGGCGGGTGGCGGGGCCCGGGCTGTGGCAGGCGGGGCAGGGGCGCCTCCCGCGGAGCCCCGCAGCCGCCCCCGCCGCCCCGCGGGAGCGCGGCCTGCCCGGCTTGTGGCGGGGGGGCGGCATCGTCCGCGACGGGCCGCCATCAGACGGGCAAATCCGCTCTTACTCCCTTGCAGAGCTCTGCTGCTCGCTCATGAACGTGTGATAATTAAAATAAAAAAATAATTTTTTAAAAAATCTTTCACATCAACTGAGGCAAACTGTTTTTCACATGCTGGCGGTTGTGGATCCCACGCTCCAAGACCTTTGTAACGTAGAAACTGTTACCTGAAATAGTTCAGGATTATGCTGCAGGAATGTTAGGTGTTGCAATCTTGCCTTTTTGCTTTCTTGGAGTAAACTTTGTTACTCCAGAATCACGGAAACCTGAAAATCCTTTGCCCAAAGCTGAAACCGTAGATACTTATATTTTCATCAGGCATACGTATCTTTCTATCTATTTCTGCTTAGAACACTTCTAATGGAAAGGAAATTAGCCCTATGTTTCGATGTTTCTGTTTCATGAATAATGGTAGCATTGCACCTGGGATTTTCCCATACTTTGTAAGCAAACAGTTATGCGGTAAGTCTTTCCAAAGGGTCTTAGTGTAATTTTTTTTACAGGTGTTTGGTGATGTTATTTTTTTAGACCAGTTAATGCTGTAAAGCATTTCTTTTCATGGACTGTTAGACTGAGCAGTACCCACACATCTTCTGGGCCATTGTCACCTTTTGTTCCTCATTGTACAGGCATGGAGGTGGTGGTGTGTTGAACTTGCCCAGGAACTGATCTGGCTGAAAAAATTTTCTCTCAATAAAAGGGTGGTTTTCCATCTGGATGAGTTATTTGATGAAGTTTGTGTTAAAAGGTCTGCAACGAGCAATTGTGGGGACGCAGAGCAGGGACTTTGGAAGGGGAAGGAAACATCTGGGTGGTTTCTGTGCTGGCATAAGCAGCTTTTCTGTCAAATGTGAAACTCAGCGTGGGTTTTAGAGGTGGTGTGTATGTCCATTTTATTTTTCTTTTTTCCCCTGAAGCCGTGATTTCCTAACCAAGGCAAGTGCACACTTACAGATGTGCTTAACTACCTTTCTGCTGTAAAGCTCAGAGCAGTCCTTGGTTTACTTGATGTGGAAGAAGACCCATAAAATGGGAAAAATGACATTTGGAATTGAAACAGTAAAAACATTGACAGTTTACTCAAACTATTTCTAAATGGTGAAAGTGTAGAATTAAGACTTACTTGTTTAGTTAGGAAATGTGTGAAGGACTGTATTTGTAGCAGTACTGATGTAATTTAGGTACTGGCAACTATGTGCTGCTGTGCCGCTCACCAGTTTATTCTCTGGCCTTTTCTATCCTGAGCAGCTGCAGTAATTACCAGTGTGCTTGCATGCCATTGTATAATAACAGTTAATTGCAACTTCAGAAAACGCATGTTCAAATAACTATTAATTTTCATTGCTTCTTTTTTCTCCTTAGGTAATTCTAGAAGCTATGGACATACTCTTTAGAATAAGAGGAGGCTTGGATCTTGCATTTCAGCTAGCAACTACTGATGGTGTGTCTGTAAGACTATAATACAGATTTCTTAACATTTGTATAAATAACCTTTTATTAATTAACTAACTAGTTATGATGTTTATCTTCGTGGCATTTCACCAAATGTGAAGTGCTCCCTCCCAAACGCATAAAGATTAAGTACAAAAAATGTTTTTCTTTTTCTCCATTCATTTTGTGACAGTCATCTTCCATTGTATGGTTTTTTACTTTAATTTGAAGTAACGTTTAAATTGCCATTTTTTTGGTCATTTCATTTATGTATTTTTGCTACTTATGGATCTGGTATTGGGATCACTTTTCAGTTTGAATCCAAAGTTGACCCTGAAATTCTAAGCTAACAATAACTTAACGACAATGAATTTGGTTATAACAGGATGATATTAATAGTGCAGTTTTGAGCTTGTGGTCCAGTCTTTCTAGAGAAATAGAGAAGATGAACAAGCTAACTAGCTACTGAATTTAGGTGGGATTGGCTACTGCAATTCCATGTGATAACAAGGAACTAGACCACGTGGCATTAAGAGGCTCCTCTAGTTCCACGTTTTTACAGTAATGTCACATTCATTTGGGAAAGGCTGCTCAAGGCTATTAGTGGCCATTGAGCTATCATAGGGTGGAGTGTGGTAGGAGAGTGTCTTCAGCTCGGTTGTAGCTCATTCTGCATCTTAAAAGGTCGTTTCTTTACTGGAAACTCTGAAGTCAGTGCCAGTGAACCTTGAAAAGGAACTTGGACTCATTTCAGTTCACAATATGGAATAGAAGTAGTGAGTAGGTTAGCCTAACGCATAGCAACTTTTTGTGAATTGCATCCTCAGAGAAAGGCTGTTTTGACTTTGTTTACAATGTAGTGAATTTTAAGCACAGTGAAGCAGAGTGATATTCGGATTGTCCCAAGTCCATGGTATTCACACCTGTTAGTGTGTAAATACAGCAGAGCGTTCCTTTGGAGGGCAGTGAGTTTTATCTTTTGGAGGAGTTCTGTTGGATTTTTCTATTACTGTAGTTTTTACAGACTTCTAGTGCAAATCTCAACGAATAGTGTCCAAATCTAATTTAATGCATTAAAGAAGTAGAATTCAGCATAGACTTTGATAGCTTGTCAGGCTTTGTATAATGTGTTGCATTCTAAGTAATGGTTTTTAATCTCCCCTGTGAGGCAAGCAATGCTGGTAATGTGCAAAAGTTGCTCTTTTGTATCCAGTGTTGATTCAGGTTGTAATGAGCGGGTGAAACTTAAAAAGTAGAGTCAAGCTCTGAAAGACAGCTGTCTGTACAGTTAATAAGGATTCAGGCTGACCAGGGTGTGGCTTACAGTTACAGATTAATGTTGGCCAGAATTTGGTCTGCAGCTGGAGTGTAGGCCCTGCTTTTCCAAAAATTTAGTATGTTTTTGGTTTGTATTTGTGAATAATTACTTGAAGTCAGAAGCATGTGACTCAGGTTGAATCTTCCCAGGATTTACTCAAAAGACTAAATATAACCATATAGAGAAGTTTGTCTGTACACAGAAGTTTGTAGCTGTAGGCTTGGTTAAGAGTTACTGGTGTGAGAATCGACTACAGTATAGGTTATTCTTCTGTCATTTGTTCAGCTCTTCATATTTGGCAGCGTCTGAGAGAAACGGTACGCTTTTGTTCAGGCAGGTATCTGTGTGAATGTCTGAGACAGACCTGCTAAGTGCAATTCTGTCTCAGTTTTTGTTTACATAGCCATTTTTGTGATCATAACAACACTTAAGGTTCTTTTCGAAAACAAAACACATCCAAAATTTTAAAAATACACGCCCAGCATCTGTAATGAAAGTGAGGGGATTTTCTAGGCTAATTGTATCCTTATTGTGTTTCAGAGGCATCAACAAAAAAGGCATTAGGATATGTTTTCAGTGATCTTGCAAACAAGCTGTCCTCAGATGTTCTTGTATTAAGAATTTGCCACAGTTCGGTCTATGTGTGGCCTAACAGTGGTTTGAACACTGTTCCAGAGCTGACCGATGAGTCTGCTTGTAAGGAGATAAGACGATTTATACAGTAAGTATGTTTTTAAAATATTTTTTAAATAGATTAATTTCATATTATAGAAATTTCTCTTTCTGTTGATACTTCAGATTTGATCAAGATGAGGAGACCAAACGAAAGCTTGGCAAAAGAAAGGATAAAAAGTTACAAGATACGGTATGTGTCTCATCACACTGATAAATTTCAGCAGACAACCTATCATTTAAACATTTTTAGCACGAACGTAGAGATCCACTTACAGTAGATCATCACGTAGAAGATTGTCTTTAACATTACTAGCTCTTTTTTAACCCAGGTATTTCACTGCTGAGTTTGATACCAAATATCTAGTCTTAATTTTGCCGCCTTGATGCCTGTGTTTGTTGGAGATATACTATTGGTGTCTTCATTCTCTGCAGCAGCAGATAGTCAATGTAGACCTGATGCTGGAAATGACATCTCCGCTAGCTCCTTTGGCTCCAGTCATTGAAAGGGAAAATAAGGAGCACCACTACATAAATATGAAGTTACCAGTTGATGTGGTTGTGTCTGTTTCTCCAGAAGAAACATGGGGAAAGTAAGTGCTACCCTGAACTTCTAATTTTTCAGCTTCGTTTCTGCTTTTTCTTGAAATAATGAAGTAAAGCGATATCATTGATCAGTTTAATGAAGTAGCATATGCTGTTTTTATAATGGAACTTAACTGTGTTAATTTCTAAATTAATTAACTGTGTTAATTTAATAATAATAATTAAAAGCTCCTCTAGACAGCTGTTAGCTTTAATAATCTTGAGACACAACCCTTCTGCTATCTAGAAAAAATTCAGTTTATCAGTGCCTGATAGATTGGATAACTCATAACCATTGCTTAGTAAGGAATTGGGAAAGTCAGGAAGATGTTCTGAAAATTCTTGTAGTATGTGAGTGTGTGTAGAAGCAAGAGCTGGTATGTGTTTGATGAGTATTTGTAATCCCAGCACTATGTTAGGGGCTCCAGCTGGGTGGGTGAAGGTGGAAAACTTTATAGAGTCTTCCTCTGTATTTTTTCCTCACATTTTTTCTATAGGAATTGGCTCTGAAGGATGCTAATGAGGTGGATAAAATGCAAAAAAAAAACAACCCCATATAGTCATACGTATAACTTTTGTTTTGGCAAATGCTCATAATGGTTGTGTTCCTGATGGAAGTACTTGCATTTTGGAGGGTTGAATCACTGGGGAGTAGTTTCTGTGTGCAGACATGCTTTGAGTAAAGCATGGTGAGGTTGTGTCTGTCTTTGTGGGAGTGGGAACATGGAGGTAGTAAGTTCCTCAGAACAGATGCAAATACACATGTACGGATTGTATAACTGTCAGAGCTAGGAGAAAAAATGATCCACTGTCGCTGTTCTATTTTAAAAGTATTCTCCCTTATACTTTGCAGGGTACAAAATCTTCTGGTGAAAGCAATTCACAGGCAATTAAATGACATGGAAAGGTGCATCATGAAATATGTGAAGGGAACATCAATTGTGGTACCAGAACAATTTCATTTCATGTTACCTGGAAAAAGTCAGCTCGTAACAATCTCGTATCCTACAGGTATTTCAGATGATCAACTGGAAAGTTACAGAAAGGTAAAGCCAACAAATACTAGCAGAACCTGATTTAAATAATTTTTTTTATTATTTAATTATTATTATTGTAACTGAAGCAGCAGTGAAGCTTTTCATTTAGCCAATGTAGAATAAATACTAACAGATACTGCTATATTTTTGGTTAATTTTTATTATAACTGAAGCTGTATACTGAACATGGAAGCCCGATTTATCAGAAGTTATTTTATAAAATGTGCCAGATATCATTTTTCTAAGGGAACAGTAGTAACCTTAAAACTATATAGGATTTGGTTTAGATGGGTTTTATCTAAATTATACTTCTGGTACTGTATTCTTTGAATTTCTCCACTTCCATGGCAGAATATAAAATTGCTTTTAGTGTGATGTTATTTTCAGGCTTGAACAGATGTCCGGAAAGGTTTAGGGTTGGGTTTTTTTATTTGATTTGGTTTCTTTCTTGGGTTTGGTGTTACTGGGGTTTTTGTTTGTTTGTTTTGGGGACCTGCTTTTTGTGGCTGGCAGCTGACCAGCCTTAAGCTGGCTTTTGTTTGGTTGGGTTTTGCCCTCTGTGTTGGCACATCTAGAAAAAAGAATACGGATGGGGCAGAAGAATGTTCTGATGTGGTGCTCCTTTTGGACAGAGACATGTACCTGGCCGATGCCGGTTCAGGTCACGCAGTTACACACACTGAGAGTGGGGAAAGTCTCCTGCCGCCTTAGAGGTGTAGAAGCCGTGGGGACTTTTCATTTTCTTCTTCCATGTGAAGCATTACTGGGTGTATACAACCTGATCTATTCCTTGCATTTGCAGAGGCCTCGGGCATCGGTGGCACGTTACGTCTTTCCTGCCCTCTGTCTGCTGTTGAGTTTTACCCACTGACTGCGAAGTGTCACTGTAGCTAATTAGTTGGGTTCAGTGTTGGGTCATTGGCGTAAAACGTATTTTATCCTAGATGATCTCATCATTCTTTTCACTTCTAAGCTCTGTGAAATTAGACAATATCTCTTCAAATGTGGCTGCTGTGTTGTAAACAGCGCTGAGGAGATTTAAAAATAGACTGAATCTGCTTAAAGTCTTTTTTCTTACTTTGCCTCAGTATGTTGCATTTGTATGTCTTATTAGTTAAGATTATAATTCAGAGTGTGTGTCTATACTACTTCATAGATAAAACTGTAATCCTTTTCTATCATGGTGTATTTTCTCATACTTGCACAAGATGCTTGTCACTCATGGCGTCTTCAGCGGGGCTCCCGCAGCAGGTGTTCTGCAACAGGACTGTATCAAATAGTGGGCCCTTTAGGTAGGAGGTAAGCCTGCACAAGCTTCCTGTGAGAGGTGAGATCTAGTAGTAAATGAACATGCTGGATGTTTAATAAAGCAGATTGTAATGTATCAATTCGCTAAACTGTGCTGTTAAAATTGTTTGTATTCATTGTTACTTACAATGTGATGTTTCTTTTAATCCAGAATTTGAATCGTGCTCTTTATTTTTATTTGAACTTGCCTGTAGGAATTGCATGAGTTATTCAATCTGCCTTGTGACAGACCGTATTTCAAGAGAGCAAACGCTTATCATTTTCCAGATGAACCATATAAAGATGGATATATCAGAAATCCACATTTACATCTAAATTCACCTGGTACAGAGGCTGGTATGGTAAGTTTAAATTGAAACATTTGTGAAAAAGTACTCTTTATTTTACTTGAGATTTGTTATTAAAAGAAGTCATTTAGTAGTCAATATGGTATAGATGAGAAAGTGAAGCAACTGACTTGGCCTTTTTAGCATATGAGCTTTCTCTGCACAAAATGATATTGCTTTGGCTATATGGCTGTATTTGTCCCAAAGAGATTCTATTTTCTTGGAAAAGGATGTGCATGTGTTTTTAGCATGTGTTTTAGAAGTTTCTCAGAACCAGGACTAGAAACTAAAACTGTGAATGGAGGTGTTTAGGAGACAAAACCAGGAGTAATCGTATGTGAATAACAAACCTTCAGTTCTTCCAACGACTTGTAATCCCCAACCGAAAGCTTTTACAGTCCAAGTGACGAGTCGTATGACTTGGCTGAAAATTGATGCAAGCGTGATCAGATACATTTGTATTATCCCTTTCTGTGCAGGTTTATTTAGTACATGGTGTATATAGTTATCACCACTATATGCAGGATCGGATTGATGACAGTGGCTGGGGCTGTGCCTATCGGTCTTTGCAGACAATCTGTTCTTGGTTCAAGCAGCAAGGTTATGTTGATACACCTATACCAACACACAAGGAAATTCAACAGGTACAGAACATTTAAGCAGATTAACTGTTTTGTGTATATTTGTCCAGAAAAGTTTGCACAGCATATTTTTAAAATATCAAATTCATATATTGTAGACTTCAGATTTATGTGATATTTTTATCTCTTAAATTGAACTACGGTAGTTCTGAATTATTATTTTTAACAAGTTTTGTTATAGGAGATCTGTCTCCAAATGTTTATCAGCATTAGGTGACATGATCTGTATGAATAAGACTTATTAAAATAGTCTTCTAAGTATTTCCTTGGATTAATGTTTTATTAGAAGCTGAGATTATGACATGTTCACTGTTCTTGCCAAATGAAAGAAAACAACCCAATGAATGTATTGTACTAAAATAATTTTTAAAACTTCCTTTTGTATTCGGTGACAGCTGGATTAGTTCCCCAGATGCTATGCATTGATTTACTGCTACCTTTTGCAACTTTGCCTCTGAGAGTAGTGGGCTTGTCCTGGTTTTTAACTTGTCCTTCACTTCTTTTTCTATTGTGAAAAACCCGAATTCTATACCTGAATATGTTCATTTTTTAGCAGCACTGAAGAAGAACTGTAGACTTGGGTAGCTAATATTGATTGTATGCCTAGGAAGAAATAGTGCAATTGGCTTCCGTTTTCTAAAAATAGTACGTTGTGTTATTTACTGAACATTTTTAGCAAAGTTTGGTTTGGGTCATAATACAACTTTCATCGTACCTAACAGGGGTGTGAGCACTAAAGTTTAAGCTGTGTTTGCTGAACATTTCTCAGTCCACACCTAAAGCTAAAAGCAACTGAAGTCCATGCACTCCTGTAGTATTTTCAGACATCTAGAAGAGGGCAGCAGCCTTCAGGAGACTTTGTGGGCTTTGTATCCTGAGCGGAAAAGGCCCTTCTCGAGTGCTGCATGTAACATACAAGGCTCAGAATGGAGAAGAGTTTAAAATAAATCACAACCCTCAGTGTATTTCAGTTGGCCTCTTCCTCAGAGCACTGTTTTATGGATCCTTTTCTGAGATGCTCTGAGTGGGAATCCAGGTACTTCAGTCTGTGAGGTGGCTTCTGCAGGACAAACGATGCACTCCATGATTAGACAGCTCAGCGCTCACCATCCCAGCCTGGAGTCTGCCTGTGGACCCGGGGTTATATTCTGTGCTTGCAGGCACTGTTCTATATTAGCATTCAAGTAACATTTCCAAAACAGAACTGCAATGAATGAATTCAGCATCGTTTTGTCTGGTTTTGACTGGCTAGGATCAAAATACGTTCCCATATATATAAACCAACTTTGTTCACAAAAAGTGGTGGAATTGCCTACTATATGTTGTTGATGTTTGTTTTTATTCTTTCTGATGATGTTGCAAAGGCACTGGTTGATGCTGGAGACAAGCCTGCAGCATTTGTTGGGTCACGGCAATGGATTGGTTCAATTGAGGTACAGCTTGTTTTGAATCAGCTTTTTGGAATAACATCAAAAATACTATTTGTCAGGTAAGAATCAATATCTGTTCAATAGCTCAGTAATTATTAAAAAGACTGAATGCTTTAAAATGCAAATTATCGTTACAATACATGGGAGAATAGGGAGAATAAAAGAGATAATAAATCTTTTAAGGGTTCCTTGTTCATAAACCCTGTATTCCTGCCTTTGGTTGTGCTGAGTGCTTACAGATGAAGGTGTTGCTAAATTTCTTGGTGGGGGTTGGGGTTCCAGTTTGCAGTTGCTATAAATTGCTTAACGATATTTAAACTCATGTGGAATTAAACCTATTCCTTTGCATCACAAACAATCTTTGAAGCAGGCACATGCTCTGGCAGTCATAATGAACTGAATGCACGCTGACAGTAAATTATTACTTTGTCCAGGGAGCTAACCCATGAGAGTGCAGGATTGAGGCAAATTGTTGAGCAGCCTGGAAATAGCGTTCTCTTTTTCTGGGTTTGTGTGACAGATAAAACAAGGGATTTGTTTCCATTCTGACAATCTGATGCACTCATACACAACAAAGAACCCTAGAAATATATTTGGGAGAAAAAGAATAATGTTCAGCACTTATCAGAAGTAAAACGACTGGATTTTTATCATTTAAGCAGCACTAAGCAGGCTAACAAATCCCTGAATGTTTTGTGATAAATATGGTTGTGACATAAAGAATATATACTAGCTCAGTGTGTATGAAAATTCTAGTCAAACAAAATACTACTCATTAGTTATGTTTATTTAAAATAAATTCTACTGTAGATATTGTAAAAGAACATGTGAGTGTGGTGAATCTTAATGGTAGGAAAATAGTTCCGTTCTTCAGTATTCTGTAAAGCTTTATACAGCCAATTTTAATCTTTTTTGTTCCAGAGCTTGTATTTGCAGATGATCCACATATTATTTATAGCAGCTGTGACAGGCCCTGCCAGTACAAAGATTTTTATTCCTGCACATAAGAATATAGAATAGATTCCTTTCTGAAGTGGGTAGAATTGCTCATGGTGCTGCTACAAGGAAGCAGCAGTGTTTTTCAGGATTAGGAAAAGCCAGCATCACTACCATGCTGAGAAGAAATATCATGCATCTTTTTCGGCTGGTCACTGGCAGTGGATAGCATTTTTTTCTTGGGCTTATTTCCAGCTAGCGCCTCTAACTCTTCATGGAAATAAGACTTCACAGCTGCACCAGCAACACTAGTACTGAATCTGTTACTGTAAATGCACCAATTCCCAGAGTTCTGGTTTTGTACTGTCCGCATTTAATCTCTCTCTCCAAGAACATGAGAAGCAGGCAAATGAGCTTTCTTTGGGCTTTCGAAAGGTTAACCACTACATGAAGAAATATAAAGACAAGATATTAAAGATATCTGTATTTATTTCCTTGCCTAGCTTCTGTCACCACTTTTGGGAGTACTGTCAGTCTTCTAAGGGGAGTACACGTCTGTCAGCTCCAGATGTTGGAGTATGTGCACATATTGTGTGTGTGCCTTTCTCTTCCATGCGGGCTTCTTTTGTCTGTGGCTGGTCCCCGTAGTTGAAAACGAAAGCAAGGAGATCAGGACAAAGCTAAGTTCAGTGTTGCTTTGAACAGATGACTAATGTTATCTGAGATTTGATTTTATTTTTTTTTAAACCAGCTTGGGTATGAGTACTGCAATTGCTGGTGCAATTACAGTGGAAACCTATCTGAAGGGGTGTCATTACAAACACCTGTATTGACATCTTACTTTTGTTGTTTCTGATGAATTTCTGTTACTTCAGACTGCCTTGCTGACAGGTGTAGCCAGTCTGTTTTTCAGCCACTTGGAGGGACCTGTGGGGGTTTACCAGCTGCCCCTGCTGTAGGAGACAAGCAGCAGACACTACAGAAGCTGGGTGACTCAAAGCGCTCCAGTGGCAGCTAGGCTTACAACGGACGCGTTGGGCCAACCAGAATCTGTAAATAGCATTAAAAACCTTTTTTTCTGATTGTCCTGGAGTGTTTACACAGGAACACTCTAAGCCACTTTTTAATCAGTTACCTTTACGGTTAATGAGTATAATGGGTAGAGAATTAAGCCTAGGGAGGATGACAAATATATTGTTTTTCTTACCTAGCCAAGGTTCTGAACTAGCGTTGCAAGGAAGAGAGCTTGCTAATCATTTCAAGACTGAAGGAACTCCAGTTATGATCGGTAAGTGCTCAAGGATTAAAGAATGGTGATGAAAGTGCATGGCCTCCCTATGATGAATTTCATTTCGGTTAGAATTCATTGTTTGCTGTGCAAGAGTTAATCAAAACTCTAGATAAATTTAAAACTATGCTATTCCCAAGGGAGCCTAGAAAATGATACAATTTAGTCTGGCTGGTATCTTTTCACTTGGTATTTCTCCCAAGCTCAGTATTAAACCTGGTAAGAAAAAAGTTCTCTAAATGATGCTCTTAAAAACTGTTGTTAAAGTCAGAACGCGAGAGCTGACCTTTGCTCTCTAGAGGAGCAGAAGTTCATACAGTTCCCCAGAACTTCCCGTCACAGAAGAGTAGTGTTTATCTGGCTTTGAAGAGAAGAGTATTAGCCAAATTGTTTCCAAGACAAGTTTTAATAGTCTGAAATGTTGGTAACGTAAGAAATGCCGTTTGTAAGAATGCTGTAACCTTAATTGAACTATTTCAAAGACAGCTGTCATTTATAAAGTGAAGAATATTGAAATACCATTTTCAGCTTTAATAAAATTTTAGCAGTTTTCGCAATCCGTATTTGGCACTCCATAAAGACAGTGTTAATCTCTCAAATTAGAGGTGCTAGAAGTCCAGATTTTGGTATGAAATATTCTTGTCCTTTCAGCAGCCTTTTTGTCCAAATGTCAATAATTTAGAATCCTATTATTGAAAAATCTTTGTAACTTATCCTTCCCTGTAATGCTGTCTTGCAGAGTTGTTTATTTTGTTATTGGAAGGGTGCAGGTTGGCTTTTTCGGTGGGTTTTGAAGATTTATTTTTTTTTTTTTGCTTGTGTTCTTTTGGGGGTTTTTGCAATTCCTATCTGTTGTGTGAAGTCATTACTGTGGTATCCCAAGGACGTAAACTCCTCATGCTATCTGAAAGAAACATGCAAGAGTCAACCTGTGGCCAGCTGACCAAAATACCCCTTTTCCCTGTTTGCAGGCTAGAGAGAGGGGAGTCAGGAATTACTGCTCTGCCCCTAACAGCCATTGATGGAGCTTAGTAGAGAACAGCAGATAACCCTTACGCAGAAATTCTGATTTCTGTTCTTAGTCTTTTTACAACCAGGAAGTTTTCCAGATCGCTTTTCTGCAGTTAAGTTTCTTTAAAGAAAAAGTGAGCAAAACAGATGTTTGAAATATTAGTGCCTTCATCTGGTGGAAGTGTTAAGGACTCAAACCACCTTGACGACACAGAAGAAATTTGGAAAGCAAATTCTGTAGTTGTAGCAAATAAAGTAAAATAAGTCATCCTCCCTAGTTCTAGTAAACATAATGTATGTAGAACAGCTTCAGAATCATTTTGCTATCCAGGCTCATCTGTTAATAGAAAGTGTTGATGTACATTTTTTTTAGGCTTGCACATTTAGCCGATCTCCGTGAAAAATTCTTAGAAATTTGTGTTCCTCCTGTTTTAGGTGGAGGTGTTTTGGCTCACACAATATTAGGAGTGGCTTGGAATGAGGTTACAGGGCACATAAAGTATTTGGTTCTGGACCCACATTACACTGGAGGAGAAGATCTGCACGTTATTTTGGAAAAGGTGAGACTTGATGCACATACGTATCCACACATCCACACATGTATGTATATATACATGTATTTTGGCATTAAACAAATAATGTACAGCCAAATATGAATTGGCTGTTCTATGGGTCCTCTGTTCCTTGTGGAGGAAGTGCTGATCCAAGTTAACCTGCATATATACTACTTATTGTTAGTTTCTGAAACTTGGTGTCTTTGGAGAAGACATATTCAGTCAGCAACTACAAAAAGTTACTATAGCACAAAGAAATGTTCTTTCTCTAAATTAAACCATCTCCCCTTTTACCTGGTGATACATACAGTAAATGTGTTTGGTATTTTGAATGCAACAGAAAAATCTGTTCAGCCTGTAAAATGCTGTTACTGAAGCAGAGAAGATAACCATTTATTTAAAATTTTTAAAAATGCAGAAAAAGAAATCCAACACTAGGCATTCTCCTACTAGGCCTTGAACTAAATTTAAAGGGCAGATACTGAGCTTTTTTGAAAGTCTGGGAAAACTCTGAAGAGCTAAAGGGTACGTAATGTTATTTCCATATTTAAAGCCACTAAAAGGGATGACACAGCACGATACAAAACAGCAAACGTGGTGTCAAAACTGAAAATGGCTAAATAATCCTGTAGCTGCTTAGTAATCTAAATTTTTTTTTCTGTTCTTCATACTAAGTTGCAAATAGCAAGTTTTATTGTATTTCTGACACCCTTGGGTTAGGCCCAACTGAAAAAGCTGTTGAAACGTTTTGCTAGCCCTATGATGATCAAAGGGTGAAACGAATACAGAAAGAAACCATTTCCAAAGAACACCTGGAACCAAAGGCTGTTACAGCTACAAGGTGTTCAGGAATGGTCCAGGAGGATAAAACATATGCAGAACCCCGGTTCCTCATCAGAAGTAGTGGGGGAGGAGAGGAACTGAGGTTGACTAAGTTTGTAGCTCTTTTCTTCAAAAACCCCTTGTACAATTATGTGGTACTCTGCAAACTTAGGAGCGATGTTACACTGTTTTTCTGCTAAAGCACGATAAACAGCGGCGCTTGTATCTTCTGATAGTAAGAGCTCTGTTTGGCTCTGAAAGATCAACAAGAGAAATGGAAACTATGAGAATGACAGAGTTTCAGAATAATATTAGTCTTTCTGTAGCAGCTGAAGGAAGTGGGGGAGAGGGAGAAAAAGATGCGGTTTTTTAGGAACTGCGCTGGGGTGGGGAGGGAGGAAGCAGGAGAGAGAGAGAGACTATTTTTCAATAATGTGTTTCCAGGTATTTAGAGAACTTCCTGAAAACTGTGTGTCATTGCGTTCTATAGCTATTTGAAAGTAATTCTTACAGCTTAGATTAAAATTATTAAAATAAAATAGATCCAATAGTAGCAGATAGTGTTTAAATCTAAGAATTCTGGTTTTCCTATCTTGCTTGTTCTTGGACAGGGCTGGTGTGGCTGGAAGGGCCTGGAGTTTTGGAACAAGGATGCCTATTATAATCTGTGTCTACCTCAACGACCAAAAACCATTTAAATTCCACTCTTATGCTGGAACATACTAAGCCAAGCCACAATAGTAGCTAAACTAGATACAACTGTCTTGTTATTTATCAAAATAATGCTTTAAGTCAGTCATAGAAATGTTGCTTGAGTAATTTAAATTAAGAAATACTTTTTTTTTTAATGAAACCTCTAAAAAATAAGAGTTATCTGCTGTGAACTGTATTTCTAAGTTACCTAATAAATGTATTTGTAATTCTTCTTTTGCTTAGGACAATTTTATGTTTATATAGCATTTTTTGTTATGCCAAAAACTTTACAGATTAAATGCCCAATCCTTTTATTTTATGGAATTCTTTCTTGCTGAGAAGATGAACTGTCCTTTCCCTTCAAGTTCCATATAACCAGCTGTCTTGTGCGCTATGAATCTGTTCAAAAGCACTGTTTGCTGCTGGAACTGTTGATAACAGTGTTTTAGAAGAGGAATGGGAGAAAAATGGCTATATGTACTGAATTTTATGAACTTTGTTCTCATATTTACACAAAAAAATGTGAGAGAATTATTATATGCTCATTTATTTATAGCTGTATGAATACAACTATTCTAGGAAAAAAAAAAACCAACAAGCAACAACACAGTCTTCTTTAAGAAGTAAAAATAAACAAGCTTTCCTCCCTCTCAAAAGGAGACAGTGCACCGGCATGCACGCACATACAGCCTAGTCATGTTTCTTCAGACTTCAGATTCCCCTTGATTTCATTGTGGGGTTACAAGCTGTTTCTTTTGTCAGCTAGGAGACAAGATCTGTCATATGAACAGAGAATAAATCTGTAGCTACTCCATCAGTACGCAGTAAAAGTACCTACCATTTCTTCCCTGCCACCCCCATTAGTGTTTTCCATAGCATGCCCCATGTACTATCCATTTTTTATAAGAACCATAAATACCTATGCAAGTTAATCCTTACTAGCTGGCTTCTAAAGCCAACTGCTACCTCTCTAACACCAAATTTATGTACTTAAATGCTAAAAGCATTAAAAAAGATTTCTGACTTTTAGTAAACTAACAGTATTACCCACCATCTGATCTTCGCCGCTTCCTGCTTACGGACCTGCTGGTTTGATTTTCTTGTTTCTGCACAGCTGGATTCTCTCTCGGCAAGCCATGTCTGTCACCACGCGGGTAGCCAGACTGTCCTCTCTGTTTCATTGTCTGAGTGTGCTGAATTATTGTGAGGAACTTGGCACATTCCAGAAAGCCGTAAGCCAGTGCGAGGTCTGCTGCTGTTTGTCCACTGTTGTTGCACAAACTGGAACACACAATTAACAATAACCATGCGATTAAATTGGACTGCGTTATGAGCAAGCACTGAGCAAGATTAATTATGTGGTGACTTTAGATAGAGGTGTAAAAATAAGTATGGAGTATCGGTACCAAGAAGGCTTGTCAAGGATTGCATGGGGCTCTACTCGTACGGAGGGCTGGTATTCAATGCAACAAGGAATAATTATTTTAAAACAGATTTGTCATCAGACTATGACTGGCTTAGTATATCAGAAAGGCAAGAGGAGGGTGAGCACAGCATTAGTCAGAATGGAAAACTAGCAAGGAGAATTTATGATCAGGAATATTCTCTTAGCAGTTACTGTAGAGGTCTTTGATGTGGAACTAAGCAGCAGCATACAGTCTGTGCTGCTTTGGTGTTTATGTCTCTGGCAGTTTTTAATACTGCTCTTATGACTATAGTTGTGCCACATTTACAGTCTTGGCATGCACACTGAACAAGAAAAAGTACATGTAAAATGTGTGTATCCTTTGATACTGAAATGACTAAATGTAGTTCAACTTACTCAATTTTGGCATCGCCAGCAACAAGGAGAGCAAGACATTCCAAACTCCCAGCTTTTGCTGCTTTGTGAATCGGGGCTTCTCCAAAGCAATCCTAAAAACACAATTTATACATAACCATCACCTGAAGGAAGGGGAAAGGGATGAAGCTATCTTGTTCTCCAACATGACTGTTCACAGAGCGTTAGTCTGTAGAAGTGTTACTCTGTATACCAGTCTGCTGTGAGTTGAGAGAGAGATCAAAGGAATATAGCTAGTAAAGAGTACTCAGGAACTGCCGTTAAATATTTAGTGTATTCATCACAGCAAAGTAGGAATACTGTTGCGTGCAATACTCGTTCAACTTTTACCTTCTAAAAGATTATTTACACAGAATCCACTCTATGCTGATTACTGGCATCTTTCAGCATCATTCAGGGATTGCCGTGACCAACAGCTTGCTGCTTCTGGCTCAGAAGTATAAACAAATTAAACTTCACAGCTAGAGGAAGAATCCTTATGGGGTGAAAATTTCAGAGGAAAAAGGAGTACTCATTTGTGTAAAAGAATTTAGTTATTTTGACATCTGTACAGCACAGTAAGAGTGAAAATTGCATTATACATAGTAAATGAAATCATTAACATGGCACACAGAGGATTTCTGGTTCATCCCTGAATAAAGTTACTCTAAAATAAGCAACCCCAGGTACTTCATGCACCGCAACTGTGCATATAAACCCTCTCTTAGATAAAAAAATACGTAAAGAATATAAATTGGATTTACTGACATGCCAGACCGGAAGGGGAGAAGCAAAACTTCTGTATTTTTTTACCTGTTGATTCAAATTCGCTCCTGTCTGCAGCTGCCAAAGTAGGAAGAAAGCTTCACCACCACAAGCAGCCAAGTGAGCTGGAGACTGACCAAAGGCATCTGCAGGTGCGTTCACACCGGTTCCTGCCTCGAACAGATTGCTGAAGCTACCAGACTAAACCAAATAAGAAATAAATAAATAAATAAATAAATACATACATACATAAAGCACACCGTTATTGCCAGCCTAAGCCACGGCAAGCCTAAGAACACCGAACCGTAGCAGAAAACATCCCCCCATCGGACCTCTACGTTCCTTGAGAGTGCCCGTTTTCCGAAAGCAATGCAATGCCTTTTTTGGCTTTTAAATCTCATAACCAGAAATACCGACCGGCACCCGGCAGTGCCCAGCCTACCCAGGAGCAACCCCGGGCAAACCGCGCCCCGCACGGTTCCGCAAGAGACCGACCCCCACCCGCCTCACCTCCGAGGCGCAGCCCAGCGCCAGCATCGCCCCTCCGCGCCGGGGTGGCCGAGCCGCGGGGCCGCTCTGCCCTCCGCCGTGCCCCGCGGGTGCAGCGCAGCGGAACGGCCGGCCCAGCGCCCGCCCACCGCGGCCGGCACCGGCACGTCCACCGGCGGGCGGGGGGAGCCGCCCGGCACCAGCGCCCGGCCCAGTGCGCGGCCGCATTGGCCTCCCGCGGGGGAGCGGCGCCGGGAGCGGGGCCGGGAGCGGAGCCGGGAGCGGGCGGGGCGGCCATGGCGAGCGGGGCGGCCCGGCACGTCCCGCACACACTCGCGGCCGCGCCGGGGGGCGGCCGCCCGGGGCCCCCTCCTGCCGCTGTCACCGCGGGGTCAGCAGTCCCGGTCCCCGGGTTGCTGCTGCCAGGCGCCACGCCCGCAACGTGCCTTAGCGCGGGTTCGGGAAGGCTGGATCTGGGCGGATTTGGACCTAGGAAAGGAAAAAATAGAGGATTAACTTGGAATTCTTCCCCCAAAAAAGCTTGAGTCAGCATAAAGCAAACCCTGCTCTCCTCCCGCCCCAGCGCTGCCACTGGGCTCAGGAGCCTGCACAGGTAGGACACATCCAGCCCCGGCTTCCCGCTGGGGCACACACCACAGCACGGGCATCACCAGTCTGAGTGGGACTAGCACTGGTGATGGTGCCGGTCGGGACAGCCACCTACTACATCTCTGTCCAAAACACACTGGCAAAACTTACACTTCATTGTCACTTCCTTGAGCACTACGTGTCCCAGGGACGCTCGGGCCACTATGGGCCACTGTCACAAAGAAGCTTTCCACCCATAGACCTTTCTGTGCTGGAGACCAGAACCAGCCACAACCGTACCCAAGAGTTACCATCAAAAGGAACTGCTTGGTATCTATTTTGAACATGGTGACAGCGACGTTTCATGGTGACACACCTGCTTTCCCCCCACAGAGCATCAGCACCAGGTGTTCGTGGGCATTGGGAAAGGCAGGGGTGGGAGAGCTCAATGCTCCATCACCATCTGCTTCGAGTTTTCAAAAACAACTGCGTGCCTTCATTTTGCACGGACACAGTCTTTGCTCAGATTATGTTTAAAAGCAACTGCCTGTAAATCGAATCGGACAGAGGATTCAATTACCACTAATCATGCTTCGCAACTGAAAGCCTGAAGAGGAACAAAGAGCACCTTAACGCAGTGTGCAAGGTATACAATACTGTTTCCTTAGCACTGTAGCGTTTCCTTCTGTGTCAGATCCCTATGTGTTTCTTATGGAAGTTATTCATAACAACTAGAATAATTAAAAAAAAAAAAAGGGGGTGGTGGTCAAAAGTCATATATTGTTTAAAAAAAAATTGCATGTTTTGATAAAGTTAGGGGAAAAGAAGACTAACAGTGTTCCTTTAGGGTATACATAGTCCTGAAATACATGTGCAAACATTACAACAACTACTTCCTGCTTCTCGTTGGGGAAAGCAAATATAAATTATTTAAGTAGTGGAATGTGTAATTTTTAAAAGCGCAGAAATCCAGGTAAATAGGTAATGTATCAGTTGAGCAGAATTATTTCATTAAGTGACAGTTTTCACCTCTCCTTTCATACAGAAAGAAATAGACCTGTGTAATTACCAAACATTTTTTTTTTCCTGAACAGCTAGCCAAGCAAATTAGTTAATAAACAAATAAAATCCCTACACTTCTAACTATGCATTGTCAGGGATGAAATACCTCTGCGCAGATGCCAGAAATCCACAGTTGTTGTTTATGCAACTATAAAGACTCTTCAGAAAACACACATATCCAGAAGTAGTTTAACACTGAATAGTCTTGGATTGGATCGGCCAAGAGCTTGTTGGCTTTTTTTGTTGTTGTTTTGGGTTTTTTTTTAAGATCTTCCCTCCCCTACCTGACCTCAGCAATTCATAGGTTTCAAGCTGCACCTGAGGAATCCCATCTTTCCAGCCTAACCACTTACACAAACCCTCGCATACTGCCAGCCACAACTCTCTTCAAATTCTCACTATTCATTAGTTCTTGAGCTTCTGTCACATTTTTCTCACCTCATTAGTGCCTGCAAAACTCTTCTGCCTCTGAGTAACCGATACTTCTATTGGTTATAAACAGAGATGTAACAATTCCGATCTATTTCCTACGGCCCAGCCCAGGTGCCACTTAAGGGCAAGGCTTCCCAGCTACAGCTGTTCTGGAACACAACTCACTAAAATTTCCTCTGCGCTTTGTATCCCAGACCACACATCTTGCATAGGTGTCAGGAAAACTAAATTGGAAAAACTGGTCTTAATAAATGGTTGTAAGTAATCAGATAAATAAACCAAGGCCTGGCGTTGAATCTCACACCCTTCAGCATCAAAAGCAGCAATGCAGCCCAGCATTAACTGCCTTTGCTGAAGGGTGTCCTTGCTTTCAGACTGTTCTTCACTCTGCCTGCTAAATCAAGTCGTTCGTTGATGAATTAAGAAAAAGTTTCATTTCCTGTAAGCTTCTTAGGCTGTATCATCTATGCAAAATGAACCAGGATGTGTTTTAGGAGTTTTTTGGCGCTTTACGTCAGTTGTGTCTGTTGGAAAACATCCTGCGGAGCCCACAGGTTTAACCACACAGGTTTAACCACACAAATCCACAAGCATTACTCTCTTGTTTTGACTGTTGCCTCTGTCCCTGTTGCTATAGAAACAGATTGCGATGCCAAAAATGGAAGGATGATAATCATCTGGGGGGAAGGAAAAGAAAAAAGCAAAAAAAAACCAACCAGCTGGGAATGCAGCTAAAGATTATTTTAAAAGCACTCTTGATGCATTTTGGTCTTATATCCCTTTTTACAGAAGACACAGCCAGAAGCTACCAACAGAAGTGGAAACAATGCCTTACATTTTGGGAGAAACCAGCTACAAACAGCATCTTTCCTCAATTATCCCTCAAAATACCGTAGTATCTATATGGGGGAAACCAACTAAATGACAACGAACAGTTTCTGGCCTCTGGAAGTTAAGTGCCATTTGGCAGACCGAAGCTTCGCAGCCTAGTGCCCTCGTTAACTGAACTGCACTCACCGTTCCTGGGTTTGCCCGTATTCACTTTCGGTCAAGCACTTTGGGCTTCTAAATTTAATTTGCAGCCAGCCCAGGCGGTAGCAGGTGAGGTCCCGTGGTCCCCAAAGCACAGCCTGTCCTACCCTGTCACCTGTGTCCACATGGCCTGGCCACCAGCTACCTGAGAAAGAAGGTAGACTTGGAGAAGGGACAGGTAGTTCCGACGTAGATGAGCTCCACAGGAATGGAAATAAGGAGCCTTCTGACAAGGACATGCTAACTGCTGAAAGAAAACAAACCAGGGTAAAATAATTGTGGTAGGAATAGATCAGCAACCAAATAGCTGCCACCCTGAAGGTGGTGGATCCCCCGCCCGGGATCACGCTGATACAGATTAAACCCAGCACAGGGTGGGCAATAAGGAAGGGCTCATCGTTAGCTAGCAGGTGCTTTAAAGTAACAGAAATTAAATAACTGCTAATATATGCAAAGATAAACAAGAAATTCAGGTAACTGCCCAAGGAGATGAAAAGTACGTGTTGAAGAGGCGCCAGAGGGAGGAGATGCATGTTCGGAAACCTGATGTACTTGCGGGGCTTTGTATAACGAGTACCGGGCTGCTCGTTGAAACGCTGTGCGCGCTGCACCCGGCGCCGCAGTCACGAACCTGCTCGGGTTGTGGAGCTCGGTTCCCCGGGACAGCGGGGGGGACACCCGCCAACGGCCGCTTCACAGGCCGGCCGAGCCCCCCGCAGGCCCGCGGCGGCGCTGCCCGGCAACCGCGACCGGGCGGAGGCGGCGGGGCCGCCCCTCGCCCCCGCGGGAGGCCGCCGGGGCGCAATGGAGCCGCGCAGCGAGCGCCCGCCCCGGGCCCCGCCCGCCCCTCGGGAGCCAGGTAGGCAGCGGCCTGCCCGGCCGACACCGACCCCGACCCCGGTGGGCTCCCCCTGCCTCGCTGCTTCCAGCCCGCACCGCAAGGTGCTCTGCGACCTGCAGGCCCCGCTCCTGTTCTGGTTCGTCTCCCGGCTCTTCGCGGCAGCAAGGGTCAGGCTGTCGGCACGGAGCTTCTCCCTTCTATAAAATAGCCCT
Organism: Falco punctatus; assembly: GCF_963210335.1. Classification (NCBI taxonomy): domain Eukaryota; kingdom Metazoa; phylum Chordata; class Aves; order Falconiformes; family Falconidae; genus Falco; species Falco punctatus. The sequence continues at coordinate 4,726,499 of NC_137580.1, read as the reverse complement.
CGCTGGCGCCTTAGTCTTAAAAAACGCAGTAAGAAGTGACCCCACCAGCTTCAGACACTCAGTGTGCTTACTGATGCTGTTCCATCTGTTTTGGGAAAAAAACCCAGCCCAATGCATGTCTGTTTGTCAGCAGGGCACGGCAGCCGCATGGCTCTGTTTGCCAAGGCAGCGGAGGTGCTGGAGAGGAGAGCGGCAGGTGGAGATCCTCTGGCACCTTTTCTGAAAGGACAACTGTACTATGAAGAGGTTTGTGCTTTCCTTCTTCTAAGTAAATATTATAAAGCTGACAATTTTCAATACCGTTTCCTTGGGAAAAGAGAGACCTTTAAAAAAAACCTACAAGAGATGCCTGTGTCTTTTTTTTCTCCTGGTGAAAATCACAAGGTGTTCCCCCTAAATAAGGTTTTCCTACACTTTCCCAAGCATCTAAGTGGTGCCTTCCAGTTGCCTCCCAGTCTCCCAAGGACCAGGTAAGCCAAGCGGCGGTCTACCCCTACAGCTGACTTCCAAGCCGAGCTGTTTCTTGACCAGCTGACTGACCAAACACAACACGCTGCATTTTCAGTTACACGGTACTGGTCCCTGACACAAGGCACAGCTTTCCATCTTTGTCCCCTACCTAGCCACTAGTTTCGATGCAACAAGTTGAAACACGTTATCTTGTCCCTGCCCGCTTCGGTCACCCATGGATTCGAAAGTAAATGCTCAGGGAACAGGGCCAGACTGGCTGGCAGGTGAGCTTAAACCACAATTCCTTGTGAAAATTAGAATAACTCAGTTCAGGAAGATGGAAAAGAATGCAGTACGAGCACCGACTCACGTATCTTCAAATGTGATGCGCATGGATTCGGTACTGTGTATAATGCAACTAGTGGCACGCTGTAAATCAGTCTCAGGGTTTGCAGCAGGGGCAGAATTCACTCACTCAGGGTTTCTGCTTCCTGGGCCCTGTCCTTAATGTTTCTGTTAATGAATGGCCTGATTTTAGCATGATCGTGGCTGACCCCATCCAGAGCAGAAGACTTTTGTCTTTCTTGATGAGCTGGCTTGGATGTCCATGTTATATCTTGCTGTCCATCCCTAAATTTATTCTTTGAGCAGATTTTGATTTCCAGATTTTTGTACGTAAGTCTGTAGTGCCTAAAAATGCATATTCTCATAGTACTGCAATTTCAGGTGTTAGAAAAAACATCACTGCCTGATCAGAGTCATATGACCCCTTACAGCACTAAATTCTCAGGTACAGGTGCCTCCCACACTTCTTTTTCTGATGCTCAGGCCAGCTGGTTGTAAAAAGGCACTTGGTGGTTGTTTTTTTTTCCCCAGAGTTCTTTAAAAAAACAAAGCCCATACAGTCATAATGGCTAAGCTCCTGAGACAATTAATAGTTTGGACAGTATTAACAAGGGGCATTTTGTCATTGTGAGGATGTTTGACTGACTACTGCGCAGTTCTAAGCTTTTGCAGTCTGGTATTATCAAAACATACAAAAAACTTGAAGGAAAAGTATGGAGAAGGGCATTTTAATTTCAGTATTGTTTTTACCTAGCATGCATAAAAATATTTTAGTAAGGACAGCAGGCTCAGTTAACTGTTAAATTACAGTTGTTTGTGTATTTTTAAATATAGTTTCTTTGACTTAATGCAGAAGCATATACTCTCCAAGATTCTTTCTGAAAGTATCTCTGCGGTTGCAGGTGATGCTTTCATAGGAAGTGTGGGGCAGGCAGCTGGGTCCATAAAGTCTTCAGACATGCAAGTTTAGCCTTTGTGAAACCAACCCTTAACTGAGATGTAAAAGCAGACTCTTAAACCCTGGAGGTAGAAGAATAGCTCACCTAAGTTAAGGATGTCAGATGGATAGGGCAGGGCATCTGAATTAGATTCTTATCTCCTTAAACTAAGAAGACTACATCTGGGGGAAGGAGAAGGTTGTCAGAATGTCTTAATTTCAGAGATGATTGTATACCAGTGCTTATATTTAGGATTTTTGTAATATATATATAAAATGAATGAAAACCTGTTTGAAAGTCCAAAGTGCTTCCACCCTATCCAACTTCCTTGCGGTTATTGACTTAGTTATATTTCTGTTTTCTGCCACTTCTATGGTTGCAATTCTTTTTCCTTTCTTCATGAGGGGAAATGCTCCAGGTTGAAAAACTGTAAGAGAGTATACACTGGAAAATTAAGCTGCTGTATGTACTCTTTGTTCTGTGTAGTGCATCGTTTATGCTGTCTTTCCCAGGGATTGTATGAAGAAGCATTAATACAATTTGAAAAAATCAAGGATACTGATTTTCAAGCCATGTATCAGCTTGGTGTAATGCATTACGATGGGCTAGGCACTAAAGAAGACCCTGTGAGTAATCTAGCTGTACACTTTTTACTTTAAACGTTAGCTGATATTATTAAAAGCTGCTTTGTAAGCATGATTATGTAGTTTAAAATAAAGTCTTTGATTTAGAATTAGTTTCATAAAGTATAGATATTTACAAAGAATCATTAAAGGGAGGGGTTCTGGGCTGAAGGTGTTCTAAAAAATGGCTATAAAATTGGTTTGTCTGAAAAACTTAATTTGGATTTTAAAATACAACTTCTGAGGTTTTGTTTGTACTTTGTGTGGAAGCTATGTTTAAAAATTGCTATTAATCTTAATTTCTAATAAGCAGTACATACAAATTAAAATAAAATGCGTAAAAATGAAAATCAATAACTATTTCAAAGTGTAAAACATCTGTTGCACAAAGATGTTTTTAAGGTACTTTCTGTTCTCTTAACATGGATGCTAAAGAAGATTGCGCTTTTGCCAGTGGTTGACAGTAATATTTTTAAATTAGGCAAATGAAGAATTACATTTGCAAAAGTTTGAAAACTCAAAATTCAAGAATTACATTACAAAAAAGGAAGATAAAGGAATGAATTGCTATAATAAGAAGAAAAGATTACATTTATTGAAGATGATAGGATGAAAGAAAGGGTAGATAACAAGATGGAAGGGCAAAATGATGAATTAAACAGTATATTAACACACCAGACTCTTCTCTGATGCTTACAGGATTGTCAGCAGAGCAGAAAATATTTTGCTGGTTTTCAGAGGCGGTTTGCCTGTTCTGTATGCCTGTATAATTACCATATTGGTTTAGCCACAAATAAACATTTCAGTAAAGTTTCATTTTTGTGTATTATGAGAGGTGAATAAAAAAGAAACCTTTTATAAAGGGCTAATTCTACTGTATTTAAACAGGATGTCAATGCTAAATTGCAACAGTGTAAATCTTGTTTCCAAAACACTTCTGAGGCCCTTGGATGATAGACAATACAGCTCCTCATATGCAATGTTCTCCACTTGCTTATCTAACATTATTCTTTTGTCATCCATTATGAATCAAACATATTTTTAATGGAGGGACTTTGGAGCGTACTATTGTATCACTTTGCCTCCTGCTAAAGTTGTTTTATGATTTCAGATACACTATGCAATATGAAAAAGTTTAGAGAGGTCTAAAATTGAAAACATAGCAAGTTTAGGATGTGACATTAATGTATGTAAGAACAAGAATATTTTTCAGAAAATTTTTATCAGCGAAGAAGAGTACTATAATATAGATGAACATTTATAAGGAAATGTTTCACATTAAAAATACATTGAGAATCAAAAATCCAGGTTCTGATTAGTAACCAAAGATGAGTTCTGCTTTGGTATGACAGTGTTCTCCAGACTGTCCAGCCAATATGCCTCAGACTTCCTTCAAAGCGGAAAAAATTACCTGTCTCACAGAAGTTAGGATGAAATAAAGAGCCTGAGAATCCACTCTTTGCAGTCTGAGTGTAATGACTAAAATGTCTCAATTTTAGGAAAGAGGAGTGGAATACATGAAGAAAATATTCTACTCTGATTCTCCGAAAGCAAGACACTTGAAGTTCGCAGCTGCATACAATCTTGGCAGAGCATATTACGAAGGATGTGGTGTTAAGCAGTCAACTGAAGAGGCCGAAAGGTAATGGCAGTCAGCAATTTTCCTGATGAATATAAGATGCTGTGTTACTTACAGCTTTCTTTGTCCCCATTTTCTTAGGTTATGGCTTATTGCTGCAGACCACGGAAATCCAAAAGCAAGCATAAAGGCAAAGAGTACTTTAGGAATGCTTTATTCTGCGTCAGATGTAAAAGATCTGAAGAAGGTAAGGCCCACTTGTACCTTTTCAGTGTCATAAGTCCCAAATAATTTCGAATTTCACAGGAAGATTACAGTGATGTATTTGACTCTGAAAGTTCAATTTTAAGTACTGGTAGGCATTATTACCCATGTAAGCCTGTATGAACAGCCAGAATCCCTCATTTTGACTCACTTGACACTGCCAGCCAAGATTATATATTTTTTTAAAACTTTATTTTTAATATGAGTATCTGTGAGAATGATGGAATGAATTTGTCAGCTTTGGTAACCTTCATAAATCAAGCAGGTGTCACTGATTGACATCTCTGACCATAAATGACACAAGTTTAAAACCCTTAGAAGGATTCTGCTTTCTTTTATGTATAAGCACTTCTTACAGGATGGTTGATGTAAAAGCTTTTATGTAAACAGTATGCAACAGAAGCAGCTAAAGTAAATATATTCTCAACTTTGTGCCTCTTGTTTAGGCCTTTTTCTGGCATTCAGAAGCGTGTGGCAATGGAAATCTAGAATCACAGGGAGCACTTGGTCTTATGTATCTCTATGGACAAGGTGTACATCAAAACACCAAAGCTGCTTTGGAGTATTTGAGAGAAGCAGCAGAACGTGGAAACATCTATGCTCAAGGCCATCTGGTGGAATATTATTACAACCGAAAATTCTATACAACAGCTGCTGCATTAGCCAAAAGGTAAAGTTAATTTTGCTGTATCTTTTATTATGGTTATTCATGTAAGACCATGTAACTTGGATTAAAATGATTAGTAATTTCATACTCTTGTCTCTCAAACTCAAGAGAAAGAAACAGTTGAGATAATGAATTGCAAAACTTCATCTTCAAAGAGGGATGATCACAGATGAAATTAATACTATAAGGTTCTTAATTACTTAGTACAGTTGAACTTTTCTTTCTGATCCTGTGAAACAAGAGAGTCTTGAACTAGAATGCCAAGTAGACCAAGCAGAAGTCCACATGCAACCCTACCTTCCTGTCTCCTCAGTTCACAATCTCCTCTAGGCTCCTGCCTTCACCAGTCCCTTTTAAACCCCTACAATCATAGAATCCCAGCTTGAAAGGGACCTCAAGGATCACCTGGTCCAACCTTTCTTAGCAAAAGTACTGTCTAGACAAGATGGCTCAGCACCCTCTTCAGCTGAATCTTAAAATTTTCCGGTGTTGGGGAATCTACCACTTCCCTGGGGAGATTATTCCAATGGCTCACTGTGAAAAATTTTCCTTGTGTTCAATCAGAATCTCCACAGAAGTAACTTGTACCTCTTATCCACATAAAGTGTTGGAAAAAGGAAGTCCCCACCTTCTTTGCAGCCACCCTTTAAATACTGGAACATGGTGATAAGGTCTCCCCTAAGCCTCCTTTTCTGAAGGCTGAACAAACCCAGTTCTCTCAGCCTTCCCAGTCCTCTGATCATCTTTGTGGCCCTTCTCTGGACACGCTCCAGCCTGTCCACATCTTTCTTGTCTAGCAGGGACCAAAACTGAACACAGTATTCCAGGTGTGGCCTTACCAGCACTGAGCAGAGTGGGATAACGACTTCTTTGTCTCTGCTGGCAATGCCCTTGTTTGCTCCTGTTGAGCTTGTTGCCCATCAGATTCCCCAGATCCCTTTCCACAGAGCTGCTCCCCAGCTGGGTAGATCCCAGGCTGTGCTGCACTCGTGGATTATGTTTTCCCAGGTGCAAGACCTTACACTTGTCCTTGTTGAACTTCATAAATTTCTTGTTAGCACACTCTTCCAGTCTATCCAGGCCTTCCTGCAGGGTGGCTCTCCCTTCCGAAGCATCCACTCCCCCACTCAGTTTGGTTTCATTGGCAAACTTGATCAGGGTACACTTTATCCCATCATCCAGATCACTTATGAAGATATGAAACAGTGTTGGGCCCAATATTGATCCCTGGGGGACCCCACTTGTGACAGGCTGCCAGTGTGAAAAGGAGTCACTCACCACCCCGCTCTGGGCGCAGTCTGTCAGCCAGTTCCCCCCACCCCCACCGCACCACACTTGTCCAGACTGCAACACATCAGTTTCTCTAGGAGAAGGCTGTGGGAAACAGCATCAAAAGCCTTGAAGAAATCCAGGTAGACAATGTCCACTGCTCACCTCGCATCAACTGAGCAGGTTACTTTGTCATGGAAGGCAATCAGGATTGTCAAGCACGATTTGCCCTTGGTGAACCTGTGCTGGCTTTTCCCAATCACATGCTTCATTTGATTTGCGATGGCTCCCAGGAGGATTCGCTCCGTAACTTTCCCAGGGACTGAATTAAGACTGAGGTAAGACTGATGGGCCTGTAATTTCCTGGATTGTCCTTTAAGCTCTTCCTGTAGACAAGGGTGATATTAGCTTTCTTCCAGTCTTCTGGGACATCCCCCCATCTCCGTGACTTCTCAAAGATTATGGCCTCACAATGACATCGGTCAGCTCTCTTAACACCTTCAGGTGGATGTTGTCATGGTCCATCCATTTGTAGGGGTCAACCTCCTGTAATAGTTCACATACCAACTCCTCCTTCACCAATGGTGGGTCTGTGTTTGCCTTAGTCCAGATTTTTGTTCCCAAGGCCTGGGGCCCAACAGGGCTGGTAAAGACAGAGCTGAAGAAAGTGTTGAGAATTTCTCCCTTTTCAGTATCACTGGCAACTAATTTACCTCTCCATTTAACAGTAGGCCAGTATTTTCCTTCTATTTCTGCTTGTTATTTATGTACCTGGAGAAACATTTCTTGTAGTTTTTTACATCTCTGGCCAATCCCAATTTGAGCTGAGCTTTTGCTTTTCTAACTGCATCTCTGTGTGCCCTGGCAATGCCCCTGTAGCTCTCAATGGGTACTCATCTGCTTTTCCGCCTCTGATATGCTTCTCTTTTGGTTTTGAGCAGGCTCAAAAGCTTGCAGTTAAGCCAAAGGGGTATCTTGCTCCACCTACTTCCCTTACCTTTAAAGGGGATGAGCAGTTTTACTGCTTCCAGGACAACATTCTTGAAAAATGCCTAGCACTCGCTTTCTCCTTTATCCTCCATGGAAGCTTCCCACAGAGTCCTTCCCAAATGAGCTCTGAGCGAGCTGGTTTGCTCTTCTAAAACATACCGCCTGTGTTTTAGTACTAACCTCCAGCGTGCTCAGCAGGATCCCAAACTTGACAATATTATGATCACTGCAGCCAAGGCTATGACTAACAGAAATATTTACAAAGCACATTTTCTTGGTTTGTGAGTAGCAAGTCCAGCAATGCCTCGTTCCTGGTTGGCATATCTAACATTTGTATGAGGAAGCAGTTCTCTATGCATTCCAGGAAGCTAATGGATGACATGTGAGCTGCTGTGCTGTTCTTCCAACAAATGTCTGGGTAGTTGAAGTCACCCATAAGAACCAGGTTCTGGTGACCTGAAGCTTAAGTAACCCAAATACTGCTTTGCTGGCCTTACTGTCTTGGTGTAAAGGGTTGACAGCAGACACCAACTGTTAGATCCCCCTCTGATCTTGACCCAGAGGCATTTGATAGGGTTTCCACAATCATCGTAGCTGACTTCTATACATCCAAGGTTCTCCATAATATAAAGCATGAATCCTCCTCTTCTTCCGTGCCAGTCTTTACAGGAACAGCCTATAGCCGTTCATCATGATTCTCCAGTCAGGTGAGCTGCCTCACCACATTTCAGTTATTCCTACGATACAGTATCTTTCTGACAGGGTGTGGATCTCCAGTTCTCCTGCTGTTGCCCAGGCTGCATGCACTGGTATACATACACTTGAAGTTGCTGGTCTTCTGGTTCTCATCTTGGGAGGCACCCAAGGAACATTTGTTGCTGTTCTGGTTGGTCTGGCTTATTCCACAGCTGGTTGTAATGGCACAAGCATTGCCACTTTGTACCCTGCCCCCCAGGTCCTTCAGTTTAAAGCCTGCCTCACCAAGCTGGCCAGCCTGCTGCCAGAGATTCCCTCGCCTCTTCTAGACGGGTGATCCCAACCCTCCTTACAGGCTACAGTCATCGAAGAACATCCCATTGTCATAAAAGCCAAAACCCTCATGACAGCACCAGCCACAAAGCCAGAAGTTGGGTTGCACCGTGTATTTCTGGCTGCACCCTTTCCTAGTCTGGTAAAATGGAAGAAAAGGTAACTTGGGCACCAATACTTTTTCACTTGCACCCCCCAGGGCTTTGTAGCCTTCCTTGACTCTGTCCAGGTTCCAGCTTGCAGTGTCATTCAAAACAACATGAAAAAGTAGCAATGGATAGTAGTCTGTGCTCGTGACAAGCTGTGGCACCCTCTCGGCAACACCTTGGACCTCAGCTCCTGGAAGGCAGCATACCTCTCATGACTTCCCTGTCAGGCTGGCAGATGGGCACCTCAGTACCCCTTAACAGTCACCTACTACAAGCACTTGTTCCTTTTTTCGGCGTCCACTGCGTGCTGCTGTTACAGTTTCTCCTTGCTGACCTTGCTTGCGGTTGTCTACAGCTGTTAAAGCTTCATATACTTTTTCGGTTGAGATACAGGAAGGCGTAGACTGAAGCAGAGTCCTGCTTTTGTGGGTCACCAGGGTCCAAGATGCCTCATTCTCTGTCGTGTCTGCCACAGCAGCATGGTTCTGCAACCGCTCATCTATCTCCACCTCACCCCTCCAGTACTGCAAAGAATACAAGCATTCCCACCATCTTACATCCCATCATTTCCCTTGCTCTGTGGCTCAGCGTGCTTTGGTCCAGTTCCTGTGTCCTTTACAGGAAAAGCAAGCATTGATACTGCTTGGGATCCTGCATTAAGCACTGTGAGTAGCACAGCCTGGGACCTACAAGTAGCTGCTGCACACAGTACCAAGTTACCACCCTTTAGTTTTCCGTTGCTGCTTACAGGGATGTGTACTGCACAGGCATTTTGAAGCCTGGACAAAAAAAAAAAAAAAAAAAGGCATCTGCATGCAAGCAGTTTCTGGTGATTGCGTAGAGGTACAGCTCTGAGCCACAATTAGGCAGCACTGACCGACCTTTTCACAGGCAATCGCAACTTCTGTTATAGGCTGCAATATTTAAAATAACCAGTCTGTATCAAGTTTCTGTATCTTGAACTACTCATGGAGGAGAAAAGCAACGTTCGTGACAGTTCTATAGCTGATCAACAGCACACTTCTGCAACAAACCTCCAGAGCTGGCCAGTATATGGTTAAAAATTCAATCTGTCCGTCAGATTTCAATTTGCTGGAAATAAGATGCAGACATGAGTGCCTACTTATACAAGCTACACATAGTATTATCCATGCTTTCTGTGGTATGTTTATAAAGCTGCTGCTGCCCAGCAATAAACACGTCACAACTTACCCTCTTAGAAAAGCTGCACCCTTGTATATATATGTCACTGCACAGCAGTACCTCCGGTAATTCAGTAGTTCAGGTGAATGCTGTTTGCTATACTCATTGCTGAGAGGATTGTTTTCTCTCTGAACTGTTTCTTTCCTTTTGCACTTTAAGTAGACTGATAGCCATTCAGTCCAGTCTAGCTTGTCTTGCTTGGAATGCATCCCCTCCAGTCAATAGCTACACGGTGGATTATTCAGACAAGTAAACAGTGCACTTCATCAGCTGCAATTGTGATTGCAGAAAATAGCAATGAAATCCCCTATACAGCCAGAAGTGACAATTTCTGTACCAAAAGATACTGCCACCATACTTGAAATCAGTTCCACTTAACTGGGATTGCAGTTGGCCTTGAGGCAGAAACCTCAGCAGTTCAACCAGCTGTATCAAGCATCAGTACCTTTTCTTCTAAAATTTTTCCTTCTATGTTCACACCAACTATGCAGTTTGTTACGTTATGTACAAACATACAAACATGACATGATTATGTATGGTAGAACCTCGCCTAATATTTGGAGTCTAGATCACCTACTGATACTTCACTTCAAATCACAACTTTGTTATCCCACACAGTTCTACTTACCCATTGCTACGGTAGGTTCTCGAAGTCAACTGCGCTGAACTGAGTTTTTGCCTGACTTGACAGGATATTGTTATTTGCATGAGCATTCTGTTGTGCACCTTTTGGAAAGGAAGGCAAAAATGCTATGCATCAGAAAACATAAAAGAGGTAATAGGTTAACGTTATTATATTTGAATGTTCTTGCCAATAAGCTTGCCTTTTTTTTTTTTTTTTTTACTCCTGTCGTGTTACTGCATTTGTTAATGGCACCAAATTAAGTGGGAGAACATTCCTCTCAACACATTAAAGTAATTTAACAAGCCCTGACTTGCAGGGGGTTAGTTCAGAATAATCTTTCACAGACATTGATTTACAGAGAGTAGCTACAAACTGCAGCGACTTGCACTTTTTTGTCAAGTCTGTGACTATTTGACACAACAACAAACTACAATGATGTGTGAAGCAGCATATAATTACTGTTTGTATCTGGAAAGGATATGGGGCTTGGGAGTTTCTGTTTTAAGTTTCTGTTTGTTAGAAAAAAACTAAATCAATTCCCACTTAGAAAATGATGTAACTAGTACTAGAGTAACCATGCTAGGCAATTATAGCCTGATAGTTAAAAAAAAACGTTCACTTTGTCCTCCTGATTCTTAAAATAGTTCTTAGTAAAAACAACATGCTGAAAATAAGGTGACAGCAAGCAGATGCATGCAGAAGATCAAAAATAATTGAGCTGAAACAGTTTTAAGTGGTTGTCGTAAGTGGGTCTTATAACCTGAGGCTCTCAAGTAAGTCTAGGATCTTCAGATTACTAAGATTTGCCAATATCCTAGCAAGAAGTTGGAATTCTAGAACCACGGACTGGTTTGGGTCAGCCTTTTAAACACCACCTAGTCTCAGCCCCCCTGCTGTGGGCAGGGACACTTTCCACTAGATGAAGTTACTCAATTGTATGAAGTAAGAGCTTTGCCCGTCTTCCATATATATATATTTATTTTGATGGAATACTTTAAATAGGAACAATTAGCATAAAATATGCTGCATTTTATAACTAATGTAACAATAGTGAAAGTGACTGCAAAAGTTACGTATTTGTTTTGTATTTACTATCACAACATCCAAATAAGACTAACTTCAAATCAAATACTCAATAGAAGAATCCTCATCAGGTTGCCACATACATGTAAATTTCAGCTTGTTTTGGATTAATGATGTAAATGGAAGGAGGCATTGTCAAGTCCTGTATGGTCAACTTTAATTATTGTTTGAAATAGCATTATCTAACTTAATGCTGTAAATTCCACAACAGGGTTACAGAAAATGATGACATCAAGATGCTAGCAAAGATAACTGATTGTCTTCCTAAATACATAGCCAAGGGGGTTGCTATGGCTGCTTTCTACTTGGCTCGATGCTTCCAGCTTGGCCGAGGTGTACAGCAAGATCAAGCCACTGCTAAAAAATACTATTCTAAGGTAAGCTGGGTAAGTCTTACAGACCAATGTAAGTCTCAGGAAATTGCATGATACCTTAGATTTGAGTCTTTAAACTTGCTGTTTGGTTAAAGATTCCAACATTATTTATGTTTAAAAAAAAAAAAATCTCTGCAAGAAAATTAAGAGTGATAAAATCATATTGAAACCTAAAAATAGTCATGAAAGGTACTATCTGACCACCTGCTTAAGCAAACAACTCTGCCAACCAACAAAAAAAAAATCTGTGGTAATCACCACTGCAAAGAGCTTGGTAACTTGCAAGATAAATTAGCCAAAAGATTTGAATAATTTTATCCCCGAATGATTTCCTGTCTGTCATTCTCTCAAGCTGAAAAAATTGTAACTTCTCCTCTAACAATTACAACCTTCATTAACCATACTTAATCAGTTGTAACTGGTTGTCATGCTTATTTTTATGTTTACGTTTTTAGCAATAGCTGAGCATCTACTGTCACTGATACACAGGGGAAAAAATAGGCCACATTTTTTGGTAATTCTGAAGTTTAAGTAAAATTTACTGCTTGAGGAAAAAGATCGATAATGGCTTCTAGGAGACAAATCCGATAAATATCAGTGATGCCTAAAGGTACTGTTGAGGCAAGATGATTATGCCAACTGAACAGAGCGTAGCAAGACTGGATCTGTGCTTCAGAGACTCTTGATTTTTGTGCATGTAGAGACCATTTGTTTCCTCAAGTAGAATAACTTGATGTCCAGCTTGGTGCAATAAATGGAGAGTTATGTAAATGATAGATTACAAATAACAGTTTTTGTGGCTCCTTACTCAGGTAAGCCACTGACAGAAGAGGCCTAGGAGAGCAGGTGGTTCTCTGAATACATACATTTTATATGTTTTGTTGTCCTGCTGTGGGAAGTGCTACAGAAGATAGGATGAGGCGCAGATGAGGAAAGAAATATGAACTGGGGTATAAGGCACACTGTAGCCAGCAGTCCTAGGTAAGCCTTAAGGCACAGAAGAGGCCCATCAGGATTAAATTGCTGCACTGCTTTGTAATTACAGAAAATTACAACTTTCAGTCATCATTCTGTAGCTATATGTCTGAGACTGATCTAGGAACGTCACTAACTTCTTAGTGTAAAAAGAGATGATTTCTATTGACTGGCGCCATGCATCTCTATATCAACAACAAAAGAGAAGGAGCAGAAAATAAACAAGGAAGCTACCCGAAGCCGTAACTTGGGACCAAGTAAAGGACAAGAGCTGTGGTTGTGTTCAGTTTCTTTTGTACTTGGAAAATATTCTGGTGTTAACTGTACAATTATACCCACTTAAAATTAAAATCATGTTTGCTTTTTTAATTAACTGCTCAGCTGTGGTTTTGACCTACTGTTCTTGGACCCAGTCAGTTTTGAAAGAGGCAAGAAAAAAAAAAAGATGGGTATCCCAGGGGGTACTGAAATAGATGATGGAAGTGAATGAAACTGACCCAGTCTGTATGCAGATTTGTGTTTCTGACTGGTGACAGCAGATGCCATACGGACAGAATAAAAACAAACTCAAGACTATAGTCTAAAGTACGCTCATTTAAAATACTGAATTTTTCTTCCGTGGCATCAGAAATAGGGATTTAAAGCTGAATATATTAACTCTAATACTTTAACAAATTCATTATCTCAGATAATGTCAACAAAACTTCAAAGACCTTATTAATGTTACATTGACAACATACAATTTTATTTTAGATATCAACTAGAGCTCCCTATTCTTTGTTTTCAAAGGCATGCCTTCTGGATCCTGGTGTTGCTTCTGACCTTGAACTGGCAGCCAATCTCGGGAAAATATAGTGCTTCCTTTAACTGTGACGGGTACAGAAATGTATTTCCTACAATAAACCATCTTTAATCTGTAGCAATTTTAGACTGTTCATCACTTACTGCCTGCTTTTCAACTTTCAATAAATTAAAGCAATTTACAAATTCTTTTTTATCTAAAAAAAAAAAAAAGGGAAAGCAAAATGCTTACACTCTTTCTTCAGCTGAGATGAGGCAAAGGCAGATGTTTTAAAATGGTATTGGAGACTTCAGGTTTATTAAGGACACGTTACTGGGACAGATGTCCTGTGTTGTCTTCATGTGTACTGATAATGGCACATGAATCAAATCAAAACCAAATAAAAATTTCTTTTCTGCATTTTTAGTACTTAAACATTACATTTTAATTTTCTTGTCTAGTTTTCACATACAACCCATTCACAGGTCAGAACCATTTTTACATCTTGTGAGTGGTCTGTATACTTTCTTTCACATGTTTTTGCAATGTCTCTCAATCTACTCACATGTCTTAATGCATTTTACTCTTGGACTGCAGAGAGTCTAAGTTAGAAATCGGCCCGTACGACACTAAACTTGACACGGTTTGAACTGTAAACTTTGAAAACGAGCAAATACTAACAGAACTATGAAAAAAGCCCACTAGTATGGCAACACTGAATATACATGTCCCCTGCACAAGGCCTGTACTCCTCAGTCCTTCATACTACACTTACACTGCCTCTGTTTGTATTGGAAATAGTTGAAATCTTTTTGGCTAGGAGTGTGTATGCCGGAGCAATGTTATGCTGAATCTTTTATCAAAAGATACTTTGATTAACTGCTGGTAAACTTTGCTGATTGCTATGGTAAGCCTGAGCATTTCTAAATACCTGTTTATTTGTAAAAGCTTGCTTCTTGGGATCTGTACCACAGCCTAGAACTTTCTTGAATCTGTTGGAACAGAAGGCTAGATGTTACTAAAAACACTGATTTACATATAGCATGCAGATTTTACGTACCTTACAATATAGCCGGTCTTAGCTGCAAGCAGTTTTTCTAAAAGCACAGCTATACTGAATTTAAAAGAAAGTAATGACTGTCACCTAGGGATTTTTGATGATGTTTAATTATTTAGATGTGCATTAAGACCATATTTACATATTTTTTACATAAATTAAAAAAACCCACTGAAGACATATAGTTTTCTTTCCTTGTATAAAATGAGGGAAAGATTTGAAAGTTGTTTGAAATCGGGATATTTGAATAAAACAGCCCTGAGTAATATCAGGGAAGTTATTAGAATGGTTTAATTAAATGTGTACTTAATCATTCATAGAAGCAATTCATAAGCACTAGTCTCTGCACTAACATTTAACACAGGCATTCTGTTAGGACATACCAGTTTACAATACATATTTTCGACACAGACTTCAAAGTAATGTAGATATTCCTTACGAAACTAATGCTGTCAAACTCATTCATTAGTTATCAGTACAGCCTCCTTATCAAGTACTGCAATCCAGTTATTTTATTGCTTACAAATGCTTCAAACTATGGGAAATCTTTGGTAAAAACAAAATTGATAAAATTTTCACAATAGCTTTACATGTAGTATTGCACGACAAGGCTTTTTCAATACACAAGAAAAAAAGGAATGCTCAAATCCTCAGTGAGGAGATTAGAACTCTGTACAACATTCATTAGTTTACCACTATAAGCAAAATTTCCTTTCATAAATGTTTAAAATATTTTCTGTTTTCTTTCAGCTTATATGAATGTTTATTTTTTAATCTATATTTGAAACAGAGGAGTAGTCAAATAGAACAATTTAAATAAAAATTGGCAACTATACAGCGTTGTTTGTCTACCCTACTACAGCATCAGATCTTTTCAAGTCTGTTTACTTCACAAAAAACTCAAGAGGAAAGAAAAATGCTAAAAATAATCAGTCCTCAGCCCTCTATGGAAAAGAGGAAAATAAGTTTCATGTCTATTATTGGACATAGACATTTCGCTAGTGGTCCAATTGTGCAGATTCAAACCTAAGTGGCATTAAGCTGCTCCAAATGAGCTCTTAGCTCAGGACACAGTTCAGTTAGCAGCAGTTCCAGCAAAACCTGAAAAACAGAGAAGAATTAAGATGAGTGCAGGTGCCGTATGAGAATTTCTTTTTCCTTTCTGCCATGTTTCTATCCCATGCTGAGGCTGCGTTATGCGACTGGCTGCTGCAGGAAATGAGCCAGAAGAGACTGACTGAGCGTGAAAGTATGATACACTTGGATCCAGCTGCATACTCCAACCACTCCCAACCAAGAGCAGGCCAGTGGGACTTCTGGAGAGCTATCGTCTCCTAACTGCGAGCTAGGCCTGGAGCTCTCCTTCCCCAGGATTCTCCAAGGTATGTTTATTTTTCTAAGCTGTATGAACAAATTACTTGGCACCTTATGAAGTCAGGCAAGTTGGACATGGCAGAGGATCTCTTTTAGACAAAAGCAATACTGGTTTTAAGCTTAAACAGGTTTTCATTATTCAAAATTAGTCAGATAACGGAAAAAAGTATGTTTTTTCTGACTTATTTTAATAACAAAGCAATTACTTGCATATGAAACGATAGCACAACATAGATCTCTGCAAAAACATACACCCCAGGCTTTTTAATGAAAGCTCAACAATTAACAGGATTATAAAGTTAAAAGGTTACTTTTCTGGTTACTCACATAGAGTAGATGCTTGTTAGCCTTTCTTTCTTGCAGTGCATTGAACACTTTCACTACACCATGACGCGCATTTTGCTGTCCAACAAGACTCTGCAGAGTATCTGCAACAAATGTTACTTCAGCTTATATTGTTTCATTCCCGCCAGGCAAAACCCTCAGCTAACCCGTAAAGGACAGGAAACAAAACCACTGCACTTCACAGCTCTTGGTTACAAGATACCTAGTCCCCACTCATCCATCTTACAAAAATCATGCATAACTTAGGTCACAGCTTGAAAAGAGAACTTGGGTAACTTGAGAATAAGGGTAGATAATAGTGTATGCATTTCAATGATAACATTTTAAGTATTTCAACATGATATATAGTATACTTTTAGGTAGTTTACCTTTCAGACTCAAGTCTAATCTCATACATTATTAAACCACCCTAATACACCTTCAGTCACAAAGACAGAATTCCTACAATGGTTAAAATAGATTTAGCACTTTAATTGCCTCTCAGTCTTCACAGAAAATACTTCCCACAAGTAAGCAGAGAAGAGAATTCTAAGTCAATTATTTATATTTTGGATTATATTAGAGGATGATCTGATGCTTCATCATTAAATTAAGGTGCATGCAGCTATATCCTGACATACCTCTCCAAACATGGAAACAAACAAAACCAGAAGCCACCACTAGCTGAGTAGGTGGGTATATAACCGAGTAAATGGAGGGCTGCTTACACATCAAATGATGACTATTTTACATGCATACCTGCCAGTATTTTTGCAGAAAAAGTTGATTAAACAAGCTAATGCAAGAGGGTGTATGAGATATCTCAGTGAAGCCATAAAATAGCTCATTAAAGTACATTCTTTTGGACGGAGGGGAGACAAAAAGCATTCAACCTATGTTTACGTGCATTTCCAATGGCTAAAGGGAATGATTTGGGCTCTTCACAGTTAGGCGCCTTTGGGTTTATGTGACTTCTGACGAGTCAGAATTTTGTAACTGGACTCCTGTGAATGGGATGGGATAGAGCATCTCAGAATGGTGCTCCAGGAATGTGCACGCTGACGAGGAAGCTGCCTGGGCTTGGGAGGTAAGGGCAGGCAAAGGACAGTACTGGAAACCCCACTCAATCTAGAACCCTCCCTAGCATTCCGTGCCTTGAAACCTCTTATAAGAAACAGACAGCAACACACAACACTGACAGTGTGGGTAGACTTCCCTCTTCGATTTTGAAATGAAAGCCGAAGTAGTAATTGGGGGGATGCCACCCTCCCTATTTGTCGAGCAGTTCCAGGTAGCAGAAGCCCCTGCTATTTGCACAGAGAGAACCAGCAGAGACTTCCCTTAACTTCGGTTCCTTGATGAATACTAGATGCAGACAGAGCTAAAGTGATACTGGACTTTGCATCCACCGATAATACCTGAATCCATCTTTTACCAGACAGGAAAGGCCAGAATTATCCTTATTTATGTAAATAACCATGATTTACAGCTCTACAGTAAAAATCTAAAATGCAGCAAAACAGTACTTGATTAAACATCTTCCTTACTAGTTATTAAATCCGTGACTAAGCAGAATGAAAGTGATCTCACCTGGAATGTTTTCAAGTAGTTTTTGCTGTGCTCTCTGTTTTGTCTCTTGCTTTTGTTCGTCACTCTTGGCTCTGGGTGGTGGTGCTAACTTTCCATTTGGCCAAAAAGCATCTCGAAACACACCAATGTAGTAAACAAGCATCGGTTCACTGAACATCCAGTGCACAGTGTCACGGATTTGCCTGTAAAGAAGTGCAAAGGGAGCACATCAGAGCTAGTCTTTCATGTTTTATGCAGGTTTATTTTTTTTTACTCCTGAAAGTAGTGGAAGCAATGCTCATTTTCATGTAATTATCCCAATTTACCTGAGCTAATTTCAACAGCATCACAACAAGTCATGTTCAGCTCTGGGTATTCTAGGACCTAGGTCACTCCAGAAACCTGACTAAGATATAGAGGAGGCTACATTTCAATGTAATTTGTAATATATGTTTGTGGATTACAAGTGCTACATTGAAATGTACATTGAAACTGCATTTCAAGGATGGGCACTACAAAGGCCTTTCTGGAAAAAGACATAAAAATCAGCTAAGTAATTGTAGCAAACTCCAAGCTAGCTGCATGCACAGACATGCCTATTGGGATAGAAACAGATGAAGTTTTGATAAAAGCACAGTAAGCTCCCTCACAGATAGCAAAAGCACGTTAGTAAAGGGATTACAAATGGAGATAGCAGCCTCATCCTGTGGCTGCAGGCACTCACTGTAGCCTTCCGTAGCACAAACAGTCTGAGGCAGACAGCAGGCTCCAAGCAGTACTGCCTAACTGTGCCACAGTACAGTCAAAACCCTTAGAATCAAGATTTTTTTTTTGGTAGAAATTTGGTAGAAATTCAACCAGCACGCAAAAAGTTATACACCAACTCTACATGCATGCTACGCTCACACACACACACTTTCTCTGTCCTCTCTCAGATGTCTTTCATGCTAGTTATCAGCAGCGCGTAAACAAATGAACCAATCAATTTAAAACTCAGTGAACGGACACCACCAGAGACCAGTCCAATTTATTGCTGCATAACACACGAGAGTTTTTAAAAGCCATGCTGGCATGTGCAAATTTAGTCACTGACTGGACAAAAGAAGAGCCTGTTCTGCTGGTAGAGTACTTTTCCACAATTTTTCTGACCAACGATGTATCTTTCAACATGAAGAGTGTGCACAGACACACACACTTACTTCATAGCCTCAATCAGGCTTCACTTGGCAGATTTGTCTTCAAATGATACAGAAAAACGCCTTCATGAAAACACATCACTGTTACATGTGTACATGTTTCATTCTCATAATGTATAAAACATTATTTCACTCACTTTAGAGAAGTATGTATTCGACTTGAAATCAGTTTCAGATCTGGCAAAAAAAATCTTCATGCGACTGAGATAAAGCACAAACTAACAAAAGCCATTCAGTGCCAGGCCATTCAGAAAAACAGGATAGCAAGCCATTTTATATACGTGTATATATATGCAATGCTGCTTCACTAACAAGAAAGAAAAATCTCTTTTTCTATGTCCATCTCCCATGAAATATGGTGTTCTTCCAAAAGCAAAACCCTGTGTAAGGGGAAAAAAAATAAGGAAGAAAATTCACCTGTGTCTTCCCTAATCAACATATTTGTAAACTGAGCTGTGGGAAACAAATGCAGATTATCATATGCAACAATGTCCAGATTTTTTTTTTCCAATTTTTTTTTTGTTAAACAATTCTGCTCTCAACCCTTTTTTCACAGGACAATGATGCAGGTACACTTAAACCAATAGCTACTTACTTGTTGATAGTTCTTCCAAAAGTGACTTGTACTAGTGCAATTAATGTTTTTCTGACCCACTTGAACACTAGAACAATGAAAATTGACAGAAAATAAAGATCAAGGGGTTAATAATTAGGGTACCCATGATCATGTCCAAAACCGTCCCCCATCCCCTCCCCCAAAACCCAACAACCTACCCCTACAGTAAACACATCTGTTACAATCCTTTCTAAGATTTCACTAATTATACATGGGTCTCATTTTTCTTGATTGTTTTCCCTGTACTGTTTGCTGTATAGTTTTTAAGTCCTGAAGGTTACATAAACATATCTATAACATGTATTTGTAGTTAGTACTGTAAACTTGTGTTTATTTCAAGTTTCTTGAGCCATACAACTACCTATAACCCTTTTTATACTAGAAAAAAGAAAACTCAAGATTCACACCACCTTCATACCTACTAGTATAACGTACACGCAGCAGCAGCATTAAAATTCTGAAAACATTTTCACTCAAATAAGCCAAGCAGTTAGCTTTTCATTACAAATAAAGGGAACAAATGTGAGCGCTTCCTAGTAATTACTGGTTAATCTTTCTTTCATGCTGTTCACCATCAGCACAAGAAAGTCTATATTTGGCAGATACATCTGCCATTTTTGGAAGGTGCTGCATTTTTCTAACAGTTACCCTGTAAATAATTTCACAGGGTGTCAAGTGTGCCTGCAATTCAAATATAAACAAAACCAGTTTTCTTTATTATCATCATTCAGTTATGTAAAGGAGGAAAAGAAATGTGGTACTGAAAAATGCCACAATTCTAGCATCTTCTTCATTGTACAAGACTTAGAACTAAAATGCATATACACTTAAAACGGACATGAAAATTACATTGCTTTGTCAGTGACATGTTCTGTAATGAAGCCATCTTCCTCATAATTCATACATTCTAACATGTAGCCTGTTAACAGAAAATGTGCTTTTACTTTTCTGGTTTTTCCAGATTTATTTTTTTAAATGAAAAACTTAAGAATATCGAACACAAATGCTCTCCCCTCCCAGTTACATTTTTACTGCCACGTTATACTGGAATTTCACTATTGAATGAAAGCTCCAAAATTCTGTACTTAAAACCAGCTCTGTTCCAGACAAACCGGCTATATAGATTGCAAGAACATTTCCGCTTACGGGAACAGCAGGAAAATCTGAATTACAAAGTGGCCCAGATTTCTTGGTCAACAGATTCCACTAGCAAATAAGCAGGTTTACAGCTTACTTCCTCGCAGCTCAAAAATCTCTCCAATAAGCATGAAACATGGTTCAGCAAGAGAGTCCCTCTTCCCATCCACCTCCTCTCCGTAGTCCGACAGGTCACTATCTTCTTCTGTTTCTTCCTAGGAAGAGAGACACAGTATGGGCAATGCACTGCAGTTCCCCATCCCTCTTCCAGAGTGGATTTAGCTACTACCATGCCCTGGAGAAGGAGCACAGCCAGCCCTCTCAAGAAAAGGCGTTAGAACCAACAACTCTGCTGCTGGCAAGATCTGGCAAACAGGAACCTCATCAGGGAGTCTGAAAAGGGAGTGCACTTCCCACTGGACAAGAGTGATGAGGACACTCTGCACCGCTGGAGTCATCACCACTGCTATATCTTCCACCTGCACTCTTGCCCCAGTAAGCATCTCGGTGTTGGGTGGATTTGCTCAGATTTGCAGGGTCCACTGCCTATACTGACCTGTCAACACTAGCTGGAGAAGTGAAAGCTGTTAATATGGGAGCCATGTGCTGCTAGGAAGCAGGTGATGTAAGGAGAAGATGGCACTCAGAGCCATTGTGATTGCAAAGCCTCCTCTGACACAACGCCCATGAAGGACATCCAGGATGGGGAGCCAGCCAGCTGGAGCTGTTCGGAATGCAAGCAGCTAGGAAGAAAGGGCAAGGATCTGGTTACTGCACAGGAAGCAGCAGATAGCTGGCTCCCCTGGAGAACAGACAGTGCTCTGCACAGCTGAAGCCACTCAGTGGGATCAGGCACCAGCAAGTTGTCCTTGCAGTAAGCCAGGAATCAAACCCAGCAGCAGAAGAGGAACTGGCCACTGCAAAGACAACAACCGTTCATGAGTATCAGTCCCAGGCAGAAACATAATATGGCAATACTTAGTGACCCAAGTCTGAGGATACCCAAACTGAGGGTACTGAAGGGAGCAGACTTATTCAAAATCGACTCACAAGAGAAGAATGGATTGAACCACTGCAGTTCTGGCAGTACCATTTATTCAAGAATGGAGAGCAGACGTCAGGTTCTTTCTCAGTGTCATGAAGATCTGCTTCAGCATCAGGACTACACCACCTACCATTACTAATGGCAGCCAGCACATCCCTTTGCTTTCCTGGATCTTTCCCTGCCTGCTTATGCCTAGAGCAAAGCCTCAGTGGTAGACCTGACCCCCACTGAAGTCGGTGCAATGCCCCAGTCTCTGGTTCAGGAATGGTCAGAATGCAGAAAAAACTTCCTTTCTTCTGGTTTTCAAAGAAATCTATCATCTCTTCCTTATCATTCCATCATCTAATACTGCCTTCCCGCTGCCCCCCCTCCCCTCATCATCTAGTCTGTAAAACCTGCTTCACAGCTTATTTCTCTTGCAGTGTTTTGGGGCCTTTCTTGGCCTTGTTCTTATGGTCATGATTTTTCCGTCATCCCTTGCCTGTCATTTGACCCCTGCTATACCGAGTACCCTACACTGTCTCAGCTGTACATCAGTTTGTCTTACTTCTTCCTCCCACTCTCAAAATCCCATAATTGACTTCGGGTACATTTCCAGTCCCTGAATCTTCTCCAGGCATGGCACTGCATAGTACTATATAAAATACTAACTCCATAGCATTGCATATTCTAACACTTATATATCCTGTACTCTTCACTTCCTTTGTCACATTTAGCATTTTCACTAGCACTGCTTGTGATGCTGCTTCTTTCCTCATAACCAGAAAAAAAAGAAAAAACCCACAGCAGTGAAGTGCACTGTAAACATCCATGCAGATGCTCTTGTTTACTGACTCCCACAGCTTGATGTGGCCCCAGCTTTTAAAGCTTTCTCCTAATGTTAGGCTAAGCTGTGACTGAGGGCAGGGAACAAAAAGCCACACCGATCTGACAAGAAATGCCATGCAAGGAAACCACAAATCATTACCCATCTTACCACACAAGCACGTTAATTCACTGAAGATGAACAGAGTTTTCTCCGGGGACACAGTCTAGAGCAAAACTCTAGTCCCGTTCACTATCTTCCTTTGGTCAACTAGCTTCTTGTTGACCTTCATCATTTTGATTATTCAAGAAATTGAGTTTTATTTGTTTTTTCATAGTAGACATAATCTGTATCTTCATTAAGCGCTTAGGCAACAGAACAGAGAATAAGCTTACTGAATTTTCAGGTAAGCTTACTCAATTTGTAGTTGAGCCCACAGGATGCAGTTTGATAAAGACAGATGCAAAGCAACAATAACTTACTGTGTAAATGCAAGAAACAAACCAATTGATATTGATAATACTACAGAAAATACTACAGGGCCATACTGCTGTGGAAAAGGCAAATGTAGTATCATGAAGTTTAAGCATGAACACTGCATAACATACATACACATACAGGTAAAAAATTACTTTCATACATTGAATAGAAAAATCCAGGGAAAGCATCTTGTTTCAAGTTTTAGTCACCACATTTCCAAGAAAAATATGGTTAATCAGTTAAGTCCAGAGCAAAATCATAAGAACCAAAGAAAACATAACCTAACAAAAAACTAGGAGAAATTGGGGCCGCTTAGTCTAAGAAATAAAAGAAGAAAAGAAAAAAGGAAAGTAGTAACTTCTGGTAACTGATATGATCCTAACCCAAACTTCTTGCGTTTGCTGCAGACAGGACAAGAGCTAGCTGGCTGAAGGGAGATTTAGGTTAAGATGGTAAGAAAACGTTTCTAACCACTAAGAGAGCTGAGAACTGAGATATGCTGCCTTGCTCAGAGAACATCAGTTACCAGAGGTTTAAAAATGTTAAACAAACCCGTACCAAGAATTTTCCTGGTACTGTTGAGTCTGCTTAGAGCAGGAGGGTAAACACGATGATCTTTGAAGTCTCTGCTCTTTTTTTCTGCTGTTCAGTGTATCCCCATCATTGATCCCAATGGAATGGAAATTGTAAATTCTTACACCATAGTGCATTTTCTATCCACTAGCACTTCATAAACCTAAGAGCCCTTCCTCTAGGTGATATCAACCGCATTTTTTTCTGATTTGGTTTTGGTCTTCAGAGCTAAGAAACGTGTTCTAAAGCTAACCCTGTCCAAGGAGCTGTATATATATGTGAGATCTGAAATTGGTGCATCTAATCCTGAAAACAGCACTCTAGCTAATACTGTTGTTCTAACACATATTTGAAAAATGTGAAATGACATAAAAAGCAAAGAGGGCTGTAGAAGAGGATCTTCTCATACAAAGTCCAAAATACAAATGAAAGCAGAAATTCTTAGTTACAGAGAGAATGCAACTATAACAGATTTGTAGCGTGTGGTTTAACAATTTCCTTAATGACCCCGTATCAAATGATTTAACTCTACTTTAACTGCTTCGGTAAACTATCCAAAATGCTACCACTGGGCAGGACTGAGCTGATCTAAAGCTCACACTGAAAGACAAGGGCGTCCAACAAAAAGCAGAGCTGATCCCAGACGCCCTCCCAATTCTCCTCCCTCCATTTAATTTCATCATTATTTTTAAACTAGGACAAACGTTTGCCTTACTGATTCAGAAGGTTTAACAGTTTCTTACATTCCATCTGTATTTCTGTTGTCTCATCTTATGTTTAAGCTTAGGGAAGGAGGGGAGAGGAGGTGGAAGGTAGATAGGAAGTGGGACAGTCTTTGTCTAGATTTGCATAGTGCCTGGCATAATAGTCTAGTGAAAATTGAGCTCCTAGTCCCATGAGTAACAAGCAAGAAGTAGTATTCAATTTAAACCGAGGAAGATGTTATGTTCTAACTTCCCTGTTGCCACATTCTCTGGGCATTTTTTTGCTCTGCTTCCTTTGGTTTTTCGGTATGCTTGCTTCATTTGTTTGTTTTCTCTCCTTTCTCATACCCTTCACAAACTCCCTTTCCTTCTCCCATATTTCCTAACTATCTCCTCCTACACACTCACGTAATACAATCTACATGCAGTCTGGTTTTCTTCCTGAGGATGTTTTTCAATTAAATAGTGAAATACAAATAGCTTCACACTTCTATGCTTTTATGCTACCTCTACCCAGCAGTCATTTTAGTGAATGCACTTTTCTTTTTAGAGCTGCAGTACTTCTATCAAGGTGTAAAAATTAGTTTCTCAAGCTTTCTTTATATTTATTACTCTGAAATGAGATATGTGTATTCAGCAATCTAGGTGCAAATACAGTACAGTTTTGAAAATGAAAACATAGGATTTTCTTATTCCCAAGAGATGCAAAACCACCTTTTTGTCTATTAACAGGCTAGAACTGGAAGGGGTCCCCAAACTCCATTTATCCTGCAGAAGGCCCACCCACTGCAGACAACTACAGCATGTAAGAAAAGAATTATTTCATATAATGTATAACTAAAAGGGGGAATAGAAACAGCCCCTTGGTTTGCCTATCTGCCACATGAACCACAGAGAATAGAGCGCCATGGAAGAATTACGGTCAATTTTAGCCAATGAGCTATTTCGGTCACTTATCTATTTTGAAGCACAATGTTTTTTTATGGCTTAGTACCAAATTCTCCAACAGGTTTGCCCACATGGGCTCCCACCTGTATCTGCAGTGAGCTTGTGCTGTTTGCCACAGTTCTTTGTCAAAATTTGCTTTGCTTCAGAAGTTGTCCAGAAATTACGGACACACAGCTGTTCCCTGCCAGAGAACAGTTCCTAAAAGCAGTTACCTTCACCTGTCAAAAAACCTCTGAAATATGTGTATCAGGAGCACAAAAAGTGGGAAATTCTGCTAAAAAAAAAAAAAAAAAGATAATACCACAGGACTACAATTAGTTTGTGATAGGTTACACATTTGCCTATATATATCCATCAAATTTTCATATAAATTTATCAAATTTTATCCATTTATTTCATTAATAAATACCTTTTAAATTCACAGACAGCTCTTATTTCTGACTCTTTGTTCACTTACAGTAAATTTAAAATTACCTTTGGAAATGCCTTCCAATATTACCTGCCATTCAAATGCATTATATTAAGAGTTTTCCCTGCTCATTTTGGGTAAGTAATTACATTTGGGAAGATTACTTTTCTATCACTTACCTCCTGATGAGAAAACAAATCACCAGGAAGTCGTTCCAGAAATGAGGAGAGTGAAAAAGATGACTTCTTTCCTTGCACATCAATAACTTTGAGATGCTCTGGGGAAGGGCTCAAGAAGGCGTAAAGTGCTTCACTCTGGCAGAGTCTTTCATCAGAGAGCAATTTCTATGAAAGAAAAATAATGACAGAAACAACGTATCAACTAAATATTTCTTGTTAAGGAACAAGACGTATCAGGCCATCCAATAAAACTGATTAAGACATGGATCAGATGTAGAGTGAGGGAAAAAAATATCCATGTCTCACAAAGATACTTCAAGAAGCCAGTTCTGAAGTACGAGAGAAAAAAAAAAAAAGTTTCTCATTTCTACAGAATATGTTGTGAAGTGTTGTAGATAAGTGGCAATTACAGGATTCATTATTACTATTTCATAATCAATCAATGTTTAAATTAACTTACTACTAGAGAAATAGTCACTATCAGCCAAACTCATCTCAACTTCAAGCATTTTAGACAACTTTGACATTTTTAGCATCAAACCTTATATCTGATCCATTTGTTTTAGGCTCTCTCTTTAAACAACAGAGAGAACACATCCACTCAGTTCTCCTGTTTAGGTATCTGTTGGTTTTGTCTTTGCTTTCTTACCTGGAGAAAGTTATTAAGCTGGTTCTTGGATTTCTCCATGAATTTCTGGTCTACAGATTTGAAGGGCAGCTTGCTGAGGGAAGGCAACTGAACTTTCTTTAATGATGGAAAACACTGCGGATGAGAAAGGAGAGCTCACTTAATATGCATGTGCTGAAAACACAGATGGTTCAGAATGGAAATGAAAAGACTCCTTTGTACTCTGATCTCCCTTCCATACCCCTCTCAGCAACCCGAAACAAATCCTCCCTTACTCGCCACGGGCCGACATAGCTAAACCCTCTCTCTTCACACCACCACCGTTATCTACCCCTTAAGCAGCAGACAGGTTAAAGCACTGTAAAAGGAAACCACCTCTGTCCCCAGAAGCTTTCATTTCTAATACTCCCCTGGAAGCCAGAGACAAAATCTGGTATTTAAAGCAGGCTCTTGCATGACTGTGCAGCACATATACCATTTTGACATCAGGTTAGTTCAGTAAAACATTCATTATTAAGCCCCCCAAAAAAATTATAAACAGGTTTTATAAGCATCTGGTAGAGGCCAGAAACAGGCAGATGAAAACTAGCTCTAAAAGGCTAAAAGCCAAAAGGCTGGTATAAGAACTAGCAGTATTAAATTTTTATCTGGTTTTCCCCTCTTCAAACATCATTCTGACAAATTTTAGCAATCTCCCCTAACCAAGATTCGTACCTCACTGAGTTTCCGGTGTAGGTTCTGAAACTCACTGAGCTTCCGAGGAACACTCCAGTTCTTAGTTTCAGCTCCACCAACTTCTTGTAAACTCACCATGACAGAGTAACAGGGCACTTGTTCTCCATTCTCTTCTAAAACCTTGTGGGAAAGGAACCAAAAGGTAAGGTATACCACTTTGAAAGCAAACAGTGGAACATTTGGGCTGCCAGATGGGTTGGCTTGCAAATTCAGTTGTCATCAGTCCAACGCTTCTCTTGTGGTTTGAAGGCTACACATGGAGCAATACCCTTAATGAACTAAACTTTACCCAAAATGCTGTCAGTCCTGAATCAGGCCTCCAGCTAACCAGTAGTATACTTTACATATGGCTTTGCAATGCTGTCCATCAGCAATCAAATCTCCCTGATATGTCTTTTTCAAACAGCTGTGCACCTACCACATAGCCTTCTGATTGCTGACCAATACTCCATCGCTCCCATCTGCATTTTCCTGAGTGTTCC
Source organism: Falco punctatus (assembly GCF_963210335.1). NCBI lineage: Eukaryota > Metazoa > Chordata > Aves > Falconiformes > Falconidae > Falco > Falco punctatus. Next base: position 4,698,894 of record NC_137580.1, on the reverse strand, counting down.
TGTGTTCTCCCTTTATCCCCAACACTTCTTTCCCAGTGCTTGCACTGAGGCTCACCCACACACCAGGCACAGCAGCTCTGCAGCTGGACCTTGCAGCAGCTGGTGCCATCTCAGAATGATTTCTCTGCTCACTTGTGCTATTCTGCACGCACAGAACATGTGGCATCCATGCTGTGTTTATTCCTGAGGGACTCACAGCTTTATGAAAATCCTAATAATCAAGCTGTAAACAGCCAGAGGAAGGAGGAGCAATTAACTAAATGGGAAAACTACAGCAAATTAAGTTAAACATTTTTCTTGAGACAATGGCAGCAGTGTGACCATATCACTTCTTAATTTGAGGAGCCACCCAGAATTTCATCTTTATGTCCTAATGGTAACAGATTTTTGTTTACTTCTGTTTATCTTAAGGAAACAGCTAAATAGATTATGAAAGGAAAATAAGGGGAATTCATAAAGCACTTTTTTTGGCCAAGCCAAACTCTCAAATGCTTCTGTTAATATACATACAAATAAGAGAAAGCTAATTATAAAATACCACCCTCACACCTTCTGAGAAAAGTAATACCTTTTAAACTTTTGCAGTGTTGGGGGTTTTTTGTTTGTTTTTTTTTATGTACGTGGTGCGGTTTTTTTACAGAATTTTTAACTAAGCCAATCAGGATAAGAATAAACTTTAAAATTCATACAATTATGACACATTTTCTGAGAAGCCTGTAAAGGTCTGACAACACTTAATGCTACTGACAGATAATCTGACAAGCAGTTACATGCAATTGTAAAGACACACCGCTAAAATGTACCTTCACATTTTTATGCTATTCAGAACTGTACAGGGAAAATATTCCCTGTGATGCACTCCTCTCCTAAAGCTGCACATGGACCACTGGGAAACCTGGTCTGCGGCCTAGGTTTCACATCTCTAAAAAACCAGCTGCAGCAGCACCCTGACAGAATACAAAAGCACCAACATGAACATCTGAAAATCTGTCTGGTTCCCAGCACAGCTATTTGGGAAACTGCCTTTCTCCTGCCAGACCACTGCAGAAAGAGATGCTTGAGTAGCCTCCAAAATGTAGATCAGAGGGACCTGGCACAGAGCAGCGACTGGGATCTCCTGGGACAGTCCCTGCCCTGTCTATGCCTGAACTAGACTGGATTTGTGTTTGCAGGTGACTCACAAACACCTCCTGGCAGCCACTTTGAGAACTGGGAGACCAGTGCTGAAAATGCCGATTTGAGTCATGCATATCGCTCTCCATTACACATACATCCCTGGGACAGGGATTTGCATGGGTGTAGTAGGGTCATCTGAACCGTAATTGTCAGGAGAGCGTCATCCCTCTGGAAGCACATTCTCAAAATGGGAGGACTCTGTAATCTTCCTGCTTTCAAGTTAAGATCCATGTGCAAAAAAAAAAAAAAATCATTTAATTTAATAATAAAATCATTCTAATTACTAGACTGGGACACATTACAACTTCCTTCAAATAACCTCATATAAATATCTTAAGAAGATCCTGAAGACTTTCAGAATGCAAAATTTTTGACCAACTTCAGTACTTTTGCATTTGTTTTTCCAAATTAATGAGTCAACTGGAAAACACAGAAACAGAATGTTAGGTGGTCTACTAAACCAGGAGGTCTAGTCCTTTGCTGTAACAGGCATCATATCATAAAACTGCTACGATGAATGAATTCAAACCTGTGAAACAATTTTTTTTTCCATCCCTGTTAACACTAAAGTCTGCTCTGGACCCTCACCCTGGTCCCTGAAAGCCCCCCTTTCGATTTCCAAACTCCTTTCTCATCTGCTCCAACAGCTCTGCACCCCTCATTTATGTTTACCCTTATCAACGTGTTTCTATAGACAGCCCTATTCCTCTGATTCTCCCTTTTGCCAAGATAAGCAAACAAAAGTGCTTTCACAGTCACTTCTCATTTAAGCCATTCAAATCCACCCTTCTAGAATGCAACAGCCCAGCACCTGCAGAACAACTGCAATGCTTCCTTGGCTTGAATGGGAACTCCTCTCCCGACGAATTCAAGGGCCACATTTGCCACAAGACAAACTGCACATCTGACAAGCCACCAATCTACCTACTGCTTCCAACCAAAAAGCACTCCAGGGGCTGGAGCTGAAGACCAGAGTTCCTGCTCAACATCAAACCCCTCATGCCTCTCTAACACTTCACTACACTTCTAATATTCCCATCCTAAATCTCCTCCAGCTCTGATTCTTCATGAGCATAAACTTAACGTTTGTGCTCTGGTTTGGTTTTCCAGGTCCAAAGGTCCTTTGATAGTCTCAGCCCTGATTGTTTCAGCACTGGCAAGGGCTCTCAGAATTAGCCCCTAGGATGGCATATCCAAAAGTCCTTTCTCAGCCCCTTTCCTCAGATTATATGAGTCTTCCAGGTTATTCACTGCTACTTATCTGGCAAGAACAGAATCGGCCCTCAAGTACCTACAGAGGCTTCAGGCTACTGAGTTTTTTGCACTGGCAGCAACTCCATAGCCTCAAGACAATGTAAAGATTAATTGTTTCAGAATTTACCGTCTACTAGCCATAGATGCCTAGTCCACAAAGGGTAAAGATTTCTCCCTTCTCCCTGTGAGGCACAAAGTCCCAAAGTGGGTGGAGATATGACCTAGGATGTTGAGACACCTACAATCAATTAATAAAAACTATAAGGTGTATGCCAGTGGTGAGCACCTCTTACTGGGTTGTGTGGTGTGGTAAGAAACATGCAGTGTAATACTGCAAAAACAAATATTATTAAATACTTTCCAGGAGACGCTATAGCTGTTAGCTGCAGTAGGTAAAATGTAAACTTAACATTAGCAAAAACTGTAATCGTTCCATAAAGTAACAAGCTGCCAAAGAAAACCATTGAATCACCTGCTAGAAGAACTAAGGGCTGATCCAGACATCTGTCAGGAATGACTAAACATTAACAAAAATTAGCCCAGTTATTAAGCCAGTGAAGAACTGTAGAACTCACCAGCAGCTTCCTTCAGAGCAGCTCCCTGAAACAGCCCACCCAAGCTATGCGGCAGTGAAACCGGCTAAACAGACTGATGTTTAAAAAAAAAAAAACGAAAAAGTCCCTTAGAAGTCTCTTCTAGATATATAAAGACCACGCAGAAGGTGTATTGAGTACACCTCAATTCACAGGAACCCAATTTGCTTAACTTCCACTGAGCATGAACATCCTAATATCCAGTACAGCTAAATGAGTAAGACAAGCTATTTTCTTCCACTTCATTCAAAGCTACAAACTCAATTCCTTATGAAAGTAATAGATTTTTTAAAAGATATTATGCTCTGAAATAAGTCTTTCTTTGGACAGAGGAAGCAGAAGGTCTGCTACAATACAACACGATGCAAGGCCAAAACCATTAAAGCGAGTAGAGCAGGTTAGGTTACGTAGCTGTAAGTTTTACATGTCATGTGGCAGTGACTCATGGAATTAAGATGAGTTGTTATCATGGGTCCCGTCATTCTTCATGTTCCTACTGTCTTTTTTTCAACCTCTACCAGCCAAAACACTGAGTCTCCAACGATAGTTTTATCAGAAATATCAGTTACCAAAGGACACCTATAGATTACATAATTCACTTTTTCACACACAGGGCTAGTGCATTTATATAAAGACTGAAAGATTCAAACTAAGAAAGTACAAACAACAGTTTGGACGCACAGTTTTTTTCTCAAGTTTTAAGTAATTGTAGTTTTGCATGCATTTTCTATTAACCGGTTTAGTAAATCCATTTAAAAGGTCAATGACAGGCTATTACACTTTCAACTCAAATTCTATAGCAAAATTTACTTTTAACTAAGCTTTTCTGCAAAAAAAATATGGCCACCAAGCTTTTCTCCATTTAAAACCACAGAGCTACATGCTAGTTTTGCAAACAGGAAGGCAGTGTCACCTACTCATGCCCCCCGAAACCATCAACTGCAGCCAGAACGTTCCTGAGCAATTAATTAACATGGAAAACTATAACAGTCGTGGTTTCTCCAGCTTACTCTTTGAAGCACAGAGCTGCAAATGGCACAATTAATGCAAGCCTACATTTAATTATTCAGTCCAGTACTACCTGTATTATAGTTAATGCAGCAAGTAATTAGAAGCCTCCCCCAACCTCCCTCTTATTCAGCCACACCATCTTCTCATCTGGTAGTGAGGGAGACACTGGGCAGATCTGTATGCTACCCCTTACCAGAAAGCTGCCTTTCTGCAGTTCTGCTGCACACAGTATTGCTGTTTTTTAAAACCAGACTTCAAAAAGGTACAGAGAACTCTTAAAGACAGTTTAAGACCCTCACTGTTCTCAACCAGGTCACCTGCAGACGGCATTAAAACAAAACCAAACCCAGAAATTTCCACATTGAGAATTTGTTTATTAAAACGGCATCTTAAGTTTTTACCCTGTTGGATTTTTTTCTTCTTTCACAGACAATGAGTTTAACCGCTGACAGACCTATCAATAGTTTGTAAGAGCTGAAGATGCAACCAAATAAACTCAACAGCACATCATTTTTTCTCCAAGAAAAATTACCTCAAGGAAACTACTTAGATAAGACACATCTTCTTAATAGCACGGGAAGGCAATCTAGTAGAGATCCAATTAATCTTTATTTCACTGAAGTGATATTGTCAAGACGATTGCTTATGTACGGTGTGAGCCTACAGTTACTATATAATGTTTATTGGGCAAATGTCGATAGAAAGCTATGAAATGGTAATACTTTTTGTTTCCGTTACAATTTTTTTACATTCATTCCACAATTGTCTGCCTACACCCAAACAGAAGAGGAGAACAAGACTGAAAAAAAAAAATTAACTTCTCCTTTACCTTACGCACAGATTTAAAGCACTTTCTTTCTGGTTATCTTAGTCCCTTGAAACTGTATTGTTGTTAAATACAATAATACAAAACATAGTAAGTACTGCATCTTTGAGACTTAGCAGACATGCAACTGCACCCAAGTGTGATAGCATGGTAATAGAACGAGAGAGACTGTTCTCATGAACACCACCACCCCTAAGGTAGCAAATTACCCAGTGCCCAAACCAGTTCACGTACATGTAGGTACTTTTACAACTCCATTACAACAGTGCCTGAGGAACATACGTTTTGCATATATGCATCACAGCAGTCACTGGGGAAACAGAGGAAGAGTTAAAAAGAGGTTAGTGTTTCCTCCCTGCCCCAAGTAAACATAAAGCACACACAGCGTACACCAAGGTAAAAGGAAAGTATATACAGGTTTCTATTCTTCTCTTCATGGAAGTTTGAACTGACCCAGAAGACAAAACCATAAAAAAAACCCAAACATACCTCGCCTGAGACAATGAAGGCTTTCCACATGCCAAGATTCTCACACCACCAGTCTGTTCTTGCAATGTGCAGCTGAAGGTCACTGTGCTCTCTCTCCATCAGAGTAATTTCATCCTTCAGCTTAGAAACAATCTGCAGAGGAAAGTTTATTGATTATAATTGCTAAGAAAAAGTTTGAGCACTACGCCTCATGTCTTCAGGGACACTATTCAGAAAAAGGTAAAGGTATGAAAGCAGGGAGAGAGAGAATAATTCACGGGGGGTGGGGGGTGGGGGGGTGGGAGTCTTAAGTGAGAGAACCCATGATGCCTTTTATAAATTTGTAGAATACACAGTAATCTTAAAGGGTCAACTCCAATATTAAAATAAAAAACTACTTAGAAGTACGTCCTACTATTGCACTATCAGCATAAAAGGCACTTTAGATAGGATTACATATTACACACACACACACATTATATGTTTTCTACAAACGCGAAATTACAATCACTGAAATATGCGTTACTGAAGACATCCCCCTTACCATTTTCAGATACAGAAACCTGGGAACAGATTTCATTTCTAGGAACTTAGCTATGTTAACAATCACTCAGAAAATTACTACTTAATTCATTTAAGTTTTGGAAAGGGAGGGATTTATTTTTGTGGAAAGCATGCATTTCAAAAGATGTTCTCATCAAGACATAGCTCACAGTCATAATCTCATAAAGGATAAATAGCTTATCTCATGACATCAGCAAGAAAACCAAGTAACCATAAATACTACTAGAAGACAGCATGACAAGAAAAGGGGGAAGTATACATAAGATGTGACATTAGAAATACAGCAAAAGAAGCTAACGCTTTTTTTAAAATATAACAACCCACATAGTCAAACTTACAAGTCTTAGTTGTAAGATTGAAAACACATGGTACATTGTGCAGAGCTACAGTAATTGTCTTTCTCAGAATTTTGTATCACATAAGATGTAAAATACTACCTACACATCTACAGCTGTATAACAACTTTCTGGCATATACCTAACCTTTGGAATAATTTTGTATTTTACTATATTTACTATGGGCATACAGACTGCTCTGCAGTCACCTTACACTGACTCCTACAAGTGGCATCCAGGAACAATCAATAAATACAGAACTGGTAAGGTTTCATTATAAGTAAATAGCTACTATGCTTACAAAACAAATACTGAGACTTTATAATGATACTGGATCTATTTTATTATTCTGTTTCAAAGACGTATATATTTTCAAAGACAAAGAATATTTTAGGAACAAAAAAATAAGGGGAAAACCCCACTACTTTCTAAGGGGTACAATCCCCACCTCCTCAAGACCTTAGGTGTAGAAAGAACATGGCTATTATTTCTCAAGAATGCAAAGGGAACATACAAGTGCTACATCCATGTGTATGCAACAATACATAAAGGTTTAGTTATATAGTACTTTTTTGTATCAAAGAAAAAAAAATCAAAACTATAATGCTACAGAAACAAATGGCATGGTCTAACTCACACCCACAAGCATGCTTACTTCTGTTTAGTACTTCTCACTCTTTGTGGTGGTGCATCTCGCCCCCTCCCCTAGACCACCCCCTACAGTCTCAGGAATCCCCTTTAGGCTTTAGCCCCTGTGTAATGAGTTCAACAGTTAAGCACCTCTTGACTGTACCAGCAACACCTGCGTGGCTGAGCTGGGAAACAGCATTGACAGCCAGAAACATTCTTTACACAAATCCTAACATCCCCAAAAGCACTGGAGCACTCCTTACGTGAATCATCTCCTGATGAGCCTTGCAGCCCACTGTCACTGGGATTGTGAAAAATTCCAGTACTTACCAACTCAGATTGTGGCCAGGGTGGAAAAGTACTGTTGACTAAAAGCCAATTATCTCTGACTCTATGAACAGTGGTCCTAAGTGAGGACCATTTCGAGCTCCTTTGGTCCTTTGAGCTCTCCTGGACCGCAGGGGGCTGCAAACAGCATCTCCCTCTGAGCAGGATGCCTCTCAGAGCTCCCAAGCTCGCAGAGTTAGGAGGATTGTCACCAAAAGCTGACAACAGCCTGGGCTGATAACCCCACTCCTCAAGGCTCAAACCTTTGCCCGCTGAGAAATGCAAAGGCGTTCAACATTGAGTATTTCACTGAACTTGAGGAGAATTTTTAGCAGGTGTATATATACACCTTTGTACAGCTCTACATTTATCTCTATATTTTTGTGTTTGTATGTGAGTTGATTTAGGTACCTCATAAGTGTAAGTATTACCATTTCAAATCTGTAGTTAAACCGATTTTGTAATTTAAGTAAATCCTACTTTGTAAGTATTAATCATGGACTAAGTGCTGCTAAAATCCTATGATCAACCTTAAACTGTGAATGTTCCTTACATTCCTTTAGATACAAACTGTTGTCCAAGTCAGACTAGGATCGGATCTAGCCACACCTAAACTCTATCAAGAGTTTAGAAAGCAAGGGGGGTCCACTCTGAACCTCATGACTCAGATAGTAGGGTCACCCTTGTCCTTATACATCTTTAGTCTCTGTGTGAATCATTCCAGATTAATTTTAATTTGATTCGTCTTTGTGTAATTTCTCTATGTAATAAGTAACAGAGTGAACCTCACTACCAAACTTTGTGAAGTCGCAGTCCTACAAATTCATATTAAAACTACTTTGCTAATACCTTTGATGATGATTCTTTAACATTTATGGCCCACGGTGCAAATTTTCACTTTACACCTAGTTAGTTATAAGAGTACCTCCTACAATTTCTCCAAGTGACTTTTATGTTCACTCCTGGTACAGGTCCACTGGATATACTAAAGATCTGAACAAGTTAACAGAAATTTCCTCCGACTTCCACATAACTCCTGACAGAGAATGAGGCACTTCTCCATTCAGTAAGGTCCTGGTTAATTTCAGTAATTGTGTCACAGTTTTCTTTCAATATAAGGCTTAGCAAGCACCAGAAGGTACTCTGCGTGGGGAACATTAAGATGTTGCTTTGCTACTGACAATGACAAGACCGAACTCTAGAAAGAATGTGGTCCTACACATTTACTGTGGCTGCACAGGATGGCATGAGACAGCACTCACAAACACAAGGGAGATAGCCACCGAGCTTCAGGCATGAGACATGCACCAAAGTCACAGACCTCCAAAGATCAAGGTAATTTTCTATGGCAGTGGGCCTTGTACATTGGAGACATTGCCTGAGACCGCTTACCATCTTTCTACTCTGTATATTCCAAGAAGGAACTGAAACAAGACCTCCCTACAGAGCATTTTCTTTTAAAACTAGCAGCATTTCACATGCAACTCAAATGAGCAGTTTTCCTCCCTGGCTGACTGGCATCTGAGTTGCAGGGTGCTAGAAGTCACTTGAAGATGTACATATGTGTTTTGTATGGGTCTCACAGCAAACATTTCAAAAAGAGAAAACAACCCAGGAACAGCTTGAGGTTTAAAAGTTTAACACAAAAATGTACATGACATTCCCCTTCATATGGCACAAAACTGTGGAATTTTTAGAAACAGTTTTAACTTCACATGACCAAGAACCAAATTTTTATCTGCCACGTCTGGAGGTGGGGAAAAAAAAAAAAAAAGAAAAAAAAAAGTCCTTGTAACAAGGTGCTCTCACACTGTCAACCTTAACAACCCATTTAAAAGCTCCACAGGTAAATGCTACTGCAGTAATACAGGCATTTAAAAATAAAAAAAAAGGACACACAAACACATCAGTGCTCTTACTACTCTGAAGAGCAATGGTTGGATGACAAGTAAAAGGTATCTTCTGCCCACTGAAGCCACACACACAGCAGAGCAGCTGTGAGCGGGACACACCAGAAGAGCTGCAGACACATTTCCAGTTGTCTGCGGTAACCTCTGGCAGAAGGGAGATGCAAAAGAGACAGAGGGAACAAAGCTAGCCAGTGTGATCCCAAACACTACTGTCCACGTCCTTCTGCTGGGGCAGCAGAGAATGAGCAGGGTGTCAACCACTACTCAAGACCAGCATCCTAGCACTCACCCCTAGTGAAGAAACAAATGTATGAAGAACCCAGGTCCTGGGCAATGACTAATGCCCATGTACATTTTTGCCATCCCTCGCAGGAGGCCGTTTTAGGGAGATACCTGGCTACTTGTTAGTCTCTACCCACCACCTACCAACCACATTACGCCTGAAAAACTTGGCCCGACTGCATCTGAACAACAGTCCTGTAGTATCAGACTCAGTAGGAATGCAAATGAGTTGGCCTAAGCCAAATGCAAATCACTTGCTTCTGCCCGAATATGTTCTTAGATTGCTTAATCGTTGCACTTTGCAAAGAGAAAAAGATTTTTATTTTTCATTCAAGCCTGGAGAGCCAAAGCTTAATGTCCCTCAATTTTTTGTCTGATGAAAGCATGCTTTGCAGATTTCTCCTGCTCCTTATAAAGGGAAGCAGTCGCTTTTACAGATTCAGTTGGTGTGTGTCCCCCTCCCCTTGATTAGAACAAGCCAGTTACAACTGCAGATTCTGAAATTGCGCTATGCTATCGGAGAGCCAGCAGAGGGAGCAGAACTAGCACATCCCTCCGCTGCAGTGCGCCAGACGCGGCAGGGAACATGAAACAAACTGCCACAAAGAACTACGCAAATACAGGTGGGTACAGCAGTAAGGAAGAAATACTATAGATCACCGTCAAAGCTGCAAGCCCACTGGGAGAGAGGTCTTTATTCTACGACAAAAAAATCATATTTGCAATTTTAGTTACATCAGCTTAAAAAAAAAAAAACTAAAAAAACAAATTAAAAAAAGAATAAAAAATTTAAAATAAGCTCTAATTTCAATTTCTATAACAGACCGATTGAAACAGTAATCTGAGCTGTCCAGAAAGAGCCTGAGACAACTAGATATTACACAAACATACACATAATTTTTTTTTTTTTTTTTTTTAAAGTGAAGACAATAAAGGTAGTTACCTTTTTGTCGGGTTTTGGTGAATTACATATGGAATTTAGAGCCTGTTTTTTATATTCAAGCTTGTCATTTAGCTGGCGAAGTTTATTTACAGCGTAACTGGCCTGTTCATTAATTCTTGTGCTGCATTCTTCAGTAGCTTCTTCGCAACTTTGGCTCTAGGAATAAAGGATGAGAGTAACTGCATCATTAATACGAAAGTTACTGTTTGCTCCAAAAGCATTTATGTATAAGAACTCTTATTCTTGATACAGAAAAAAATGTAGGTATAAGAGATTCTAACAGATATTCCGACCATCAGATCCAACATGAAACATGTCTGTTAAAAAAACCTGAACAAGCACACACCCAACCAAACACACAACAGACAAAGCCTAATACCATTTATACTACAGCTCTTTGGGAACTCTTGCCAACTATGTAAAATGACCTTCAAGCTAAAGCTTTAGTGTAAATGAGAGGCAGAATCAAAGTTTATTTTAAAAGCAACAACAGCTTAGTAGTCATAATCAATTTTCAGAGCCAGATAGAAAAGCAAATACTTCACTCTGAGCTGAAAGATAACAAGACAGGGGAGCGGGGGGGGGGGGAACAGGGACACAAAACCAAAAAAACCACTACAGTTCTAACAAACAGTCCTGCCTCCCACAAACCTTCACAAAACAGATTTATCAGCCTGCAGAACAATCTAAGCCAAGTCCTTTCTCTGCATGAACAGATTTTACTACTGTTTTTAGAAGTGTTAATAAAAACGTGATAAAAGCACGTACGCATTACTCTAAACTCATAAATAATTTTCTTATATTCATTCAGACAAACCAATAGCTTTTTCCGTCTTGTGTACTACAGGCATGCGAAAAAACAGTTTCACACCTTTCAGTGACGTTCTCATTAACATCATCTGGCATCTGCCTCAGTCTCCTTTCTTACTGTACTACCCCAAACAGGCATGAAGACCTTGAGATCCAGCAAACAGCACTGTGATGTTACTGTTGCCATCTTCAAAGATCTCTGAGGTCTGCTTGTGACTGAACACATCTGTGGGAAGCTATGAATCTAATCACATGAACTACAGTTCTCTAATTATATTCCCACTAAGCAAGCTTTATCTGTATGTAATGACAAGCTAACAGAATGAAGTCTCATTGTCTGCTAAATTCTGTGAGCTTTAGAGACAATCCTACTGTAAATTCTGCAGTATTTTACATCTTAGTAAAAAAAAAAAGTCTGAGAAGAGATACAGTAGCAACAATAATTAATCTCCTTAGTATAATCCTCATAAGGGAGGGCAACAATGCAGAAGTCAGGAGTTCTAGGCTAAGAAATCCATGCATGCCCTTTTCCAGTTCTGCATTTGCCTGCTATGCGGCTGAGTAAATAACATTAGCTCTATGTCCTGTCCTTTGTTCCGTCTATTCTGCACAGACTGTAAACTCCTCAGGTCTGAGACTGCCTCCAAGCATGTGTACAGAGCTCACAGAAGCTCATCATCATCTCCTGGCACTACAATAATACAGATAATCAACAATACCAGGTGTTACTCAAAATACTACTACACAGACCCATAGAAGTAAAAAAACCTTAACCTTTTTAGGAAGCACAGAGGTCAAAAATAATCAAAAATTCTATTTTTTACACTGAAGAATTAAAAGACTTTTCATATGAGGTGTGGTACTAGTAATCAAAGGATTGCAATTAATTACAAAACAGTAAGGCCCTGCTCCCAGAGATAGGCTGCATGGCTTCTGCCATTAACATTTCAGACACTTACAGCAAAATACACTATGAGTCACTAGGTTTATCACAATAATACTAGAATTACAAGGTAACAAGTTACCTGTATCCAAATTACCAAATCAACAACACACTCAAAGCTGAGATCGTAAAGGATTGTGCTATCTTCCCTTGACTGCTAAACTGATAACGACTTCCATTTCAGTGAGTGCTGCAGAACACAGACTGGGGCTCATTTTAGCAATCTGACACACACAGCATTGATGCAACCACCAGACCCTCTTTCCTCAGCGCTGAATGCAGGCACTGCTTGCTTCTGGGTTTTTACATCTGCTCAAGATCTTTCAAAGGAGGTTTGTCCAAGGAGTGAAAAGTCATGACTGATTGGAAAGAAGAGAGAGCTTGTTCCACCTGCAGTTGAACCAGCAAAGTCTGACCTTGCCCTGATTCCTATCTTCCAGTTTGATCTCCTCATGTTTCATCAGGGCTCATCCTTTTGTCCCCATTTCCACAATGACACTAGACAACTTTTTACCTATCCAACTATAACAGTGGAATTTATAGAAAATTAACATCGGTAACTCCCACAGTGCCACAGGAAGCGAGAACCTGAGACATTCAAAACTCAAACTAAAATGAAAGCAATTAGTATCTGGTAACACTATGGATCCCTCCAGAAACATCAGATTTCTCAGCTGTAGTTGAGGGAGGGGGAGGAAAAAACCCCAAACCTATTAGCCAGTAGCACATTTTCACCAACATTTGAAAGACCACTGGAAACTTCAGAAATAAGAATTTCTTACAATTTATTCTCACCTCAAAGACCCTGAAGCATGGCACAGAGCCATCAGGATTGCTCTATTTGAGAGATGCTCTAACAGTATATGCTACTTCATACTTAATTTGTTGTTAAAAATACAAAAGAACTTCAACTATATAAGCAAACTTGGCAATACATTAGTCTTCAAGGTTTCACAGCTGACGCAGCCCTCAAATCTGGCAGATACATATCCAAGGACTCAGACAAAGGACAGATGATGCTGATGTTAAAAAAAAATAATCTAATTTTTTGGCAGCTATAGTAAATGTTATCTGACAGAGGACAGCTAGACCTAAAGTGTTGTGTCAGTCTTCTTAAGAGAAACTGTTATCTCTCTTAGACTGAATATATATAGAGATTAAAAAGCACAACGTTTAATACTTAGAAAGTTCTGGACAAAGTCCCAATGACTACAAACACAAGGACAGAAAGTCTTTGAAGTACCTCGTACCCTCAACACATAGCTGAGTTAACAGTGAGAAAAATAGAAAATGTGTCTTGGATCTTTTATCAAGGAAAAGATTACAGAGAGAAGAGTGAAAGTTCAGCAAGCTCTCGAAGTTCATATTGGAAGTAATTTACTTAGAACAGCTCATCTCTGCAGATCTGCTGACAGGTGGACTAGAGAGACGATAAAAGCTCACTACAGAAATTAAAGCCATATTTAAGCAGTAAAATACAAAAGCCTTGGGTTCTGGAAAAATTGTTTCTAAATGGAAGAATGCAGATCAGCACCTCTGGATTCTGCTTCTTATTTGTCCATTTAGATCCAGTATTAGACAAACTATCCCAACTTCATTGTGTTCTGAGCAAGTTCACATGTAAAATGAAGATATCCATGCTGATCTGAAGTGGCAGCCTGACAAAGATGCTCCCTAGTCTGAGAGATGCTCTTGTCAAAACGTTCTTAGATAAATATAACACAAGTTCCCCTGACATGACCGATTTAGAGAAGCCACTGTAAAACCTGCCCCAAGAGATCTGCCATTAGGTTATTGCTTATGACATTTTGAATGCTCTGGCTTACTATTTACAGTTTTAGTGCTATTTTAATCAGTTCTATCTTCCAACATAGTCTACTAATTTATTCCATAAATAAAGAGTACTAAGGTTGTATTTTTTTCTTTTCTTTTTTTTTTCAACTTTTAACTAGGAAATGCACAGGGGACAGGGAAAGACAACATTTAGACAGAAACCTACTAATGTTTCACCTTGTTTCAGTGTTTTCAGCTTGGGAACATACCAGGTTTACCTGATGGAACTACAAGAGTGAAATCATGTATAAACACATCCAAAAAAAAAAATAGTCCAAAGGTCAAGGACAGAACATGCTATTATGTGCTTTACTCAGGATCATCTGCAGATCACCTTAAAACAACAGTGAAATTGTCCACATGACTCACCACTTCGTCTTTGTCCTCAGGAGTTAGCTGAGCAGAACTTCTTTCTTCTTCCTTCTTGACTGATCTCTCATATAAATCACTGACAATGAATGAGGGGTAGTATCTGTCCTTTAGAGTCTCATAAACATCTGCCTGAATTCTGTAGAATACTTCAATGCCTTTATTTCCCACGAGACTTTGCTGTATTTCTTTATAAAGGGATTTTTCCACAGGTATTTCCCTGTTTTCCACAAAAAAATTCTGATAAATTTCACTCACCAGTTGAGGTATTTCAGCCTAGGAAGCAAGGAGGGAGAAGAAGGGAGAAGAGAATAATGAAAAAAATTTAAAAATATAAAGATGAATCAGGATCCAGGTGCATAATTTGAAGGATGATCAAGCTAATTTCACTCCCAGATGTATGAGAACACATCTGTGACTCTCTCACTGAGATCAAGCACTCTGCCTGAGCACCTATGCTAAGCAGTCAATTTCACAAGATAAATACGGATATTTTTTAAGTGAAGAAACAGCTGTGCTCTAAAATTAACATAGCTTCTGCACCCACTGCTTTTAGAAGTATGCTCCAAAAGCTGGTATTAAAGGGGGCAGGGGTGGAAGTGCTAAAGCAACATTTTGATCACCATTTTAAGTTCAGATTGTAGAGTTCAGCTGTATTTGCTCTCCTGTCTTCTGCTGGATAGGACCAACTCACTTTATACATGACTATAATTCTATAATTTGGGGGGGGGGGGGGGGGGGGGGCGGGGGGAGAAAGCAAAAATAAAAGGAAAAAAGCAAAACCGAAGAGACATTTACCAGTACACTGGGCCAGGTATTTCCACTGAGCACAGAAAAGCACACAGGTTTGAACTTTGTAATAATGAACAGGAAAGAGGCAGTAATGCTGCACAATCCTTCATCATCTCTCTAAATTAACATCCCTCTAAACTGACTGCAATTACAAAGGTTTTACCCACTCACTCAGTACAGCACAATGTTCTTGCCTGCCTCATATGACAGTATAGCAGCTACACGGCTGCATGATGCTACTTTTTTGTAATTAAAGCTGGTCCATGGAACATAAAGGTTGCCCGGCACCACAGGGGCAACAGGAGCACAGTATGTTAGAATCTCTTAAAAAATGGTAAGTCTTGAATAAAGGCACTACACAATTTGTTTTGAAAGCAAAGAGAGAAATCACAGCTGAAAGGTCATAAAATGATTTATAGCACCTTTTCCAGTCACGAGCAGTTTGCAATCAGAACTGATATACAGCTCTCTTCGCAGTGCCTGACAAAATCTTTTTATAAACACCTTCTAGCCCGAGTTGGTTGTTAGCCATTTCTTCAGATTGTATCAATGGCTCATTAATCACGATCCATAATTTGCTGCTTTGGTTACAGGACATTATTTGTATTTTCCAATTGATTAGAATCTTTTTACATAGGAGAGTAATAAAATTACAGTGAATAAAAGGTTAACTGATACTTAATAACGAAATTCATATTTCATGCTAGCGTGAATCCCAGAGGTTTAAAAGTTTTCCCCCCAGATCCACCCCACTAGTCACGAACAGAAAGTTTGTCCTCTACATTCCTGCTCTGCACCATTACTCCAAGATACTTCTTGCAACTTTAAGTGGTATTTCCTATCTTATTTCAGGGTTCTCATTCCTTTATTTTTTACTGTATATTATTGTATATTGTATATATTTGTATTTTTGTATATTTTTTGTATATTTTGTATAACTGTATATAACTAATATAATTGTATATTAATATACAATACAAATTACAATATAGTGTCGTTGCTTCCCTCTAAACAGTAGCGCAGCATTCCTGGAGAAACTTAGCTGCTTATAAAGCAACAGAACAGGGAAAGGAAGGGGTCTTAGAAAGCAAAATCTCTCTTTCAAAAGGATTAAAAACCCCACATATACACACCATTTAATGGTTTGGGACTGAATGGACTACCTGTAACTGGCAAGGTAAAAAAGTTTACATACAGACTATCAAGCAGCAACGTACTTTAAAGTTTCACATGAGCTGATACAACTAAAGCCAATATATTACTGCAACTTTCCCCTCTGGTCAAGGGGGAAAGAATTCTACTACTTTTGCATACGAAGTATCCCTTCTACCAGTCATGCTGCTACACAAAACAACAGTAAATCATCATCACAACAGTTTAAGTGCCATATTATCCTCAAACGTTGACATGAAGTTAAAAGAACTAAATTGCTTAGTAGCTATCCTATGCTATTGCTATTTTAAAAACAAATACAAAGATATTTCCTAACATCAAGATCACAGCAAGCAGAGATTCCCATTAATGTACAAGGACTTGTAATTTCTTCCACCTTGCTAGCGTTCTTCAGATACTCCACAGACTCCCAAAGACCGATCAAAGCCATCTTGTCCATCCTTTCCATGTAGATTCGGAAGTGCTCTCTGTATGAAGGGTTGGCTAAAATTTCTTCAAACTGAAGAATCTGAAGAAAGAAAAACTAAGAGTAAAATCTGGGGGGATACTTAAGTCCAGCTCCTCTCCATCTGTTATGGGGAGAATATTTTCATTTGATGTGCCCACAGAGCACCATATATACCACAAATATGTACTCTATTCAACTGCACAGACTCTTTACGGCAATAGGTTTTATATTTTTTAATGAAGAAAAAAAAAAAGAAAATATGAGTTGGAAGTATTTAGAAAATAAAGGCATCTACACTCCCATCAGATAGAAAATATTTTAACATGTTTTCTATCCAGGAGGTTAAGGCTACATTTGAAAAGACTAAGATGACATTTCAAGTCATTCATGAAATGCTACTGCCAAACATTTAAATTCCAATGTTCCTGCAAGGCAGAGGAGCCAAGCTGAACACTAACCAACCTACTCTTTGCTTAATCCAAACAAAGAATAACACCAGCAGTTTCCATGCCACAGGCCACAGAGTTTTGAGATGTATCTCAATTACTCCCAAGGCCACAGAGAAAGATGGAGTATAGTTCTTTATCCTGGCAGCTAGGGCGTTTGGTGGCCAGTTCCCATTAACTGAGCGTTATTGAAAAGCATCTATCAGAAACGCAGCCAGGTAAGAGAATGGTCTGCGATGTAATGCTCAGAACTCTACCTGAAATGAGAGAGGAATGCACAAGTCACACAGAAGAGAGACTTCTCACACCCCAGCAGATGCTGTGGCCGTTAAGATGCAGGATTAAAAAGACATTACCATTTCTCATCCTCTACTATTTTTGTGAATCCAGGCCTTTGAAACACCTGAAAATAAAACACCTCCCTGACAAAAAGAACCAATCTTCCCACGTTGAACAAAATGAACGACCCTGGCTTTCTTTGGAAAATAGGCCCAGTTTTCAAAGCACCCTATCAAAATCAGACATCCCTTCCTCTCCAACTTTTGAGTCCAGCAGCTGAACCAGTTTTCACGTTGCTCCTTTAGTGCCTTTATTTATGCGGACAGGAATCCAAATACACTGGAGTGGTCTTGGTCTCTTGTTTTGTACCTCACAGACACCAACCAATCCTCACTTTTTGCTTTTAAAAGAAAATCTGATCCTTAAGCACTGGGGCTAATGAATCTTTACAGTAAAACGCAAAGTCACAGGAAGCTAAGACAATTCGGTACAGAGCAAGTTGTGAATTCCAACCAGGACTGAGGCATTAATAATTTCTCTAATATGGGTTTTTCAATACCTTATAATAATATAATTCAGGTCATGTTATCAGCATCTTTCTCTCAGAAGATGACTTTTTTCCCTAAACCTAGTACCTCAGACTCTACCAACAAGTCACATTTAGGAAAAAATAGTTTGCTAGACTCAAGCTGTGCGGAAAGAAACCACATGTATGTGCACGTACACAATTACTAGCACAAGTCACTTCCTTAATGAATCAAACTGAAGAAGGTTCTTTAAAAACTGTAGCCACCTATGTTTTGTCTGAAACACCTCCTCCAAATTTTGGGCAGTGTTTAAGTAAATTGCATTTGTCTCAGCTGGAATGTTCATTTTCATCTTCAAAGTTCCTCAGTGACAGTCATATGTCATCCCTCTCTCCATACTTCACCATACCAGGAATCTTCTGGACATGGCTTGCTCTTAGATTCAGTGCTATTCAGGTACATGAACATAAACTTAGAGCTTCGCTATAGAGAGAGATACAGAGCTCGCTATAATCCTCACTGAACAGCACAGACAGGCAGGCTTGTGAAGCTAGGCTTGCTACAGAAACAGTGATCAGACTGTCAAAGAGAAGAACAGAGAGATGACCATTCAAAGCCCAGTCTGTGGCTTAGCATCATTGCTGTGCCTCATCATACATTTTATTCAATAGTTTTATCAAGGATAGTGATTTAAAATACATGTGGAAGAAGTGTCCTCCAGCCTCTTGAACAGAGGTCTTAATCTCTGGGACTTTTCAGCTCTGTAAATGATAGCAGAGGCAATAAATATATCACAATGTAGAGCACTGTCCTGTCACTTCTTGAGCAAGAAGTCACCTTGGTCTCTATGCCTCTATTATCCAAGCTAGCCCTACTCAGGCTGCCACAGCAAGGAGAGTAATTAAGAAATCTCCCCTCTCATAAGTAACTGTGGCTAAGTGCCACTGCAGGGAGCAAGGCAAGTACAACCATCCCTCTAGCCTAACACAGTGCTCACTGCACAAGTGCCCCGTGGTAATTAAAAAGTGGTGGTGCCTAATAATGCTGTTACACAAACCTCCTAATAGTTAACCTTGCTAACTGAAATACTTCAACAAAATTGATAGACAGAAAAGCTTATTTAAACTTCCCTTGCAGAAATGAGACCTCACAAACTTCTTTTAGGTTTTTGTTTAAGGCTTGACTATCCTAAATTATTGAATAGTTTATAACTATTAAATATGTTACAAACACTGTACTGTAAACATTATTAAGCCTTCAAAGACAGTAATGATGGACAAAAGATGTTTTTAGGTTTGAGGTGGTTAAGTTGTTACAAAACACATGCAATCCAGGAAGTATTCTGAGGAATACAAATATCTCCATTTTCAAGAAAGAGATTCTGCAGTAATTTTTAATCCTCAGTAGAAGATCATTTTATGACTCAGTATCAGCACGAATTAGAGTACAAAGGTCTAAGTTACATTGGCATACATGCATGCATTAGGGCATGTGTACACCCTCAAATCCAATATCCAGTTAGCAGACATAATCTTGGAATTACTCAGCCTCAGCAGCAACACTTCAAGTCCTTTTAACTTGAGAACAGCTTCTGGGCTTGGAAAAACCAGCAGTGACATCAATTCCCTACTTCAACAGGAAAGTAGCTAATACACTACAGCTGGTGACAGGCTCTGCCAACGACTAGGAAGGGGTTAGATTCCTCCCCTCCTCCCTGCCCCAAGCGGGGTGCTTTAACCAGCATCCCTAGCATAGGGGGATACAACAGAATAGCCTTGTTCCTGGCCCTACAAAGCAGAGAATTGGTCCTGGCAAGTCCCTAAAGATAGTCACAACCTCTCTCTGGAGAGGAACATCAAAACAACTGCTTAATTTAGAAGGGCCTGAATAGGCACCAGATGTGGCCTAGATGTCTTTACAACACACCAGGTTCCCCTTCGCTACAGCCACCTTGGCCTATAATGAATAATCACAATAAAGCTAGTAACAGTACTGCAGATCATGGGCGAGTTGAGCAGAATTTGAGTCAATAATGCACATGGTTCTGCTGGAATGATGGCACACAGACTGCAGGACTTCTGTTTTCATTTGTTTGTGGGGGTTGGTTGTTTTTTTTTCTTTTTCGTAGAGGACAGGAAGAAGAATAATGTAAAAAATAATACTGGAAAAGTGTGTCTCTTTCCAAACTGCATTTTAAAAAACATTAACACTTTGTCTGCCCACTGACTAAAATTTAAACATGCAGTGGTGTCATCATTTTTCAAAAAGATGTAAGTCATCAGAAGGCTAGCTTTGTCATACACAGCAGTAGCTGAACCAAATGCAATGATTAGTTGCCTGTCAGGAAGCATATACTACATAAGGTGTCTGGCTATTTTACTGCACATACATCAATGGAAAAACCCCTGTCTTGAGACTCACATGTTCACGAACATACTTCTGTCGCAAGACACCCTACCTTCAGGCAAGAGGAGAGCAACAATTGACACTTGCTCTTTATATCCCCAAATTCTGTACCATGAAGTATCCTGACATAATGTGATCTCAACCTGAAGCTTAAAAACCGCAGTGAAAATCTGATCAGTCACCAGTTACGTCAGTATCTATCCATATATGGTGGAAGCAGGGTCTTCCGTAGGAGTTCTTACTTGGTCCTCGTCAGCAGAATTCCAAACATGGAACTGCCTGTGCCTCAAAATACACTCAGATGGTGGATCAGATCCCCAGAGCTCCTACCACCCGTGGTTCACAGAACAGCTCCACCAAGGAGATACTGGGACTCCACACATCTTGGTGATGTGGCTGTTGTGCTGAACACAACAGATCACACAAGTGATTTGCTGAATGCACACAGGCAACAAGAACTCAATTAATTACTACAATACTGTGCAGGTACAGTTTCTAAGAAAAAGCACTAGAACTGCACTGGACCATAAATAGAACAGAAGAGATGCTTTATATATTACACTAACTGAAACTGCAATTTCCCTGAAATCTAATACCCAGGGCAGAGTATAAATCAGTATCAGAGCTAATGACAGAATTCAGATTCGGACAGTATCTGGGGTTTGCTTGCTTATAAACATTTGGTTATAATTCACACATTCAGGATTTCCCTAGAGAAGCTGGATACAGGATAATGAGGTGTGTGAAACGTGCAAAGTCAAATACATAAAAGTCACAGGACTGTATAATTAAACAGAAAACCAACACTGTTTTATAATTAGTTTCTGCTGTAAAAGGGAAAAAAAAAAAGGTATTTCAAAACACAAAATATTTCTTAAGTCTGTAAGAGAACACTGACAGCTCCAAATAATCCATCTCCACATTTAAGCGCATAATCAGAACACGCATTAAAGGTTTTTACCATTAATGCTATTATTCCCCTACTACTGCAGGAAAGAGAAAGCTTTCTGTAGGACGCAGAAGTGAAACCAAAATACAAGGTTAGGTCAATTTGTTCTTTGTTCAATTGGACCAAATAAGTCAGTAACTTATTCAAGCTTCTGTATATAATACACTTACATAAAATAATTCAAAACACCATCAGTAAATGACCATTTCTGACCTATTTTGACCTATTTCATGCAAGCTGAAGAAAGGAAGGCAAACTTCCAGTGTCCTCTACACAAGGCTGTTATTCTGGAGGTTAAGCGCTAGGTAAACCAAAAAAAACGGCACAGCTGGACTACAGAGAGGAATTATGGACCACCAGCAGTGACTTACCAATATTAGCGCATCTCTTACATCTCGAACACTCCCCTGCCATTTTGCTTAGAAAAAGGCCTGAGTGTTCAGTCAATACTGCCCACGTAGTAGGGTGCAGCATCCAAAATAACACTGGTTGCCTTGAAGTAAGAACCCAGACTGCAGCTACCACAGTTCAGGAAACGAATGGGAAGAAGCAGCAGTAAAGACAGTCCCCTTCCTCAGCTAAACCCTGGGCATTTTTCTGTTCTCTGAAGAGAACAGTGTGGCCTCCACCTCTCATCCAGCCTTTTTCCTGGCAGCGAAGAGTTGGGTACAACAGAAGAGAAAAGCGGTTTTCCTATTTTCCGTGCTGACACAGGCGTGGAGTGGGTCTAGGGCTTCTTCATAGAAACAAGTCAAAAACTTAGAAGCAGAGCAGCCCTGGACCCCGTTGTTTCCACCATCACTACAACAAATGCCTGTGGAGAGTCTTTACTCATATTAATAGTACCATTAACTCAGTATGGAGCTGTTCATTAGTATGTTTGCAAGATATAACCCTGGGTCAGCAGCTCCCCCCAAAAATCCATCGGGTTATAAAAAAATGCAACATTAAGTCCTTTGATTTTCATTATAATAATATTATATTTTATTGTATTTCTGACCAAGCCCTGCCCCTATCCAATGCAGCTTCACTACTTGATCTCTCCTCACAAACAATCTTATACTACCATGTATCTATCCTGGAAAGTCCATAACATCTCAGCAGGCACCGAAAGTGGCATCAGTGGCTCATGCAGTGCTGCCACATGCTTCCCTCTTTCCTTTTCTCCTTGGCATCTCTCGCTACACCCATCTTCAGGAAACAGATCAGGACTACTTTGGCACAATCTATGACACACCATCTGAAATCCTGTTTTAAGGACAACAGGAGCAGGTGAGGAATTGCTGTCTTTCAGACCCTACTCAAGAAAGATGAAACACAAATAATAAGAACTGTTTCTCTGTCATGCAACTTTTTCTTATGCGCCGCTAAGCTACAACTTTAAGAACATAATGAAAATTAAAGATCCCTGCATGAAGACATAACTTCTCTTCTACCTACACGCAAAAGGTAAAATCTTCTTTCCAATTTGAACATGTGAATTACTGCACTTTGCCTAATGGGGAAGAGTGATTACACAAAGAAGTCACTAAATTTATTAAAAAGTTTAGCAAGGATAAGTAGCCATGATTTTATTTTTACAGGTCCTGGCTAATACAACAGTAGTTTTTCAAATCCAGACCACAGTGATGTTGAAAACCAGCATTTAGTCAACAGCTTTACCTGAGTTTTCCTGCAAAATTGCCCTTAATATTGTCAATTGCCTTTCGTAAGTGTTTGCTTTTGAATAACTTAGTATTTGCAAACCCCCAAGGTATTTCCTACAGTAAATGTAACAAGGGCTAAAGAAACCCAGCACATAATGCTGGCAATCTTTTATTTGAAAGCACATTGCTACTTTCAGAAATGCTGCTACCATGTCTTTATTAACTCCCTACATGCAGTATGTCTGAAAAAGCACACATGCTTAGGAGCCGCTCAGTGCTTCAGGAAGTTTCACATCTAGCAATATTCCAAGCTAGGTGATCAGTATGTACTTCTGGGTACTGCAACTATCTTTTCCCAAGATAAAAAAACTATGCTGCAATTAATTTGTACTCGACTCCTGAGGGAAGGGAGGGATTAATGACAGTGAGGCTAACGCGAGCCAGTGCTAACACATTCAGGATGACCTTCAGACAGTGTACATGTTTTTCAATTTATACCTTCTGACTCTGGGGGCCATCGCCTTCATCAGAAATGCCATCTTCCTGCTGATCATAAGCAGGCCCTCCCAGGAGCCTTATTCTCTTCTCGCACTGCTTCTTTGCCACTGTCAGCTGATTAATATACCTCTTCACATTGCGAGCCCTCAGTAGGTCAGCTTTCATAGCCGCAGTTTCTTTTCCTTTTGAATCTAAGAATAAACCAAATCAGAGACAGTCTTTTACAACATGAAATCATCATCGCACTGTTGACTCTGTGACCTGCCTGATCAAAGCATTTGTCATTCAGGAATAACCTATGCACATGAGCACAGATACTGGAAAGTTTGTATTTGAAACAGAATGATGATTTTGAAACATTCTCCAATGATATTTCAAGGGCTTATACAAGACAGTTGAGAAAAAAGTCCTTATTCAAACGTCCAGTGAAATCTCCAGCTCTCTTCCCATAGCTTGCTGCAAGCCACAGACCCAAGACTTGTGCTATGGGATGTGTATTTACCAGATGGTGTTAGGAAGTTACCTACAGTCATGGTGTACAGTAACACACGGAGCTGGTGGCTCATGTAACCTACTGAATGTAACATTAACTGCCTAGAGTCACGAAGGACTGGACTCAATCCCCTCCAGCCCAGCAGGACACATTCCCATTGCATCTCATGTACAAATACCAATTTCTTGAGCCTGATGCAAATAGCATATCGCACTATCTCCTCCAGACAACAACACTAACTGAAGCTCACTCAAAATTATCGGATAACCAAGGAAAAAATAATTTAAACAAATCTTACAACGCTACATCAAGACTGTATAGTACTGTTAAATAGTAAAGTAACATGAAGATGACAGTCAGTTGAATAAGACTTAGTCATACAAGATATAATATGTTTGTGCATTCTACATTCCAGCCTCTTCAGCTAATTACCAGGGTCTAAAAAAAGAAGCAGCTGATAAAGCAGATTGAAAAACCCTATTGCATTGAAATCATTCCTGTTTTATATCTGCAGGATGCAACCAATTCACATTTATAGACATGGGGGTTTTTTTTCTTTTGTTCAATGATAATACTCCTGCTTTTGCAGGCTGCAACTGAAGGTTGGTAGCAAAGTACCTGGCTTGTACTTGGCTCTGGATTAATTGCTTGCTCAGGGATAGAGATCTATTCTACTATGTTTTCATACTATCAAATGCTAGTAAAATGATGTAGATGAAAACAGTGTTCCATTTTCAAAACTGTTGCTGGAAAGAAACCACCAGACAGCTCAGTTTGTGAATGCATACACAGAAAAAGGAAATCTCACAGGAATTTTTTAAAATAGGTATTTTCAACACATTTCTCATACATTAAGGTACCTTCTCCTTTTAGGACTGTTTTCATCCTTTTATTTCCCTCTCAAAGCCACATGTAACTACTACACACGACCGTATGTTTTGTCAGTGTATACTAAGGGACAACTAAAGGTACATGGAGGTCCCTGAAGTTCCACATGTATGGTGAGCACAGATATTCTCCCAAATTATTTTGCCATATTTTTAATCTCACTTCGTTCACTGCACTTATTTAGGTATGTTGGTAGGGAACCTTCCTGATTCAAAGACTTAGTGTTTTAACAGATAAGTATCATTTGCATCTGAACTTCCATGTAATAGTGAACGACAGTGATGATACTTGCTGAGGCAAATGATAAAATGAGTTTACCATGGAAAAAGAAAAGGCCATCTGTTTTCCTGGTATGTTATCTCCACAGGGAAGTCAACAGAGCATTTAATTTAGCGTTTCAGTTCCCTCACCAGAGGTACTAGTATTAATGAGGGAAAAAAAAGGAAAACAACAAACGGCAGGAAAAGACCTTAAGGACAAAACAGCTCTCCCCCTCAATTTAAAACATTTACAGCTAATACAAATACATGGACAGTAGTTTAAAGTGAAGATTAAAACCCAACATTTTCCCTCCTGCACTTGATGCAGATAATTTTTAGAAGTTTAAATTCTTTCAGTAGTTTAATTACTTCGGGCTCAAAATGCATATTGAAACCCCACACTTTGAAAACTCACGAACAGTGCTACACAATGATCAATTCAGCCTCCTTAAAACAAAAGCACCCTTCTTATTGAAAATAAGGCATTCTTGAAGGGTTTTCAAAGTAAACACATCTACTTTACCTGAAGTCTCAGCATCGTGTGATTGCAGCAGGCCTTCAGGAGAGGCTAATGAGCCAGCCCTACATCCCACTTGCTTCCAGCAATTAATTACTTTATTAGCCAAGAATCTTCAAAACTATTTGCCTCACTCAGGTCTTCATATCCATAAGAAGCCACTCCATGTAGGAAATACTCGGGTCAGAGTGATGAAGATCACACTGCCAGCCTGTTCCTGCTCCATGGATAAACAGGACTAGTCACTGTGAAAGCCTGGCAGTGACGTCACTTCACAAATAAACAAGAGGCTGATGAAGAGCAGCCCAGCACAGAGCATGGCCTCCAAAATAACTCTCCTTATCAGGGGAAATTTTGACGAGACACATACTGCCATGGAGGAACTTCAAAACCCCAGAGGGGTACTGTGCACTCCTCCCAAGGGCATCCAAATGCAATCAGTACCAAAAGCAGAATTTTGAGTTCTGCTTATCGAACCACAGCTGTTGATAATTCAATTTCACTGAACAATATTAAAATGCAAACGGTCCACATGAGCTCAGACTTCCCAAGCAATCAAAGCTAAGCTGACTGTGCAAATCTTTTTTACTCCATGCATTTTTACACATCTACAGTAATTTCTGACAAAGCTTCCATATTTTTTTCTGTATCATTCATGACCACCTTGATTGGAGCTAGGCCAGGAACAGATCCTAGAACCCACCAAAGACGCTTCTAAGAATGGATTCCTCAGACCTAATTTTATTTTCTCTTCTTTTTTGGTTAGTTTTGCTACTTGGTCAGGTTTATATGCACTGAATACATTAAAATGCTGTACATATTCACACTGTCCCACTTTTCAGTCAGAATGCTGCACCTTGCAAACAGTCATGTCAACAAATGCCACACAAACTTTATAACCACAAACTACAGCAAAGGATACAACAAGAATCACGTAAATTAAGACGTATGTAAAGGCTGCTTAAAGCACAAACTAAACTGTACTGTAGTACTGCATGAACTGTCCCCTCTCTTAACAGTAGCAGCATAAAACAAAGACTTCTTGTTTTAACTGCAAAGTTATATATAGCGAAAACATGATTAAAGCTGAAAGTAGAAGTTCTTTTTCCTTTACGGTTTCAAGAACTACAGATATCTGACACCTGGCAGCATGTACAACAGCACTGACTCACCTGACTAGTCTCTGAAGGAGCTACACACATGTACACCATCATATGCATTTCTGCAAGACTTTTTGCAGGAGCCAAGTTAAGCACATGCAGTGCCTACTTAATGCCACGCTGAAGTATTTAAATAGCGCACATCGATTTAACATTTTCATATAAACAGTAACCATAATATTCTACATATAATTTACCAATCGTTACAGACCTCTTTGAACTCTCTGAAACTTGGAATTACACATTTTCAAAGCCTACACAGGCCTGGAAAAGTATTTCTTCAATTTTGCAAGAGCAGGTCAGACTTCCAGAAGAACAGTACATACAGTTCTTCCACTGTCCGCAGTAGAAGCAAAGGGAAAACCAGCTCTAATGTGGTCAGACAAGAGAACGAGTAAAAGAAGTGCCAAATCCCAAACACTTGCAGCAACAGACCTGGGGGAAGGGACTTAAAGGGAGATCATGAAGAATTTAGGCACTGACCGTTAGCAATATATAGCGCAACACAGCCTCCCACATCACAGCCACAGCTAAGCAAAACAAAAAGCAAAGTGGCAGTATGGTAAGTTTGAGCACGGGAGTTAAGCATACCCTAAACAATGAAATAACATCCACCACCTACTGCCTCTGTCTACAGGTTCCTGTATGTCCTTTGGTCACGTCTATCTGACCAGACAACCTCTCCCCTCCCTCTTTCACTGACAGGCATCTCTCCAAACCAGCTGTGGACAAGATGCGTTACCATCATTGGCGCACAGACATAAGATCTCAGAAGCATGAAGAAGAACCTCCTCTATAAAACTGATTTGAGAATCACAAATCAAAACAAGTCTGCCGCAGTCAGAGTCACTGTAGCCTTCACCTCATTCCACAAGGATTGCTTCCACACTTAATGCTTGAGCACGACATGCAAACACAATGTTTGCTCTTTAAGTCTTGCCAAAAAGCTATGCAAAAATAATTGCATATGCGTGTTTATCCCTGTGTGGAGGATGGGGGTGTGGGGGGGAAGAATCATAATACAGTTTTGTCATAATCAATTTAGATGGCATATGTGATGTGCTGGAATGCAGAAGTACCCGATTTTACTTGACTCTAAATTATCATCTTGACAAAACCCACACATCACAACCCACACACCCAAGTTAGCTGAAAGAAAAATCCCTTTTTACAGACACACATTCAAGCCTCTTTTGGAACCACAGGACCCAAGAAGCCTGCCCACAGACAGTTTTGTTTCTGTACCAGTTGTCAGTTCCGCTTATAAAAGATGGAGACTGGGAATGCTCAGCAGGAGGAATCTTCTGCTGCAACGCAGCAGATCTCTCCATACAGAAATGGCTGCTTATTTCATCTGTCTCGCAATCCCTGATTGGAAAAGAGCAGTTTTCTCAGCAAGGATGCCCAGGGGTTGATTACAATGTGGTGTGTGAAAAAGTCCCATCTGGTCGTCCAAGGGTGGTTTCCAATCATGCTGTGAAGCCAGGTATAAGGCATAGGAAATCAAAAGGCAAATCAAACAAATCCCTCTACAGTGTGTGTGTTGTGAAGGGGGCATAAAATAAATAAAACTGTTGAGAGATTTGTTCTGTTTTTCCCCTAAGATAAGGTACATGCCTTCACGGGGTTCTGTTTTAGAGAGCAGCTGGTAAAAAGGGATCCTTGCTAAAATTCTTGTAGGATCCCGTAATACAGTATCAGTAAGAGAAAAAACAAAAACATGTCTGTTAAAATTAGAACTAGCATATTTCAACGGTTTCTTATTCACATTACAGCAAATATCAAGTTACTACAGCAACTAACTTTTGTTGCTGTTTCAAAACTGTATTTTGAAGCCTTATCTTTAGAAAAATTAAGGTCTACTCTTGCTTATAGAAACTCAGGTCCCTCTCACTCACACTACACCACCTGATCTGCGTATTTGTCCTCTTTATCACATAGCTTTTGTAAAAAAATCCCCTAAAATACCTAAAATTTCACTCAAATCCACTTCAGCACTTCTGAAGAATCCTTATCAAAAGACAAGATGGAGAGAGCACAACAGTTAAAAGATCAAGTAAGACGCGATTCTTTCAACCAAAGCAGACATGAATGTAAAGCAGAGCACAATCCAAAAATATCAGTAGGTAGAAACACCAAAGATGAGTTTTAAAAAAACCCACCAAAAACACCCCCACAAAACCAGAAAAACACACCCAAAACCAAGTCTCCTCCTGCATTCACTTCTGGAATGACCCTGACCATTCTGGAAGAAGATACATAGGAGAACACAGTTTGGAGAAGTAATGCAGATAGATACATGTACACATCAGATTCAGCACTTCTGTGCAAGTGTAAATGAGGGAAGCAGTGTAGTGTCAGCATGCAAAATAACAGCTTCTATTTACAGTGGTCTGCAGCATTCCAAAATAAACCAAATCAACACCTCTGCGAACAATAATGCTTCATTAGGGTTCTTATTCAGCTTTAGCAATGACCAAAAGCAATTCTCTTGGCCCTGAAGTTTTATCATCCACCCACAACAGGCATCATACTGTGAACCTCTCAAATTGTGTTGTCTCAGCCTTTTTTAAGACATTTGACTCTCTCAAGGAGTCAAATGCAAAACTTACTGCTTAACATGAATCAGATGCTTTTGTACGTTTTCGTTTGCTCTCCTACGCTCACATGCCAGAAGATTCAAGTGATAGAAATCTGAAAAGAAAAAAGACCCTATAATATGCCATTTTTGACTACAGAGGTTTTAACACAATGATGTTTAGAAGCACTTTAAAGCACTCCATCCTTTTATTAGAGGTCCATAACAGGTAAACATTTTGCCAATAGGTGGCACCAACACTAGTTAAATCAAGCATAAAGAACCTGTCCTGGCTGAGAGACAAGCCTTCCCCTCCAACCCCTCTGGGCACCAACATTAAATGTATATACTTTGGTATCACCACATAGATTAGTACGTCAGGCAACTGTAGCTTAGATGGGAAGTCATCAGTCTGAAACCTGGTCCTCAGGCTACTCATCCTTTAATAATATCCACCTAATCTTTTTATAAATAAAATATTTTTGGTCAGTTTTAGGGACTTAATTATGTCTTGTCAACCAATAGCAAAGGTACACAAACCTGCTCAGTCATAGTTATTGCTAGTCACGTAGCACAACACTTACTTTGCTTAGATAGTAGCTAAGCACTCACTGCTGCAGAATATTGGCCATGCTGCTGCACTAAGTGCTCCTGACATCTGTTGCTGTACCTTTTTCTATCGAAAACACTGCCGTGGGAAGCTCCCATGCCTCAAACTGATGGAGGCTGAGACTATATCCATGTACATATTATTCTATACTTGTTCTGCTTATAGTCTAAGAGCAGATACCAGGCTCCACAGACTGCTGGCCAGCCAAAGTTCAGTTGTTCTAGCTGAACACCTAGGCACTGAAGAAGCAGTTACATTTTCAGGTCCCAACTTGACCATCAGAAAAAGGAAATAGCCAGCAGTAAGACTATCTCTCATCAGGCTGGAATCAAAGCTCAGAGATGCCCATGACACAAAAGGCAAGAGCTCGTTTACTAGCTGGAAAGGGACGACTGTCATATACATCAAACACCCAAGCTCACATACATTATGACAGACATGCAGCAGGTACAGGGGGAACATTAAAGAGAGAGAGAATGAGATGGTGCAAACACACTTCCATTTTGCATAAAGCTTACATTTAATTATTCACTATGAAATCCAGCTGTTGCAGAGGTAGCACTATGCTGTGGTATCCAGCAAGGAAAACATCAAAAGGTGGCATAAGGAATGTGGTTGTCTGTACTACAAGAGTTCAACAAATCTTTGTATCAGCAGCAAGCGATGCTGGGGTTTTTTGTTAGCTTTGTTTTTGTTTTAAGGAAGGTAGCAGAGCTTCTTTCCTTAAACTTTTCTTCCTAAAATTCAGAAACATGTTAGATTTGTTACTGCATTAGGAAAAATGCCTCCACCTTCTTCAGAAAAAAATATGACACAAAGCCGCCTTTAGAACTAGATTTTAAACCTCTACAGTTTCGATAGCCCTCTTAAAGTTTACTGTGTATAGACTGAGTCTGAAAATTATTGGTAGATTAAAACCTTAAGAGGAATGAAACAGATTAGAAAGCTGTGCTAAATTCATGTGAACTGTAATTAACCTTGCATTGTATGCCTCTGTTGGACATACTGTTCCACGTGTCAAGCAAAAAAACCAAAAAGTCACCTTTTTCTTCAGTAGAATGAATCATTGGCTATTTATTAAATAAAAGGTTTAGCCACAATAGCCTCACTTGGTAATACAGCCAGTGGTGGCAATCGACTCTTAAATGACATAAAAGGCTGTTAATAGGACTAAACTAATAATGAAAGTTGACACCTTAACACAAAACTTCAGTGCAGCAGCTAGTGGAATATCTGTTGGATATTTTCTAATACAGGTAAAAGTCAAGAGCCCATAAAAATGCAGAACCAACTTCACCACAGAACAAGTGGAACCAGACCTATTTTGGCAGAATAAATAGCAATTATTTTTTTGTATCTGTTCTGCAGTACCAGGCATTTGTAGCTTCAGAAACACATCTCTTCAGGGTTTAGAACCCTGAATAGTTAACTAGATAAACTCAAGTGAGACAGAGGACAGTGAGAAAGTAATTAATTGTAGGAACCCAAACCGTATAAAAATATTTCCCAAATCAATTCTCGTCACAGCAAAGACCAATGGCAGCACAATTGGAAATACAGGCTTAGAAACATTGATTTTTCATAATGTACTGAGTTAACTTCCTTGTTTTCATTTTATTACTTTATGAAACAGACTTTCCATTAAATTAACTTTCATCTGAGAAATATTAAAACCTCTTCCTGTAATGTACACTTGAGCAAAACCAGTGCCTTCTTTTCCTTTTGCCTTGGTTTGACACAAGTACTTTATCCTACAGGAATGCACATTTAGCTCTATTTTAGAATGTAAGCAAAAGGCATTTCAGCATATCAGTGTTGACAACCTTACTTTCAGAAACTTGACCACGGACCCCAAACTCTTCAGACTGCCCAAAGATCATACCCACCCACCCATACCATGGCATGCTTATTTTCTGTTTCTGCATTTTTCATTAACACTTGACTGACTTTTAAAAGCTTTCCTTTGTGATACAAGGAGCTTGAAAAGGATTTTATTTTTTTTTTATACCTGACAAATAGAGATTACATGAGAACCTAAAAGAAAGATCTTTTAGACTTGTATACAAATTCATTTAAATTGTCTATTGCCTTTGAACTATGCTTTGACATACTTTAAGAATATGTCTATGCAAAAACTTCTGTAATTTTGCCATCAGTATAATCTCCTGAAAATACACCACTGGTTTGCTACATTTGGAGAACCATAAAAAGCAGTACATATAATAAATATAAGTACAAATGTAAAATGCACATGCATTTTAAAAGGCAGACATTGCCAAAACACTGCAGAAGGATTTAAGAGCACTCTGTATTGCAGCACAAAAACATAATACAATGAAGAGTCAAAAATAAAAGCTGACTGACAATTATGCTGTATCATTCCTTCTTCTGTGTTTTGAAAGGATAACAGAGTGAGACTTTGAAGAATGGATTGTATGAAAGAGGAAACAAGATTCTCAGCATACAAATTTGTACTGCCAAAAATCCTTAGCTGCAGCAAGTTCTGAAAATAAATGCATCATAGATATGACCTTTCTCATGATCCGTCAGCTTAGATGAAGATGGGGTGGGGGGATAATCACGCCATGGGAGTTTCTGGAAGAATCAGACAAATGAAACAGAACTGAAACACCAAAGGCATAGAATTCCTAAAATCTGTCTAAAAATCCCACACACACTGATTGCATATGCATGTCAGGAGTTCAAACAGCTTTTCAAGATAAAAGTAACAGATGTGACTTAACAAAACGGAATCTTACCTTTCTGCCTCTTCACTTGGGGAATATTGCTGATTGTGGTTGCCTGAACTATTTCCACTACAATCTGATACCTAGTTTTAAAAACAGTAGGGAATAAGGGTGAAGAGAAAGGAGAGAAGAAAAGACATGTATTAATTTTTCACAATGTGTTCTTCATACAGGACACTTAAGAACTAATAAAAACCCAAAGACTTCCACCACCTCCTCACCTGCAAACAGTCATGTCTCAGAATACCTGCAACCTAAGGGTCGCTGTGCATATGGAGTAGAGTAGGGGGGGAAAAAGGTTATCTTGAAACAAAAGGAAAACATCCAACTAACATTAATACTGCCCCCTTCTCTCAATTGCTGGCACTGCACAGCCAGTTAATATCAATGAACGCAATGTGAAGTCATGTTCTTAAACACAAGTTTTCTGTAGGCAACTAGGATTAGAGTTCAGTTCAAAAGCAAAAAGCTGTCTTTAATGTTATTCTAGCTAATGCACTCAATACATATATGGAGCATATATAAATTAGAAGGAAAAAAAGTATTCTACTAAAATAAGTTAAAAGTACCACACTCCAGGAATTATTAAAACCTGTTTATCACCTAAAAGTCTATTACACATAATGGAAGATGGCTAATGCAGTTAAACTGAGTTTTAAGTAAAACCAATCTTGTAACTAACAGACACCATTCACTCAGCAAAGAAAACGACTGCCAGTTAAATCTTTCATAAATGTCAAAGTTCTGGTCATAACAAACACTCAAATTCCTCTCACTACACTTACTTTGGCACCTATTAATACTAGTAATAAAGCAAGTATTCTAGAGAATTTAACTCATTCCTGTAGGAGTTCCCTAACCTCATCACGTTAACCCCTAGATGAAGGCCGAAGCCTCCTGTACCGTCTGCTTTGTCCATGACTACTAATTCTCTGTTTAAGAAAGGGTCTATGACCCTTAAAATATATTCCTCTTCTTACATGTCTACTTCTTTCACCAACGTTATTCAATTCCCCCCATTCCTCTTGCCTCCTGTAACTCTAAGGATTTTGATTGTCTCTGCCTCTTTGTATAGACATACCACTTTACACACACAGCATATGCTCACTTATAACTACACTTTCAGAGTTTATTTTTTTTTTCTGCAGTAATCTTTACTCAACTCCCTCAATTACCAAGTTGAAACCTCAGAACCTGCTCGTAATGCTTTACTTTTTCTAAGCCTACTTCCTTTTGCCATTACTCTATCTTGTTTTTTTCCATCTGCCCACCAGTTCTTTCCCAGTCCTTCAGAGGAAGTAGGGCACCAAAGTGAGGGTGGTATTTTTGGGCGCAGCAGTCCCACAGTTCATTCCCTGCTCAGACACAGACTTCCCAAATGATTCTGGGCAGCTCACATGGACTTTTGTTGCCTTAGGTTATGTATCTTTAAGTGCGTTATAAACAACACTCATTCACCTCTCTCAGGTGTTGTACGGTAACTGTGAACATTATGATTTTATCAAACAAGGTACAAACAACGAAGTAAATACTGCACATGGAAGGTAGTTTCCAATTTAACCTTGCAACATTTTTCCTTCCAAATTTAATGCCATTTTTTCACATTCATGGTTTTATGTGGTTTTGTTACCGATACTGTAATACAGCATCTCTTTGTTTCCTGTTCCTCATCTATTACCTTAAGCAAGAGAGATCCTCCAAGTTACATCCTCCAAAACACTGTTTAGTCTGTTCTTCCTAAGCGCTGTACTCTTGCTGTTAACTACTCAATGAGAGCACTGTACAGCACTGCACCACAGAGACACCACTCTGGCTACACTGCCAGACCACAAACCTTTCTCCTTGAAATTCTGTTCCAAACATTCTAGCTGCTACACATTCTCTGGTGCTGGTAAGTAAACATCTAAGGGAATTTGAAATGTAATGTATTAATTTTATTTTCAATAAGTGAACTGGACCAATCATGGGCTCACATCCATGTAACTTCTTCCCACTCTTACCTCTTCCCTATTCAGTTATATTAATCTCTTTCCCCCATTTCTTAAGTAAAAGATGACACAGAGCCAGTGATAATGTTTCTTACCATGAACTGTGCAGTGACCTTTTGCTGCTATACTAACAAATAACAGAATAAATGTAATACTGATCTTGAAAGTAGAATGAAAACTATCCACCAGTTTATTTCCTTATCACTATTTATTTTCAGCTACGTTAACTCATTACATCTTCTATCTCTAGTCTTCTGACAGAGCAAGTAAATTTGTTTCACATCTGACACGGAAGAATTCATCTTTTCTATCTTATTTGTAGGAGACTTCGAATTTATCCACGCTAACTTAAATCTGAGAGAAAATGCAGGGGAAATTTCACTGTTTAACTTTTCCTTCTTGAAAGAAACAGGGGCAACATGGTTTTTGTGGAAACTTGATAAAACAGGAATAAAACTGCCTCCCTTCATGACTAGCAACAACACAGGCAAACATTATGAAAAGTGACTTGAAAGATGTTCATATAACAGACCCTTCTCTGGAAGCTTTGTTAGTTTGGGGTTTTTCACCCCAAACAAATCCACGTTTTCAGACTGCAAAGGTATGAAAGGGAAAAAAAAAAAAACCAAAAACCCACAAACAACCAAAAAGCTCCTTGGAAATTAGCAAAATAAGAACAAACATCAGGTCCCCAAATGTCCCCTATAAAAATGAAAGGGATGTTTCCACAAAAACCACGGACAGACGTACTACTAATAGATACAGTGACCAAACGTTAGAGGCCTGCTATAGATATTAACGAACCTTGAATTCAAAAGTATCTCCAAAATTAATGATAAGTAGTTCCTGCATCATTTAAATAAGTTGTAAAAATAAAATCCATAAAAGCAATGCAAAAAATCAATACGATATTTCTTCTTAAGATAATGCTCCTAAGCAAGGAGAGGGGAAAAAAAAAAAAAAGTGTAAAAAATCCTAGTACCATTACTAGCCTTTCAAGGACAGCTATTTGCAAGGCAGAGAGCTGGCACACCTGCTTACAAGGAGATCCAGCATACAGACTCCCACTCTTTTCTGATTTCCCGGGCAAAAGCAACACACACCCTTCACCCACAGGTTTCCACCGATCCAAGCTGGGGATTTGTCTTTACTTCGTAACAAAATACCTGGTTCTAGTCACAAGAAATCCTAGTAAAACTCTGTTAATGAGATCAGTGTGGAAGGATGCCTTACAGGACTTCTCTCCTGTAATGTCATGTCTATCCATCAAGGAGCATCCAGGAGTCCACGCTTTCTTGACTATGGTCAGTCAAGAGTCTGAAGAAATGTTTACCAGTCCCTCATGGCCTCCCTCATGGAGCAAGGTATTTTATGTTTATTTTAGTAACTGGATAGTAATTAATCTGCAGATAAGAGCATGGCAGGAATTTTTAAAAAAAAAAACAAAAACACAAACCTAGTTTCCCAGCAACTGTAGTGCCTTGGGATAAATCTCCCTCAAAGCTAAGCCTACACAGAAAATTGTTACTACTTATATCTGTTCTTTACCAAGATGTCACATGACAATGCTAGAAGTCATAAGAGAAAGCTTAGTGCATGAATGCCATGCACTGGCTTTGAACGGACAGTGAAAAATAATTTCTAAATAAAACCAAGAAAAGGAATTTTTGATAAACAAAATATTATTGCCCAAAATAGCATCTAACTGGAAAACTTGTTTAAGTGCAACATGCCCGTAATTTATTGGTTGTAGGAAGAGAACTGGAAGCATTCTCCCCACTCCTGTCATTCTAACAGATTCTGTGTTTCTCAGTGGTAACTGTACAATGGCTTGTTTCTTCCCCTTTAATTCCTTCCTTATTGGATATTTCCCATGGTTCACTACTGTGAATTACAACCCAAAATACCATTTAGTTTGTTCACCTAAAATATCACTTTTTTTTTTTCCCCATCCATATATAGATCACTGTTTGGTTTTCATGACATAAATTTGGAAACTTTCACTGGTAAACTATGAAAGCTTCGCAAAATATACTACACAACTTTGAGATGACTGCAGGTTGGTCCATCTCTCTCTAGGTGCACCTACAGTGCTGGAGAACAAACAGAACAGGAATCTCTCCCCCCCCAGGGGAACATGTTCTTTAGCCACCTTCCCAGGGACCAGCCCTATAGAAACAGAGAAAAGAAGAGCGCTGCCTCTCTTCAAAAACAAGATACATTTTCTCAGACATTTTTCATTCAAATACTGACCAGCTCAACATTTCATTGGGTGTAGAGGAACCTGTTTCAAGATGATGGTAGTTGGACTCCACAGGCTAGGAAGAAAAAAACCTAAGTGCAGCCAAACCCACATAATTTCATAAAGCAAATGTGCTAGATGGTATTAAAGAACACAATTTAAAGTGACCTATTAGCTAAAAAGAGAGCACATCGAGCATTAATGTGCCTGAACAACAACAACAGAAGAGTTGGGTTTCTTCTGAAACAGATCCATTAGTGTGATTATGCTAATAAATATGTCAATTAGGTTTTAGACAGTCTAATAGAGACTAATTTCTGCTCTCAGGAAAGGCACACTGGCCCAGAGTAAAGAGCAAATTTTAAAGCAGATGAACAATAAGTAGCCAGGCAACAGAATCATTTCACCATCACCCAAATGTATTTTCCAATCTCAGAAACGCAAGTGGTTTCAGATTCAAAAAGAAGCGTCAGAGAAAGTAAGATGTTACTTATGCAGCCCACATACTCCACCCTGGTAAACCATCACTTGGCCTGATCAAGTCAAGTCTAATAAAAGGCGTGGGTCACAACAGATAACAGTGCAGCGAAGGAGATCAATGTGCTTGTGTCTTTTAGATGCTGCTGCAGCCATTTAGGAAGATAGAGAGCTGACCTGCAACACCAACTGAAGGGAGTCAGCAAAGAGGGAAAAATACCAGTTGTAGTTGGTCACAACAGGTTAGGACAAACACTCTAGAGATGGCTTCAACAGTCCCTCCAAAGCTTTGATGCAGCTCAACAAAACCAACTCACGGTCATCTAAGGAGATGCAGCAGTATGTCTGCTCCCTTCTTCCCAGTCAATTGTTCCTTATCCTTTCACTTCCATCAGAAATCTGAGGAGAAATAGCTCATCTAGGTAAGGCAAGCATAAACATCTTCTACTTGGGTAAGCAGGCTGGAGATGCAAGTGGTATCCCACGATGAAAGATGGAAGGAGAGAGATTAAATTTTTCGAGGGTGGGGAGTTAGTAAGAAAGTGGGCAGGTGCTATTATAAAACAGGACATTGAACAAACTCATGATATGTAGGAGCTTCGATGCTGGGGTTTTTTTGGTCTTTAAGGAATTCTCCAGAGTTCATTAACATGTTAAGAAGGATGCAACTGGGAAACCCCTCCCCTGCAACAGTACAGAAAAGCCTCAGATCCAGTGGTAAAATGTGCTGGAACTTGAACTGTAGAAGAATGAAGCTGGGTTAATTAGCATTGATAATCTACAACTGGGGGCTGGCTTCAGGGGCAGCGGGTTGGCTGATGTAGATAAGGTGCAGCTGTGGCTGGTTCTGTTAAGGGGTTGGGCAGCCAATGAAGAGAGAGCAGCCAAGGAAGAGAGAGGAGGAAGAAGCAGAGAGAAGAGAGAGTGTGGGCCCTGGGTGAGGAGAGACCAGGAGAAGGCAGCAGAGGGACTGTCATGAAGAGTATGTTGGTATGAGATGGTAAAAAGACCTTGTTGCAGCTGGCTAATTTGAAGAGTGCTGCAACATTGGAACCCCTCCTTCCACATCGCAGAAACACAGCAAGCTGCTCTGAATAGCCAGTGTCCATAGGATCACTATGGCTCACAGCCACCAGATCACCATGGCCAGCCATACTCCATAAAGATAATGAGGAGATAACAACCCACCAGTGGGATTTCAACATGTTATTTCATCGAACTCCACCGAGGCAAGCTGTAAAGAAGGGTCCAATATGCCTTTCAACAGGACAGTTATCTCCAGTATACTACCAAGCAGAATTTTCTAACATTTTCTGCCACCAAGCTAAAATACTGACTACATCAGAGATTTAACCACTGTTGCGGCTTATCATCCTTACTGTCTCTGCTTCGTCAAAAGAAAAAGAAATCTGAAGTTGAATTTAAAAAGAGAAATCACCATTCATTCAAATCTCAGTAACGGGCTGGCAAAAGAAGCATGTTTGGTTTTGAATGAGCTACAGTGAAACATTAAATACCTCAGTTGTTTCAGGAACTCAACATCAGAGCTGCTGTTAATGAGCTTGATGAACTCCTCATAAGAAGGAGCATATGTGTAGTCTTTCTTTTGATGCTCATTCATCTGTTCTCTGTACTCCAGCTGGCTGAGCAGCATTCGGTTAATATAATCTGGATCACTCAGCAGTTCCACCACTGGTTTCAGTACTGGAGAGGAAAAATATTTTAAAACAAAATCCTTATGCTGAAGAACAACTGCTGTCCTTTAAAAGAAAATTGCAGATAAAAGGCATGAATAAATATGCAAGCTGATAAACATCTAAAACCAGTTGTCTGGACTACATGGTACATTTGAGCTTGCATGTACCTTCTTGATAAAACTGTTTATTCTGTTACACGAATAGATTTAAGTTGACAAAGCAGAGTTCTGAGAAAATTCCCAGTGTTTTTCTTTCTGCTGTGCCTCGAAGGCTATAACATTACAGCCACTATAAACGAAAATTAAAAGTAAACTGAATCGCGTAATATACTTTAGTCTTCCTAATTTCTGAATTTGACTTCAGTGACATAAAGAATGACTAGTGTATTTGTAATCAGATTAAAGTGTAGTTGATAAAAAGCAGAACAGAAACCCCTTAGTTAAAAAACCCACACTGGCTAAATCCAAGTCTAAAAAAAAATTTATCAAATCTAGTATCATGATTCAGTTATAATCACCTCCTTAAGTCTATGGATTCTTGGTATCTGAACAAAATATAAAAGGCCAGAATTATTCATATCATCACTAAACAATGCCACAGAAGACTGAAAAAGTGCTCTTCTATGTTAAAAATAGGAAAATTGAATGGATAAATTGTGTTTTATCCTGCAAGGTGCTAGACAGCCCGGTATCAAGAGCCAGGTAAGTATATGCTTGATTTTGAGAATATTAAGTGTCTTACTGGTTATCACAGAAATTAAGTTTCAGAATTTAAAAGCAAAGTATCAAGACTTTAACATAACAAAGTCTGTAATTACTACTATTGTACAGGTGCAAATGGTTAATCATCTCTGATCTTTGATCTACCTTTTGTTGCAAGTATTTCTGCAAGGACTATGCGCAAGCTGACAGACTGGACATCCTTTGAGGGTAGGAGACAATACACCAGAATTTGAGAATATTTTTGCAGGAATCTTACTTCTTCATCAGAGCTCCTCAAGCACGGATGCAGCAAAAAAGGTCTCGGTGGTTCTTCCTGCCTAAGGGTGGTGGGGAGAAAGAAAGGAAAAAAAGAGAGAACTTACACACCACTTGCATCATGTTTAGCTGCTAATTGATAAAATATCCAAGTAACATTATCAGATATGTAACTTCAGTCA
This sequence comes from Falco punctatus, assembly GCF_963210335.1. Classification (NCBI taxonomy): domain Eukaryota; kingdom Metazoa; phylum Chordata; class Aves; order Falconiformes; family Falconidae; genus Falco; species Falco punctatus. The sequence continues at coordinate 4,658,640 of NC_137580.1, read as the reverse complement.
AGAAACACTTTAACACATGTATACTTTTCAAAGCTTGCTGATTTTTCTTCATGATGTTAAGATACTTTTCCAAATTCCTTCGTCCTGTCAATGTTTTCACCTGCCAAAATACCGTATTTTAAAACTGCATCAAAAAGCAACAGCCTAGCAAGTAGGAGGAAAAGTTTCTCTGAATAAAAACCCCAATTGTTCCATCACTGAACTTAGTGAAATTTTGTCCAGTTTTTCAGACAAGACAAACTTAGCAAATACATTCTTGTAGAGCAAACTATTTATAAACCTGAACCTTGCAGAGGATTTGGGATCATACCCAGTTTGAGAAACAGGTCTACCTGTTAAGACACTGAAGCTACCACCTTGTTACTGGCAAATAAATCTCCCAGCAAGTAACTGGCCTGTTTGACATGAATTTTCCTGTAACAGGAGTTTCCGACTTGCCACCTGCAGCCTACATCAGATTAGTCTGTGCAAGTTGCCTTTAAAATAACAAACTTGGCGTTACCAGCCATCTACACTGCAAGTAGAAAACCAATTCAGAAAAAGATTTCAAAAACCCACCCACAGATTTAGAAAGAGGGTGGAATCATGATGACAAACAGAGAAAGGTGAACTGACTCCCAAAGTGTAAAGAAATTTGGCTACCAAGTCCCTTCAGTAGCTCAGCAAGTGAGAACAGACCACACTGTTACCAGTATCAGTGGGGTATATAAAGCACAAAACTGGAAAGCGAGAAACTGCAGGGGCTCAGAGTGTGCGTGCAAACCTACCTTTGGGGCAATATCCCTGCGGGCAGCATGCTCACCCCACGGTGGGCGAGAGGCCCTGCACTTTAGGCTCTGCTCTGTCGGATAGGTTTGAACCTGCATCTTCCAAGTGCCATCCCGAGTCACCTCTTGATCAAATGACAGATTTGGTGACTCATCTCTTGGCCAAATCAAGTAACAAGACTTGCTTGGATCCAGGCATCTCAGGCATGCAGAGATCACAGAGCCATTCAGAGAAGAAACAAGAGAACTTGCCTCAAGCTGAGTCCTTTGATCAGCAGGCTGAAGCTGGAATATGCTTATGTTTTATACTAATAAATCACCACAGATTAAAGAAAAAGTAACTAGGGAACAAAGTCACAGTTTTCTTCCACCATCCTAAATGTTTTAGAGTGAGGGTCTCATCCTGTCTGCCTTCCGTGTCCTTGCCTTTGGCTAATTCCGATTCAGTTTCAAGAGGAGCAGGAGAATACACTCAGCCAGAATTGCTCTCAGCCTGCAGCGGAAGGCATTCACCATCATCCACTCGCTAACCGTAATGGTTATGCAAGCTGGATACTAATGGATGGAAGAAATTCAAAATTTCTTGCTGGTTTCACTTTGCACTTAGTGAAAGAATTAGGCTCCTAACTTAAAGGAAGTACATCAGGCCTGGAATTAGAACAGGTATAACGTGCTATACTATGTATTATACAAACATATTCCCCTTCCTGCCACTGAACAGGCAAATGGGTCCTCCTTGCTCCTAGCAATCACAGTAGGTGCATTTTGGGAAGACGGCAAGACAGAGTCTTTCAGAACTAACAGCGAAGGGATGGTTGTAAAGCACTGGGTGGGACATGCACAGCAATGTGCTGCTGGATGAGCAAGCTCATGATAGTACAGCCTGTGTTGTTTGCAAGCTCCCCACGCAAACCTCCCCCACCTTGATTTTGTGCCCAGTACCAACCAGGTTCATCTCCTTGCAGGTGCCAAAGGCTTTCTGGACTTCTCAGAACATGTTTGACTAGACCTGCCAAGGGAACTCCTCAGTGCAGGTCACAGCAGGACCTTTTCTTTATACAGAAACAGGTGCAGAAGCAGAGACAAGGTGCCCTAGCAGCTGTTTCATGGCCACGTGCCTGATGTGCTCCAGCCACAGATTTACAGTTTAACAGCAAGTTGAGCATGACAGTGGTTACAGCAAGACAGAAGCAGTGTCACCTGAGAGGCACAACAGCAATTTCCAAGGCAGCCAGGACTAGTTTTCAGTAGAAGGCTCTAAGCTGTTAACAGAGGCTCAGGTCTGTCACATCTCACACCAGTGACTCCTCCCATTGTCCGTAACATCTGCTTCATTCCCAGAGATGGACACTGCTGTCCAGGCTAGAGTCAACTGAATGTTACTCAGAGAGCTGCTCCAAGCAGTCTCTACGTGAAAAAGTGACCAAGAACTATATACAGTCAAAGTAAAAGCTTTCAGTTACGCACTGCTACATGGCCACTAGTGACAGGCAGTATTGTGTAACAACTCATATTTGCTAGTCAGTCCAGGAGGGAGTAAATATGTTGGAATAGTAACAACACTCTAATAACTCTAATTCTGTTCTAGTAATACAAGTAATTTGCCTCAAGGTGACAAAAATTTTAATTAATTTTCAGAACAACAAGAATGTAAAGATAACATTTGGTTTCAATTTGACTGAAGCCTCTTATTCAATCCCAAATCCAACGTGGATCACAGAGCGGGTTTCAATTGTTACAAGTAAGACAAATTTCAAAACAAGCCCCTTGGAACAGCTTGGATGCAAATACTCCATTCTTCTGAGGAACACTGGTTTATGAAGATGATGTGTTGTCTTCACTATCAACCAGCACAGGTGGTGCAGCTGACTGAGCTCAGAAAGCTTTTTATCATGTTCTGGTAGGATCTTTTCTCTCTGGCAGTTGAATACCTAGCTATTTCACTCAGTACATTTCCATTCCTCATGCATACTCCAGACATATCCTAAAGCCCTCTCTACACTGCATCAAACATTCCTCATCACATGCTTTCCCTAAAAGGCATTCATTATTTATCCAAAACCAGACACGTCCCAGGCAGACTACTGGCAGACAGGAAGTCTTAGTTGTTTACGTACTTACATGAAAGTTGTTACGTACCTCTTACTAGGAAGCAAAGGCTTCCTTTTCTGGACAGGCTGGTCCACCCAAAGTCTGCCACTTAGAAACACAGCCAGAAGCATACCCAAAATTCTGGCAAACAGGATGACTTACACCAAACATCAGCTGGCTATCAGCAAACTAACCTAACAACTTGGTCATGTGTATTAACAACACTAAAAGCAAGATTTTTTTCCCCCATGAACACAAACACACCATCGTTTTTCAATGCTCTTCCCTTATTTGTGGGACATACTGCATAGTTATTAGATCAAGCTATACTTTCACAACATGTGCAAAGCAGAAAACAGAACTGTAACACACATAAAATTTCTCAACTGAGATGAATTGTCTTTGCCTCCCTACAAGTCTCTGGAGGAATGCTGCTCTGTTTGTGACTGCAAACACCCTGGAGCATTAACTGCACTTATACTATCATCCATGCAAGAGAAGTCCTTTCTCAGAATTTCTGTCTCCCCATTGTACAAATTCATTCCCAGTCAATACCCAAGACATACAGCTTGGCTGAGTTGTACCTATGCCAGGACTTTTCTGATACACAATCAGCAGAACACAAACAGAAAGTGGAACAGAATAAACAAGCAGAAAGGCAAATATTTGATTCTTACCCTCCTGATCTAATGTGTTCCTGCCCACAGGAATGCAAGGGGGGGCGTGGAGTTGCATACTCTCCAATTGACAGGCCATTTAAGAAGAGTTTTAATTTTTTCTCCATTACCTAAGAATACATGACTCCCTAGAAAAGGGGTTCTTTCCATTGTTTTCCTAGCTAAACAGTACCTACAGTGTGATCTAAAAAGCAAAAGGGAAAGCACAATACCCCACCAGATTTTTATGAAAAAAAAAAAGAAAAAAAAAAATACAACCAAAAAACAGAGAAACAAGGTCTTCAGGAAATTCAACTCTAATCAAGCCTTGCATATCAATGCCAAACAGTTGTGTCAATGAATCCTGCAGTTTTCATTGCTGTTTGGGCAAGAGAAATAAAGGGGAGACTGAAAGCAGGCAAGAGAGCTTGGGGGAAGGCTTAACAGCTACAAAATAAACCAGTATGCCAGTGGTAAAACAGAAAAGACATCTGGGCTTATATCCTCCTTTGCATTTATACATGAAGCATTACAGTTTTATTTGCCTCAATGTAATCACTGATCAGCTTGCAGGGAAAACGTACTGCGCATCAACAGAAGGTCTGCCCAGAAAAAGCATCCCTTGTAACTCAGGCTTCCCCTTCACTGAAATCTATTAAAAAAAAAAAAGGAGCTGTGAGCAATCAGGGAAGTATTAATACCACCACTCAGCTACCAAACCGTGTCCACTTACTCTCCTGGAACAGAAGCAATGGTGTTCTGATCAGGCATATTATTACGGCTTGATATAAAACCTCAATCTTCAACTCTGTCAGAATGGGATCAAGAAAAAAGGAAGGCGCTGTTCATTTAGCACAGACCAAGAGGAAAAGCAGAAATTTAACTGCAATCTGCATGCATGTACACAAAGCAGAGTGCTGCTACATAACTCCAGTGTCAATAAAGATATTAAGCCCCATTAAATAACCTGAATAGTAACAAAGGCATTATTTCTCTTCCTATTCAATTTTGAACATGTTATTAGAAATGTGTGGTTGGATTTTCCAAACACAAGGTCACTTAGTAATCACAGAAAACTCTTAAGTAAAACTGTGTGGAGATATTTTTAGAGAGCTTTGAAAGCCCTGCCAATTATCCATAAACTGTGAGCACAACTGTGTGCAGTGAACTAATATAAATGTGGCACTCTAGCAAACAGTTCCAAAACAGACATGATACAGGCTTTGTAAACCAGGCTCATTTAATCTCTTTAGGCAATAGAAAAATAATGGCAAGTGGCAACTTAATTTATTTGTGTCTTCTTGAACAATCAATACCAAAGTAATAGTGACATATATTGGTGTATCAAGATGCAGGTGTCTTCAGTGATTTAAAACAGTAGACAGAACCCATGCTTCACACAGCATGCTTACAGGTCATATCCCTCTTCACTCTGCCATGAGCTACAAAGCCAGGCTTAACCCTGTGTAAGTTCCTTTTCTGTAATTTTCATTTTATGAAATCTTTAAGCCTGCTCTGAATTTTTAACACTATCTATTGCTATTTCATAGTGCTAGAAAACAAAGGGGTTTCCTTCAGTTACCCCCTAAACCAGTGGAAGATCAGGCAGAGGTCTGTGAATATAGATCCATAGGCAGGGTCTAACAAAGCCAATTCCTTCGTACCGCATCGGTTCCAAGCAGTACTTTTCTTTGGGACTAAACTGACACCTGCTTTAACTGTCCCGTGCTCTGAAATTGTTTTGTGCAATAACTGATTGTGTGTGCCCCTAAACATCATTACTAAGACTTTACCCTGCTGCAAACCTGTGAGTTCATCCAACACTTTATAAAGAAAAGCACAACAGTAGATTTACTGTGGTATTCCTGAAGCAGTTAAAACAGTTACAACCAGTGTTACAGAAGTAACATAATTTCCTTCCTATGCTATAACTAGGCAACTCTGAGCCACTATCAATACCTCTGGACAACAGTTCCCCATTTCTCAGGGCTGCAGGACCCACTGCAGCTCTTAATACTGGACTATCATCCACGACCGGGCTTCCAGGTTTCGCAATACAGAGACCTCATGGAAATCTCTATCTAGGATCTACTCTAGATACCCACAGTTTTAATAAGGACCACCTGGTAACTGCCTATATTGTAAAGATTCATTTTAAAGACTGTCATTGTAAAAACAGTCAGTCAGAAGTATTAAAAAAACTCCTGGTATTTGTGGTTGGGTTTATGCCCCTGATGTGAAGCATTGTTTTTATTTTGTATAGTCTCAACCCTCAAGATGGCATGGAAAAGCTTAAAAATGAATCTGAAAAGGGGTGAAAAAAGTTAAAAGCCAACCCCAAAGTTATCACTGTCCATGAAACTTGGGATTTTGCAGCTTTGGAGTTGGCAGCACCACTGGTTCAAGGACAAGAAACCCCAAAATAAAGACAATGATTAGGAAACATGCATGATCAGGAACTTAGTGTTGACAAACTAGATAAATCCATGTGCTTTGAAAATAGGAAGCAAGCAAATAAATACTAAAAACAAAAACCCACCCCAAACCCCAAGGAGTCTGTAAAAAAATTAGTAACTATACAAGAAATTACGTAAGGGTCTTTTTTCTTTAAATAAATAATCGCAAAATGTTCCATTCAGCCTTGCTATTTCTTTAATTAGTCTTTCAAGAGACAGTCTTGCAGAGTTACATTTAAGTATCAATCAGTGCAATTGTGAGCTGAAGCACACATACAACTCTGAATGTACTGATGAAAGTCATTTAACACCACGTGTTCATTAAACTGATTCTGAGAACAGAACCACATGCAGCCTGCACTTCTCCACCTGTATCACCCTCACTCAGATCTCTAAGCTTCTTGACAATGCAGAATGACAACTGCTTGATCTATTTGAGTTTTCTAAGAAATATTTACAAGTCAACATCATAAACACACCTAAAAAAAGTACCTACTAAAAAAACCCCTGCATCCTCTGAAAACAGACCACACCAAACCCAAAAAGCACAACAAAGAATAAAGACAAAGCCAACACCAAAATTTCCACAGCTGTCATTTTTATCAACATACAGCAGCAAGCTTTATAAATCACTTTACCTAATATTTACTGTGAAGATAACCGTATCATTTATACATGTCAGTTACCTCTTTCAGGAAAGAGCATCTGACATGTCATATCGACAACAGACTCCAAGAATTCATGAATGACACAAGCTGTGGTATGATCGTATCAGCACCAGGAGGTCCTAAAGCTTATTGTGGTGTCTAGGTCATACTCAATCATCAACAGGAAACACAAACTTTTCACACCAAAGCTTGAAGGCAGTGGTGAGCTTTAGACCTGGTGCTACCCATGAGTTAACTTTAATAACATGGGCAGACCTTGGCTGTTCATGACTATTTTGTTCTCAGCACTTTCATACAGCTGCTCCCACTGCAACAAACCTCCACAATTTCAGACGAAACCTCTTACTACTCTTTTCCAGAGACTGGGTGTGATAAGCAGTTCTTGGTATTCCTGGTTTGTGGGTGGCAAATGAAATTACAGAAGAAAAACAAGAACTGTGGGAGGTGTTTAGTAGCTATCTTGACAACTTGGATGCATCTCTAGGATTAACCAAGTTAAATCTCAAATGTTTAAATTCCCTTTGCATCAACCTGCTCTTGATCAGTTTGTGATGGCAGCACCTTTTATTTCTTAGTATCATATCACGCTACATATCGTAATCACAAAAAATACCACCTTTATGTATCCTATACATGCAAAGGTGTTCACATGGGCCAAGAAAAGAGTTGTCTTCTCTCCTTACCGTGGCAGTAATACATAAAAAACCAAAAGGAATATTATCAAAACATGTACAACATGAACTTAAATCCCCAAATCATTCGTCACAGTGATCACTCAAATAGCAATTTTCCCACAACACTTCCCCTCTCACATTTTTCAAGAGCTTTCAGCCCTTGAATCGAGGTTCTACATCAGTGCTGAGAGTAGCCTACAGCCCTCAAGCATTCATTTTGTTAAGTCATGACTTATGCTGCAAGTCCAGAAACACCCACACAAACACTTCTTGAGCATCCCATCAGATGTCACGTAGCAGTCAAGTTGCCAGAAGCAGCCTGCAACACCACATATCTGTATTTGCATAAAATAATTTTTTCTCTGCCTTTAGGATCAAGATGTCCCAGGTATAGGTTAAAAGACAAACATAAAACACTCCTAAACAAATGATTTAGGGGGTTGGGAATCAATAGCACAGTGACCTCTTCTCACTGAGATTTGTTCAAAAAGCGCTGCTTGTCAGGTGGTTCAAGAAAAGGCAAACTCTCTTCAGATCTTATTTGCCTACACTGCAGTTTAGAGACCACCAGCACAGCGTGTTATTTATTAAATGTTACTGGTTCTGTAGTACTATTTGATGTGGTTATTCTTAGCCTACAATAACCATAAGTGAACTTCCTCTTCCTCTCATGTGAACGCTTTACAGAAAGACACTATTTGTTTTCACTTTGCTAAGACCTTCCAATACTGACAGTGCAATTCATCCAGAGGAATAGCTGCCTCTTGCTTTCAACATACATATGTTACCACAGTAAGACTACATTCCCAGGCTCAGGTAATTCTAGCCCCCAAGAAAGTACACTACCACCACAGACAACATTGAACCCACATACCAACAAGAATGTTTCCAGCATTATACACCACTTTACTCAGCTTGCTTATATTCTGCTTAAAGTAGCCAAGGAAAGACACTTGAATGAACTATAAAGAACTGAAGGGATAAAAGCTGCTACAAAGTAAGAATGGCCAAACACTGTCCTCTCTACCCTGCAGGATGCACTTGCCTAATCCTGTTATAAACGCATTCCTGATTCCGTGCAACATAGGGGAAACAAGCAGTGGCTTCCATCAATAAATCCAAGGGTGATTTTTCTTCTGTCTCTCAAACTAGCTAACACTGGAAATAGGAAAGTATCACATTCCATTTCTATGCTGAGCAAATATTAGGAATGAAATGGTTTCCTATGTAAAATACTCTGAATTGCCACAAATTTTAAGTGAAAAGTGACAGGATCCTTTGGAGCACCAAGTGGAACTCAAGGTACACCCCAGGAAAGCATATAAGCTGAAAAACTTCAGAAAGATGAAAAACTGTCTTGCCTACAGCTTACGCGGCTCTGTATTACCTCGGGCCGTTATGCTCATGGCTAGAGGAGTGTCTCTACCCTTATTTCACTCTGTAGAAGTGTCTGTCAGGCACAAGAAAGACGGTCACCATTGAAGAAAGCCAGGAGAGAGAATAAAGAAAGGAGAAACAGACTTAACACTGCCAGGCTTCTCTCTCCTAATTCCCTGCTCTCCTCTTCTCATACTCTCCCTCATTCAGGGAAGTATTTTTCCTCATCTGTTGGTCTCTGCTGGCCTTTACCTTGAGTGTTTACTACTAAGCAGAGCCTCACAATGATTGAGATAAGCCAGAAGGAATGCAAGAGCAAAGGGAAGGACTGTAATACCATTCCTTTTTCTGAAAGGTTGCACAACCTACTTCCATCTTCTCAGACACTCTGATCTATCAGATATCACAGGTCCAAGTTAGTCAGTGAAGCAGAAAAGTAAAAGGATTTCTGGGGCTGACATGCATCCAATGACAAAACACATGAACTTTACACTGGAAAAAGACATGTCTGTGTTCCTGTGCACAGAAGGTTCCTTTCCATTACTTTAGTGGATTTATCTGTTGTCATACAGGAAAACCAAGACCAAGTGGCTTATGAGGCACACCCTCCAGAGATGGTACGAGAGGTATTTCAAAAGCCCAGGTAACAGACAAAATGCCCTTCGCTGTCACACTGCAGTAAAAACTCAGCACAGGAAACAAGATGCAGTGCTCCAGCAGGCATCACAACAGGAAAGACACCTTGCTCTAATTACAGTCTCTGTTCCACTGTATTTACCATCCAAAACTAACTGGATTCATTATTAGAGACACAGAGAGGAAACACATGAATGCCAATTTAAATTTACTAGTGTTTTTAAAATACTGACAGAAAGCAAAGATAGTTCAAGAAGATCTGTGTCCCCTACCTTAGGAAAAAGAATTTTCTGTGTTTAAATTGTGGCAGTTGTGTTTTCACCTGGCAGGCAGCTAAACACCACACAGCTATTGCTCACTCCCTTCCAGTGGGATGGGGGAAAGAATTGGAAAAAGGTAAAATTTGTGGGTTGAGATAAAGAGAGTTTAACAGGACAGAAAAGGAAGAAAATAATAACAACAATGCAGAATTACAATACATAAAACAAGCGATGCACAATGCAATTGGTCACCACTCACCAACTGTTGTCCAGCCAGTTCCTGAGCAGCGGCCCCTGGCCAGCTTTCTCCCTAGTTTACATGCTAAGCGTGATGTCACATGGCACGGAATATCCTTTTAGCCAGTTTGGGTCAGCTGTCCTGGCTATGCTCTCTCCCAGCTTTTTGTGCCCACCTGCTCACCGCTGCCCCCCACCCCCCACCCCACCCCAGCCTCCTCACAGGCAGGGCAATGCGAAAAGGATCCTTGACTTAGTGTTAACACTACTTGGCAAGAACTAAAACATCAGTGTGTCATCAACATTATTCTCATCCTAAAACCAAAACACAGCACTATACCAGCTACTAAGAATAAAATTAACTATCCCAGCCAAAAGCAGGACAGCAAAATAGAAATTAATTGAAGGCTTTCCAAGAAACTATCTTCCAAGCTAGAAGTGACTGACTTCGTAGTTCTCAGCCTACAGCTTAAAACGTCAGGAGGTTCTAGCACAATAAAATCCATAGCAGTAGGCCATTTAGTGTAAAACTCAATTATTCTTAAACCCAAAAAATCCCTTAAAAAGAAAACAGTATCAGCTGCGCTTCCAGGCTTATTACACGCATGCTCAGATCACCTAGCAGTACAAATTCAGACTGTAGCATATGAGCACAACGTCACATTTCTGCTGACTTTGCCACAGTACATATACAGCATTTAAGCCCTCTCTCCATCTGCCAAGAAAAAGCAAGTCCTGTGCAGTTTCCATAAACTTCCCAGACTTTTTGAGAAAGTCTGGATGAGCAGCATGAGGATATACCAGTGCTTCACATCCTGAATCATGCAGCACCATGCCCCTGATCTGCTCAGGCACCTTAAAACCAGACCTTCCCCCTTATGAATTCACAGCCTTGCAGTATGTGAAAAAACAGTCAATGGATCCTATTTCAACCTATACAAAGTCTGCAGTTACAGCTGTGGGGTTTGTTGGGGTTTTTTAACCCATTATCTTGATAGGATGTTTTTCATTACCACATTAATGCAGCCTGCCTTACCCAGCATTGACTAAGGTGCATTTACCATTCCAAAGTGATAAAGTTAATTGGAAAATACCCAAGAGAATTTATTTTAGCTTTATATAGTGGAAGTAACAATCCAACAAAAACCTAAATGAAGTGGTCGTATTTCTCAGTAGAGAAGGAACCACATCAAGAGTCAGTATTAATAATAATTAATAACTCTGGAATTACACGTCTGTGGCCCCAGCTTCGAACAGGAAAACAATACTTTTTTTAAGTGTAAATCCTCATCCTTTAACTGTTCAAATCAAACTCTTACCAAAAGGAAGCTCTTTACTGCAATAAAGGGCAAGTGTAAGCACAATGCTTAAAAATCAGGGAGCACACTTAGGAGCTTTACCTGACAGAGAGTTCTATCACATTCCAGAGCCGAAGGAAAGCACTATCTGGAATCCAATGCAAGATCTGCTGCAATGTGCATACACCTTAATTTTTTTCTTTTCTCAAATGTAAATCATCCTTTAGGTGTTTTTTGGTCTTTATTTCCTACACATCAGCCTACATAAAGCTGGCATCTACCGCAGATACATTAATCCTATCTTCTGCTCCAGAACAGAAAGAAGCATGTATGGCAACACACAAGACTAGTCACCGACAGAAAAATGTTGATGTTTTTCCTCTGAAGGGGTATTAAAAATGTGGATTTAACTATACGCAAAACAACTTCATAGCCTAAAATGTATAGTTTAAATCTGAATGACCAAAGCATATTTCAATTAGGATAACTGAAACACAGTAAGTGCAGACATAAGCCCAAATTTCATGCACAATTACACAAATCGTGCATTCAGATGTGGGAACTGCATAGGCTAAGAATTCCTATGTGCAATTACAATTTGGGTTCAACTCTAGTATTTTAGTGGACAGCGGACCTTTTTAAGTGGACAGAGAGCCTTGCCAAAAAGGAAATGCATAGAATTCGCAAGGTAACAAAAATCCAGCCAACAAGATTTCCAGTAGAAAAATCTTGTTACTGCAGGACAGGCCACTTACAGAAGCCACAAGGCTTTGCTTTCTGGGGCTGAAGAAATGCAACACTGAATGGAATTAGCTCTGGTGCTATTTTGGGGAAGGTGCAAATAACTTACTTTCTTGTCTGTTGACTGCTCTGACAGTGCCTCTCCTTTCCCTTACAGGTTCACACTACTTGCAGGAACTGCTCACACAGCCCACCTCCTACCGTGAGCAAAGGACTCAAGGATAAAACAAACAGCAGTGAATCCGAACTCTGAGAAAAAGGCGGACAAGTGTTTCCTTCCACAGATCTTATAGATGCACTGAAGTCTGCTTGATCTGTAAAACCTAATCTGTAATAAACTTGAACCGTTTTCTTTACCGGTTGCCTACAAAAGCATTACACTCTTCATTACTTTGATGTAGCACATCTGAAAGTAAAAAGAGAAACAGAAAATGCCAATGAAATGCAGAGTTTTGTTTTTACCTGGTATTGGCTCCTTTAAGGTCACAGAAGTGTGAGAATAAAGCTTTCACTACATCACTGCAAACAACTTTAACTACATCAATGTGACTCAGCCTCTGTCGCAGCTGCTTGGCAATCTCCCAGAAATCTTCAGATAGCAGCTGGTACAGCTGTCCTTCATCTCTGCTGAGTTGCCCATACCAGGACAGGATATAATCTCTATAGCTGTAGTCAAACACTGAAAGGAGAAACAAAACAGTGAATAGCAAACATTGCAAAAGGGGAAGGCACATCAAGAAAGAAAAAGCTTCAACCTCCACCCTCCTCCTCAAAAATTAGATGGGTAATATGTTACTTTTCTTCTTTGGGTTTAAATTCTTGCCAAAGAAAGTAGGGTTGGCGAAGTTACAGAAACACACACCTAACAGGTTACTGGAGGTCACTTTGCAAAGCAAAGCTTGTAAGTGGATTTGCTCAGTCAGGTTACTTGCTCACACAGACTACAAACTAATACCTGTCTCTCAACAGTGGATTTGGTTATATGAACCATCATATATGATCTGACTGTGTCTAGGCTGTTGCAGACTGAAACCAGCCTTCTCTACAGAGGAATTCAACAGCCTCCACTCCAAAGCCAGAGTTAGAAGGGGAGGTAGTGGAATTTTTGGATTTCAAAAGACATATACAATATGGAACAACACTGCAGAAAGTACATTATAGGATCACAAGAGCTTAAGAGAGAACAAGTAGATTAGCAAAACAGCATGAACTTCAAAAACGATGAGGTATTCCAAACCGCATCTACAAGCAATAACCAAGATTACTGTAAATGCAAGTCCCATGGCAATACCATCTTCTACTGCTCTGACTTTCCTTTTTGACAATGTATGCGTGCTGCCAGCGTTACTGATGTTTCACTGTAGCACATGTCCCTGGAGGTCTAGGGGGGAGGAGGAGCTGTTCAGGGAGCACATGATAACAGTTACAAGGTGGGGAAAAAGCTGGGGTAGAAGGCAGAGTCAGGTTGCGTCTATCAGAGGGATAACTGAATGAGCAGAGGAAAAATAAGCCATGTGCCTGAAAATCTGAGCAGCTTCGGCTTTTTATACCAGAAGTACATCTTATTTGTCAGTATAAACCCGTGGTGCAAAGTAATCATGTGACTCCACTATTTCTTACTTTCCACTTCAACAGAAGTTGTTTCTTCAGCAGCCGAGTAACCTAGAAAAAGCTCCCCACCATCATGACAGTGAACTAATAACAGAACAACTTAAGTTGGATACTTTTACCTGCCTGAAATACTAGCAGACCTCATCCAACATTACCTTGTTAAAAACATTTCAAAATGCTAAAATTGATAAAAACTTCTAGTCAAATACTTCATAAATCAACCTCCTCAGGTTTATAGAGAAACTGAGTCACTTCACTGAGTATGCTGAAAAATATAGTTAAAAGCCTTTTGCTAAGTCATTTCAAGGCTTTTAAATTATTTTTTTTTTTTTTTTTTGGGGGGGGGGGGGCGGGGAGTAGTTTTGATTCTTTTTTCCAATCCAGGAGAGAAAACAAAAATATGCAGAGCCATACTGCAGGATGGACACTTCCAATGTTGAAACATATCCAATTTCATTACTTCTCTAAAACAGAAGAAATCATATTTAATTGAAAACTCTCACCCACAAAATCTACAGAGCAATAAAAACAGTTATAAAAGGTAGCAGTCTTCTGATAAGCAAGCTGAGGGATAATCCCTTAATATACTAAAGAGCAAAGGGGAACAGCATTTTAAAAACTTAAGTTTATTACTTATCTCGTCTCCCATCATAATACACATTTTAAGTATCTATTTTTCCACAGCTGTCCCCATGTCCTTCTGCAACCACCTTTTTGTTATAGCTTAGTTAACTCTCTTCTGTTGCAATACCTGAAATGCTGTGGAAAACCAATCACAGCACGGATTTTTCCTTTTCATCTACTCTACAGGAGACCCGTAATTTCTCAAGTGCATGCAGAACACTGCACTGTGGTATCTATTACAGTCATCACTGCCAGATAATGACTTTTTCAGATTTTCTTACAGACACCCTCTCTACTCTTTGCAAGGGTGCAAAGCAGCGTTATTTCTTCAGCACCTTTTGCCTAAGCCACCAAGTCCTGGTATAGAGTGGTGCCTCCTACACGTATCTATTGGGCAGAACTCAACAAAACCAGAAGAAAACTTGTAATTCGATCCCTTAAAGTATATTCTTTTTCAGAACATAGATCTATTGCCACTGACCCTTAATTTATTACTGTATTTTTAGGCAACTCCTCTCCAAGATGAGCTCAGTTCCTAGTTCACTCTATAATCCCCGCACATCCAATGTTAAGTCTCTCTGCTCTGGCAAAGCACAACATTCAAACATACAGCAATACTTATTAGTAAAGTATTAAGAGAGTACAACTCCTGCAACTTTACTATACTCCCAACTGAAATACCTGAAGCAAGATCTATTACGGTAGGAAGACTCCTGATCAGACACAGCAAGATGATAGTATGGTTCTTCATCTAGGTGTATCAACGTGAAAGAACCATGAAATCTAGTGGCAATAGCAAACTAAAGGCAAAAGATTACCAATCATCACCAAAATGTAAGTCATGCAGGTATGAAATACTTCACTTCTGTTTCCCTCTGCCACTTACACACTTTCAATACCTTAAATGGATTATCCAACTTTAAACCATGTTTTCCTTCACCTACCTTATACAAATCCCTTCCTTCACATGCTTTCTATAGTTTCCCTGTCACTTTCTGAGCCTTGTTGCCCTTCCTGCATCGCAACAGTTCAGCCATGCTGTCCCCTATAAAATTTGGGGTACTTTAGAGCCTAGAATGTATGCCTAAATTACTAATGAGACAGCTTTTAGGCCTCTGTTAAAGAAATTTTTTTAAAGGACACCCGCTACAGACACTAACAGCAGTCTGTGCTAGTGTAAGACACTGCCTCATGCGTATGTGATGCATCCTGGCCATGATGTACTGCTGCTGCTTTAGTTTCATGCCTATCTATGCAACCGGTGCCTCTTTCAGCACTTTGAAGAAATACAGAAAACAAATGTAAGATAGAGCACAACTTGCTTCCTTCAGAGGAGAAATCTGCCCATGCATTTACTCTCATTATTTTTACACTGCACGCTCCCTAAAACGTTGAAAAGAACTGGTCAGAATACAAGAAAATAAGAAAAGCAGAACACACTTTCAGGACAGTACATTACTACCACTAACTTGGTCTCTACAATCATCAAACAAATTTCTTCTGATCAAATCAGATGCAATGACAGCAATGAGTCTAGTGCATAACTGTAGAAACTTCTACTGGGTTTTCTAAATTAGTTCACAAGATCCAAGTCCCCAGTTGTTATAATCCAACTAACGTGTGAATGTGCAGTTGAGCCTCTTCAACTACTCTTTTTAAAGACTGTAAACTAAAACGTTGGGAGTAGAGAGCCAGAAGCTTGTGTGGAGATTAGTGAGGACACCTCCTCTAGGTCCTTACTTCATTCCTAACCCCACACAGGTCTACAGTAACTGCTCTCTCTTCTTCTTCCACATTCATTCATTCATGAGGTTCTGCGGTACCACAAAAGCCACTAGATCAGACCAGGTTCAAACATGAAATTTGCAGAGATTTACATAAAGTTTTATGCTGCTAAGATTCATTACCCAACTCTATGAAAAATAACATAGAAGTCTGAATAACAAGGACTAAATTCCTACCCATTTTCCCAAAACACCATTCAAAAAAACCCCAGAAATATTCTCCTTATGCAAATGCAGACACAAACTTCCAAGATTCACGCAAGAAGGAAATATCTTTTCCTGAAAACACTGGAGAGACCAGAATCATTATATTAAATTACAGTCAAATCCAACTCTCCTGTGACTATAAACAGCAGAAGAGAAAGTAGAGCTACAACACCAGCTTGAGTTCTGCTGCAACAGCAAGTATTGCAATCTGTAAAATAGAAATGCAACATTAATATGAATTGTATTGAGAAGCTGCATAGGGAAACCACCAGAGTCAAGAAAGGTTATTATAATGCTGTGCTACTACAACACTACATTTAACATGTGTGATGTGGTTATCATAAGATATACTTGAACAAAAATACTTTCAATAAAAATTTAATGGAAAAAGATGACAGACTATAGCACTGTAAGTACCTGGCAAAGAACTGTTCTATAGAAGAAAATGTTAACTACTTAGTTATTTGTTACAGCTACTACTTTTCCCCCCTGCCAAAAGCCAATTCAGTAAAAAAAACAACAAAAAAAAAAAAACAAACAAACAAACAAAAAAAAACAAAAAAACCAAACCACACCAAAAAGTACCTTATCTTCATCCTCAAAAATCAAACTAAAATATTAAAGCCCCTATACTGAAGTCCCTAAAAGTTGCTAATACTTTGAATATGCACCTCTATCATTTCCAAGACATTGATTTCTAAATTTAAAGAGATAAAGGCCATTATTTGTTTACTGTATTTTACATTTTATTATATTTTAGCTATACAATACAAATTAAGATGATGAAGTTTTATACTTAGTATTATCTGTCTTTATTGAAGTTTCTCATGCCCACTAAATCTTTATTTAGACCGTGGTGTTAAAGGCTGGCAAAATACTGCATAAATGGCCAGACTTCAGTGACTAGGAACCTGCCCCAGTCACTAATGATAGTGATTTATAGATCTCTCTGTTCTCTTGTTGAAGTTTGTGCTAGGAAAACACTAGCATTTCTTGGTTTACTTGCCTTTCAAAACATTAATCAAACTCTACGAAACTGTTAAGATTAATAGACTAGATGTTATCATTGTGCATAGATGGATAGCCCACCTGCAAAAGGGAACATTACCCTGACAGTCTCCCATTCCACATTGTTTGGTTTATTTTTAATATCTTCTTGACATTTGCTTCTTTAATAATTATGTGTAGAAAACACATAGAAATTTCCAAATATATTAAAAAATAGAGAAAAAAGTGTTTACAAAGATTTAAAAAAATCAGACATATTTCTGTTCAAATAGTTTTGCCCATGTACCCTTTGCCAAGAGTTCTTAAGCTCCAAGCATTTGAATCCTGGTAGCAGAGAGAATATGAATTCAAATTAAGTCTTGCTTGTATTTTGGACCCAAACAACTCATTTTTTGAGAGCTGTGAAAAATGAATAAAGTTTTTCAAATAAAGAGTGGCAGAAGCTACTGTGTTTTTTTCCTAAATGTCAGTGTGTGGATCTTAAGTTGGGAAATGAGATAAATGGGAAAAAATGCTTTCTGTAAAGGGAAGTCCTGCCTTACATCCTAAACAGGATTCTTCTAAGGGGTTAATAAGAACACAGACAGGCAAGATCTGATCCACAGATACAATCTAATTAAATTCCAAAAATATTTCAAACAAGGTCACCTCAAGACAGGGTTAAAGGAAGATAAGTCACAATGAAAGAAGAGCTGGCTCACTGGCATTAAATATTTTAAGAATCGAGGAACACAGAAAACTAATAAACAGTCAATTTTCACAGCAGAAGAATTTCACCAGTGGAGGTTTGCTGGCATTTGCGCCATGGCCCACACTATTTTACTGACTCATAAATTATCCAGTAAAGCAGGTAAGTAATACGGAGACCAATTTTCCTGGCACTACTAGAGCAGTAAAAACAAAGCCTGACTATGAAGAATAACAAAAAGACCGCACAATATGGGGCAAAAGAATAATAACAAAAAGACCACAGGATACAGGACAATAAAAATGGCAGATTAAATTAAGTTCCTGGAAGAATGGCTACACGCAGGGCAGGTAAGTCTCATTGACAGCTACAGCCTTCAGCCCAGACTGTATGCTGCGACAGCAGCATGAGTCTTGACTAAGCAGTCTCTCCTAAGAGACACCTTCCTTAACTACCATATGATATGGGCTGAAAACATGAAGCTACCAGATATGCAACAGGAAATGTCAAAAGGCTAAAATTATCTTAAGAGTGGGTCATCTTTTCTTCACATAAGATAAACGAAAGCAAAAGAACAACCAAATCAATCTATGGAGAAAAAGGTTGAAAAAAACCCTGAAAACAACATTTCTGTGTTAGTCACTCAAGTATTACCAGCTGAAAGAGGGACTCAGGAGCTTAGAACAAAAAAGGCCTTCTCTTTCTGCCATATTCAACAAGGAAAATCTTGTTATAATGTTACGTTTGCTCTAATTTTGAGCACTTAGATTTCACACCTCACAGTAGCAGGGCTAATCTGCAGCTTTCCCTCACCTTTACAAGTATACTATAACTCAGAATGAAGTAGCACTCTGAATCACCATCTTTTTACACTACTCTGTCGTCAGTGGGAGACAGGAAAAAAGTTTAGAACTGAGCTGTAAACCAATGCAAGCAGGAGTCCCTTCTTGGTGGCACTAAGTGACTAACACTGTAGAAGGACAATTCCCAACAACACTTACACAGGCTTTGGCAAGACAAGAAGGTATCCAGGACACAGGCAACAATTATCAGCCAATGACCATCACAAGAAACCTATCTAACCACCATCATGTTTTTAATTTTATTGAAATCAGAATGATGGTTTTAAAATGGAAACATGCATGACTCCTTTAGTTAAAACTAAGGATGATGACTGCTATCTATTCTTTCAACTCCATTAACAGATTATGATGAGAACATCAGGAAAAACGCAGTAAAGCAAGTGACAGCTTGTCAAGTGAGACATACCACTCTACCTCAGGAAAGCAACTTTTAAACCCAGAGAGAAAAATCCCTACAGACTGGCTGTAGCACCACCAAAAGCATGGCATGACTGAGTGAGTGCCAACAGGCAATTTTTGAGGGGTGCAAGATAGCTAGCAACTAACAGTAAACTCTAAGCAAACTTAAGGAGTCAGAATTAACCAAAGGGCCATCTCTTCATAACCTGTAATAGCATTTCTGAAATTAGATTATGCTACCTCCTCCGAACAAGTTATCATTGCATCTCTGAGTTAATGTAAAGAGAAGTAAAATCAGACTAAAAGAACACTGCAAAACACCATTGACTATGATAATCTGACAACACCTACTCAACATCTCAAGTGGCAGTAGGAGTCTGAACTGGTCTCCAAGATTAAAACCTCAGGAGAAATGAGTGTCTCCTAATTAAATGAGTAAGGCCTTTTAAAACATTTTTTGAACAGCATGTTACATATAGACGGCAAAAATTCCTGGGATTTACAAATACTTTCATCTTCATCAGTGTAAGACTGGAAACAGAAATAAAGACAGCACTTTTTTTTATCATTAGTAATAAAGCTTTATCTAACCATGCACTTCTAAAAGAAAAAATAATCATAGTATCAAGACAACTACAAATTTCAGAACTGTCACAGGGCAAGGAAAGTATCCTGTCTATTTTCAGACAGACCGATCGTTTTACTCTAACAAGTGAAGTATTTCTTTTGTGATTCATTCAGTATCTCAAACTTGTTGACTCGGACTCCTTCCAAAATCAAAACACTTGCTCAAGTCTTTGTGTGGTAGAGTGAAAGGTACAGTCTCATCCTTGTCAAACCGCCTAACAGAAGAGCAGTTGGCTTTGTCACTTAGGCCTGGAAGAAATACAACCAAATCCGACACATTTGCTCTCCAAAATTCAGAGTGAGAATGGAGAGTAAAAGCTACTCTGAAAAGAAATACCAGAAAGGCAAGTAAGCTGTCACAACAGAACATCCTTAACTCCATAAAAATGAATCACCTAAATACTGTTAACTTACTTTCAGCCTTACTAAGGACAGACTCATGCATCCATCTGAACAATCTATGGGATAAATACCTTAGATGAAGACAGTCCCCATATTTTTTACAGACACGAGTTACTCGTATGTGCAAATAACAGGAAGGAAGTGTAACACAACTATGTTTTCCCCAGTATTCCACAATACCTGTTATCTGTCTCCAAATAACCCCACTATCTCCAATTCTGTGCTAATTATGTCAAGCCTTCGCTTCAGATTCCATGGCAGGTTATCCAAAATGGAAAGTATGCGTGTGAGTGAATAAAGCAAACAACTTGTCTGTGCTTGTTTCATATATGTAATGTTTAGACTCTACTATCCTTTTCACATCATTAAGAATCCTATAATCTCACTAATTCCAGATGAAAATGCTGCCTAAAATGAAATTATAGTATCATAGTTCACCTTCACAGAAACATGATACAGTAGGACTTTTATATTTTAGCTACGTATACTGCTAATAGCTATTCATAAAAGTAACTTCAAAAACTAACACATCCCAAGAAGTTTTCGTAAGACAACCAACCTGTTTAAAGCAATGATAATTTTAAAATACACTCTCCAGATGTGAAAAAAAGATAAGGGAAAAAAATATACAACTGAAATCACATCAAATACTATAAATATATTCTAAAAGCTACAATACACAACTCTTTAAATGTTTTCTTCTTTTAATATACAAGCTAGTTTCCCCCATCATCTTTACACTCTGACCTAGCATACTCTTTGAAGCAATTTTTTTTCATTATTTCGTACTTCAAACTGACACTATCCTAAATTCTACAATATTTTATATTACCAGGATTCAGTTGGAAAAAAAATGCATGCAGTAGGAGTTATTCTTTAAAATAAAGAATTGTAAATAAGATACTTTAAATCCATATGATCATAGTTCACATTTTACAATCCAAATCCTAGTGAACGTACTAACGATCCACAGAATTCATAAACCTATCAGCCAGAAATTCAAATGTTGATCTTAGATTCAGTTTTCATGGCAAGAATTGCACTAAATAGAAGACTGTAAGGGTCTACAGGATTTATCAGTTCAGGAAAATCAAATCAAGAATCTTTTAAATGCTATCCTTTTGTTTTGTGCAGAAGCATTAAGGACCCATATACTTCTGTAAAAAACAGCCACTAAAATGACAAGGTATCAGCTAAATTGCAAAAACATCAGCATACTACTTACTACAGTGGACCTCTTGGGAAGACCAAGACCTTGCACTTTTACATCAAGGAAGAAATCAGTGTCATATTCTAAAATTGTGGATTATTGTGCAGTCATGTGGTTTGCTAAGAGGACAAAAAAATATTCAGAGTTTAACGCTCCTTTGTCTAAGTTAAGACTTACCTTCTTTCAGTGCTTTATCCATGTTGTGAGAAATGACCACTCTCCTAGACTGGACTGAATCATGGGAGCTTCCGGACCAATTACTCTGAAATTTAAAGAGAACATGCATCATAAGAGGAAGGAATAAACCAAAAAATGATGGAAGGAATAAAACTGGAATTCAAGGTGACAGTAGTGTATCATTTGGTCTTTATACATTGTCACCCCAAATGGTTAAAATGGACAAGTATTAATTGTCTGTGAGGTTATTCTACACTGCTCATTAAGCACATATTAACACCCATTTTTATATATTGTACACTGTACAACTTCCCAGGTATCTTGTATTTTTGGTAGAGGAGAGCTGTATTGACTTGCAATTCAATGCACTAACAATAGGACATGCATTTAATAAAACAACTGGAACTCATCTATTCAGTATTTTCACAGCTTTCTAAGATCTCCAAGATAGATCAACAGAAAATAGAACATCATTGCATCCTACTGTCACAATGGACTTCATTTAGCCTCATAAACGATTTTTAAAATGAAAGTGAAGCCCTTATATCTCCTACAGTAAATTTGGTTCACATTCTCTTGGGCTTCTTCCTTCAAAGACACTTCTGGCCACTGAATTTTAAGCTGCCGTACTATATGAATAGTTGTCTACATTGGAGTATTAGCTTTTATAGTGTATAAATAGGTGGGCAGACGGAGAAACATTTTTCAGGGCATAGACAAAAGGCATGATTCACATGGTCCTTATATAGAACGGAGTACAATTCGAATCAGAAATAGAAGTTGTCCCCACTGCCACTCAGCTTACTTCACTCCCCTTGATGGGAGTTCAGAATCTCCTCAGTAACGAGACCGCTTCAGAAACGTCCCAATCCATCCAACATTCACTAAATAGAGAATAAGCAAGCAGTATGAAATTAAGTTAAAACACTGTTTTTAAAGGTAGTATGCCATTATTTCAGCCAATTTGTAGGCTATTAGTATATTTTGGTGTAATATGTTTTTCTTCTACTGCAGATACACGCATATAGTGTCTAGTATGAAGCACATCTAACGGGACACCAATGAAGGAGTCTAAGCACTACACTAACAGCAAATATAAAGCTTTTCAGACTTGCTCATTTCCAACACACAGCACTGCCATAGATTCTTTCCAGGCCTTGAATGCCCTCCTTCCATCCACAGTCAATTTGTTTCAGCTTTTGGGTGAACACTGTAATACTTGCTAGACTTCTCCCAGTTGCACAGTGCTAGACTCAACTGCACAGTTGAGACCATGGCTGTGGTCTTCCAGCCATTTTTTCCCCCCCTTGACAACACTATCAACGGCAAGAACAGTAAGAGTTCAGCATGTTTACCTCCATTTGTAACCCTCCTTATTACCAAAACTATAGTTAAGTAAGGGTAGGAACAGAGTATTATCTGATTAGTGAACCACTTCAGATTTTCACAGCCCCCTTTTACCTGAACACAATACTGGTAAAAGCTTAAACCATACCACCTAAACAGCTGCAAAATACAACAATATCTGTAAGGCCCAAACACACCACCTCTGATTGCCAACACTGTTGTGCTTCCTCCCCACAAAGCTGGGTCACACAATTACTTCAGGATTTTTACGCTTTATTTGCAGCAGGAAATCAGATGATTCATAACCACCCCAATTTAAAAAGAGAAGAGACACTCTCACAGAAACATCAAACATTTGGGAAGGGGGAAGGGATTCAGAAACCTCTAGTAAGCAAAGTCACTCAGGTCTTTGAAGAAAACACTCCTCAACAGAAGGCCACAATCCTCACTGAAGCTCTATGCTCAACATACTCATCTTCCTTAGCTTAGGTATCCTACAAGACTAATCCTTCTGCTAAACTGAGTCATACATGCATAGAGCTCAGTAACCTCAAGCCCCTAACTTAGGCACCAGCAGTTCTCATTTGTACACAGTTTGCAGGAAGTGGGTTTTTTCTGCCTAAGGCATCAGTAAGTGCTCTCACAAAGCACTGGCTAAATTACTCCTTTCAAAAGTAGTTTAAATACAAGCTGACATAAGAAAATTATAAATGCTGAACTCTTACTTTTGCCTCCTTACCTGCCTCAGTTAGACTTCTTTACAGCAGAGGGAACAAAACAAAAAAAAACCAAAAAAAACCCCGAAACTTCAGAGGAGATCCATGGTTGCAAGTACCTTGCTCCACATCACCACCCAACCATCCAGTCTACAGAACTGCACAGAGCAGGAACTGATCCTTTTATATTTCCACCTTGAAAACTCATGTTAAGAGCAAGACAATTACTGCCTCAGGGAAATGCTGCCTCTTAAATACCAAGACAAACTCACATTTCAGCTTGCAAAAATGTATTTCATTGACAGTGCCCTCTATGATTGGTATGTTTGCCTTCTAAAAGGCATTGGCTTTTCATTAAAAAAAAAACAAAACCAAAAACAAAACCAAAAAGTAACATCAGTGTTTAGCGGGAAGTAGTAAGACAAATGATCACAAATAATTTAAAAGGTAAGTGAATACCACCACCAGCAATGATGATTCTGCTGCTGCACAAAAGTAATTACTGCAGGGCAAAGGAAGATACGTGGGATATCAGATTTTCCGAGAAATTTTCCACACTCACAGATATTGCATACACCACATGGTCTGGAGGAAAAGCAGAACAAGAAACAAACCTTGTTTAAAAACAAGGTTTCAACTTTGTTTAAAAACAAGTTTTCAAGGGTAGATGGAAAATCTAATATTTGCATAAACAGAAATGTTTAAATGCAATAGAATTACATTGGTCGGGTTAGCTCAGGCTTAAGAAAAAACAGTTCAGGGAGACCTTATTGCTGTCTCCAACTACTGAATGAAAGGGTACAAAGAGGGAGCCAGACTCTTCTTGCAGATGCACAGGACAATATGCAAGGTTGCAATACTGGAAATTCCCATCAATTACAAGTCAAAACTATTTTGAGGCTGATCAAATACCAGAACGGGGGCGCTGTACCAGAAAGGAGGGTGTAGGCAGGTGTGTGTCAGTCTGTTCTCCCATGCGAGGCAGTTTCTTCTTGTCCTGTCACTTCTTGAGTTGTACCAAGGGAGGTTTAGGTTGGATATTAGAAAAAATTTCTTCACTGAAAGGGTGGTCGAACATTGGACCAGGCTGCCCAGGGAGGTCGTGGAATCATCATCCCTGGAGGTGTTTAAAAAACGAATAGATGCGGTACTTAGGTTTAGTGATGAACTTGGTAGTCCTGGGTTAATGGTTGGACTTGATGACCTCAAAGGTCTTTTCCTACCTAAATGATTCTATAATTCTATCCTTGGAGATATTCAGAAATCGACAGGAGAAAGCCCTGAGCAATCTTAGATGGACTCACTCTGAGCAGGAGGATGGACTAGATGCCCTCCAGACATTTCTTCCAACTCAAAGTCTTCTGTGATTCTTGATGATCCTTCAGAGAACTGTTAATTGAATTTAGTGACTGATAATGGATCAGATCTTAAGTTGCCTTCTCTTAAACAGCTGATCAAATTCCTTTTCCTCTCAGTCTTATCAACCTGCACTTAGCAGAATCAAGTCCTGGTAGCTTAGATTTGCTTTCAAAAAAATTCCATTTCTGTGACAACGATAATGATGAATTAACTAAGTAAGCAAGTACCCCTGAGTCAGCTGACATACAGCAACAAACACCTTAAAACCAACAGTAACAACCCGGTAACACAGGTGTACCAGCACCTGTGATAAGAGAAAGATTTATGAAGATTCACAGCCCAAACTCAGCTCTAACAGCTGAGAGGATTTCAGCAGATTTCACTTCTGGAATCTGCTGGAATCTGGAAGATTTTCTTCCCACCTCTGCCTCAAGTCTGATGGAGGGCATATACAGAGAACAGGATCAGTCAGAAAGCCTAGACTTGAATGTTTTCATTATTTTTTTTTTCACATCACTCATCTAAAGGAAAATGGTGCTACATTTCATGAAACAGTTGGCATAATCCTGACTGAGCCAAAGACGTTCGTAAATAGATTTAACAGTCAGAGCTCTGGCTTAGATGCTTTTTTATACTGAATAAAACTTGCTATATTCCCATTAGTCCTGACTTGCACTATCACATCCACTACCAAAATTTTTTTTAAAAATAGAAGTAATAAAAAATGGGCTCCACTCCGTAACAGTTTGTTGTTGAAGGCAGGCAGAAATCAGACTGAAACTTAAATAAGGCTTGACAAAATTACTTGAAGGGGTAGGGGTGAAGCACATTTCAAAAGCACGTGCAAAGAATGAGGTTGCTAACAGGGAAGCCTGTTTCCTGGAACAGTTCAAGTTTTCCCCAATTTTGACTTTGTTTATAGGCTGAAAAAAAAGGACGTACGTATTTCATGGAGACTTCCAAACAATACTCATTGTTTGAAACTTCTGAGAATTATTTAAGATGCAGAAAACAACAGTCTGAAAGGCCCAGAAAAAAAACCTCAAGGCTGGCATTGAGCCTGAATTTTTTTCTTAGGTTCAAGAACCTACAGATGCAAAAACTAAGTTAATGTCATTTATTTATTTAAACAATTTAAGTAATCTGAATGATGAAGAAAACTATGAATGTTAAATAATAAAGAATTAAGAAGTTGTTTCCGTAACTATGCAAAATAAATGGCAAAGCACGAACAACACAGGACTACCTTCCAATATCGAGACCCATTCACAACACCGAATCGTCAAATGCAATTTTTGAAACTTAACAGCAGAAAGCCAGGCACATGCTACAGGTACACCACACAGAGACTTACTCTGCTATGGAATTAAAGCCAGAAGCAGAGAAAAAAAACACAATTATTTCTATTACATTAACTCAATTACAACAAAACTAGAACAGAGCTCAGGACAGATCCTACAATATAAATAGGCATGGCGTTTGAGCCATTAAGTTTAATCACTGATCTAAAAGGCAAAGACTGCATCTAATTCAGCATACAGGAATTATCCAGTTACCCAAAGCTACTTGCTCCACCCACTGCTGCCCTATTAACTTTCTTCTTTTCTTTGTAAAACATATATTAACATCAGACTGCGCTTTGATGATAGACATTCACCTTTAACTGATCTGGATAGATGATTTCTTATAGTAGTAAATATTTCTTCAATGTATGATGCAAAAATAAATTTTCTGTTCACAAGAGTTAATATTTTTAATTAATACCTATAGTGGTATTTAAGATTGCAAAGCAAGTATGAACGTGTCACATCAAGTATTAATCTACATATATTAAGGGATACCATAACTACCAATTTAAAAATCAACATACTTAAAGCATATTAATCCTATTATGTTAAGTATCATTATCTCAAAAATTATTTTAAAATATCAGCATATCTTATTTCCACTAACATAGCTTCTGGAACACAAACTGCGTTTTTCTTATATTGGGAACTTCTATCTTAAATGTACCATATTCAAAACTGATAAAACTAGTAGCATAACAACCTTACCATCAGGGCAGAACTTCCTTCACTTGAGATTTCATATAATACTAGACAGGTAAGAATATGAAAGTGACACTTTCCTCAGGTAATACCTTCATTCCTATCAGTACAGCTAAGAAATAATGGGTAAGTTAGCATTCAAATTTCTGCACAGCAAGAAATACAGCATTTTTCTCTGCTGTGATGTTTAGTATGACCACCAAAATAAAGGCTTACATAAATTCTCAGTGTACATATACAGCCCCAGTCAGTATACTAAACATCTCCCCGCTCTCCTCCTCTATTAAAAACAAGACAACAAGAACCCATGGCCTATACTTCAAGGCCAAAAAAGCCATGTGCTATGAAGACTGAATTGCTGGCAAGCCACAGAAAACCTGCACACAGACTCACGCCTCAGCTGCAGTCTCAGCTTGACAATCACAAACTCCTGCGTTGTCTGTTGCTGTACCTTCCCTCCCACACAGCTTTTCACTGTACAAAGGTAGGGTGCTCTCTCTTTTTAAGAGAGCATCACAAAACATGCACAATTGTCATCATTGATTTTATTAACATTACCTTGTCCTCTTTCACTGTGTGTACTTAATAGGGGAAAAAATGGGAGGTTTATATGATCAGTCAATCTGTACCATGGACACAACACAAGCTTGCTCCCCTTATAACTACACAATATTACTATTTATTTTTTTAAAATTAGTTAAGGTGGTAGCTTGGGAAAGGATATTCTATTCTATACAACTGCCTCTTCCTTGGGTAAATTTTGTTGCTCTCCTTTGCAGAGCACAAGGAACCAACACCAGGCAAAAAGAAGAAACTTGATCAGATTTTATTTCCAGATTGTTTCTAATACATGTGTATAGTATTTTCAATCCCAAGGCATATCTTGAATGCAAAAATCTTTTCACTCTTGGCCTTATTACAGAGATTTTGGTTCCACCTTCAGTACTCCCTTGCCAGAGACCTGGACAGAAAGATCCCAATGAGATCACCACCTTACTGACTTCGCGTGGCTTGGTTATCAGGAGAAATGAACTATTTCTCAGTCATAAACCCCTTTTCAAGTGAGAAATAGTCTCTACAAAGGTAAAAGCAGCCTAATTTAACACAATGTTAAGAAAATTAAATGTCAAGCACAATACAATGCAGAGCTGAAAACAACACAAGATACAATGGAAGGAAACAGAAAGGGTTGCATGACAAAGACAAGAAATTTCTAAATATACATGATGAATAAAAATATACAGGGAAAACTAAGTCTACCCACCACTAAGGAGTTATGGGACAAATAAGTGAGAGACAGTCTGAAAAACAGTTCATTTCCTGAGATCAGTCTCCTGTGAGGATAAAGTTATCACTTCAAAGTTATACCTGCAGGTAATCAACTCGCACAGTCCTGACAAAGCTTCAATTCTGAAAAAGCTTATAAATCCCTAGCATTAACAGCTATTACACAGATCCCTAAAAATAAACTGTAGCAGAAATGTATATATGTAACAGCCTCCACTGAACTGCAAGTGAACATTTGCAATTCATGCAACATTCTCTTAAAGTTTTAAAATATCCCTGAAATTGGTAGGCAATGCTACAATACCTTTTCATTACTTCCCTAGTAGTAAGCTCATCTGCATCATCAAAAGCGGATTGCTAACCTACCCATATAAGAGATAGCACTAAGAATAAAAGCATCAGACTCTCAGTTCTGTTAAAAACAAACCAAACAAACATATCCTCTCCTTTCAACCCAGAAACAACCGATAAATTAGAAGAATGGCAGTAGATCAGAGTATTTGGTTGCAAGCCCAAAAGGATCCAAAACAAGCATGACAGAAGAGCAGCAAGCAGAGACTAATGACTGGCAAAAGTAACAGTAGAAATCCTGCAATATCAGAACCCCCAATAATCCCTAATGGACCAGAGAATGAGACAGACTGTACTGCACACTTGGTTTAGGTTGATAAAAACCCCATAAATGCTTTTGAAGGCTTACTAAGGTGTAAAGATCAATATTGAAAGGAGTTAGGAAGTTTCTCCTCTCCCTCACAGTTGCTCTGAACTGCTCATTACCTCAGGAACTGCTTTGCATCATGCTTGAAATGATGCCCACAGATGGCAAAACCTTCCACTTCCTACAGCTGCTGGGGCTCCTGCAAGCTTACCTTCACAAGCTTCATCTGATGGCAGAAGTCCAACAGTGAAGGAAAATGAAACTGTGCGTCTTTTCTCTCTGCTTCCCTTATGTTCCTTGAAAAGGAACAGAGCACTCAGCTTGCATACCACGACAGACACTCAACTTAGGTTGAGCTGCCATCCTATTTGAATCACTCGGACCAGTTCCAATAATCTCACAACTCATCCTCCTACAGCTCAAGCAAAAACTAGTACTATCTTCCAGGATTCAGACATTTCAACAACCACCTGATTCAATGAGAAAAGATTTACCCATGCCCCTGCATTAATGCCAGATTCACAGAAAGTCCATGTTCAAGGATGGAACAAGCTTTTAGGAACATAAAACACAGTTGCATGTGTCTCCCTCGGGCCAGAAAGTCAGGGTAAAGTATTTCTGAAAATGGAGAGCTACTAAACAGAAGTGAACAAGTGACCAAATATTTGAGTTTTAAAGAGATACTCCAAATCACTGGCAACAGTTAATCATAAGAAACTAAATCCAGGATGTTAGAACCAGTGTACCATTTTTGCTAGACTAAAACTTGTTTATTACTTACTTTTCTATTAGTCCTGCAAGACAGACTAGGTAGATCATTCTCTACACACAGTAGCCTTCATTTAATCTGAATTTAAAATGCAGCACTTAAATCTAATAAAGTAATCCTTGGGTTTTGACTTATTTAAATTAATTTGATAATCCAACTCTATTTTTCAGAGTTTTTGCTTTGAACCAGAGTCAAAACATTAATCTGAAAAGAAAACTCTGTCCTACCAGTTTTTTGGGCAGCGAAGCAACTCATGCTAGAAGTGTGGGAAAAAGCATTTTCCTTCCCCTTCCCACTAATTTGGTTAACATGATGAGTCAAAGCCACCTCCCCTACAACCACACAAGTTAAAAGCAGCGTAGGTAGCAAGCCTGAATTTAAAGAGGTGATCCATGCTCTAACCAGGGCTATCTTTGGTATGAACAAGTCTACTGATACTTGAAAAGTTAAAATCCCCTTTGAGACAGGCATTTTCATGAAAGTACAATTGGGTCACCATGCCTTTTCACTGTCTTGCATTTTGCTGTCCTTCACCACCACAAACAATCTTGTCCTCAAAAAGCTCCTGAGAAGTGCTTAAAAATACCTGACCAATAACAATATATAATTTCAAGTTGTTTGACTCCCACTGTTTTAGTATCAATAGAAACTATTTACCAGTATTATTAATGCCTGCAAGTGCTTGAATTAATAAGTATATAATATTATGAGTTGCCTGTACACCTCTCTTCCCTTCTCTTTCCAAGGAAAATATGAAAGAACACAAAGCTTTATGTGGAAGCCAGAAGACTACCCAGATGTACCTTGTGATCACAGCTCTCACATACAGGAAGATTATGTTGAAGCACATCTCATCACGAGGATATAAACTGTGCACCTTGTTTTGCAGTTCTCAGCAAATTTCAGATGCTCTTGCTGAGGTACCTTACTTTAGCAGAAAGTCTTCACCTTTCAAGTCCCAAAGAGGTTACACAAACAGTATTTAGGACAAAGCACAGCTTCACATTTGGAAAGATGGCTTCTCTAGTAGCAAGTTCAAGTAAAAAAGGCACACACCTTACTCTTCTGAACCTGTAACACAGCACTTCCTCACCCAAGTTGCTCGCTTGCACGAACAGGTCCATGAAAATCAACAGCACTAAACTCACATAGTAAGTGCTTGCAGAGCTGAGAATTTACATAAAGCTCTTTTTTCAGCACAGCATAAAGAACTCAATCCGAATCCCTCTGAAGTTGAAAGAGTACTCCCACTCACCTTCCAAGAGCTGAGCTTGACTGCCACTAGAGTAAATATTTATTACCGAACACTTAGTATTTCATTTGTTAACCCCAACGTGAAACTCACTCAAGAGAACAAAAAATGAACCTATCTGCCTTGAGTTTATGTACATACGACACATGCAGAGCAAGATGCCAGCCATTAGACTTTCTCCTAACAAAACAAAAAAAAATATTTTAAATCATTAGGCCAACAGAGGGTTCTTCCCTATTCTTGAAGAAAAGATGCAACAAGGCTGAAGAAATTCTAGCTTTACAGTCATCCTTCTACTGGCTTCCAGAAGAGACAACGGGATCATAAGGCTCTATGAAAAATGGAAGAGTAATGACTGAGTGATAATAAATCAGTATAAACATAAAAGTATGCACAATAAGAAGATTACCAATTTCTCAAAAACAGTACAAAATTTTTCAAAAATAAATGTATGGATGAAACTTGGCAAAAAACATTTTAGTGAATGGCCAACACTTCCATACGTGGACTATATAGGCACTATTATTTTCTTCACCTACATGTCGCTGAAGAACCAGTTAGGTAATCTACTTACCATATACAAAATTCTGTTCAGAAAAAGTATGCCAATGAGCGTTGCAGCCCCAAAGCCATTTTGTATGAGAAAGAAAACAACAAAACTAAATTAAAGGCATGAGAAACCCCCGTAAGTTGCCTGGAATTACAGCTTCTAAATAGAAAGGAGCGAGGTATTTTACCCTTTTTTGACAGTCTCTTTCATACAGCCAGGTTAAATTTTAAGAACAGTGAAAAGCAGAAGTAAAGAAAAATTTTAACTGAATCAGGGAAAGGGTAAAGAAAGAATCCTGGAAAGGGGTTGCAGCAGCAGGTACTGCTGCTTTAGTAGCGGCTTTTAAATACCAGATTTCAATTACCTTCTGAAACAATGAACACATACCATAGAACTACAATAAATACAAATACCACATACTAGACTACAAAAAGCAAGAGCAGGTATGCACTGTTTACGCATATGAATCCAATGGATGGACACAATAGAACATGTTGAATAACAGGCAGTAACATACCACAAAAAGAAAGTGCATACGGTACAGTATACTGAAGTGACTGTGTTTGCTTCTGGACAGTTCTAAAACCACTGAACAGAAGTGGAACCTGTATTATGTTTTTCACAAAGGGAGAGAGAAAGCAAGCAATACATTATTTTTTTTTCTTCAATTCTTGGCTTCCCAAATTAAAAGGATTTCCATCGTTTGGCTGTTTCACAAATATGAAAGTTGCTCCTCATTGCAGTAGCAGGGAGAGAGATTTCAGTTAAGTTTATATAAAGATTTTTTTGTACTAGGTAGACCATATATTCTCCTAAAAGTATATTAACACACATCCAGGTGTTCAGCTAAGTATATCAGCACATCAATGTCACTGGAGCTATGGCATTATCACTGCAATATTTAATCTTGCAAATCTGAAGGCAACAGGAATTTATTACCGATGCATTTTTCTTCTTTTTTTTCTTCTTTTTTTTTTTTTTTTCCTATTTGGTGCAAAGTAGTTGAATGGTGAAATACAAAAGCATATAGTCTTTTACTACTCAGGTGCTTAACACACATTTGTTTCCCAGCATTCCTATGACAAAAAAACAGCTGAACAATCCCTAGCTGTACCCACTTCCTACACTACACACAGAATAGGTACCTTCTGCTTATCAGTTGCTGACTTTCGTGTGCTACGTCTTCGCACTTCCCCATTTCTAAAACTCATACGCACTATTCTTTGCTCCCTTCAAAAAAATGAGTATGTCGAGTCTTCAAAGCAAAGAGGATTTAAAGTCTACTGAGAAGACAAAATGAGTACCATACACACCCAACCACCACAAATAGAGCCTGAATGCACCTTTACAAGTTGTATTATTCATTGAAGTCACCAACCTCCAGCCAAATGATCCCTTCTACTGACAATAATGTCCTGCCAGTTTTCATTAAATGCAGGCCTGGAAAAACATATTGCTCACAAACACTGGCTCTTTCCCTCCCTTGGTCAAAGAACAATGAACTACTACTGCAGGTTGTTAGCTGATTTGATTGGCAAGAAGGAAAGACAACCAACTATGCCAGCAAGTGATTTCTAACAGGTTCTCTGCCCTGCCAGCACCCTCTGCTTTCTGCAAATTCAGCTGCATTGACTGCAGCCCAGAAACACTGAAATGACAGCATTATTTACTTGCTGCTAACAGGAAGAGTACATGTACTAAACTTAATGAACTGGGTCACCAGAACAGCTAGGCTGTATGCCAAGGTGGCACAATTATGCTTCTTTGTCTTTGTAGACTGCTCTCAGGTATCCTGCCTGACACTACTGAAGTGAAATAGCACTGAGGTGGTGCTGTCTACTACTGCAGCACTTCACACACTAACACACCCCACCAAGGTCTTCAACTCATCAGTGAGAGGCCAAGGGCACTCGACTGCCGTCACCAGCTGCGATGTCAAATGCCACATCCCTGCAAGCTGGCAGCGCAAGGCAGATCCTCATTTCCAGCAGCAGTTTTTCAGGCCTGTCTAGGCTCAGCTCCGGAGCACCAGATGACTCAATGGGGGGCAGGTGCATGGATGGGAGGAAAGTTATTTTGACCAGCACCTGTAGTCAGTCTCCAAATACCTTATACTACCAGGCCCATTCAGAAGAAACCAAAAAATACTAAGCAGCGAGCTACAAAGAGCTCACAAGCACAAATTAGTACATTTTAGAGAATGTACAGGAAACAAATTTGTGTTTTACACAGAAGTCTGCAGCAGTTTCAGAACACACTGGCACTCCCTTAAGGCATTATGAAAACACCATCTGAAGCTGTCCAACTTCAGAGCATGCATTCATGCAGCACTATGCTGGCTCTCTGAGCACACCTCTCTTTTACTAATGACATCTCAACTGAAGGAGAGAAAAGGATGCCAACAAACTGTCGCAGGAGCCCTCCGCAATCCGAAGGTCTCTCTCAGAGCAGTCTTGATTTTTCCTGTACGCCTGCCAACCTCCAGCACAACTTTTCCCATTTAAAGCCCCGTCGAGCGGCAGGGAGCGGACAGACTCCTTCGGCACCGGGGGGGACAACGGGACACCGGGTTTGGGCGGCCCGGCGGGAGCGAGGGCCGCGCCACCTCCGTCCCCCTCCTCCCCGCTCTCCCGCTGCCGGGAAGGGGAGGCCGCGTCGCGGAAGCCGCCCGCCCGGCTGTACTCCCCTCCTGCTCCCGGCCACTTACCCCCGCCACACGCAGGACCGGAGCTGCGGCGGCGAAGTCCGGAGGCGGCAGGCGGCGGCGGCGGCCGCCACACATCAGGGCGATCAGGGTGCCCAGCGCGGCGGCGGCGGCAGCGCAGCCCGCGTAGAGGGCGATGCGGAGCAGCAGCAGGGCCAGGCACGGCGGCCCGCCGCCCCCCGCCTCGGCCCGCTCCTGCCCCAGGTGGACGACGGACACGGCCAGCAGCCCCAGCCCCGCCGCCAGCACGAAGCGGGATGAGCCGGGGTCCTCGTCCTCCTCGTCTTCTGCCGCCTCCTCTTCGCCGTCGCCGGCCACAGCGGCGGCCGCCGGGGCGCTGCGGCGGCCGGCCTCGCCGCCGGGGCCGTGCGAGCCCAGCGGGCCAGGGGCGGCGGCGCCCGCTGCCTCGGGCTGCCCGGCCGTACTGCTAGCGCTGTCAGCACCGGGGAACATGCTGCTCCTGGTGCCGCTGGGAGCAAGAGCATCTCCCGCCGCGGCAGCCCCCTGCGAAGGTCGCCGCTCCTGGGCTCCCCCCTCTCCTCCTCCTCCGCCTCCTCCGCCGCCTCCTCCGCCTCCCGCCGCCACTAGCACCGCTGCGGCCGCCGGGGGAGCCGGAGCTCATGCCCGGCGGCAGGCGGGTGCGCGGCGGCCCAGCCGCCTCCTGGCGGCCGCTGAGGCGGCAGCCCTGTCCGCCGGTGGGCGGCGGGCGCTGAGCGTCGCGGAGGCCCCGCCGCGCCACTCGGTGTCCGGCAGCGGGAAGGGGAGGAGGCGCGGGCGGCGCCTGGCAGGCGGGAGAGCCGGGGACCTGTGGGCCAGCTGGGCCGCCCCGCCCCGCTCCGCCCCACGGCGTGGCCTGGCTTCCCTGCGCCGCGGTATGGCCCGCGGCGCTGCGCCGTCCGCGCCCGGGCGCAGCGAGGAGGCGAAGGTGCTTCCCCACGGGGGCTCCCGCCGGCAGCGGTGTGGAGCTGGGCCCCGCGGAAAGCACCGGGCACCCCTCTGCCACGGGCAGCCTGGCAGAGCTGGGGGGCTGCAGGCTGGAGGCCGCGGCTCGGCCCAGCGGGACCCAGGATGTAGCACCGAGGCCCTGAGCTCAGGACAGTGCCTTGACCTGGGGCATCACTGAAGACCAGGCCCCCTCCTGAGTAAGCGTTGTACACACCCCTCTGCCTACACCCCCTTGGTCAGCCAGAGGAGAACTTAAATAACTGTGTTTCAGAAATAAAAACTTGATGGAACAGTGATTGAAACGATACAACAGCGATTGTGCAAAAGCCAACGCCCCAAACAAAGCCTGCCAGTTCTCCCATCGCTACCCTCCCTCCGCCGGTCTGATGTTTTATAACTGCTTGTGGCAGAGTCTGAGAACAAATTCCTCGGGTGGCAGAAGCCTTGCCGTATTTCAGCTGTGCTGGGGATGCACGTTCGCCTCACCATAGGCTTGGTGCGATTACAGCTCCTCTGAACTGGCAGGTGTGTAGCAGTTTCCAACCACAGCCAAAGTGAGAGGCCTTGATCCCTTCAAAGTAGGCCTAAAGGGCAATGCTTTCCGTAAGGCAGCCAGACTGCGCAAAAGTGGATTTACAAGCATTTACTCATGGGCTTCATTTTAAAAGCAGATACCCCATTAAGAAAGTTAAGCACTGTAGAAATG
This sequence comes from Falco punctatus, assembly GCF_963210335.1. Classification (NCBI taxonomy): domain Eukaryota; kingdom Metazoa; phylum Chordata; class Aves; order Falconiformes; family Falconidae; genus Falco; species Falco punctatus. The sequence goes on along the minus strand of NC_137580.1, from coordinate 4,622,838 downwards.
TTTACACTTCTGGGAAGCCCTTTTCAGATTGCCACTGCTCTGGCGGTCTTAATGTGCAAAATAGCCCTCAGTCTTATCTTGAAACGACAGCTATTGTTGCTGAGGTTACAGCCCTTTTGATTTATTCACATTCTGTGAAAAAGTTTCTTCTGGAAAATTAATTATATTAGCCTGGTGAAAAAAAGGTACAAATATCAAGGCCCTGATCTTGTGAATATTTACATTTCCACATAACTTCATGAGTGCAGCTAGCACCATTTCAAAACCAGACACCAAACTTCCCTGTGCCACTGTAATACTAAGCGAGCCGAGGCATTGAGCATGAATAGTACAGGTGTCCAAAGGCTCAGTGACAGCCCTGACACTGCCCTGTAACAGGGGGTTCGGTGTCAGCTCTTGGTGAAAAACTGTGATAGAAACGTGCACGCTACAGGCACAGAGCTAATCGGGATTCCACGTTCCAGCAAAAGTTTTACTCCACAACAGTATTTTCTAAACTAGTTCTAACCTAACCCACAGTGCCTGATGGTATGATCTGACTCGTGTATGAAACTGTCTCCATACACACATGCCTTTATCTACTAGAGGTTTATGTAGCAATGGATTTCCTCTCAAGATCCTGAAGTGATTTTAGCTCCTGTGTTAGTCACTGACCAAAAGAGACGCTGCTCCTTAATCTGATCCAAAGTCCTTACAGTAAGTTAAATATAATTTTATGACACAGTTTATTCTATTTAGTGGATATTAGATTGCAGAAAGACCTTTTCAATGCTAGCTCAAACCATTCACAGTGTCCCAAACTGATTTAAGTAATGTCTCTAATGTGATTAAAGGTGAAAATCATTACATCATAATAATGGAAAACACTATTGCAATGACAGTCCCTTTCCATGTGAACTACCATGTGCCAAAACATCCTAACGCTTCACCAAAGGGCTTGGGGACCATGGTGCTTTCAGTATGTCTGATCATTAAGACCAACAGATTCTTGCAGAGTCTGAAAGCTTTTGGATAAGACCCAACATGCCAGAAGGTTTCCTATAAAGCTATTTTATTCTCATCAGGTAGAAGAGAAAAAGCAAAGATCCAACTCCCAGCACACACTTTATTCCTCAAAGATTTCAGAAAATACAGGGCTTTGGACTGAGTTCAAGATCTATTCTGGGATCTTAATAAAGATCCACACAAGAAACCAGACAGAGTGTGTAGATGCCTCCTACTGCAAATGCGTTCAGGAAACTGCCTGGGCCTCTGTCAAAACTACTTAAGGGAATTGAATTTTTAAATTAACCTGAAGCAGACCACGTAATGTTGTTAGTCCTGTGTCAACAGAAATTATTTTCTTATTAAAGTATTAATTCTCAGAAGTGAAGAGGAAGAGGAAAAAATAAACCTACCTGCAATAATGGTTTAGTCCTGCAGCACTTAATGCACAAAACCTGTTCTTGTCTGAATGAGTAATCTCACCAATTTTGGCTATGATTTACCAAGCATACATGAATTAGATATGTCTAAATCAACTGAAGTGTGTATCCATAGAGTTAGAGCAAAAGTCTATTGTTTTTCTTTCAGTTTTTAGTAATATTCTATGACTTTTCAACCTGAGGGACAATTCCTAATACATTAGAGGATATCCTAGCTCCGCTGAAGTCAATGGCAATTTTCAAGTTTCCTTCAGTGTTATCTGAACTTCCCTTTTTGTACTTCAAAGAGTACCCTCCTGTACAAGACAAAAGGGCTTCAGAGGTCAATTTTCTGTCCATGGGGTTATTTTATTCTCTTTCTGTAACTACTTACTCAGCCATGGAACCAGTTTATGAGATAAGAAATTCAATTTCTACCTTATTCAAGCATTACAGCAAATACCTTTCCTACAAAGATAAGACTATTTTAATCTTGTTTTAAAATGGAAATTGTGTCTTATTTGAGAGAAGAGTCAGCATCTTCACTTTTTTCCTTTGAGCTACGAGTATAGTTTACCTGTTTATAACATAGCCCAGACAAAGCCCCACTGGTCTGAACATATTTCTGCATCTTTTAGTGACTGTCTTGCAACTTGCACCTTCACAGTACTGCAAACTTTAAACTTCAATAAATTTGCACCTTGAAAATGTCTAGACAAGCTTAAAATGAACGCTTTCCTAATGGCTTTTTCACATTTACTTCGTTTTGTGAGCCCTTCTGGCTCAGATCATATTGTTATAAAGGTTAGCAAATTAAAATAGAAATTTATTATAGGCAAAAATAAAGGTGTGTAAAGTACATAGTTTATATTTTTAGCATAGTTACAACTCTGAAGTAATTACATGCTTTTTCATAACTGCTGTGGTGCTGCATTGTAGTTACAGTCACGTCAAGAGTTTACAGAAATTCTTAAAAGCCTCTCGGGCACAAAACCCAGAAGTACTTGTGAAGTCTTAAACTTGGTATGGAAGAGTGATAACTAACACTGTTAGAAACAATCATAGGAGAGAGAGAAAACAATTTTAATGGGTTGATGCTGTTGATTTCATTAACCCTAGCTAATTGAGCAAGAGAAAAGGGGATTGTCATATTTCTCAGTACCTTGAATCTTATTTGACACCTTTCAAGACAATCAAGAAAATGATTGTGATTATTTCTCAAAGGCTTGAAGAATGAAGGGGCTCAAAATTGTCAACCTTTGTTGCCTTTTAAAACATTCCCTGCAACGATAGATGCTTTGGACTTGATTGAAAACTTAAAATGCAGACACATTTCAGTGGAAACCTTATAAACAATCTGCCTCTATAAAAGCAGACACAATTTGTCCGATAAAACTTTACATCAATGTTTATATGTAACAACTGCAAAACTTCTACTTAGACATGTTTTATTCCTTACAAGAATTTGTAAAGACATTATGATATAGCCTTTACAGGATCATACACTCACTGTCTTTCCATTAGGCCCATTCCTCCTTTACTGAAAATCAGCTGAACTGCTCACAGAAGATAACTATTGATTTTTGTTGCCCACATTTCCACAAAATATGTAAGTTACACTAACATTAACTATTTGTTTTTCACTACACCTTTTGAGACAACGGTATTGTATTTTGCCTGTTTGCAGATAGGAACCTGAACATGCAGGTAAAAAGGACAAATGCACCCACTTGGGTACTGTATAAGATAAGGTACCTAAGACCTCACATTGTGAGGTCAGCAAGGGCTCAGCATTTTGTAGCACTTGATGTTTTCCAAATACAGCTTCCATTGATTTCAGCTGCAATTGTGATTATTCAACATTTCAACAGTGAGTTCAGTAGGGTTCCAGAAAAATAACAATGAAACACATACTAAGTATGAAAAGTTAGTCTATATTACTTGCAGAACCTCCATTAAACACTGTGTACCACAAGTGGGGCTAGACTCTGGTTAATGTAGGGACATTCAGTTGTCTTAAGAGATTTTCTTTCTTTACTTTTAGCATTCTGGCACATTTACTACATATATTGATTATATGTATGTATATTCACATATGTATGTGCTTCTGTGTTGGTGTATGTTCATGTGCCAAGTGAAATAGGGCTATACACGACAGTTGTCTTAGCTCTACAGCCCAAATCAACTCAAAATTCAGTATGCTCAGAAAATATGTGATTATGTCATTAAATCTTTTTCATGATGGACAACGGGGCCAAAGTAAAGTTAAATTTTTAGTTTTGAATGTGTGGATCAGTAATCTGGAAGTCTTTGTTTTCATATAATTCTTTCCTACTTCGTTACAAAGTAACATTACTGTTATTAAAGGAATGCCAAGGTCTGATATTGCAACTGACCCTTTCAAAAGAGGTGGAACCTTTCCCACCTTTACACAGGACACAACCACTTCCCAATGGCAGATCGCTAGTAGGTAGTCACCACTTACCTAGTCAGTGCTTCTAGAAGGAATGGAACTCTGCCTGAAGGCTTCATCCATGTTTCTTCGATAATTATACTGAGATTCAAGGATGGTGAGATCAGGTTCACTCCAGGAAAGGTCCTGATCCAAAGCAAAGATTTGGGTCAGATGTCCCTAGAAGCTCTACAGATCAGTTTCCCCCTGCCTTTCCTCAGGATATGTCACTCGGTGCCGCAGCCCTGCCACTGTAATGTGGGGGCCATCGCCTCAGCATGGGGTCATGTTGCCTTAACACAGGGCACCATCCCCTCCATATGGGCTGCCAGCACATCAACCACGAGCGCCGTCATCCCAACCTGGGGCACCATCATCTCAATCTGGAGCACCATCACCTCAGTCTGGGGGGCACTGTTGCCCCAACATGGAAGACCATCGTCTCAGCATGGGGCCTCATTGCCTCAGCCTTGGGCACTGTTATCTCCTTCTGCAATGCCACCACCTCAAAATGGAGTGCCAGCACCTCAGGCTGGGGCACTATTACCTCAACCTGAGGCACCATCACCTCAGCACGTGGCCCTGTCACCTCATCACGGAGCCCCATCACCTCAGCCTGGGGCACTATCGCCTCAGCATATGACCCTGTCACCTCAGTCTGGGGACCTTCACCTCAGCACGCAGCCCCATCACCTCAAAACTGCAGCACCACCAGATCAGTCTGAGGCACCGTCACCTCAGCCTGGAGACTATCACCTCAGCTTGGGGCACTACCACCTCAGCTTGGGGCACTACCACCTCAGCTTGGGGCACTACCACCTCAGCATGGGGCCCCACCACCTCAGCATGGGACCCCATCGCCTCAGCGAGGGTCACAGCTCTCTCCCCCGTTCCCGCGGAGCTGAGAGGGGCGGGAAAGGAGCCTCCGCCACCGCCTCCCCGCTTGTCTCCCGCCCCCCTCAGGCGCCGCCTTTCCCCGCCCGACGACGCGAGGGGCCGGCCCGGGCTGCGTAGGCGCCTGGCAGTCAAGCGGGCGCCGCAGCACTGCGCGGTTACCGCTTCCCGTTCTCTCTCTTCCGTGTGTGTGTGAGTGAGTATCCGCCCCGGCTGCCTGCGCGGTTACTACAACAAAGCCGGGGGGCAGGCAGCGGCTGCTGCGGCTTCTAGGGAGCTGCCGGCCCGGCCCGGTGGCGGTAGGGCCTCCGTGCTCCGTCTCGGGGGTGGCCGGTGCCTCCTCCCCTCGGAGGGTGCCGGGAGAGCCGGTACGCGGCGGTTGGGGGCGGTGGGAGCGGGAGCCGGGCGTTTTCCTCCCCCGCCTGTGGTAATCTTGTTGCCAGGTCAGAGAAGGTGGGGATGTGTTTTGGTTTTGATATATATACCTATATTATTTCTAATTATTTTATAGTTTATGTTTTTATTATTTTTTTTAATTTGCTGTCTTTGGGTCCCTGCCGGAGTGACGTGTATCTAAGGTGTCTCCCAGGCATGCTGTGCGTGTGCTCTATTTGGAGGGCTGCAGCTGGCCAGAGTTTAGTCATGCCGCTGTAATATGTATTTTACCCCCCACTTCAGTGCTGTGCCTGGCCTCTTTGCTCCATGGGGGGATTGGAAAAGACCTGGGAGACTTTCTTCCAGGGCACTGGTCCTCCTTGGCTTTGGGAGCAAGCTGCTGCGTCGTGCGTGCCATCCTTAAAGTTACCGACTGGGAGGGACAGGTTGAAGCGATGCTTGAATAGAGTTTAGTGAAGTGTTGGGTTTAATTAGTGGGAATTAAGTCAGCTGAAATGATTGTCGTAAACAGCTTGCCTCAAGCGTGTTAAATCATCGCAATAGTCACGACTCTGCGGCTTCCTGGAGGCGCCGGTGCTGTAACGCGCCCTGCCGTGCGCGGGGCTGTGTTCTGCACCAGCAGTTCCCAAGGTGGGACTGTAGTTTGGAGAAACAACTAGCCACCGAACCTCTTGGCCCCTGTGGGAATCGCAAAAGGGGTAATTGTAAATCCCGGGCCTTCCCAGGGGGTTGGTGCATCCCTCGCAGCAGAGCAGAGTACTGAATTCATGCAGAAGTGTCTCAGTGAGATGATACAACAAAAAGCAGTGTATGTTGCGCTTGTGAGGTTCTGGTTTTCTTTTTCTGGAGTTTTCACAGCATGTTAGGGAAATTGGCATTTTAAGATACAATTCAGCGTGGCTTATGGCGGGACGTAATTGAAGGTCGTGTAACTTTTATGCCTGGCTGAAGTTTTTCCCTTACAGTTCTGTTAAACACAATTTTTCAGAAACTGTTTTTATTATAATATGCAAATATTTATACTTGTTCATTCTTCCTATAGAACGTATACAAAAAGCACCTAGTGTTTGCATTTTGACATGTATATATTTTAAAATTGGTTAAAATTTCTGTGCAGTATTCATAGAAACAGCAGGAAAGCTATGGGATGGAATGAACATAACAAATAGCAATGCTAAATTTCTTTTGTATCCCTGCTATGTTGTATCCCTGTATCCCTGTTATGGGGTGCTCAGTACAGAGCATAGTGTGTATGGTGCACACTTTTGATTCTATGAAAAAAACAGGTTTTTTTTTTTTTTTTCTTTTTTGAATAGAAGGCCATTACTGAAGTTGTTAATGGAGAGAGAACAAAATACCACAAGGATAAATTCTTTAGAGGAGCTATAAGTCATCATTATTAGACAGTTAGTCATCTGACATTAGCTTAAGAATTGGTTTGTAAAAATAATAAGCATTAAAAAAATACAGTTTCCAACAGTTTGGACTTGGCTTTTGGAATGCTGCAAGTTCTCCCACCACTTTTTCCTGGGTTGTTTTTGCAGTGCATATCTTGTTCCTTTGTATTTTCTCAGTCTATAATCCTTGTAGTGGCACAGAATAGAGACCAGAGAAAAGGAGAGAACAAGTAATTTGGGGACATACTCTTCTGGGTGCTTAAAGCTTTTATGGCCTGTTTGGGTTTGGGATTTGGTTTTGTAGTTGCCCGGGTTTAAAAGGGCACTTGGAGGGTCCCGTGTTTCTCTGTAAGACTTACCTGGGCTCAGAGGGCCATCAGGACTGCAGACCCTGTTGAGGCTTTGAAAGTGTAATTGGCCGTTCCCTTTAGAGGCTTGACCCAGCAACACGTACAGGTGTGAGTCTTTCAAAATTTGTGGGGTAGGTGGTTATATGGTCTTCTGTGGCATAGATAACAGGAGCATCTACAGGCTTTTTAAGGTCTGCCCAGTTGTATGGCATCGTAATATACCTAAAGCTTAGATGTAAGAGTTTGAAAGTGAGTCAGTTCCTAGATGAGCCTGGGTATCCCCTTAAATTCATGAGAGATAGGTAGACTGTTACTATCACAGATGTACCTTAGTGCTTCCAACCAGAGCTGCTTTTTAAAGCTTTTTCATTCTTTGCTTCCTGGTCTTATGCTCAACCAAGACTGGTGATAGTAATGGTCTAAAACACAACCTGTGTTCCTTGGTTAAGATTTTTTTTTTTCTATCCAGCAATCTCAGCTGATGTTTAAGTCACCATTCAATAATGGGTATTTGTCATTCTTGAAGGTTTTCATTACTGGAACTCTAGGAAACCCATATTACCTTGCATTTAAGGGGGCCCTGTGTTTTAGCATTTTATCTACTTTTCCCCACTGATGTTTTTCGTCTGAAAAAATTAACAGGTCATAAAAATACAATGCAAGAGAAGCTCTCAGGAGGCCTTTACCTCATTTGCCCCCTACACTCATTCTGAGGAAACATAAATATACTTGGACTATTCCTAAGTGGTATTCAAGCTGTTCTTTATATAGTGATTTAGTGACTGAATTTCTGTCCTTTCCCTTGCTCATCTGTACCAGACCGTGCTTGTTCCTCTTACATAGAAGTAAGGAAATTACAAGATTTGCACCTTATTTTCAGTGGCTGTGGAGAATGTGATCGTTACCTCTGTAAAACTGGATGTCTGTCCTACAAACTGTGATATTAGGTGTCATCTTGTGGTCACAAAATTTGTTATCTCTTTAATCTGTGTAGAAGCACATCTATGCAAAGTGTTGAGGGAAACGCTGATGACGTGCCTGTTTGGGCTGTCATGTCACCAAGTGTACTAAATCCGTAACATCCGAAGCACAAACAAACTTCTGGTTCAGTGAGCATTTCTGTTGTTGAAGTTCATGTGCCGCTTGTTAGGGATGGCCTGATACTTCGGAGTACGCTGTGATTTATCTGCTGCTGAAGTCTGTCAGTGGTTTGTGAAGTGTACTTGCTTCCTTTGTGGTCCTGCCATCTATTTCAGGACTGGCTCAGGCAAATCCAGAAAATGCCAAGGTAAGTGGCATGTGCGTAGTATAGATGGTCAGTTCCTGGAGGAAAGTTTCAGTGCTCTTGAACTCTATTACAGACTTATTTTTGAGGTCTGGCTTCTCAACGAGTAGCAGATGGGTATCTGTGGATTATAAACATTTCTCGGCTGTACCTGTACTGCATGCAATGAGTGAGGCAGGAACATAGGCTGGTCTGTTACAAGGTGAGAGTAGGGGGAAAGTTACTGTACAAATATGGGTGAAAGAATTGTTTCTCATTTACTTTTGAACTGTGATGAAAGAGTGGTTTTGTGCCTTCGTGTAGTTTCAAATGGGGAATGATCAGTGGTTTGAGAGCTTGAAGATGTACACAGAGACCTTTGCTGAGGTCTGTGCCACCCTTGGGTTGTACTTCTTGAGACAGCTGATAAAGATGTAAGTGTTGCTTACATGAAGCGATGTAGCCATTGTCTTTGGAAGATAGCAATACCTGACTCCCAACAGTCTGTAGCAACTGGTTGGTCTAGTCTCAGCAGATCCTAAGGGATCTGATGTTTGTCTGGTGTGCTTGAATCTTTAGGCAGGCATGCACAGGTAATCTGGTGCACCAGGACAATGGCACACAACTCCAGCCTTGACACATCAGGTACACTGAATTTTTGCTTTAATAAGAAGAATTGTTTTCCTTTTTCTTGCATGCCATTGTGGACTACCGTGCCAGATTCATTTCCTTCAGTTGTGGATACCTGGTTGGATGCATGCTGTCTCAATATTTAAATCTTGATATCTGGCAGAAATACTGTGTGTAGATCTTTACCAGTACAGTAGGAATGAGAAAACTCAGCTCTCTTTTACCTTCCTCTTCACTCTCAATAGCTGGCAGTAGAGTCTGTCCTTTTCTGAGCTTTTCATGCCTGTATAGAAATAACTTTGCCACCGGGAACTGTTGAACATCTGTCTGTGACTGAAAGACTGTGGCTTGGGTCACTTCTGAGAAGGGTCAATGCCTGTGACCAGTTTCCCCCTAGCATCTTACTGCCTTTTGGTCCCTGAGGTAGCTGGAGGTGGGATTCTTTCAGGCAGCGAGAAACGGTGTGTGGCAGTAGGCCCATGAGACTTTGATGTGGGTGGTGCCACTTAAGCTTGTAAGGATGGAGGGCCTTGTGAAGGAAATCCTTCCAGAAGGTGCTGATACTTTCATCAAACAACATATGATTTGTTGTCTTTTATTTTTTATTTTAATTGTAAGCTGCATCTGTTTCCTCTGGGTTTGGAGGGTTTGCTGGTTGTTTTCTTGGAATTCTGAGCAGTGAGTGAGTAGTCATGACCTGTTTAGACAGGTCTGATGTCCCATCGTTTAAGCTCAGTAGTCTGCTGCCCGACCTTTCTGCTCATGAGGTCACAAGATGACTTTTGCTGAAGAGCAGACATTTAATGTGGTGTATACCAGCAAATTCCTAGACCAAAGATCCATGCCTCTCAGCATGATGTATTGCAGTTTGTCATAGTAGGAGAATGACGTATTTCTGGCTCAAGAGGAACTATTTTTTCTTGCCTTCCCTCCACCCCCCTTTTTTTTCTTTTGCTTCTCTGCACACACCTCCACACCACTATCGCCACCACTGCCCCTGCCTTGTACATTAACTTGAAAGCCTTGACCCTGCAGTCGTCTAGGGTGCTCTGGTGGTCATGTGCTTGCATTTGCTACAACAGATGATGGGAATTGACTCTGTTCCAGAACTTTCTAGTGCTCATCTGTTGAATTGAATCCTTGCTTGAAATAGCTAGGAGACTCAGGGCTTTCTATTGGAATCCTTTTAAAAGGACTCTAAAGGGCTTTGGAGCATCTCCAGTGGGGCTGCGTCTGGAGACAGAACTGCTGTTCTGAGAGTTAACTTGTAGATTTGGGAGTTACTAAACTGTATCTTATAGCATACAGGGAAAAAGTCTTCCTTTGTGTCCAGCAGAGAGAACCAAGGCAAAAAACCCAAACCAAAACAAAGTAAGCAAACAAAAAAAACTCAAGAAGAGGAAAAAGGGCAGCAAGTTGCATGTATTGACCCCGTAGATTTGAAGTAGCAGGTCTTCCCTCCTTCCTGTTCTGTAGACAGGCACAGAGAATCAGCTGGACAAGTGGTTTGAGGTACACTGGAAACAATACTAGTTCTGATCTGAGCTTGAATTAGGTCCTGTCAGATCTGGTCTGTAAGGGATGAATGGTGGTTCTGCGGCCTGTTCAGATTACTGAGTTCAGGCACAAGTCTACTACAGTCTCACAAGCCAACAAGTTTGTAATGAATCAGTAGTAAATACTTACATGTAGGTTGTAATCTGAGCACAGGGATTCATTCCCATGTAGTTATGTCTGGGTGGTTCATCAACAGTGACGTGATTACCTGTAGCTGAACAGAGCCAGATTTTTCTTGGAGGTGCACCATGAAAGAACAAAGGCTAACAGTTGCATGATGTGATGCAAGAAATTCTGGTTAAAGAAAAAAAAAAATCACAGTGAGGGTTGTTAAGCACTGAAGCAGATGCCCACATAGGACATGAAGTGTTCATCCTTGGAGTTTTTGAAAACTTCATTGTACGAGGAAGGCCCAGAGCAAAACGAAATCCAACTTGAAGGTGACCCAGCTTTTAGCAGCAGACTGAAGTGGATAATGTTCAGAGCATCCCTTCCAACCTAAATGTTTCAGATTCTAATTCCAGTTCCTGTCTGCTTTGTAGAGTTTTGCAGAATAATTTGTCTGTGCCTCAACCAGCCCTTCCACCTCAGGGTGTAGGAACAGCTCTAGGGCAGGGTCTATAACCGTGTGGAGGAGCAGAGCTTGTATAGGTTTGTAGTGTTGGGGTTTATTGTGAGCTGGGGTTGAGGCCTTGGGTTTTATAGATTGGTTGTGAACCAGTCACGGTTTGGATTGGGGAAATTGGTAACCAAGTTTGGAGAGCATATGGTGTGCAGAACAGATATAGCAGGTACTGTGCTTTGAGCTTGGAAAACTAGAATATCTACTGAACAGGCTGGCTTTTTCATTCATTGGAGGTTTCCCTCAAGGGAAATAGTTTCCTGAGAGGTATATTTCCACCTTTGCGTGCTTTGTGTTTTCTTAGTAGCAGAAATAAAAGCTTTCATTAAAGAGATGGTAGGTATAGGCTTGGTATGCATGGTTTGTCACCTGGCTGGAAGCAGCTGCACTAGTTGATCTTTACCACTGTTGATTGTATCTGAGAACAAACTAAGTTTTGGTTAGTCTTTTACAGGTTTTGAGACTTGTTTCCTCTCTTTTAAACTAAACAAACTCCCCAGAAGCTGAACTTTTCTAGCTGTCTTAAAATTTTTATTGCTCTCTTCTACACATTTTCAAATATGTCTTTTTTAATTATTAATTTATTTAAGCCTTAGCGAAAAATGAGGAAGGGAATGAGACAGAGGTGGGTGGGGTTTGACTAGTGTGTTTTCTACATAGTAATGTGTTTAATGATTGTTATTCTTTTAGATGTTAGTCAAATGATAACGTTTAGCATTTTCACCCTCCTTCAGGTTCACCATACAAAGAAGCGATTTGGCAGTCAGCAGGTTTAAGGGGGCAGGATCTCTTGACAGAGGGGCAATAATAAGTAAACAGGGGAGTTTGGAGTGTGCTAAAGAACATGTGCCATTGATGGTATAAATATTTTTAATTAAAACACTTTAGCTTTCCAACCCCTTAGCTCTCAAAACACTTCTTTCTGCTCTCTGAGATCAGGAGGGTGGGTCCCTCTTCCGAAGAGGCAGAAATTTCCAGCTGAAAGGAGAGGTGCTATCTGTGGGAGCACTAATTGTATGGGCTGGGAGAAGGTTGCCTGCTTGTTTACTTCTTTCAGTGTGAATTATGCTTACAAAGCAAAACTAATAACCCTAAAACAGAAGGTGCCTTATTGGAGCTGAATACGTTATTATTGCTCTGATACTTTACATATATATTTTTAATACATCCTAAGATGTCTGTTCCTTTTTGTTGCAGGAAACATATTGTTGACTCATCCTGAGAGTACCATAGCTGTGCTGTATTATGACCTTTATGGTGATGCACAGTATGCACACAGTAACGTCAGAAATTTCTGTTTCAGCCCACAGCATGTGTAGGGGGCTTGTTTTCCACTTCTGTTAAATACCAGAATCTTAAGATGTCCTGAAATCACTTAGGGCCTTCAGAGGATGTATAGCATAGAAATTCAGTGGGGTGGTATTCTGGATGCTAGGAATTTGTATGTTACTAGATAGGGAAAAAAAAAAAACCAGCTTTCCTCTCCATATGGACTATCCTCTTCCGCAATTATGAAAGTAGAATGCTAAAAAGAAAAGAAAGTTGATCACTGCTTGTACTTTGTGTGGGTTTTTTTTCTTCTGTGGCTTATTTCAGTACTCTAATGTATGTATTTCAGCTAGCCTGCATTTAGAAAAGTGAAAGATTGATTGGATAACTGTTAAAGTTTAACCAAGGTTAAAACGCCTTGAATCTTTCAGTAGGTAATTAATGCACTTTGTGTTAGTTCCCAACATTCAAAAAATGTTATTAAAAGGCAGTATATGCTGTTTGAATATGCAGTATATTCAAACACAAAACCACATCTAAACCTGTATCCTCACTGTATCACCTTTTATATACTATCCTACCTTTGTATAAGGTACTTTATACTGCTGCCATGCCTAAAGGCCTGCTGTTAGGCATTACCTACAAACATATTTTGGTGCTGTAGCTGGCGAGTTTGTAGTTGGCAGGGGAAGATCACTCTGTTTAGCATGAATAAGATCTTGATCTTTGTTTAATGTTGAGGGAGGATGTCAAAATGCTGCTTGTCCTTTGGGCAGTGCAGCAGCTGGCAGGGGTTGGCCTGTACAGGAGCTGAGTGGTCATTGCTTTTGCAGTTGTCTGGCTGGTAAGAACGTGGATGTGGTCTCAGTCAGATGCTCGGTGCATCAAGCTCTTGACCAGAAAGTGTGGGTCGCTACTTTCCTGGCAGCCAGACTGCATGTTCTCCTTGGCTGTTCGGCTGCTTTGTGATCTTAAATGGGTCAAGCTTGGTGTTTACAGGCAAAGGGATTAAAAAGTGGTATAAACTAGGAGGAACTGTCATGAGGAAGAGACAAAGACGGAAGGGTGCCCTTGGCTGTGGTAATGGATGGGTGTTACAGTTACAAAAAAATAGGGGGAGAGAGGTAGAGAATTATGCGGGGAGAGGAAATACTGCAGTACAAGGAGGTATGGCAAATAGTTAATGGCCAACCATTAATAATGGCTCATTTGAGTTAATCTATTTGTGTTAGAAGGTTTCATGGCAGAAAGCCACAGAAAACTTTTTTTTTTTTGGTAAATAAATACAATGGTCATTAGAATTAGCAGTTAATGATAAGTATTTGACTCCAATGACAAGTTTTCTTGGGATTTCAGAATATCACTTGTTGATTCTGTATTTTAACGATTGATAGCGTAGCAGAACTAAGCACTTATCACAGAAATAAAATTGCACTCTGCCCTGTATATAAAGAGGGGGATGGTGTGTGTGCACACATAGCCAATTTATTACTTTAGGCATGATTTATCAGCAAAATTGCATTTTCTGTGTTGTTGCTTCTTGGCAAATTCCAGCTCCTTTAAAGACATTCTAGTTCACGAGGGGAATAAGAACCAAGAATGCCATCCCTTCATTTATTTCCTCTTGTTTGTTTTTAATGGAAACTACAAAATGAATTAATGTTTAGTTTTTGAATGATTAAGAGTGTCGGTGAAATAAATTGACCAGCACAGCATGTCTGTTTTCCATTAAGATGAAGGCTAAAGTCTTTAGGGGGTTGTGCCGGAAAAGTGGAAGAGGCATTTGGCAATGAAATGACTGGTGTTACAGCTGCTACTCCGTGGGCAGTCAGACTGCTAAACTGCATTTCTCCTGTAGCAGTGGTTGCTGTCCATGAACCGGTTATGGCTCAGCCTTCATGGGAAACAGCCCACTGGCAGGTAGGCTATTGCTGAGGCATGCAGAGTGGGGAAGTTGTGTGCTCCTTGGCTGGTGCTAATGGTGGAAAGGAATGTACAGCCTCCTTGCTATCTTTTATCACCTTTTGCCACCATCTTGGGTTAAATCCCATCCTCACTGAAGAGATTGTGTGCAGAAAAGAGACATCTGAGAAGCTGTGGCGTGACCATGTATGATGTTTATAGCTGGTGAGATACTGTTAGTTTAGTCTTTGCAGGAGTAGTGTTATTTTTATTTATATAGTAGTTACTTTTATTTCATAAAAATACATGGATGTGTATATTACAGTCAACACTTTATATTTGAAGCTGTACTCATTGGTTTGTATCCACCTGCAAAAACCTGGCTTTTGCCTTATTCCCTATGCTTTCACATGTACAACAGTGGTAACAGTGTATCAAGTCAATGTGTTTTGAGACAAGTGAAATACACCAAATGCCTATTTTACCATTCAGTCATAATCTATCTGAAGCTACAAACTGGTGAGATGCTAGTGCTTTAAGTAATAAAAACCTTGCATCATGGACAAGAAAGGGTTTTGTTTTGTTTTTAACACTGTACTTAGTATATTCATTTTGTTCATAGAATTTACTTTGCCCAGGTTGTACTTGCTAAATAAATAATTCATGATCTATAGTCTACAGGTAATGCCAAAATTCTGCTTGGTTCCCTTCTGGTTTAAGTTATGTGAAGTAGAAAATTAAATGTAGATAATGTTTTACTCTTCTGATTTTTTTTTCTATTGTGCATGTTTTAATATATTAAAATGCATTATCTTCTAGAAAGCTGCTCTAGAAAAACTTCCAAGAATTCACATGGCAGTTGGGCATTGCAGACTGTGCAAGCTGCCTGAAGCCAGGGGTCACAAGAAGTGGCATGTATATAAAAAAATTCTAAATTCCATGTAGCATTTGAAATTAAGAACTCCCAGGTGGTTTACTCCTTTGTTCTGTTGCTGTTGGAGGAGTTAGGTGCTTTAAAGAGTTTCTCTTTCAGTAGTACCAAAGCTGACCTCTGCTTCTGTGGTTTAATAGCATTTTCAGCTTTATACAACACCTAACCTTATCAAGTCTTCTTCAGCTCTTTGGCTTTGTGAATCTTAAACTATAGGAATTCCACACCTTCTGTTTTTAAGGTTTGTGTTGTGCTTTTTGTATTTGGGGTGCATGCTTCAAATTCCTCTAAAACTGAGTATTATTTGAGAAGTGGCAAAATAACTGAGTGACATAGACTTTTAAAAATTCCGTATTTTGAAGTAATTTTAGCTAGAAGCTTTCTTGGGAATAGTCTTGCAGTTTCAAAGCAAGTTTAGGAATTCCTTTTGCAGCTTTGTTTGCCATGGCAACAAACTATATGTAGTTTAAGGCAGACCAGCCATCTTGTAAAAGATTCTGGTTCTCCTGCCTCGTGTAGTTGCTTCCACTGCCTTTGGTTTTCTTGGTTCTACAGAGTGTTGCAAATAGGAGAAAAGTGCTGCTGGCTAGATGGGAACAGTCATTTTTGATACTGGCTAATTTTGTTTGGTTGTGGAGTGTTTGGGCTTTTGTATTTTAATTCTGTGTGTATCCTACTAATGAGTGGACACTTTCCCATTTCTCCTGCCACATGCATAGGATCTAACACCATATATTTTTGCAAGAAGTGTGACACAGTAGAAACAGATTTGTAGAGCGAAACAGTGCTTAGGAAGTGATGTCTACTTTGTATGTATTTGGACTAGCAGTAATCTGGTTCCATGGGTTGAATGGTGACTGCTGGTTTAAGTGCCTAAGTTTTATGCATAGAGCATGCTTTAAAGGTTAGTTTCATCTGAAAGAATCAAGTTTGCTCACTGTACGCAGTGTGAGTTATAGAGGACTGTCAAGAAAAGCAGGCTCCTGATCAAACTAAAACATTGTCACTGACACACTGTATGTACTACAATTTAACCTACAGAGCCATGGATCTTTTGATGTAAATTGAAATTGTTCCTACTTAAAGTGGTGAAAATCTACAGCAGAATGGTTGCGTCAGCCAAGACAATGACCACCACACACAAACAAGGTTTTAAATATAAAACCCAAAGTAATGATAGCTCACTAGTGGCTCTAGCTTAAAGGGACACAAGAAAACACGTCAGTTGCTCATTTATAATATTTAAGACTCCTTAGCTGCTAACAGTGTTTGACTAATTTCCTTAGGAGTAAAAGTTTTGAAATCATGATGGCTTTTGTTGTCTTAAAGGAAAGCGTTTCAGTCTAACATGTAAGCTGTGTGTGATAAGGTGGCACTAAATTTCTCTATAGAACTCACTATAGAGTCCCTAGCAACATAACGTTAATTTCAGAACTGTAAATTACTAGAGCTAGAAGAGTAAAGAACAAAACTGATATACTGAAAGTGTAGTTGGATCTGTTCTTATGCTAACCTTCGGAAACCTTTTGTGATGGTTGCAGGTGGCTCTTCCTATTTCACTATGGACTGCTTTGAAGATATATCGGATGGTGAAGTGGATCATGCTTTCTTTGACAGTGATTTTGAGGAAGAGAAAAAGAAAGCTGAAGAAAATGGTGAATGCATAGAGAAAGGAAGTACAAAGGCAGCTCTTGCGGGCCCTGATATGGTTTCTAGTTTAAAGGATGCAAAGTGTTGTGAGGAGGAAAGTGAAGAAAGGCAGGAAGATTTGCGAAAGGATCAGTCCCTAGAAAATAGCACAGATCATCCTGGAGATGCTTCATCTTTACCAGTTTCTACAGTTGCGGAGAATGCAGATACATTTCAAGTGACATCTGTAGCAAGTAGGGGAACACAGGAGACTATTCCTGCTGGTATCCCCAAAATAGTTAAAGAAGGTGAAGAAGATTACTATACCGATGAAGAAGATAGTAGTGATGACGGCAAAACCCAGAAGATTAGACCAAAGTCAGCTAAGCAGTCAAACAACTTAAAGAAGGCTAGCAAAAAATATACTAATACCAGCTCCTCTTCCTCTTCTTCCTCCTCCTCCTCCTCATCCTCATCCTCAAGCTCAGATACAGATTGTTCTGATACAGATTCCGACAGCTGTTTATCAGATTCATCTCATTCTTCCTCAAAGAGAAATGCTTGTAGAAATGCTCTTCTGTCTCCAAAGCAAAAATTCAAGTCAGCAATGAAATTAGCAGAAGGAAAACCAAAGCTTGGTGACTATTTGGAGGAGTCTGAAGACACAGTGACTGATGTAACACCTCTGTCAACTCCAGACATCAGTCCTATCCAGTCTTTTGAACTTGCAGCTTCAAATGATAAGAAACTAAAAATAAAGAGGCAGGAAAATGTGAACCAAGAATTATATGGTAATTTTCAAGAATTTAAGTACAACACAAAATTTGTAAAACCTATGGGGCTGGGAAATCCATTCTTATATCTGTATTTTTTTCATTAGATTCCGAGTTTGATCGCAGATATAGTCGAAAAGTCTTGCATGATGCCATGGACCTGAATCAGCTTTTGAAAGGTGACTTCTAAATTTTTTTTTTTTTGCAAAGTATGACATCTGTACATTATTGGGAACAATTGAGTTCTAATAGAAGAGAATGAGGTTTTAATGTGCCACGTCTATTCCTAAAACTGGTTTGTGATGAAGCTGCATTGATCAAATTCTTTGAATTCTTATTTATGTAGATAGTACTCATTCTGCCATGGAAAGAAGCAGCATGTGTTGGTATGCGTATACCTAGAATTAAGATATACAGATGGGGTGAATCTCTAAAAAAGATTTGTTGTATTAACAAACTGAATGATAAAACTGCAAGTGTGTTTTGAGAAATGAGAGTTTACTGGACTATACCACAACTTACAATCTAAATTCAAACATCAACCTTTCTGATAAAGTGCTGAGTTATCAACCTTCCAAATTGAAAGGCAATCCAAAACTACATTGTATGATAAATAGTATTCATATATTTAAACTTCTGGTACCTTTTTGATAATGAAACAGAATTATTTGAAATTCTTTTTCTGGAGTGTCTGCCTTCTAAAATACCATAAAGTGGAGTAAAGGTATTTTAAAGAGAAAAATAACAGATAATCTTTACTAAAACTTAAGTGGTTTTTTCTTAAATAGACTTAAATCTTAATAATGAAGTCTAAGAGAGTGAACTTGGAATCTCTTTCACTGCATTCATTGCAAACCTTAATTGTATGGGGTGAGAATGCATTGGATGATCTCAAGGGCATATTTTAAGGTCTACACAGTGCTTTTGCACTTGTTTTCATGGCCCAGTTTTCAGTAGTAAAATCTATAGTATAAAAAGAGACTTGGCTCAAGAAATCTGCTGACCTCAGGTGAGGAAAGCCTCTTACACTTTGTCTGGTACTTTTCAACCCAAGTTTGCTGTGTTGTGGTAGGTCTGGCATGAATAAAACTGTGTGTTGACTGTCTTCTCTTTGCACCTTGCCAGGCTAAGCCTCTAGTGAGTAAGAATTCAAAATATATTGTGTGCATCATTTAGCTTTCCTATGAGTAGAAATGAGGATTTTGCTTATATGGAAATTTTTCTGATGGTAAGAAAAGCAGAGCTAGCCATCAAGAAAGATAGAGCTGATTCTCATCTCTGACACTCCTTGTGCTCCAGCAACTCTTTCATACTAGAAAAGGCTCCAACCACTTGTCAAATCATGATGTTAGAAGAGTTGTTGCTAGGCAATTGAAATTATAGTGTCCTACATCTTTATTTGTTCTCTGATAGCAAGAAGCTATTTAATAACTGGTGATTATGGAAGGATTAATCTCATCCCCAAAACAAATGGGCATTAGAGCTCAGAGTACGTATACTCAGAGATGAGTCTCTGTTTGGGCGCAGGTGGTGGTGGTAGAATTTTTTCCCCAAACTGAAAACCAATTCTAAATAACAATAGTAAAGATTGAGTAATGAGAAGTAGAATTCATATCGTCTGACAGCTAATGTTCCTGATTTACATGTATATTACTCCCAAGTGCCTCTCTAAATTTGCAAGCACAGCATAGCTTAATTACTTTGAGTATTTTGAGGTTTAAACGAGGAGGGATTATTAACGGTGGAAAGTAACTAACTAGTCTGGGAAAATAGGAGCTAATCATATTCTGAGTTATTGCTTCCAGTTTTTCCATACTCATGTAAAATAAAAACAAACCCCACTCCATCCCCAGCCTGCATTGAATGTTCATTGGAACTGCATAGGCATGAACACTGTCAAGCGAGAACAGTATAAACCCAGGCCCGAGTGCATGAAGCTGTATTTAAATGATCATCAGAATGTCTCAGATTTGGTTTTGAAGTATAATAATCTACCAGTAATCTATACTGATGAAGCATTCCATTTGAGATTTTTGTCAAATATGCTTGTAATATAGCTGGGCCTAAGCATTTACATCAGTTACATGAGTTTAATTTCCCAAGGTCCCCAGAAACTGGCAGAATGTCAGTGTGATCTGTTACTTGTTGTTTCTAGGGGGCATGCAGTAATTCTGTACAAATCTGTGCATTGGTAATGTGATCATTTGGGAAGAAGATTAGAATCTCTTCGGTTAAAAAAGACTCACAAGAACAGAGAAAGGAAAGAAATCTGTTAAAAGCTGCATGGTGTTCAAAGAACAAGTTTTGGACTAGAAGAAGAATCTGGTTATTAAGCAGCAAGGTAGCTTGTGTATCTTAAAACAATTGATTTTAAGCATTTAGAAAAAATGTTGCAGTTAAATGAAAAAAGAGTTGAAATAAGTTTTCCTTTATATTATACGCTCTTGTGTGTGATACATATTTGTGCTCATATGGCAAACTACTCATTTTTTATAAGTATTTAAAACAATAATATTTAGATTAAAATATTTATCATGCCCTTATATCTCCTAAAGCTATGCTTGTTCTTGATAGAAGCCAAATTGTAAATTATGCTGTTCTGAATAACTTAAACTCACAAATAACAATTAGTTGGCAAACTCAATAGTCTCCATGCTCTGTATATTGCACTTTGAATGGGTATTGCTGTGCAGCATTATCACTGGTTTTAGAATATTCTTTAGTGGCTAGAACTCTGAACAAGAGATCCATAAAGATAAGTGATAACACTTGGTTACTACATCAGGAAGTTGTCATTTTATGTACCAGGTGCTGCAACTTGCTGTGCAGTCTCCGGTCACCCTATGGAAAATAATTGAACTACTTTTAGTCTTAAGTGGCAGAAATCTACTTGGTAACTGTAGCTGGGGGTGACGTGAGGATTATGCGTGAAAACTGGGGAGAAGCATGTTCTGCGTGTTGCCAAAGTCAAAGCGTGTGAATATGGTCCTTACATTGGCATTTACTAGACAGGAGTCAAACCCTGTTTCAAAGGGAAGGATGAAGTATAAAAAACCATGTGGTTTTCAGCACTTGCAGGTTGTATGGCTGAGTTGGCATGGCTTTGTGCACGTGCTGATGTGGGAGGAGTGTGTGAACAATAGAGCAGACTTGAGAGCAGATGCAGCATGAAGGAAGACAGATAAACACATGCAGTGAAGAAGTTGTGGAGCTGATGTATCTGTGAGCTACCATATTAAGGTATGGGGTGCACACTCACGGTGTTTCAGATGTAAGGAGCCCACAGTTTGCAGTGGGAACGGCATCAGTAGAAACTGCAGGCATATGTTTCTGCTTTCCATGTGAAAGCAGAGAATGGTGCAGGGTAGATCGCTAAACTCAACTTTTTGGGTCAGTTCCTGTTGCTTGTTTCCAAATCGCTCCAGTGCAGTGTCTGATGCTCTGTTCAGGGAGCAGCTCTCTGCAGCATCCTCCTTGAGGAGCAGAGCCTGCCCCACTCAGTGTACTGAAGCCCTGAAGCTGCAGAGCCTGCGGTACTAAAGCCAGCTTGAATCATGTTATAATCTAGGTCCACCTGGACCATGTTGCTAAAGTTACTGGACTCGGTGAGTAGCTATTAATCCTGCATTGTGCATAAAAGTTCTTGGGTTTATCTGCAATACTTTTTTGGTAGCTGTGAACCGCTGAAGTTTAATTGTTCTTGCTAGTGGTTTTTACTTCTGTTTATGAAAATCACTTGCTGTTTAGGTGGCGTGCTTATTTAAAATTTTTATCAATGCTAAATATAAGTCACTTGAATCCTCTTTTCTACAGACATAGAAGTTAATGTTTAGGAGACTTGCATAACTTCAATACAATGAGAAGACTGATGTCATGTAGCTGTTGTCATTATGTTGTCTAAGGACTATTGTAGCACTGGAATCAGACAGCCACACTGCTTAGGAATTCAAGTATCTTATCAGCATGGCCAAGAAGGTACTCACAATTTCAGTTACTCAACGTTGATAGGGTTCATATTGTACAGATCTTTCCGTACTCTTTACTTCTCTCTTTTTGCCACCTGCATGGGGAAAAAAATAAAGTGTGATTATAATTTTTCAGGTGGTAATACAGTTCTTAAGCTATTTCATGATGTTATGTAATTTTTTGTATGTAATTCTTTTGTGAGTCAATGCTGTCTCTGCTATAAACCTTAAAGAACTTTCAGAAAATTAAAATAATAACTCAGAGCAATTTCAAAAGCTATAATAATAAATGTCAGAGTTATCTCCTTTGCTGTACAGTTAAGTAATCTGAACACAAAAAGAGAACTAAATATGCCAATGCAAGGAAATTGGGAAAAAAAAAATGGTTTTGGAAGTACTTTCATGAAGCTCCCATGTTAGAAAGGTGGGAATAAAAAGATTGGAAAATCTTCTGATGCTGTTTTGTTTGGTCTTATGTCTTGATGCAATGTCCCATGTAATTTTGAGGAATTGAGGTTATGTAGATAGAGAGATGGGTTAAGCGTACAAGTGAACTAAGAACTCGTCCATTTCCATCTCGTGCTACAGACTTGCTCTCTGTCTTCAGACAAGTCGCTTTATTTCTGTAGTTCAGAATACAGAGTTGTATGCTAAAAATGCTGTGTATCCATTTATCTGGGTTTATGTTGGGTATCAATAGTGCTAAAGAACTTAGCACTTCATGTTTTCTTTTCTGTAAAATGGGGTTGATACCTGCTTATTTTGCAGAAGTCTCTGTGAGAATTAGTCTGTAAATCCATGGTGTTAGCTATTATTAACTTGAGGAGGTGGTGTGGTGGGTTAAGTAGGACAGTGGGCCGTGGACTGAAGACCTGAATGCTATCCTTGAATCTCTCACTGACCTATATACTTTCTGATAAATCTCTCTGCCTCTTCCATGCCTTTGACTTTTCTGTTGTAAAATAGTCAAGAGCTCACTTCGTGAAAAGCACTGTGACATAAATACAATGATTATGAAAATAAAAGCTCTGTGTTTCTGAATAAAAGCTATTGTAGAAAACTAAATAGCTTCAGCAGAACATGTAGCAATTCTGTAACTTTTTTTTTTTGCTATAATTTGTCACTCAGGAAATAGAATAAGCTTTTTATAACTGGAATTTTCCCCTCTTAGGGTTATCTGTGTGCTCATTCATGCTGAACTAGTATATTTGTGGAGTAACTGTTAAACAGTATCTGAAATTAAAGCAAATTCTTATGTTATGTACATAACACCCAACCTCTACAGTTGAACTAAATGTATAGTTTTTTCACTGAGTTTTTTAGTTTGTATGTTCAACGTTTTGAACTAATTGTGTGTGTATATATGTATACATTTGCATCGTTTTCACAAGTCTAGTAACTCATGTTGAGGTAGAAGAGCAATTACAGGCTTATTCTTATATTTAGAACTCGAAAACAGATTGAAAAAATCTTCGTAAAAAGAATCAGACTTTCCCAACACCCATAACAAAAAGTGTAATTTTGGGGAAGAAAAATTAGTTCTGCATCTGTAAGGTATCTGTTATCTTTCTCATGACATCAGGAAATAACGAGCAGCTCTATTTAAGCATATTTAAAAAGGGAAAATTTATACTTGAAAAGCACATTCTTCTTAAAAAAATTATGAATTCTCTAAAATCCTTTTTAAAGAATTCTGTGACATGAAATAATGGATATTTGAGGAAATATTTGTTTAGAGGTATTACATAGAAATAGTTTTAGCTTGCAACTATTAGACATTGATGAAAAACTGTGACTTAATCCTCTTACGTTTTTTCAGATGTGTTACAGATGTGGTAGTGGAGCAGTATAAAACAAAACAACAGGCAAATTCAAAAGTGTAAGCACTGAAGCACTTTGAATGCATTTTCCTCTGCTAGGATTTAACTGGCATTATTTTAATTTTAGCGTTAATGCTGTTAGGACTGCTGTCTTAATGCATTTGACTTGCTAATTATCATGTATTTTATATAAGATTTGGCCTTTCTCACTCTGCAAGGTCATTTCAGTGCTTGCAAATTGAAAGCAATAAACAGCTTGCTTATTGCTTAAAAGAAAGTCAGGTGTCTCTCCATGGAAACCAGCTTTCATAGAAATCCTGTGAATACCAGCGAATTTTCTTTTCCTGTTTACTAATAAATGAGAAGGAGACTGCACACTGTGCAAGTCTTTATGCAAATGCTGGTGCTTGGTTATCCCCCTCCCTCAAATTACTGATTTATAGTCTGGCTGACAGTGAAGTGGTAAGTAGGGATTTATTTGAATTATTATGCACTGATAGAATATGAAGCTACATGTAAATAACTTTTAACTGTTCCAAGACTTACAAACTCTTTGGAACCTTAAATTATGACCTTAAACTTTAGTGTTACCCCATGTTGTTATTGGCTACTGCAAAAAGTCTAATAAACCATTTAAGCATGCATTGTGATTAAAGAGCAGCGTGGGTGCATTGCTGCATAAACCGTTGAAATAACTCTGAAACTCAATTATTTGAGTTATACAATGCTAACTGTACCTGAAATACTTAATAGCATTTAGAATAAATGTATTTACCTTTTTACATGGGGTCTTGATTCCTTTTTGTTTGTTGGTGGTGAATTCTCTGTGATTTTGTAGGCATATGCTGACCTTGCTTAGACACACCTACAGCCTTTGTCAAGAAAACAAGGTTGTTGCCAGTTAACGTTAGAAATGCATTCAAGGCGTACTGGGCACACATACCTGCTGTGGGTTACCTAATCTTCTGTTGTAGTAAGTGTGCAGAGAATAGGAATATGATGCTGTATAAGTAGTACTTTGCAGAGTGCAGGTTGGACAGATTTTTAGCCTGGTAACTTTGGAACTAGTGGAAGCTATTACTACAGATTTGGAGTTCTGGGGTCAGAAGCCTTATTCTGGACTGTGGAAATAGTGTCACCTCTGCTTCAGGAAGACCGGCAGAACCTTTTGCTTACTGCTTCATTAGATTGCTGCTGCAGTTTATTTGACCATTGTTTGAGGTGTAGTGATTTCATGGATGTCCCCTGCCTTCTGCTTGTTTTTTGGGGGGAACAAGCACTTACCCTGTAGTACTAGTGATCCTCTTTCAGCAGCTGACACAGTATGCATTCTGTTGCTTGTTGTTTTGTTGTTTTTTTTTCCTCCTAAA
Source organism: Falco punctatus (assembly GCF_963210335.1). Classification (NCBI taxonomy): domain Eukaryota; kingdom Metazoa; phylum Chordata; class Aves; order Falconiformes; family Falconidae; genus Falco; species Falco punctatus. The sequence goes on along the minus strand of NC_137580.1, from coordinate 4,598,214 downwards.
CTTCAAACTCAACTGTTGCTCAGTTCCTAAGGAGATCAATGTTGCATTTGCTGTGGTTTAGAAAAGGTTACCTATAGATAGGTTTCAGTCAGTTATCGTTTGTTTTGAAGCGGTGTTTGCAGCTTAAATTCTTCCTTAACATATTCTTAACTAAATAAAACACAACTTTAATTTATTAACTTAACATAGAATCATTTAGGTTAGAAAAGACCTTGAAGATAGAGTCCAACCATTAACCCAGCACTGCCAAGTCCACCACTAAATGATGTCCCTAAGTGCCACATCTACATGGTTTTGAAATACCTGCAGAGTAGTGACTCAACAACAAACCAACTACTTTTTAATGTGTTATCTGATCCAGTGCCTTGGTGTATTGCAGCACTGTTGCTGCGAAGAGCTACTTGTGAAATTTCAAATATGGTTCTTCCTTAGGTTGTACAGAAGGCTAGCTATAAAAAGATAAGTTGAGGAACTGAAGAAACTAGTGAGAAACAAGAGAGTTTTAGATTGATCTTTTCACCCCGTGCCCTTGAAGAAAATTTGCTGCTGCCTATGTTGTATTGGGTCTGAACTTTTGGTGCAAAATCAGTGAGTCTTCTGTAATTCAACAATGTATCAGAGATTAGTTACTGGTTTTTGGCAGTCTTCTGCTCCAGCTTTGCTGAGTAACTTCACAGCAGAACCTTCATCGTGACCTTAACAATCCTTTCACTTTATTAATACGTTTCTTTTGAGTTGTGATGAATTTGTTATCGCTGTTAGGGAGCCCTTAAACTCAAGGTTAACAGAAAGCTGTCTGCAATAGTAGTCAGTTTCTACACCAAGTATAAATAATAAATACCAGGCTAAGAATGAACAGCAGACCGAAGAGAGTGGGCTGATGTCTCTGTTCTGCCTGCTGCAAGCGGGGAAAACTGTCTTTGTGGTGAGCTGATAAAAGGTGTGGGTGAGACACTGCAGAAGGAAAATATATTGAAAGGAAAAAGATTAGCAGAGGCTAAGGAAAGGAGGAAGAAAGGAGAGGTGAATGAAGGAAGAAAAGTGTGTATGTTGGGGAGTGTGTGACTGAAGAAGCTGGAAGGTAAGAGTGAAGTTAGTAAAATTTTCTCATGCCTTACTCGCGTAAGTAGCAGCATCCAGTAGAGCAATGCATGGGAATGTACATAGATAACGTATCCACATTGTTTTAAGAGCTGTTATTAAAATACCAGTGGTGTTTAATGTTACAGAAGTTGCATACCACTGCCCCTGAGGAGATCTGAGTGACAAATTAACACAGGGCTTGTTGAGCCCTGCGGGTGGCAATCGCTGCAGGCTTCCTTGAATCCTTATTTTTGAAAGCATTTACTGACCAGCATTGCGGGGAAAGGGAAAGGTGTTTGTTCCATGTCACTACTCTGGTTTTATTTTTTTATCACAGTTAACAGAGGTTTTCCAGAAAAATGAGCAAGTCAAAACATAAGTAATGACCTTGATGCTTATTTATTGCTAAGCATTTTTAATCTGGGTTTACTGGTTATAGTTCATAGCTGCATCAAAAGAGTATACACTCCTCACTGAAGTCTAGCCAGCTACCCTATAGAGAATTAAAACGATCATGTACCAGTGAAGACATGAAACCTGTATTTCTAATTAGAAATGTCCTCATTCAGAATGCTGTTGCTTTAAATGGAATTTGACTGGTTCACATCTTTCACAGAAAGAAAAGAGCTGTTTGGAATTTTCACTGACGGTTATTCAGAAGCTTAAATGTATCTTGTACAGGACAGCATCATAATAGCATTGGTGCTACAAAGCTAGGTCAAGACTTCAGCTGAACAACTGTTCTTTACCACTACCTGATTTCTGCTCTTGGATACGATGTGTGGTCTTGTTTAACGTGTGAGATGCTATGGTTGTAAGGCAGAAGATGAAATTACCTTTCATAGCTGTGTAATAATACAATTATCAATTAAGGGACACGATTTCTAGTATCTTCTTCAGATGTCTGCTCAGATTACTTTCTTCCAGCTGTGTTCTGCGGTACTGGTTTTGTATGTTCCCATAAGGACGTATTTAATTATTTTTTTACTAAGAAAAATGCTGTAGCTTGATGTTACAGTGTGAATTACGTGGCTCTAGTTATTGTCTGTACATTTCTTCTCATACCTTGTAGGTGTATCCAGATGAGTCTCATCCCAGGTTTGTCTCCTGAAATGGTGTTGATGGCTGTACATATTTTCCCTTGAGAATAATTTCCTGAATTGTAAAAATGCTTTCAAAGACATTTATACTCTATTAACCTGTTGGTTGGCACACTTGATCTGCACTAGTTTGCATTGTGTCTTGATTTTGAAATAATTTGCATCTCCTCTTGGCAAATTAAAACAATATTTGCTAATGTGGACGCCTCAGCCTCACAGTTAGAGCTGCCTAGGGGCAGTTCTTGCCTATATTGGCTAGCATGCTGATGGTGCATGCTTACTGATTTCCAGAGGGATTCTGAGTTCTGGATGTTTTTTCTAAATTTCTTCGACAGTAGCAATATTTTCTTGCATCGGTTCTGGAATAAACTCAGTTGAGATACTGCAAGACAGATTTAATTTCATTTTGTTTTGAAGTAAGAACATGCTCATCATTATTTGAGGTTTTTAAGCTACTAAAGGATGCCTTGGACATCCTTAGTTTAAAAATCGCCGATGTGAAAGTGTTTGCTGCAGAAATGTTACTGCATGCCTGCTTTTCTTTCTGCTTTGGGTGCTTGTTTTACTTATGTGGGGCTTTTAGGAGTAAGAGTGATGGGTATCTTCTGGAGACACTGTGATATAGGAGGAACATGGGGAATGGCTTGAGTAAGCCTTGCTTGCCTGTGTCTTAGCTCCAAAAATCTGTTTGATCTAACCTGGTATTGCCACCCCTGTACCGTCGTTAATGCAGTGGATTTGGGGGTAACGTGACAGCAAAGCTTTTAAAACAGTTGCTAGAAGATCTACTGCAGAGCTTTAGAAAGCAAAGGCTTAGAAGTAGGTCAATAGCAAAGCTCCAGTGGAACTATAATAAACATAACCAGATTTGGCGGAGAGTGAAGTTTTCAAGTTACTATCTTGCAATTCTGCAAATCTGCCTTGCTGTATATTTATAAGTGTGCGTTCTTTTGTCTTGAAACCTCACATCCTGGTTTAACTTGTTGGGTTTTTTTACTGTTAAATTGCCAGGCCCCAGTAATTTTTCTTTTCTTATATGTGCTCATTCATTTCTCTCTATCCATTTAATTTAATTTTCATTTTTCCCTTTGCAATTCCTGCACTGATATGATGTAGGATTGCTTCAGGAGCAAAGGATCAACAAAATAACTTCAGGAAATGCATTATGTGTCTGAGTCATGCGTTTCCAAGTGTCAGTTTTCTGTCTGAAACATCATTTCTGCTCTGCTTCTCAGCTGAGACAGGTATTTTAGATAGCTTTGGAGTGAAGTTTAACTCTTTACATCTGACACATCTAAATACTAATTTATGGTTTAATTCTTGGTTACTTAAGTTATTTCTAGTCCTGGCTTCCTGAAGTTGTGTTTCCTATTGCTTGGAAGACTCCTCTGATGCTTATATTGGTACCACAAATGATGCCACCATGGTGATGATTACGTTCAATGTTGTTTTAGTGCTGTATAACGGTAGCCCTGTTGACATAGATATAGATAGATAGATATAATTGCCTGTACTGATTGCTGGTGCCATAGTAACTACAGTAAAAATATTTCAGGACAGAAGCCTGAGCATATTGTGTTCGTGTAGAAGTTGCACAAGCATACTGGTAAGGGTAGAGATCAGGGGTGATCACGGTCGAAGCAGGGATCAGGAGAACTGACAGTGCAGAAGAAATGACCGTGCACATAAGGCTGACATATCTGTTACTTAAAAATCAGAATATATTTTATGCAAATGCTTGCAGGGTGTGTGCATATTGCTGATTCTTTTGTATCGCTCAGTTGTTTGCTGCATCTGTTCAACTCCTCTGGATTACTAATCATAAATGGGCGGGAGGGTAATTCCTAGTGAGAAGGAAGCAGATGGGTTTTAACTAAGGCCAAAATTAGGCCTGATTTTTCTGGTGAAACTTGTGTAAAACCAATGTACTGAGGACATCTGAGCATCCCTGAAAAATTCTGAAATGCATAAATCTGGAATTCAGTTGGGGGAGGTGAAATGTACCTTGTTCTTTCAGATCTGTAAATAAACCCTGATAACAGACTGCAAGATTTGTATTTGGTTTGGGTTTTTTTTTTTAATCTAAGTATCTTCATTTTTGCCATTTCAAAGCTTTCCTACAGTTGGACAAAAAAGAACAAAAACTAACCATCGATCACCCATCTAAAGTAACGAGGAAAAATTACTCTTTCACAAATGAAGAAGTAAGACAGATTGATCGGGAAAACCAAAGGTTGCTAAAAGAACTGTCCAGACAGTCTGCAAAGCCAAGAAAAAGTGCTACATTGAAGAAGCCATCTGTACCGCCTCCTAAATTGTACCACAGTGCCCTCAACAGGCAAAAGGAGCAGCAAAGAATTGAAAGAGAAAACCTGGTAAGTTTTGAGAACTGATTTGGATCAGTAAATGAAGAACTGTTTGTTGTCAGATGAACTACTGCTAAATACGTACAAAACTGTGAAGGCAGCGCTTGGTGCTTTACTGCAGTAGGTCTGCAATGAATTGCCATTACTATGCTGTTTGCATAACTGTTCATATGTGGGGTGGTGGGTTTTCTTTTTTTGGTGGGGGGATATGCTATTATTATGAGTTTGTTCTGCTTTAGTATCGTTCCGTTTAAGAGGAACAACCATTATTATTAACGTGCTCATAACTTTTTGTGGAGAGCGGTCTAACTATTCCTCCTGCTTCATGCATCATGGTTACTAGTCTCTTAAGAACAGGCTTGCAAAAAATGAATCAATCAGTAGGATGGCATCAAACCCATTGTATATGAAATACAGAGGATACAACGTGAATGTCAATTTTGGGTTTTGACTCGCTATAGCTCTCCATCTCTCAGCAGTTTCAGTGCTCTGCTTGTCACAGTATTTGAATATAATGGCAATCACAATAACTTCAGTGGAAAACAAATAGACTCATAAGGATATTGGCAGAGTTGTCTAATATAAAAAGTAATACTGATTTGAAGAAGATATTTGTAGTGATTTAATTGTAATATATATATAAATAGAATGACGCTTTCATATCTTATAGTTGTTCTTTAGTGTGTTTGAAAAGGAAATGAAATATAGTGAAAATATTTGGAAAATTTATAGTGGAAATAATTTATTGACTTTTCTTCTCTGTAGGTTGCAATTTCCTTTTATATAGATGCTGAAATACAGATTCAACTTGGAGAAAATCTAATTGACCTATTCAGGAAAATGTGCTAGGTTTTAGTTCTTCCAGCTTTCAGACATCTAGATCGTTGAAACTTTTCAAAGTAGGAAACTTTATTCTCAGCTCTACTAGACTACAGTTGACCAAAAGAACATCACACGCTGAAAGAATTTGGCATAAATATTTGCTATAGATGTGTGATACTTCTTATTGTCTGGGGAGGAAATGTTTTTAGGCTTCGATGTGTTTAGGTTGGTCGGAGGGCTTTCTTCATGTGTTGGGCAAGGGGGGGGGTGTTTTCCTCTGTTTATTCAAAAGGTTGAAAGCAGGACTTGCTCTTCCACATGAAACTTAATATAAGAGTGTATTCTTAGGCTATGGGAAGGAAGTGCTGTGTCACAGTTGCTTACAATCTGCTAGTAATACGCTGTACTATGTAACAGTAGATGATTACTGATATTTTACAATATGTTTCCATTTTCTCAAAGCCACAAACCTTTTGTCTTATGATATATTGCAATTTTGACGAAGAATGTCTTGCGTTTCTAACTTCTGAATCAAAACTTCAGCAAACCTAAACACATACAGTCACTTCACATGTTGCTGGTTTAGTACATGTTAGCAATTAATGGTGGTTGCTTGTAGTCCAAGAAATAATATCCTTCATTTACTTACTCATTTATACTTCTTATCATCAGCAACATGAGCAGACATGTTTGATATCAGAGTCATTCCTTAGAATTTAATGTTAGGACATGATGCTCTTTTAGACTGTAAAAACATTTGGTTTATTCTTTTCCCAAAACTCAGGATGATACATTCTGCCCTTCTTTGTGTGAGAGTGATTCATCAGTACAGCTCTTACATTTTATTTACCATTGCTATAATTTTTAAGCAATTCTGTTTACTTTTTTATTCTGTTTGAAGAGTATGTGCATCTCAATTGTAACACACTGATTTTTCTAGCATTACCTTTTGGGATTACAAGTATGACATGCTTTTCTCAGAGACCGTAAATGAAAAAGCTGCCCTACCCTGCTCATTGAGTTTTTCTGCTTTATATAGCTAAAAGTATGTGCTTTATGAAACTGCTTTCTTCACTTTTGTGGACTGAAGAGCTAGAATTCCATGGAACTTCCTGATCAGTCTTTCTTCCGTTACTTGACAGGATTTTTTTCTTATACAAGGCTTGAGGTACTACATACAGGATATGCTGCTTGATACATCCTTGAAATGTTTGTTGGAGAAGGATGCAGAGTTCTGTAAATAATTCAAAAATAGAAATCTACAGTAGTAGTCTGTGCAGGGGGTTAAAAGTCTTGATGCAGAGATATTTTTTTTATTATTATTTTTCCCTTGTTGGATTCAGCTTTTGTAACTCCTTGTCCTGAGGTTAACACATTGTCTAGGGAAAACTTTCACTTGTTCTGCTAGAGCATTCTTTGAGTAATGCCTAGATTTACTGTTATCAGAAAGTTCTGGTGCAGGCATTTGGCATCAGAGGTGGTGCATGAAAAGTGTTTCAAATATTAGGAAATCAGAAAGGAATCTTAAGTGGTCTGGTGCTCTCTAGCTTTGTGAAAGCGCACAGGGACGTACAGGGAATATATGTTGCTCCCACAGACTCTGCTAGAAAGAGATGTGATGGAATGAAAAGGTTCATTGCTCTGAAGAACAGTAGTTATAAGGTAGTGATTAGCAATTTGTGGAAAAAGCACAATTACCAAAATAGATTGCTGTTAAAATTAATGTCAGAATTTTGTACTTGCTGCTTTTGACTGTGTGCTTTCATAAGTGGAACCTGCTTTTGATTGCTTATCTGAACTAGCAAGATCAGAGTCTGTCTCTTGCCAATAGAGGATGCTGCTGATCTGGAAAACATTCTACTCTTGTGTTTGAAGGTACTGTCAACCCAGTCCCCTCTCCCGTGGAAAGGGAGATATGTGACTGGTGCTTCTTTTTTTCCCATGTCTGTATATATGTGTCTCTGTCTATATTGACATATTATTTCTGCCAGTATAAATAAGATAGTCAACTTCATAGACAGGACACTACACACAATGTAAACTTCTAATGGTTTATGGTGTCATGCAGAAATCTATACTGGTATATACAGGTACATATTTGCAGACCTTTAAATACAGATTTGCTGCCACAACACCTTTCTTCAGTCACTTCATCTAAACTTAGGAGTAATTAATTTCTGTATTGGGTTTTTTTCATAACTTTTATTAGTTCTGAGTAGGATTTAGTTGTTGGATTACCTTGGTGAGCTAAGCTGCTGTGTTCAGCCAAATTCTAGGGAACAAGTGACTTTTTGATTTCACACTGGAAGTTCACTAGAAGATCTCAGCAGATCTGGGACAGCAGTTTTCAAACCTTAGATCAAGGGGGATGAGAGTGTTCTTCTTTTCTGTGGATATTTGGTGTTCCCTTGCATCCCTGTGCATTCTTCCTACCCCACGCTGTTATTACTCACTGCGTATAACACTCCCATGTTGTTCATTCTCTGGCCTCATACTCCCCCAAAATGTACCCTAAGCCCCAACAGATCCAGCTCTGGTCCCAGCTCCAGTATAGTCACAGTCCCCCACAAAAAAATAATAAAAAAATAATCACTTTGTTTCTCTGCCAGGACTGTCTTTCTCTTTTCACCTACTTGGTTCCCCAAGTCATCGGTGCTGCAGATGCCTTTAATGCTTCTCCCCACCACTTGCCATAGTCATTGTGGCCTCTACCAGCACAAAGATCCTTCAGCGAAACTGTTGCCCTTCTCTTGCAGTCTGGGCTGCCTTTGTCTTGTTGGGAAACCTTAACCTCCTTTAGAAATGCAAGTACTGTAGTGCTATAAATCAATGTATATTAATTTGTCCCAGCTTGATTTAATGGTGCTGACGTGCTGTGGCAGTTGGGTTGGGAGAAGAGGGTAAGGGAAAGATAATGCCTCTGGCCATTCCCCTGACTGGCTGCCACCGCGTACAAAGAATACACCTCATCTTGAGCCACAGCCTTCAGTCCTGTGCCACGCTGCACCTGCCCTGCTATCCATGTCACGCCACAACCAGGGAGATAACTTCTAAGCATGGAAAGAAACAGGATTTGGAAGGGCACTGGTCTATGAGGGTTGTGCCTGGGCACCTTGTACTTTACTTTCTTGATTTATTCTGGTTTTTCTCTGCCTTCCCTTTGTCCTGTCCCCAAGGAACACCCCTGGAGTCTGAAAGCATCAGTCTTGGATGCTGCATACTTAATGTGGTTGTAGAAAGAATACCAAGGCTGTTCGGCCTTACTGGTCTCAGTCTGGTGGACAAAGCCGTAGGGAATGCAGTTGTGGAAGAAAATGTAGTCTTCTGGGCTTTAGGAGCTCAGAAGTATTTGCGTTGGCTTGGTGGCTCCTTAGAAACTCAAGCATACAGGGGTTTATAAGGTATTTCCACTTAGTGGTTTAAAGCCATTGTATGCCAAGACGAAAGACAAGGTGGTTTCTGAGATTACAAAGTGCAGTGCAAAAAAGAAGTTTCCACGGCCCTCTCATCAGGGGGAGCTATTAGGACATGGGATTGGCACGTAGATGTACCTTGCTGCAATATACTGCAGTACAGTGCAAATACAACGCAGTTCTGTGATCATAGTATTTAGGCTATAGGTTCTTTTGTGGTTGGATTTTTTTTTTTTTTTTTTGTGGTCTGCTGATTCCTGACCCAGACTCAAGAATCCTGAATGCTGCTGTAACAATTATAATAAAGACCGACTAATCAGCAGGTTCAAAGAAAGTTCTGATTATTTTGCACACTGCTGAGTTTTGTGGGATATATTTTTTTTTAACTCTTAGCCTACTTTCCTTGGTGGTGCCAGCTACATGTAAACTTGATAGCTGTTCGGTTAAAAATACTTTTCTGTAGATTGTCAAAAAACTCTTAGAAGTTCTTCATTTAGAGTTTGTCATGTTAGAGCTAATTAACGTAATTGGCAATTGAAGAGAATTGCAGATACTTGTATTAATAAAACCAGAAAGCTGTCCTTGAATGCACTGTTACCTAGTTCCCCCTCCCCCACCTGGACTCTGCAAAGGGGACAGTGTGGTCACTAACATCAGTGACACTAGAGGAGGCATAATATAAATAAATTTGAACAGCTGTCAAGGCACGCTAGTCAGCTGGTTAGGATTGAAAGGAGGTGAAACTGAAGCCTCTATACATTTAAAAAGCAAAGTAAAACAAACAGTAATGTTTTTTGCCTTCTTTCTGAACTCAGTTTAGGAATGCCACATTTCTGCGTTTTCAATGGGGTTTTTCTTCCTCTTTCAACATAGCTGCAGAAAAGCGTGTACTGATAATTTTTGTTTTTCCTTGTTCTGACAGCACTAGAACTAGCTTTAGTGCTCTCCTGATATGCAAAAAAATGAATTAGCAGCACTTATCTTGGCCCACTGTATAGCAGCAATCTTCTGATCCAGTGTCACGTTCCCTTGTTCTCCTGTTGTAGGCAATCTGACACTTCCTTTTCTCACTGACTATATATTATAGTGTCTTCACAGATGCTAAGCTATGACCAGGTGCCTAGATTTATGAAGGATTGTTCTATTCCTAGAAGCTAATCATCCTGTGATTTTTTTTTTCTTTTTTATTATATATTATTATTTTACTTTTCTTGTAAACTCAGCATTAAAGTAAAAGAAGATGGCAGACGTAGAAGCCTAGGGGGACTTTTGCCAAGCGGGGAGGTCGCCAGTGATGTGATATATATGTACTGAGCTCAAATCAAGAGCTCTGAGGAGCTACAATGCAATTTAGAGCAACTGATGACGTTCCTGCCATTGGTGTCTGTTACTTGTTTTTTTATTATTCCTTAAATCTGATCGGGAACATGTATTTGGTTCTGAACACCTGGATTGTGTTATGTGCTCTGATTCTTTTCGTCATTAAGATCAATGGTGGAATTTCTGTTTACTTTAGTGGTGCAGGATTAAGGCTCCAGAGATTTAGCACTGCAAGAGAACAAGGAAAGTGGCAGTATTCTTCAGTCCGTCTCTCAAAAGGAAAACATAATGACAGAATTGGTAGATTTATATGTATAATTGAAAAAGAACATTTGTTCAAAGTATTTGCGCCATTATACAAGGTTGTTTCTGTTTAAGGACCTCAAGATTGTAGGCTTGATAATAAAAACATAAGAATCTGATTAGTTCCGGGTTACAGATTTAGTAGGTCAGGACTGCCATTTCACTGTGGTGTTTAATTTCTGTATGCAGCAAGCTGTTCTGCAAACTGCAAAATTCATGACCACAAATAGCGTGTAAGTTAACATGCCCTTGGTACAGTTCACAGCAGAGGGCAAGGCAACCAGGGGAACGATTCTCTCATTCTCTACAAGTACTTTTCTTGGAACACTCGTGCACCGCAGAATCTGTATCTGCTCTTTCTGTAGCTCAGGGCTGTATCAAGTCCAGTGTTAACCTGCTCAAAAAGCAGTACTTCAGTATGGAGAGAGGTGTGGTTTTTTTCTTCTTTAGTAAATGGGGACTTGATATTTGTCAAAAGACAAACGTAAAAGCAAAAGCAGAGAATTGTATTTAAGCTAGAACAAAACAGGCATATAAAAATATATGTTCAGAATCAAGCTTGAAATTACTGCAGTGTTGAGGTATGCAAATTCTATGGGGCTGTTATACTTGCAGTGTAGACTCGAAACATGATCTACTTTCACAGGGATGTCACTTCTACAATCTACCTGATCCATTTGTGGTTGAACTGAATGTATTGCGAGCTTCCATTTTTAATATTGAAGGTAAATAAGTGATCTCTGAAAGTCTACATGTGTGTAGATGTATGAGAAGATGCAGATGAAGTTGTGAGTAAAATGGTGGGTGTAACATTTAGAAATAAGTCTACAATTTCATGTTCTGCAGCAGGCTTTAGTGAAGAGCTATTTCTAGCTGAAGTCTTCCTTTGACTTTTGCTTACTTAGGTATTTCCACTCGATGAACTGACTGGCACTTGATGCAAGCACTTGTGACATACTATTTCTGAGCCAAAATCACTTGTCCTTCCTCTCTTGTGCACTCTGTGCAGGTTTCCAGTGCCTATGCATAAACTACCAAGAGTTTGTAGATTCCTGTTACAGCTAGACAATGACAACTGACATCCTGGGAATACTGTACTATTTCCTAAGTCACTTTCTGTAAACTTTTTTATTTTTTCTAAAAGAAGAATAATCCGTACCTGATTGGGAGTGGAGAAGAATGATAATTCCATACAAAGTGCAGTTTAATGGCTGTACGGATTCTTGACTCCTACCATATAATTACGCACCTAGACAATACATCTTTATTAACATACTTATTTTTGGTACTTTGGAGACTTGTGTAATCGCAGTTTGCATTGTCTGTCACTGACAGGATGCATACCACAGCCCTGGCCAGCAATGGCTGTGTCATTGCCAGATGGTTGTAGGCCATCAAATGAATCGAGATTAGTTAGTGGAGGAAATGTATAAATCTATGCGAGGCAAGCACTGGAGGCGAAATATATTATTAAAAATAGGAAGTTGTTAATTGGAAGTTGTATGTAGTTAGGTACTTCCAAATTTGTCCGGCCGTCAGGCTCTGTTTTTGGAGTATGGAAATTTCTTAAACCAATAGATGCTGTTTCAAGTAGTAGTAGTAATGCAGAACGGGAAACTTGTTTTATCTTACAAATACTGTGTAAGCAGCTGTTCTGATTTAATATTTGCTGCATGATTGCCGGGGTTACTTTCAACGAGAGGAAACTATGTCTGTAACAATCTTTTAAAATTATACTATGGATAAAACAAATAGTGTCCTGTGGGTGTTGGTGCTTTCCTTTCGGCATTACTTTCACAGAATTGAGGTCAGTAATTCTCCCTGGGGATCCTGTAGGGCAGTATAAAGTGGTCTAAATAGGCTTGCAAAGCAGAGCTTAAAAAAACAAAACAAAAAGAAAAACAAAACCCCCAAAAAACAACTGGAAATTTAGAAGAGAGGAGTAATCAAAGGTAAGATTAGAAGAGTGCAGCCTATTTTCCCACCACGTTTAACAATCATCAGACAAATGTGTTATCATAAATTTCAGAGAACTATGCAGTACTGAAGATATCCTCAACATAGAATTGATGACATCTAAGGGGTAGTTACTAGTTGTGTCGCAACACTGAGAAAAGATTCGAATGTGAGCAGAATAACCTGTGCTGGTCACCAGTGGAGGAGTTTGTGTTGTGCAGTGCTAAAAATTTGGGGCTTTTTTTGAAGTTCAAATAAAAATAAAGCTGTGAATGTTTTGTAGCTTCTTGTTTATTCTTACTCTTTCTTGTATTTTTCTTTGATATTAAGGCTTTCCTGAAAAGACTGGAAGCAGTGAAACCAACAGCTGGTATGAGGCGTTCTGAACAACTGATGGACTATCAGCGCCAGATGAGTTATCTAAGTTCTTCACCTTCTGTAAGAAGAGGAAAATCTGCTTTCAGCCAGCTTAGTCCTTCAAGTAAGTACTTTGAAGTTGCAGATTCTAGCATTTCTTTGCGTGTGTTTATCTTTTTATAATTCAGGATTGTGAAGCACTTACTGCGAAGAATAGCAAATTCTCTGTCTGTCTTAGATTGATCATTTCTCACACAGAAATCATTAGTGATTTTTTTAATCATACTGAAAGTATGATTACAGTTTGCATTGTTTACTTACTGTCCTAAATTTCTAATCAGTTATCTTGTTAATAATTTTTTCCAAGGTCAAAAAAATGCCTGTTGTAAAGAAATATTTCTCGTCTTGTCAGCGCTCTTTGTTGAAAGAAGGAGAAAAAAAAAAAAAAAACACCCCACCCAAACCAAAAATCCCAAAGAACGTTCGAATTCTCCTTCAGAGAATCTAAATCTAAAGTAGCCTTGTTTCTCTTAGGAGTTGTGTGTAATGTTTGGAGGTAGATCGTGTGTTCCCTTAGAGCCATACATGTAGGGTTAAAGAACCACAGCACTGCAGCATAGGCTTGAACTTTATCCTGACTGTTCAGAAACAACTCGTATCATTTTTGGGTTTGTATTCAACTTACTGCGATTTTGTTGTTTCTTCTGGAGACTATAGCAATGAGTGTTGCAGGACTAATCTACTAATATAACACGTTCTCACTCTTTTCTGTGTGTGTTAACAGGAGGCACATCAAGAGCATCCACTGTACCAAGTACAATGAGCCAGAGGAATGAAAAACCCATGTCTGATTCAGCCAGTGGGGCATTACAGAGACCTAAACCCACTAATGTTCGTGCTGCTTGGTTGTAAGGGCGTTCTTTGCCTCACATTCTGAGATGATCCTCAGACTTCTATTTTTAGTGCTTTTGTAAATTCTATGTGCGCAAAATATTTTCTGCGTTGTTCAGCGATTAAAATGTATTACATATGACAATTGCTTGTAAAACAGTTTTAAGTGAACATTTTCACTTCAGTCAGTGTTTTCCATGGCAGGAAGAACTTATAAAAGAGAAGGAGGTATTTAAACAAACAAGTTAAAATAGCAATTGCTAATTATTATTTAGTTCTGAAATCGTAAGTGGAATTTGTATCTGTAACATGGAAGGACATAATTAATGCACGATAGCTGCAAGATGTAAAGAAAATATTAACAATAATAATACTCTAAAATATTGCATTAAATTCGTACGTATATACTTAATTCCTAGATCATCCTGGCTTTAGGCCTTCTGAACCTTGTAGGTCATGTTCTTATGACTGAAAGAATCTTCTTGGTACAGCATGAAGGGGTGACAAGCAGATTGCGTGTTCCTGCTTAGGCAGCTACAGTAGAGGCTGCAGAAGATTATGTTCTGCTACTCTTGCACTCCAGGTGTTGGAACATTTGTTTTGTACTCGAGGCTCTGTCTCTTCCAGATTTAAAATAATTTTGGAAGTTGTGTTGGGATCTTTGTGTAGGAAAGAAGCATCTGATGCTATTTGAACAAGAGTAAAGACTGAAGTGAACAACATTTTCAGTTTCATTCTTACTCACTCTGAGTAAGTTTTAGTTAGTTCTCAAGGTAGAGAATACTAAGCAAGGGGAAAGTATTTCATGGCCCTGCTTTTGCAGATCTTTGCCCTTCTTGGTGGGGAGATATAAACTTGAGCTGCAGGAAACTTGAACATCTGATTTTGAGAGTGACTACTAACCAGGATTTTTAAAAACAAAGACCAAGTAGAAAACAGAAAATCTTGTTATGCTTCTTAACCTGTTTTTTATTGTCATGTTCATACCAAATATCTGTAGTAGTGTCATATAAGCTTTAGTAGCAACATCCATTTACAAGGGCAGCAGAATTTAATGGAATTGGTAATCGTAAATAGTAGGTGGTATGCTTTATTCTATGTATAAAAGCAAACTTTCAGTGGACTTATTTTGTAGGACTGTAGTCTTATAAAGAGCATAAATGTGATGCCACTGTCCATGGATACCGCTGGAACCCTGCTTGCTTCCCCAGCTTTTTCCTGGGAGATACACAGGAAATCTTTGTATTATGCATAAAGAAAAAAGCTGTATTCAGTAATGCTGGGCCTTAGCCCTGTGAAAAGGAAAGTTTATTATTCTTTGCTCGTGCTTGCATGAGGGCTTAGGCTTTCAGGTGTTCTGCGTTGTAACAAACTTTTTTACTTGGTCCTGTGTGATAGTTTGGCAGAGCTGCTGCACCTGGTGACCTGCCAATTAAATTTAGCTGATTGACAATATTTGAACTTTAAACAGCATTGTGGCAAACAGGTTCTTATTGCAATTATTATTCATTGATGGGGACTGTAAGGAATATTTTTGCGTAGTGCTGCTGTATTTATTTGTACTATTGTGCTTATAAAAATTACTGACTATTTGAAGATTTTTGTCTTTGAATGTGAATATCAGGGTCACAGTTTAAATCCTTTTGAATGTTTGTATGATAGATTTTTTTTTTCTGTGAAGGAATTCACAAAATGGATTACTTTTAATCGCTTCATCTTACTTTATTTAACTTTGGTATGAAAGACTGTCAATTTTGTATGTCATTTTTGTAAATCATAAGAAATAAAATATTTAACGTGAATTGTTAGTGCAGTGGCTTCTTTCAGAATTTTATAATCGGTATTGAAGTGTAAAGAAGGTCATGGGATAAAAGTGTTTTGTACTATGTGTAGTGGAGAAAAATGCAAAGAATCAGTTTATTTGTTGATACACTTACCTGTTAGTGAACTTGTGGTTTTGTTCCTTTTTTTTTTTTTTTAAATAAGCCATACTGACATGTCTTCACTAACTTAGATAAGCTCATCAAGACTTTTTTATAGCAATACACTTGTTTTCTGTCTTTTTTTGTAAGCTGCCACTTCATGTTTTCTTCTGCTTTTTTTGTTTTGTTTTATACCTTCCAGAAGATGTTTCTGAAAGAGAAGTGCAAGCTGCTTTGCTTCATCCTTAAAGTGAACTGTCACACTGGTTTGGCACGCTCTTTCAGGTAAGAGCTGATCACCCTGCTGAAGTGACAGGATTGCCAGTTTGGGTGACAGCACTGGTGTGTTGATCTCACCGCTGCGAGAAATGGACTTGATGCCTCTGTCATGTTTTTGCTCTGGAAGTGTTCCCTGCTTCATTGTGGGCCCTGCTTCTGCCAGAACAGGGTTCTGCTGTGTAGTCTGTCTACAATACTGAATGTCTTAAAGAAGGTCCTAGCTCAGATCCCTGACTGTATGAGAACAGGATGTGATGATGCGTCTGGATAGGTGACACGTGAAGGGCATTTTCCCAAGCTGACCACTGAATCCTTTATAGAGCTCAGTTTTAATCCCGTTGAATGTAAGAGACTCAAGCTCATTTGGAGGTGTTGCACAAGGACATTCCTCATATGGAATGTGTAGGCTTCCCTGTGCCAGAGCATGTCTTCTGTCCTATTTCTTGCAGTCTTTACCAAATATCCTGAGGCATCTCTGCTGTCGTCCTGCTGCTCAGGTAAGGGTTTGTCTGACTTGTCCTAAATCAAGTGGCTGGCTGGATTTATGTCTTCTGCGACGTATGTAGAGTATCATCAACTGTATTTTCCTGGTTGTCATCTAATGAGTTTCAGGATCAACCCCTGTAAAAAGCCTGAGACACTTGCTTCTAACAGGTTTTTATCCCAGTGCTTTTCTTCATTCTCCTTGGTCAACAGACAAAAATATCCTCCTGTCTTCCCAACCTGGGTAGCTTTTTGAGTCCTCTGGTAGGTAAGAGCTTATGCTTTTCCCTGGAGGACAATCTGCACATCAGTGTGGTGGTGGTGGTGAGGGCAGTGAAGTCACATCAAGCCTTCTAGCTGTGCAGTCATGACTGTCACGTGCAGGTAATGATGAGTATTTCCATTGTGATACCAACAAGAAAATGGGGGGTGGGGTGGGGTGGTAAGGCTGCTTGTGCACAGAATTGGTGTATCTTATGAGCCAGGTCCACTGAGCATCAGGTGCAATCTTTGTGGTGTTTACCTGCTCCAAGTCTCGAGCAAAGTAATGGATGAACCATGTTATTTCCACCTGATGAATGAGAAACATAGAAATAAGAGCTGCAGCTGGAGCAGTCTTCCAGGACTGAAATTTTGTTGGCTCTTACTTACATTGAGGTCATATTGTTTTGGATACCAGCAGGGATTGCTAAAGCTTGTGATACAGATCTGGTTTGTCTTCAGGATGCATGGTTCTAGTAACTTGGTCAAGAAAGCTGCTATATGTCTCCTGGTAGCTCTTCTCCTGGCCAAGGTGAGACAGGGTTTGGCAGCACTGATCCTTGTAGTTGTCACTTCTGGTTCCAGGACTATCTGTGTTACTCACTGCAGAGTCCTGAAATGCTGTTCTCCATGATTTTTGTTCCAGATGCTGCTTGTAGTTCGTAGTTATGTCCACTGTATTGTGTATGGTCAGAGCTTGGAACTGGCATCTCGGTTCTTTGCACGTGGCTTTTAGGACTTGAACAAGCTATTGAGAGATTTTGCTAGTTTTAAGTGAGAGGGACTTCACAAGGGGAACATAGGTGGCAGAGATTTGCCACCCGAGGCATGATGCTTCTTTCCCTGACGCCCTAGGTAGTAATCCAGCTGAGATTATCCAGTAACTGTGGCATCCCTGCAGGTGGGGTGTTCTGGGTTTTGTTGGGGGGGGGGGGGGTTAACAACTTAACAGTTTTCTCCTTCTTCTGTGCTTCTCACCATGTCTTCAACTTTTCCCTATGGTCTTTAAAGAATTGATGGCTGCTCCTTCCCTGATGAGTGTAGGGCAGAGAGTAGAGGTTATCACCTTCAGAAAGGTAGGGAAGGTTCAATCTGCTGTCATAGATTCTATGCACTATGCCATCCTCTTTAGAGGCAAGTTTATTTTTCAGACCCGACTGAACTTCCTGAATTAATCTCATCCAAAAAATCAATGTACCTCAGTTCCTTCCCTCCCTCGGTAGCATCCTTTCAGAGCTGGGTGGTACAGTATATGCTGGATGGTAGTTGGGCTTTGTCTTTCTGTATTAGTAGGATGTATTACCAGGCTGTTCAGAGCAGGTTTCCCAGTGTTCAAGTGTGAGATGTAAGGGGATAACAGTGTTGATGCATGTTTTGCCTGCATAGTTTGTCCATGACTATTGCAAAGGTGCAGAAGGATTGGGACAGTGATATCAATTGTCAGTGACAACTAAGGTTTATCTGACTGGACTTCAAGTAGTGATTAGTACTCTGCAAGTCTTCAACTTTCCAGCTTTGCAGAGCTGATAGCTGGACTTTTAGGTTATACTTCTAGCATGTCAGCCATGGACTCAGTGCAGCACTGCTTTTAGGTAAATGGTTATTTGATTTCATCGACAGCTTTGGACTCTGACCCCAAGTATCTTTATGGAGAGTACTGCCTAGAATCTGCTATAGGATGTACATGTGCATTTGAGCAGCAATAAGGAGCTGTTTACCTGTTAAATGTTTTCCATATGTATTATTTCATGTATTGTCTTTTCCTGCATTGATATTCCTCACTCTCCTTTTTAATAGCCTTTGCTCCCTCCTTGGGTTTTGCCCTCTTTTTCTTTTTCTTTTTTTTTTTTTTTAACAACTTAATTTACACTCACCTGAAGTTTCTCTTGCATTCTTTTAATTTTCTTACTGCTCATTCACACATACAGTTCCCCTCAAGGTTTGGTACCTCTGTGTACAGTCTGTCATTGTCTATGGTATCTTTGTAGCCAGCTTGGATCTCTAAAACATCCAAATGCCACCTTGACAGTGAGGTAAGTGTGAAATGAGTAGTTGCAGCATGTTAGCAGGCTTCTCGCAAGGAACCATTTGGAACGTGTGGAGGAAGGAGAAAGACAAACACTAATGCAATAAGCACTTTGAAAAACAGTAGGAAGACTTTCTTCACAAACTTGTGGTTCAACAGGTTGCAACCATGGTTATTTACTGCTGGGAAGAAAACAGACCAGGTATCTAGGAAAGCAAATATTTAAGATGGTGACCATGAAAGAAGGGAGATGAAACAATTATCTTTGTGAGAAAAAAAATAGATTTAGGTAATTTTAAAACAGACTATCACTTTTGGACCCATTTTTTCCTAAAAGCTTCAGTTCTGCAGGTGGATAGATGTTGCTTCCAGGTAGGACTACCTGCATCTGACAAATTTAATGCCCAAGATAGGAAAGGGGTAACTGGAAGCCATATGTATGAAGTAAGAGATGCAGTTGAAAGTTGAGTATTGCTTAGTGGATACATAAACAAGTATTTACTATGTAGTCTAACTGAAGTGGATGCAACTCACTTTCCCTCCTTTGCCTAATTAGCCTATTCTTCAGAGAGTTCACAGACTAAAGTTTAAAAACTGTATTAAGCATGTTCTGATCTTACTGGTAATTAAAATAACTATACTTCCAACTACACCATTACTAAACAGCTTGAGCTTTTAATAACTGGGAAGTATTTCATTCTACAATACTACAAGTAAAATAAGCAGTAATAACTTCACCATCAAAGACAGTTACTTCTAAGTTAAGGATAGTATAAATGAATTACCAAAGCAGCTAAGACTATAGGGTAGCTTATCTGTAAGACAGCTGGCTGTAGTACCCTCAAGCTGAATCCACTTGGTTTTGCTATTGTGGAATTATCAATAACCATTTCACCTACCTAAAGCTCTATTGAAAAAAACCCCAAAAGGCTTAGGCAGTATCAATCAGTAATAGTGTGCTGATATACTCATTACCTTAAAGGACATGTACTGAAAACAATAGAAAAAAGTTCATTAATGTATTAATTTATTTCATTACTTCAGTTAGTTCAATTGAACATCATAGCAGACAACTTTTGCTTTGTGACAATAAAGGGAATTTTTGAAACACTATTTCCATATTCTATAAAGTATGTTTGAAGGATCAGATGATGGTGTCAAGTGAAGAGGCTGCAGTGAGGAACAGCCAGGTGCTTTAATATAGTTTGTATCTTCAGACATGCTTTTCACTTGATACTGTATTAAAAAAAATACAGCTTTAAAAGAAAACATGATTTTAATTCATGTTATAAATGTCATCAGAGTGGGGGGTAGCCTAGAGACTCCACGTGGTACAATAGGTATTTCTGAAGATCTTGTTCTAATAAAGAGATCAGAATAATAAATTTTAAACTAGGCATACACCACCTAAGTCTTATCTCTAGATAAAATGTATTACCTGAAATTTGAAGTATAATATATACACAGGTTCCAATACAAATGTTGGATGACTTTTCATACAAAATATAACTGTGTTGTAGTGGACAATTTTTAAATGAATGTATTCTCATCTCAACGTGATATGTTATGAAACTTTATTCCGTTTCCCTAGGAAATATTTTGTTGTCCACTACATCAAACAGTACATTTTTTAAAAAAGTTGATTGAGAACAATTGAACTAGATTAGGATGTTAAGTTTTAGACGTATTTCTTGATTTCATCATAAAGTACTAATACAAAAGCTCCACCCATGCCTCTCAACACATTCGACCAGGCACCCTTGAAGAACGCTTTGGATCCTTCATCTTTAGCTATCTTCTTCCAGCAATCAATTGTGCCCTTGTACATAATATCAGCTGTGGAAACAAGACAAAAAGGTCAGAAGGCTTTAAGTTATACAGCAAGACAGGTTCAACTTTCCTGTATTTAAAACAACAAGGAATAGGCAAAGTATAGCCAAGAATTCAAAATTAAGTAACCAATTCTTGAAAAGTAATTTTAATTTTCCACATGGATATCTAAACAAATAAATTCACAGCCTCTTAAGTGAACATGAGAGACATAACCAGCACTCTGCTTCCCATAGCTGGTTTTTGGGGGTTTGGGTTTTTTTTTTCCAGAATTCCAATGAGACTGTCATTAGTTTTCCGTAAGACACAAAAAATCTCTTCATTGAGATACAATGGTTACTTTCTGCTGCCAGAACACTATAGGAGCACTTATTCTTACCTCCCTTTCGGCCAGACTGCATCATCATCCTACGTCGCACAGTGTCAAAAGGGTAAGAAACCAGCCCTGCTACTGCAGTGACACTCTGGGCGATCATCCAGCTGACTACAATATGCACATTCTTTGGATCAGGCAACATACCTGTCATCAAGAACAAATGATGAGAGTCAGTACAGAGGGAAAAGGTTGTGGGAAAGATGGCTGTGGAAGGAACAATCACCCACCAACTCCAAGAGTCACTCAGTCAAGCCTGCAACTTCTTCATTCATCCATAGCTGACCATTAACAGCTACTATGAGTGAAACAAGTTTATAGGACTTTTGGGTTCTGGGATCTAAGCCCTCTTTCTGCTCCCTGACCAAAAAGTGTCTCCTGCAAAACCCTCCCTGGCTTGTGTCTCTAGCAGTAACAAGTAACAGGCTACCATACAAGCTCATCTGTACAAGCGTTAAGACAGAAAGAAACCAGGAAGTGTCTAAAAAACACACTGCAAACCCAAGGCTTCTCCTCAGAGCAGCAAGTTGAGGGAGGCAGGAATGCATTTCAGAAAAACCAGTGCACATTCTAGCACCCTGAAGTGGTGCTGAGCCAAGCCCTGCTCGTTCTTGTACACCGAGTGCCCTTACTGGATGGATTGTCCCTTGCAGTCACTTCTCCATGCACTTCTTACCCTTGGCTGTGTCATAAACCCCAAAATAGGCCGCTCTGTAGATGATGATGCCCTGGACCGACACACTGAACCCTTGGTACAGGCCCTTCAAGCCATCAGACTTGAAGATCTTGATGATGCAGTCGCCCAGGCCAGTGAACTCCCTCTCGCTGGCTCCTTTGCCCACATCAGCCGCCAGCCGGGTCCTGGCAAAATCCAGCGGGTAGACGAAGCAGAGGGAGGTGGCTCCCGCCGCGCCCCCGGACGCCAGGTTCCCCGCGAAGTAGCGCCAGAACTGCTTGTGCCTGTCCACTCCCCCCAGGAAGATCTGCTTGTACTTGTCCTTGAAGGCAAAGTTGAGGGCCTGGGTGGGGAAGTACCGGATGACATTGGCCAGGTTGCCTCTCCAAAAGGAGATGATGCCTTGCTCCTTGGGGATGCGGACTATGCAGTCGATGATGCCCTTGTACTGCTTCTCGGCCGTGATCTGTTTGCTGGCATGCTGGACCTGCAGGGCGAGAGGCAGGGCGGTCGGGAGGGGGCCGCCGCAGGGGTGACCCCGCAGGGGTGACCCCGCGGCCAGGGCGGCCCGCTGAAGGGCACCGCCGGGGCCTGGCCCAGCTCCCGCCGCCCCCAGGTGGTGCCGCAGGGCCGGGGCGGCTCCCGCGTCACCGGAGCCGGCCGAGCTCCTGCCCATATTTAGCCCGGCCGGCCGGTGCCCGCCGCCCCCGCCGCCGCCTCACCTGCAGCAGCAACTTCACTCTCTCGATGGGGGCGACAGCCGTCTTGGAGATGGCGGCAGCGATCCCACCGGCCAAAAAATCCTTGAGGAAGCTGAGCGCTTGGTCACCCATGCTGGCAGCCGCTCCGACACCCCCTGCCCGGAGAGAGGCAACGAGCCGCGCACCTCCCCGCCCGGCCGCCCCCGCGCACCGCCGGCCAAATGGCCCCCCGCCCCGCGCCGCCCCTCTTATACCCCGCAGCCTCTCGCGATAGGAGGAGGCGCCCCCCCGGGGCGCGGGCATTGGCTCGGACCCCCCGGAGCCCGCCCCCGTCGGGGGGCGCGGGGCAGTGCCGCCATGTTGCCCCGTGGAGGGACGGCGAGGGCCAGCGCGCTCGGGACGTTTAAAGGGCAAATTAAAGTTATCTGGTGGCTGCCGGGGAACGCTATGTCAGAGCATGTGCCTGCTGTATTAATAGCTCCTGGGAGGCACAGGAGGGGACTGAGGAAGCTGGCAGGAGGACCTGTGGCAGCGTTAACTGTTTCACGCAGGCCGGAGAGGCCTGGCCGCGGCGGCCGGTCAGCTCGGTGAAGCAGGAGTGCTTTAAGCCTTGGCTTCGTGTGGGCGCATTCACACCGTGAATAGCGAGGGGGATCTGGGCGCCGGGCAGGCATCCTGGCATGGTCATCGTGCCCTACAGCAAAGGTCACTGGGGGTGCATAGTCAGCTTGGAAGGTGATGTGGTGGTTGGTTCATGAGCGTCGGTAGCCAGGAATGGGGCTAGACCTCTCTGAACCAAGGATAAAGAGAGCAACTTCATGTCTGATACGCTGCACGAGCTTGCAGGCGTCGAGGTATTTAAGTACCCTGGCATGCTCCAGGACCTGGCTTTCCTGAAGAGGAGACAACGTGCCTTACTGCATTACTTATTTCAACCCTGCGAGGCCAGACCCTCACAAGAGTGGCGTTCAGTCCCCTCTGAAGGGGGAGGGAGGAGAGGGGAGTCCGGGCAGCACTGCCTAGGCACGCTTCACGTGCTTGTCTCACACCGAACGTAAGAGTCAAGGCTGTAGTCATTCACTGTCCGGTTCTTAGGGAAACTTTTGAGTCTCAGATGCAGATTAGATGGTTCCCTCACTTCGTTTCCCTGTTTCTGATCTGTTCGTTTTGGCTAACCCCCATAAGAAAGCAAGAACTTAAGATTCACTCACTATTGGGTGATTTAGTTGTGTGGAATAGTTACGGGAAAGCTGATGCAGCAGGTTGTAGATGCATACTTAGGGGTTTGCCTTAAAAGAGGCACAAAGCTGTGCCCCTAGGGCAGTGTTATACTGAGGAATGCATAGGGTAACGGAGTCTGCTTTGATTTGGTAACATGGTGTCAATAATGGAAATAGGATTCATCTTCATGTAGGTGCTAAAAGATTGGCCGTTCCACAAAAAGACATTCTATTCAGGACAGCAAATCTCTTCTCACTGACGCGTTTGGTAGCACAAGTCAATGAGACGGTAAATTTGATCCCCTGTCTCTCTTGCCCTCTGCTGCTCTGTTGAGGTAGAGATCTCTTCTCATGAACCTCAACTCTGGGAAGTGGACAACAGCTTTAACTTCCAGGAGCACCCTTTGCACCTTGGCCATCCTGAGCAGGTGGATGCAGCCTTTCCCTAGCTTCTAAGAAAGGGGAAGAGAGCCCCCCTGAAGAGACCTTTTCTCCGAGCAAGGACTGAAAGCAAGTGCAAGCAAGAAGCGTAGGGGATCCCTAGAACTAGACTGTGAGTTGAGAGGAGTACCGTTCAACGTATGTAGCTGCCTGGTACCCTTGACTTTTCCGTTTTCTTCCTCATACTTCACCCAGGTCTGGTGTCCTGTCTTTTCACAGGAGAGTAAACGTGCCTTTTAACATCTCAGAGCTTCTACTGCTGGTTTCATACAGACCCGTGGGATGGTGATGCTCACAGTTGCTGCCCGACTGTCCAGACTGATAAGGTCTCACCAGTGTGTGCACTCAGGTGTCAACCAGTGTCCTGCTGACTGGTGTGTGGTGAGTGAGAGGTGGGAGAGTGGCAGTGGGATACTGCTGGGGAGGAAGGACAGTGGGGGGCCTGGAGTGAGAGTGTGATGGTGGGATCTAGCCTGAAAGGGTCTTTTGCCTGCCCCTCTCACACCATTTTTGGGTTAGCCCATTTAAATTGCCTTTTTTAAAAAAAAAAAATGACATTGTAATAAAGTCTTTACATGAGAATCCCAGTTAGTTTGTGAAGTTACTGTTGTGCATCATCATCCTACTCCACAGAGGCTCTTTAGTTTAATAAATTTTTCTGTAGCACTAATACTATTTACCCGTGACTGCCAGTGTTTAAGAAAGCAGTGCATAAAAAATGAATAGCCAATAGCCACTTTTTCTGCTTTTGCTCTCCCTTCCTGGAGCCCAGATGTCTTATCTACTTCCTTGAGATACTCAGCTTCCAAACAGTTTTAGCAAAAGCAAGGCTAGACCAGGACATGTGTCTGTTACTCTCAGAGTTATTCTTTGTTTGTTTGCTTTTTGCTGCAAATGCCCGAGCTGGATCTTTCCTATGTATGTCACCGAGGCTTTTTATGCTACTTGCTGTAGGAGTTCAAATGTATCCTGTAAGGAACTTACTGCTAACTCCACCAGTACCACCAAACTCAAGGATAAGCATTTCCACTAGCTGGAAATGTCATTTAAAAAAAAAACAAAAGGAACTTTGGCTTTTCATACACTTGGTGTTTAGTGCTCTATATTCAGAATAGTTATTGTTACTTTCGTAGAGAAATGGTTACAATAGTTCTGAAAATGCAAGCTTTCCTTTCTGAATTATTGAAAGCCTCATCTTCCTTAGATCTTTGCAGCTTGGAAAGGATTAGCTGGTTTTCTAGGCTGAGTTTGTGGGTGCTTTCTATAGCTGACAGCATAAAAACACTTTTTTCCTAAAAATTCTGAGCTAAAAATAATAACCTAGACTTACATTTTCAAGAGGTATTAGTGACTGACTGCATTGTGCTTTGACGTGTGAATAGCCAGCTCGAAATACTAGGAGATCAACTTTTACAAAATAGTGTGTACCCGTGTTTATTTGCATTTCCAGGACACCGGGAACCCTAGTGTTGAGGCCAGGCCAGGCACAAAATGTAAGAGCTTTTTCTCAAAAGTCAGCAGTCTGAGTCTGACAGCAGACGCACAAGAGAGCACAAGGAGTCGGTCAGACCATCCTGCCTCCCAGCATAGGCAGTGATGGGGTAGACAGTGCATTGGCAAGAATGCCAATACCAAAAAGTATGTGGAGGGTTTTCAGGAAAGATTTGTAGGGTTGTAGTAAATTCTCCTGTAGGTTTATGTTTGTGGTCAGGAGGAAGAGAGTAAGAATGCCCAAAGAGGCTAAATGAGAATGAGAGTTATAGAGAAATAACAGGGTTGGTAGTGACAAAGATGATCAAGAAGAATGAAGGAGTGTGGGTTTGGAGTTTTGTCTTGGGCAAATGTTTGTGAGGGCAGTTTTATCTGGGTATTGGTATTATCTGGCTTAGGAGCCTACATCGAGCTGGAGAGGGGGAAAACTGGATAGTAGGTGTAAGCAGCACATTGAGGAGGGAAGTGTTAGTGCTGGAAATAGCAGTGGGAGTCAACATAGGGTATGTTTGTTTATTAGAGCATCTGTAAAATTTCAGAAGAAAACTGAGGAAGTGGATGAAAATGGATATGAAACAGATCAGCAGTTTCATTGTAACAGGACAAACGTGGGGTGGACAAGCAGGAAAGAAAAAAATCCCCAACATGCCACACAGGAATACACTTGCAGGAAGGGGAGAGTACCATGTTAATATTTCCTTTGGTAAGAATTTGTGCAGAAGCTGTTCAGGAAGAGAGCATTTGAGAAGTGCATTCGAAGTGGTGAAAGGCAGCCACGTCTTCAGTTAACTTGCAAAAGTAGGAGAAAAAGTTAGGAGGGTGGCACAGCTGGAAGGGGGGAATAGTTAAGTGGTTGTGGATGAAGTAAGCCTGATCGCAGGCCAGCCAGGAAGCTGAAGCTGAAGGCAGGCTGACTATGTGTGGGTGCAGGTGGCATGAACGGACCAGGGCAAGGATATGTATCGGTGTCTGCTATAGGGTGTCAGCAGGACATCAGCATGAAGCTTGGAAACTTCACGAGGATGAGTGTGAGAAATTGTGAGGAAAGGAAGGGAGTCAGTTGAAACCACAGAGGAAGGCTGATAAGGAGGACCTGGCTGGCTCGCTGAGAATTCTTTGGAGGGGAAAAGAGCTGAGCTGTTGCTCAAAACCAGATAAAAAGTGACAGGGAGGGTGAGGGCAGCCCCAGTGTGAGTAAGGTGTGGGATGGTGTGAGAAACAGAGGTCTCTTTAAGAGACTGAAGCTGCAGAGGGGGAGTCAGACAAGGGGATCCAGGACATGCGGACATTTAATCCAGGACATTTAATAGGCCTGTGGGAAATACGTGAAGCGTATCTTCCAGCGGCAGTAAATGAAGAGAAGAAAGGGGAGTGGAATGGGCAGAAGGACAGAATGGGAACACAAGAAGGGCTGATTGAGCAATGTTAAAGTCTCGAGAGTGGGGATGGAGATGTGGAGGTGCAGCAAATGTCAGTAAGGGCAAAAAGGAGGCAGAGTAAGAGGCAGAGCTCAGTGCCTCAGGTAGGTTGTTTAAGAGGAAAGAAGGAGCAGCTGAAGGAATAAAAAGTGAGAGAGAAGACCAGGTTAGGTGGGGAGGGAAAGCTGGAGGCGTACAGAAACAAGCTGCAGCGAGAGGGCAGGGGGAGAGATGTCGAGTAGTATCCCACAAGCAGGGTTAACCAGGTTAGGCAGAGTCTGGTCTCTGTTGGTTGGTTTCTTCGTCGTGCAGTGTGTTGGCCAGGCATGTTATACTTTTGACATTCCCTTTTGACTGAACGAATAATGAAAGCGTATGTGTTGACTGAGTGTCTTCTGCTGCGTTAAGGGTTGCCCTGGTGAAGGCAACTAACCTAAGGTTAATTTGTTTCAATTTTCAATGATCCATTGCCTTCACTAGTGGCTGCTCTGAGGTAGTGGAGGAGAAGGCAAAGGTCACTGGAGAGAACGGGTCACAGGGAGCCGGGAACAAAGAAAACAAGCAGTAATCCTGCAGGATTTGGCTCTTCATCAGAGGTTTATTTCACACAGTTTTCAGAACCTCAGTTTCTTCTTTAATTCTGTTGCAGTATCAGGTATGACAACGTTGCTTTAAGTCAAATCAGTCAGGCGTCAATTCCTGCTACACTAGTTGTCTGAAGAACTGAAATCACAGCCTTTACTCTGAAATTAATTTCATTTCACTATAGGACTGTATAGTAAATCTTGGTACGCTGTAGGCAGAATAACAATATTGCTGAGATTTAGAACTTAAGTAATTTTTCCTCATAGGTCTCAACATACTTTGAGAACATAAACCATCTTTTATGTCACAGGTTTGCATTGTGGTAAATAATTCATGGATGTTACAGGCTTTCATAAACATTTAAAGTACTCTAGAACATCTGTTTATTGTTTGATAATTAACGCATTCATGCCAAAAATATAATTCCACATTAGAGATTATGGTAAACTCATTAGTCAGAGGCATTGTGGACAGTTTCTAAGCCGTGGATATAAACAAATGAATGACCTGTAAGACTCCATAATGGTTGATTTACTATTTATTAACTCTCTTTTGGTAAATATATTTTTGATATCAAGTATAACTCAGTATCCTCAGACTGTATTTTGGAAGAAAATGCAAAGAAAAGTGAAGTGACTTGCTCAAGGTCATTCTGTCAGCATGTGGCAGAGCAATGCATGAATGTAAGTTTCCTAGTTTTGCCAGGTTCTTCTTTACATACTATTTGTATATAAATTTTAAATTTCCTTTCCCTCCTCACCTCTATTTTTTAATGGCTCAGGACAACCAGCTAACATTGGAAACTGAGCCAGAAGCAAAGAGAGTTTTATCAACAGTAAAATCAGGTTGCTCTCCCAGTCTGGCACACAGCTTAGAGCTGAAGTAGATGAGCTAGGAATCTGCTCAAATGCATGTAAGCAGGTAAATGGGGTAACGCACATCCTGAACTCGGGTTTTGTATTCAAATAACTGCTGTCAAAAGAGTAACTTTGGTAGTTTCCATTGCTTTTTAAGTTCTGTTTCCTGTCTAGTTTGATATGTGGTGGTTTGTGATGCTCTCGATCAAACAGAAAAGGTTAGCTGGCCTGAATTTGTACAGTTCAGTTACCTAGTAACATTCTGCACAGGTATTAGCGCGCAACTGCATAGTGTTACACACGCTACTTCATTGTTATTGCAAAATCAGTTTATCCACACTGAACCGTGCCCTCACTCTATTATTCATGGGCAAGACCTGCTGAAGACAATAGAAATGAGTCTGGAAAGGAACCAAGTAAGGGTGTCGGAACAGGGCTAATAGTTAATAGGTTTCTCAAAACTGTAAACTGGCAACATAAGCCACTGCAATAATATGAAAAGTCAAAATCACTTTTATTCCAATAATACCAGCAAAGCTTCTTCAGAACAAGCACAAAGCAGAATTTGAAAGCCTACTTGCAGCTGAAAGGAATATTGTACTTTTTCTTTTGGTGTAGATCTCAGCAGAAAATAGTTGTTGCCAAGCATGCATCATTACATGGTGGAGTGTATATCCCTTCTTGGATTCAGAGATTTTCAGGTTTTGTGCTTCCAGAAAAAAATACATGCTGAGAGGATCTCTGATGTTCATATATTTAATTTTCAATTTTAAAAAAATTCTAGTTGGAACATATTTTGTATGAGGAAATGGGATCTGGAGATCATTGTGCTCAGAAACTGTGACCTTCTGGGCAAAGAGAAGGTCAGGAAGGTTTTTTTCTCAAGAAGAGCTTACATGTCCAGGGTGCTGATCTTTTATGTTTGATAGATACTCAAAGATTAGTTTTCCTACTTAGTACCTTGAAATGTTCTATTTCCTACCATTTTTTGTCTTACTCTTCTTAAAGATACTGGTTTGCTTTTGGTTTTTAAATCAGTGCTAAGAGATGATTAAAATTATACTTCGCTTTTCTACATGTTCCAGTTCACTCTTAAGAGATATGCTTCTCATGGTGTTGACCAGATTTCTTGGAAGATGTGACTGCTGCAGATAGTACCAACAATATCTGGGCAGGTATGTGATCAGAGAAAAGCTAAGTTATGGGCTGAAACAGTCTGTATTTTCTATAACACACGATAAAATTTTCCTTTGCTACTAGCAGGTAACACTTCCCAGCAGTTTGGTTTATGTCCTGATCAGGAAAATGAGTTGTTAACCTAGTTTTCCTAGTTAACTGGTGGTTTTTTATGTTTGTCTGTTTCCAAATGGGAGAAGTGTTGGTTTGCATGAATGCAGAATGCAGATGCACCTGCCTGAATTGCATGACCTAGAAAACAGGTCTGATTTCTTTTCAAAGCTTAGTAAAGCAATGCTAGTAAAAAGTGAAAGTATTAAAATAAATTTTTCTGACTTTTTGACTGTTTGCAACATTTCTTTCTTCAAAAAATCTGCTGGGTTGAAAAAACATCTAGTAGGTAACCTAGCCCTCTTTGCATAGTGCAACATTGTTCTCAGCATTCCTGCAATACTGAGTGGTGGGTCTCGTGCAGCTTTCTATAGCTCTTGTGACTCTTGCATATTGTTCAATTGTCTGCTTAGAGTTGTGAGGACCTGTTCTTTCTTCTTATATTCATGTAAACTAGTAATTATCCTTTTGAATCACTGATAGACCATTGCTGCAAATCAGTGTATATGAGGAAATCTCATAGCCTTTTTTAGTGTTTGGGTTTTTTTTACTGTTTTGCTCAAGCTTACTTTTCCAAACATTTTTAGATCAGTCTTAATGGGTTATTGAAAGTACTTGGTCTTTGCATTGTTCTTTCTTTTTATTTTTAATCATCCTTTGTGGTGCAGTAATTTTGGAGTGTCAGAAAGTTATGTTCATCTTTTTATGTTTGTAATCTTTACTTCTCGGTTCGATTTGCTAAGTTGCTTCTGTGTGTAATTTTACTGTTCTGGTTGGTTTATCTTTTAAAAATTCATCATTTCAGGCTGACAGGTTTGAATTAAGTGAAATAATTGAAGTGATTTATTTGGTTTCCGTCTCGTATTTCTGACAATACATCTATTATAATAATTTTCTTTTTAATAACAGTGTCAATATTGTTAGCTCGTGCTCAAATTGTTACCTCTTTCCATCTTCAGATATTTTGTAGAGTTTCTCATTCTGCGATTTTACTTTAGACTAGTATTCTATGAACTAGTTTGTAATTTTCTTGCTTACAATAATTTTATTTTCATATGTTATAGGACAAACTTTAACCATTTCTGGCAACAGTATGTGTTTAACTGAATCACAACATCGTGCTTGGTCAGATAACCTGCAGTGCAATAGCAAAACAACGTAGTAATATTTTTATATTACAGAAACAATTGCAAGCATTAAGTGTAGATGTCACTGTTAGACATACTTGCAACAGCTATTGCCACAACAACTTTAATAGACATTCAAGCTTATTTTCAAGTGAGTGAGAAATAACGAATTACATTGCTCAGTGGCTGAATCATCAATTTCTTATCACCCTACATGCTTGTTGAATATTCACGAATACACTGTTATTATAATTCAAATATATTATTATGCCAGACATGTTTTTATTTTCCAACAAAATGGCAAATTAAGGCCAGCTCCACACAGCTAGCAAAAATCTTTATTTTTTTCTAAGCTACCTCTCTGCTAAGGAGCTTTGTTAATAGAGAAATTAGCTTTATCAGATATGCTTGAGCGTGCAACAGTTTTCTGTATTTGCTCATATACTTGCCCTACACCTGTATACAGGATATTCCCACAATGAAGGAATAGATAGGTAGTTGTTAAGAATAGATGTGTATGTCTGCAGCCTAATTTCAGGTCATGTTGGAGATGACGGAGTGGGACTGTTGCTCCAGAAAATGTGGTATCTGGGGCCATTGCTCCAGAAAATACTGTATTCTGATTTAACAGATCAGCTGAGGTTGGTGAAATGGGACAGTGAAATGAAGAGCCTAGATTCTTTTTTAATTATAGGCATGCTAGTAGCAACTTTCATTTTTTTCCCCAGCTGGGATCCTTTGTTATGCCTGGGAGTTTTCCTCATGAACCATTTTCCTCTAAAACTACCTGGAGCAGAACTAGTCAGGACTTCACCAAGAACAGCATTTTTTTCATCAGAAGCTACCCAAATCATTAAAACATAAGCAAAGAAATGTATTTATTTCAGAAAAAAATCCTCAAGTCCAGCATATATGCATGAAGGAAAGAAAGGTCTGCAGAACAGCCGAATAATAGACCTTTTAATACTTTGTTATAAGTCATAAGAAAGAAAGGAAGGTACCGTATTAATAAACATTCTTAAGTGTTGCTATATTATTTGAAATTAATATATAGTGTCTAAAGTTGTATCATAGATAGGTATGAATGAATATATGCTGTAAAAGTGTCTTACAGGTCAACACTGTAGAAGAATTGTCCTTCTGCTCTATTTAATTTCTTCTAACTTGTAGTAGGGTGCAGTAATGGAAGAAATTAAGCTATTGTCTATCTTCCATAAAACTATAATGGGGAAAAAAAAAGAGAGTGGATGTTCTGAGTATATGTAGTGGGGAAAATGGAATCGTGGGAACAGTCATCCAAATATGAAACAGTCTTGAAATAGACAGAGATAAATTATCTGGACCTTCTAAGTTACTTCCAGGATCATAGTGAAAGAGGGGTCACCCACAAGCTGTGTGAGTCTGCTGCTTGTGTATTATTTGCCCTTTCTTTCAGATATTACAGTGTTGTAGACTGGCACCCATTTTCTGCACATAGAACTAGACCAGTGACTCAGGTCAGAGGTAACAGTTCAAATACAATACACAGATCTTTGCGCGGTTGAAAGTAGTCTCTGTGTCTTCCTTGTATTTCCATTAGTGCCGTGCTTCAGTTTTGTGAAGCATTTGTGAAGGTGCAGGCTTTCTCATTCACCGGTATTAATCCACAGGCAGGAAGAACGTAATGGAACATGAGACAGCCGTGTCCCTGGTACCCAGCAGCTTATTTATTACACACATTGGTCTCCTGTTCTGCCCCTCACCTCTGCAAAGCAAGATTAAAAAATCCTTTAGACGGAGCACTCCTCTTCCCCTTTTCCCTCCACTTCTAAAATACCCTCACTTCCAGAGAAGAGGTCCCATTGACAGGGCTTTTGGGAAAGCTGTCCCAAAGCTATGCACTTTCTCCTACTGGGCACTGCTCAGCAGGGGAGGTTGTTCTCAGCTTTTAGCAGTGGTGATGGGGATGGAAGGAGACTGGTTACAGCCAGGGATGAGAAGCATGCATTTACATAGGGTCCTTTTCCCTGCAACCTCGCCACTCACCAGCAAGCATGGGTTTATTTTAGCATTGGCCTTCTGAAGCAGGATTAATTTTCCCCTGAAAAGGTC
This sequence comes from Falco punctatus, assembly GCF_963210335.1. Classification (NCBI taxonomy): domain Eukaryota; kingdom Metazoa; phylum Chordata; class Aves; order Falconiformes; family Falconidae; genus Falco; species Falco punctatus. Next base: position 4,565,535 of record NC_137580.1, on the reverse strand, counting down.
AGCCTGGGACAGGGCCTTCCAGAGCCGGGGTGACTCGGGAAGCCGGAGATACCTACGAAGTAGACAGGGCCTCTAACTGCTGGGCCTGTGCCCAGTGCAAGTATCCTGGAATAGCCTTTCTGATAAACAGCAGGGGAAAAAAAAAATCCACGTGGGGTCTTTTTTCAGAGGCTGGTGTCAGACTAAACCAGGCTATAGCGCTGCCCTCTGCTGTTGGGATTCGCGGAAAACAGAAAAGGCAGGGAAGATCCAGAAAAACGTTAACAAAATATAACTAGGAAAGCAGCAGTATGTGAGTACGCGTATTATTTCATCCTCTCATTTCATACAGTGCTTCAGCCAGTGGAAATGTGCCCTCGTATCATCACTAGTATTTCAGTTTGTAGCAATGGAATATAGCTAATAGTTCTGTGGGGTTTGGGGACCAGTAGCGTCCTCATGGCTGTGCAGAGCATCTTGTGACCCAGAAATCATACTTTCTGGCATGCTTCTTTGTGTTTCAGTGAGCAGCACTGAAATTTCCATCAGTAATTCAGACTTTTGTAACTTTGTTTTTTTCCTTCTTATTATGTAGAATTACTAAATTCCTTACAAGGAAGACCTGGTTGACTACAAGTGCTGTCTACATAGCCCAGGTTTTTGGTTGGCTAGTATTTGGTTCCACCACATCAGCATTTGCAGTGGAAAACAATTCTAATGGAAGATAAAAACCAGACCAGTTTTACTTGTAGTCTTAGAACTTGAGGGTGTGGGTTGAGAAAAGTGGAAACGGGTAAAATCTGTGTCTTTTCTTTCAGAGATTTCACACAGAAGTGGGAGATGGGAGAATCAGTCCAGCATGTGGAGTGACTACATTTGTTTGGTTCAGTCCGATTTCATTCATTTCACTCTTTGCTACATTCTAGTAAGCATCTGTGCAATCAGCCACATTTACTTTGTTTAATTTGTGACCCCTTTGTGAGTGTAAACTGCTGACATCTGCAAAATTCAAAACACAGAAAAATCTCCTGTGATAGAAAAGAGGGATCTTTTGCCAAAGGTCTTTGGACAGGATCTCACACTTTGATGCTACCACATGAGCACCTTCTGAGACGTGTCAAAAAATCATGCATTAGATATGTCTATATCTTTCCTTTATAGTTAGCTAGTTGACATGTAGACAAGGACTCTGAATATCTGCAGTGGGACAAGGTGCATTGCGTACCAGTTTCCTGCCTGCACCAATCCTGCAATGTGAAAGGAGAGCTGCTGAGAATTCGGGGGTTCCGTTGTATGGAAAGCGGCAGCATCCCCAAGTTCATTTCAGGAAGGGAAATTTGCAAACACTTTCAAGCACAATGAGCCTTCTTCCATTAGGTGGCTTTTATAGATCCTAGGTGTTTTGATACTGTGGGTCCTCCTAATTTATTTTTTTTTTTGTTACTGTGACTTGTTCTGCAGAGGCTCATCCGTCAGTGTGCTCTCCATCCCTTAACAGAGGCAGGCAAACCACAAGCAGTGATCAGTGGAGAAATCGTCAGTCCTTATCACCTTTGCACTCCTCCTGCAACATGAAGCTGACAGATAAATGGTTTAAGGAGCCAGGTGGAAATATGCCTTGTGGAAGAGAATCCCTGGTAGCTTGGAAACCTTAGCATCTGGCCGTCAGCTGGTGGGTATCTGGCATGCTCCATTCACTGCCTATTTCTGCCCCTCGGTTACCAGAAATGGTAGCTGCTGGACCCCAGAATGATGCCTGGTCTCATCTTTGCAGAATGCTGTATCTGCCCTGCAGTTGGCGTTTGGCAGTGTTAACAAAAATTGAGTGTGGATTTCATGCTATATATTTTTTTGCTAATGCTTCTAAAATGGAGACTGGGGTGCTTTTCAGTGCAGTAGCCTTTACTCTGGAGGAGTTCTGGTCACAGAGGACCAGTTCAGAAGTAAATGTTTACTTAGAAACATGCCAGCAAAGCATCCTGAATGATTCACCACTGTGCTCAGTTGTTTGAGATCTCTGATATGTTGTTTATATAAGGCAGTATTTTTGTAAACCCTATTAAGTCTTATGCCATTCCTGTACAGTGTAGGCTGGAGCTGTATACAGGGAGGGGGAAGGGAAACAATTTTCCTCTTACCATATAGGGTAGGCAACATATTTGAAATGGAATTGGACCCTTTCTCCAAGTGATGGAATCTCTGGTTAAAGTAGGTCACTCCTTTAATCTGGGGCTCATTTATTTTCAATGTGTATGAAGCTGTGTTTTCTTAGTATTGTTTTGTCTTTTTTCTATTTTTCTCAGAAAACCTGAAAAAATTAAAGATTATTAGTCAGCAGGAGTTTCAGGCAGCAGCTAAGTGCAGGTAAGAATGATTTTCTTTATCCAGAACCATCTAGCTGTGGGGAGGGAGAATTTTAACTTCCTAGGAGCGTCTCCTTAAGCACACTTTTTCACAGTGCCTGCAGCTAAGTGCATTCAAGACACACATGTTGTGTTTCTGTATAAGAGAAACTATGTGAAGTAACCAGATTATTTAAAAGTCAGGGAAATAATGGATTTTCTAGTTTATTTTTCATTTTCAAGCCATAGCTGGACCATCCACTGCTACCTCCCCATCCTCAGTGTGCCCAATGTATTGATGTTCTGAAGATTAAATACATGACGAGCTTTTCATTATTCTTAGAATGATTATTCCTGCATGTCCTGGTCAGTCACGTTCAAGATTCTTGCCCTTTGTCCAAGGCAATGTCGTATCTGTAGCTTCAAATGATTGTAAAGGTCACTATATAATCCTGTAGCTTTAAAGGGAATATTGCATGACTACTTGGTTTTATTTGCACTTCATTCTGAACAGTTAGAGCAATTTTCCCCTACCACCAGGTAAGCAAGGCAGGCACATCTCTGAAGCTTCAAGAGTTGTCTCCCTGGGTACACGTTTCCTGCCATCTCTAACAGGGAAATCTCAGCACTGTTCAGGAATGAGTTTCACAGCTCCTGATAATGCTTTGATTGCAGTCTGTCTGCATGCATGGAGGCATCAGCTTCATGGGGGTTATTAGTCACCAACTTATATTGCTTCAGCACAAATTTTCTTCCTCTTCAGCACTTTCCTGTAGGTCGGATTTGTTTCAGATACTGAGTTTTTTCTGCTGTCAGTGTTTTCACAGCAACAGATGCCTTTACATAAGGGCCCTCCTGATCCCTTCAGATGGAAGCCCAGCTGTGCCCAGCTTCTGTGTTTTCTGGCCATGGTGTACTTGTGGATGGCTGGTGCTGAGTGTCCAGGATTCTCTAGTCATTTCACCCGTTTCACTAGTGGGCATTTCTGGGTGTTGTCCTGGATAGAGAGGAGTCACTCTGAGCTGGAAAGTAAACGAGGCTTACTGTCAGAGAGGAGCAGATCGCGCTTCCTGCTCCCACAGATACAACCCAAGTCTCCCAAGACTGTGGGGGATGTGAAGCTATCCTGTCAAACAGCTTAGAAACTGGTGTTCACAGAGAGCTGTCTTCTGTGTTCAGCTCTGGGAATAAAACCCTATTTTGCATTGCTTATTCCAAGCTGGAAACAGCAGGCTCTGCTGTTTCTCCTGCAGTCTCCTTTCCACAAGGAAATAACAGCTGTCCCGGTTGTCACCAGGAGCTTTAATTCTTCACTGCTGCTTTCTACCTCACTTTTCCTTTGGGCATATTTAAAGACCTCCTTGTCTTGGAGGTGCCATTTCAGTACATTGTTGCATTATCAACAGAGCAAAAGACTGGAGCTGGACCATCAGCTCTGAAATGTCTGTCTGTGGTATCTCCTATGAAAAACTAATTGGATGGGTGCGATGGGTTGACCCTGGGCAGCAGCGAAGGGTACTCACACAGCTTCTCACTGTCCCCCAGATGGGACAGAGGAAAGGATAGGAAGAGCAAAAGTGAGAAAACCCTTGGGTTGAGATAAAGATGTTTAATAAGCAAAGGGAAGAATACAAAGTGCTGCAAAGGCAATCACTCGGTGCCTCCCACAAGCAGGCTGATGCCAGGGCAGTCTCTGAGCAACAGCTACAATGGTTACCTTGGAAGACAACCCCGCCACCAATTGTTATTGCTGAACATGATATTATACGGTATGGAATAACCCTTTGGCCAGTTTGGGTCAGCTGTCCTGGCTCTGTTCCCTCCCATCTTCTTGTGCCCACCCTCCCCCAGCCCACTTACCGGAGGGGCGCAGCAGCAGAAAAAGAGAAAGGCTTGGCTCTGTGCAGGCACTGTTCAGCAATAGCCAGTAGACTGGTGCATTGTCACCAGTGTTTTAGTCACAAATCTAAACCACAGCAGCATACGGGCTGCTATGAAGTTAACTCAATTCCAGCCAGCTGCTTAACATTAATGCATAGTAGATCAGAAATTTGAGGGTACAGTTTCATAGCTGGTGTAAGAATCCTGATGACTCAATGGCAGCTCTCAGCTTTCTCCCTTCCCATCACGTTCCCCATCTCCTCTCATGTCAGCACTAGCAATCGTGCAGCCTTGCAAAAACTGAGTTTTCAGCACATCCTCAATACTGGTTTGAAGCTGTTGTGTAGGTGGGGGGGGTTGGGAATGTCTTGGCTGGGGATGGGGAAAATGACAGAAGTGACCTTTCTGGAATAGACCTGTCAGTTTGTGACACAGGTGGTTGGTATATACTGTGGTTGTACTTCATCATTCCTTTATTCCCCTAATTAATCTCTCCCACCTCCACTTATTCCCTTCTAAATGACTACTGTCACCATGTGGTCTGTAATTCCTGCTTCAGCTTTAGAGCAATTAGCTATAGAAAACTGTATATGGAAAAAAGTAATCCAGTGGTTTGGTCCTTTGAAGCTATGATGCATGAATCTCTCATTACCAGTTAACTAGGAAAAGGAACTTGATATTTAATGTATGCTACAGAACTAAATAAAAAAGTTGGTCATACGCTATCTATTTCAATACAGTATGGGTAGAGGAGATTAATTTTTTACTTCACGTGTTTTTTTCTTCGTGGCTTTCTACGTAGGTCTTTAGAATGTGATATACAGTGTACGATGTTTGCAACTTGTTTGTTTGTGGTTTTTTTTTTTTAGTTACATCTGAAACATGAACAACAATTGGGGAAGGTGTCCGTATGAAGTTCCTCTTCTGAAAAAACGAGTGTCCTTTCCACTAGATGGCAGGGCGCCTTTGGGTAAGGGAAGCACTCGGCAGGCTGTGTTCGACACTCAGCTGCTCTCAGCCTGGCAGATCTCTCCTTGAATTTATTGGGAGTTTTGCTGGAATGAGTGGGTGGAGTGCGGGAGAGACCTGTAATTATGTTATGAGCCCTTGACAGTACTGGCATGCAGTTTTAAATTTTCTCCAGTACAATAGATGTCTTAATTGAATTCTGTAGAGCTTGACATAATAAGGGAATGAAGAAAAGCTATGTTTCAGCTACAATTAAACCGAAAGTCTGTGTTGGTGAATTTGTTGGAGAAATTTCTGCCTCTTGTACACGTGCTGCATTTGCTGTGCCAAGTTCTGAAGTACTCAATCAGTCCTCGAGGTGAATTGCAAAGAGGAGACTGGCCCAAGTTATGACCTTGGAATCTGGCTTTAAATGGTTTGGACTGACAGTTTGCTGCAGGTGGAAGGTCCAGTTAGCATTTAGAAGAGTTAAGAGCTCTAATTTTCACTCTTTCATACCAATTTCATCTTAGTGTAATCCTAATAAATTCAACTGAATGAAACCTGTGTAATTGTGCTAAGAATTCAGCTGGAGTTGTTATAGTCGTTAGAATATTAAGATGAGGAAGTTGTGTGCATTTACCGATCCCGAGTATATAGGTGCATATGGGAAAAATGGGTGTAACACCCCTCCATTCCTGCAAGGAGCATTACACATCGGCAAATGGAAATGACCACACTAAGAACAGGTCCACATCACTGAGCCTGTGAGCTAATGAGTCGAAGGTTAAAAGATGTACTTAACCGGGTGCTTTGTCATGTTTTTTGTAGCATTACACTTATCTACTAATGCATCTAGAAAGCTTGCCGGGAAATTCTCAGAATTCTGAACTTCTATCTTTTTAGTTGATAGAAAGCTATATTTTAAAATCAGTTGACTCATTTAAAAAATATGACAAGGTAACATTAACTCTTAATACAATAGCTCAAAACAAAATCAGCTGTTTCAGAAAAATGTCAGCATTTTCAAGTTTATTTGTTGTGGTGTTTGAAATTGATTAGTTTATCTTCTTCTGGAATAGTTTTCTGTACTTTATTCCAAAAATTTTAAAAGTCACTTAAAATATTTTATATAAATTCATTTGTAAAAGGAATGTGGTGACAAAATCAAAAGTGTAGGTCCAGTGGAACAAATATTTTATGAAAAGCTGTTTCAGAGAGGGCATTGTTCAAAATGTTAACTTGTGCAAAAGATATTTTCAGATGGTGTATGGTGTGACATGTTGTGCAATTTTTTAATGATGTTTTCAGAAGCTGCTTGTAGTATTTGCCCTGGCTAAGCTTTGTTACAAATTACCCTGCTTAAGCCTGTTGGATCGTGACTTGGATCCTTTGGCTTTAATGAAATTTTTTTGCCAAGTTTTGCCCACACTCAGTTTGGGAAAGATCTACATCTGCTTTCAGAGAAAAAAGCTATCAGCTTTCCTAGCCTGTTACACAAGGATATAGCTCTCTTGAGGCTGCCTGCATTGCACGTACACTACTTGCTTTGCACTTAGCCTTCTTACCTATCTTACTCATCTGCATGCAAGGCAGATTTTAGAGCACAGTGATCTCACTGGTGGACCTCCAGTAACATCTGTACTGGAGTTGAACATCTATTTTTCGAGGGTATCAGACACGAGGTATCTCTTGTGCTTCAGCAGGAAATGCTATATTTTTAGCGTCCTTGTGAGCATGAGGGAGCAGCTGCAGCGTGCAGATCCCAGCTGTGAGGAGAGCAGGCGGTGCCGGCAAAGCTGCAGCTGGTACACTGCTTCTAGCTGAGGGGTGCTTGGTGGAATTGCCCAGAGAGCCTCTGTGAAAATGAATGGAGTAGCAACTGCTCTAGTCCATATAATGTAAGATTTCTGGTTTGCTGTAGCAAAAATACCTCCAAGTTAGTTGTGACGTTTCAGAAGTTCTTTTTCAGAGAAAACATTCAGTGTGGATGAAAAGCTCTTCTTTTTTGTATCATTGGTTTTTGTGTTTTGTAACCAAGATTCTTTTGCTACCTGCACTATCTGAATGCTTTCTTTCGCTGCGTCTGCATCTAAGTTTGGAAATCTGATGTAACATCTCCAGGGGTTGGGAAATGACACCTCTTGTACCCTCCAGGTACCAAACACTGCAGCTTTTGAGTCAGGGAGCTGCTTCTGAAAGAAGCAAGAAATAATCCTTTATTCTGTTTGATAGCCTGTTACCCAGCCTGGATTTTTCACCCATGTTTTACAGGCATGGCAGTGCTACTAGGATCAGCCAAAGCAGTTCACACCCTCCATTGCATATAATGTCAACAATTGGATGAACAGCTGGGGTTTACATCACCTTCCTTCACATATCTCACATAGGTGATGAGAGGCTGCTGGGTAACTGTTGGATAACAGGTGTTCTTAGGCCCCAGTGGCATGAAAGCTACATCTGAGCACACTGTAAAGCAGCCCCAAGAGTGTATATGGGGGACACTGCAGTGGTCCTGCACGGTGTCCCTGCTTATGACAACCTCTCCGAGCTTAGCACCCGCAGAAAGATAACTCTGATAATTCTTGGTCCTGTGTTCTGGCAGAATCCCCGCGAGGCCTCTTGAGGTGGTTTTTGTCTTGTTACCTGCTGTTGGAGCAGTAGTAAGGAGATGGAAGTAAGGCCTTGTACTTCCCGTAATTAACGTACGGTTGGCAATGTAAGTCTCCTGTTGCCATTTGGTAAACTGACTGACGTCTCGGAGCTTGGACCCCAGTAGCTGACAATGCTTGCAGCAATAGATCCTTAACAGTGCTGGTGTCAGTTTTACCAGGGAAAGGTATGTAATAGGCAAGCACAGCTACGTTTTTCCCATTTTCATTTTCTCCCAGTTCCTGTTGTTTCTACTGCTTGACCATATTTAGTACAAACAGGTGGTGACAGCTGGTGGGTTTTAACCACAGCTTTGCTTAGACCTCCTCTGAGCGTGACTTTTACAGTACTAAAAAAAAAAATATGGTATCATTTGAAATAGCTTTGAGGGGAAGATGCACAGAACTGGGACCTGTGAGATTCCTTTGGTAAGGGTAGAAAGGTATTGGACTAAAGGAATGGTTTAAACAGCATGAGAGTTCACAGGACCTGGTTTTATTTCCTAGCATTGTCTGGCTGTGGACAAAGCACCCCTAAATGCCAAGAATGGAGGGGCCTAGTTAATCTGACATGTTGGGGAGTAACTCTGAAAGGGTGAAAAAAATGGATTAATTGGGAAAACATCCCGCAAGAAAGGTGTTACGCAATAGCATGAACTAACGATGACTTGGAGTTGAATTGCAGCGCCTGGGTTATTTGAAGCATTACAAACCAGAGGGACATGAGCGTATAAGGAAAGAATGAGTGGGAGGCAATCTGGTTTTTCTTTTCCTTTCCTTGCCTCTGAATCTTGCAGATCAGTTTTCCGAGGCAGTGTTTCACACAGAGATTGCAGTGGTTCAGCTTTCTAAGCTAGTTTTTACGTGTTAGGTCTCTCCTTCAGGAAAGCTGCCTGACAGATGAAGACTGGTGAGATACATCTGGTGTCTTCCTTAAGAGTGATGAGAGGATTAAAGGGCCAGATAGGCACCAACACCACAGATGAGGACATGCAGATACTTTTGGTGTTTGTACCATGAGAGGTAGAAAAAGGAAGGTTTTCTGGAGGGAGGTAGAACCTATGATTTATGGCAATAAAATGAAATTTTTAGATTCTTTGAAGTCCATTGTTAAATTCTCTTTTCATAAATATTGAAATACTCAACCTGTTGTTGCTGTTTCCTTAAAAAATGCCAAGAGAGATTGATTCTGATTCCTTTGCGACTCTTTGATTTGTTAATGTTGCTTTCCCAGTCAAGATACCTCATGATCTTGTATAAAATACACAACATGTGCTGCAGAGAGGCCATGTTTTTATAAGCAAATGCAGCATGTAGTGAATTCGTGCTCTGCCTGCCAGCAGAAACCATGATTTCCAACACGTTTGCACAGAGGAACCTTATGGCTGTGCACCTCACAACTGCCTGCTATTTCTCAACAATTCCAAGTCCCTCTGCCTTGCCCTTGTTCCATGGACAGATCTGAGGTCACACTGCTGGAATAATCCCCTCAGCTTATCTTTCTGGCTATATCATGCCCTGTTTGAAAATTCCTCCCACTTACTTCTCCTTACAATCAGATCACTATAAATGTCTCGTTCTTGCTTCAAACGCCCATCAGAGTTTTAGGCTTACTTATCCCTCTGACCTGGTCTGCTGTCTTATTTGCCTTGCCATCTCTGCTCCTGTAACGTGCTAGTCTTGACACCCTGTTAAGTTTTTCATCTCTGCTTTCTGTGCTTCTTCCCAATTGCTTTCTTGCAGAGGATTTCTTTTGCATCTATTCCACTAATGACCTCTTAAAAGCACAGTTACTTTGGTACCCAGTAGTGGTGTCTTTATAGATGATTAAGAGACGCTGACTAAAACAGTTGCTGAATTTCCCAATGTACCTTATCTTCCTCTCTGTCTCCTTGATTTAAGATCTGAGAGGTGAGAACTGCCTTTGTTTGGGGATATTGCAGATATTAAACATATGATAAAATGGAAATAACAATTTCCCAGTCTGCATGTGCAAATGTAGGTATTGATACGATAAACCACATGTGACTTTTTGCAGGTGTTCCCTTTGCCAGGGTTCTGGGCTTCTTGCCAAAGCATTTTCTCTCAACCTCACTGTTAACCAGTCCCTTGCGTTTTGCATCAGCTTCTGTGTAAATAGGCTTAGCCCTCCAGTTAATAGATATCTTTTTCTCAAGCCCTGCCCATTGCACCTGCCTTTGAAAATGTGCCCTGGAGAACCCAGTGATTCATTTGCTGCGTGCTGCTGCGTTTGATTAAATCATTGCTTAGTTTCAGGTGGCTGCATTTGCATGCTGGAGCACTTGATCCTCCTGTTTACTGCTTTTGTAAATCATGGAAGTGTTTGTAAAGCTTGAGGGGAAGTCCAGAATGGAAGGTATAATATCAGTGTTTGGGATAACAAATGGTATAGGCCATACACTCTCGTCATTCAATGCTTTTTCTGTTTCCACACCAGTGAGCACGATGGATGTAATGTAGTCACAGCATGTTTCCAGAAATCCTGAGATCAGTAATGTAAAATAGGTCTTTGGAATTTTAATAATGGAGAAAATGTCAGTATGCAAAGTTGGTGCAGCCTTGTTCCTCCCTTCCCCCGGTTTTACTCCTTTAGACCAGTCTGTCTTCTGACCTTGCAGATATGACTGATGTAAGGCAGGGATAGAAACCCTCCAGAACCTTGCATCGATTCCCCTCCTGTTCCAATAGGATTCACCACCCTACGAAGTAAATGGATATGGGCATACTTTTAGACCACACCTTCAGGATCAGTTCCCATCTCCCTGGATGCATTTGGGAAGCTTGGGGACCTTCAACACTGAAATGACTTTTGCCATCTCCTAAGGGGGACTGTGGCACCCAGAGATCTCTGGGGTCTTTCCAGACCGCTGTTTTTCCCCAGCCGTGTTCAGGGATGAGTTGTGTGTCACTGGCAATGCTTCAGTCAAAACAGTTTGAAGGCGGTTTTGTACTACCAGAGGTGAACAGCGAAGCGTTGAAGGGAGCGTGATTCTTACCCAGCCTTCTCGTTGAAATGGCATTATTTATTTATCTTGTTAAATGATGGTGGTATTTTGCTCATAAAATATATTTGTACACTGTCAAGTATACGTCTGGGGTTTCAGAGATCAGCTGCCCAGATGGGGTATCACAGATCAGTTACAGGCTAATGCTGGGAATAGGAAATTTATACAGAGGAAAGACACAGTTAATTCTTCCGTGCGTGTGTAAGTAAGTCCCTCTTGGCAGGTGACAGTTCAGTAACTTTTCTGAGCATTAAACTTAGACAACCCTTTTTTTTTTTTTCCGGTAGTGTCTTCACGTAGCTTCGTATGGAGAGCAATTTGAGACGTTATTCTTACAAAAGAAGTAGGACCAGAAACCCTCATTGTGATTGCTGCAGTGACGGGGTTCACTCCCTGTTAGAGAACTGCCTATCTGGCTCAGACCAGCCAATAACAAGTTATTAGCTTCCCTAAGTGAAATCAAAGAAGCAGTTATTCAGGGCTATACCGAACCTATAGAATGAGTAACAAGTCAAGATCAGATTGGGTTCAGTACCAAGAAAATCCTTACTCATTTGCCTATCAAGGGGTTTTGCTGAGGGTTTTTTTCCGATTGGTTACCAGAAGAAGTAAAGATTTTTCTCCCTCATTTTACATCAAAAATTTTCTTGGTCAGCAACAAAATCCCCATAGTTTATGGGAGGGTTTTTTTCATACAAAAACTAATAGTGGCACAATCAGAGCACCCGTCTTTTTCTGTGGAGAGGGAAAAATAATATAAGCCAGAGCCCCCAGAGAAGTCTGCCTAATTAGTGATTGAAAGATTATTTATTAGCAACTAAAGGTGCTGGAGTGACCTGTGTGTGACTTTTTGTCTCCTTCTAGGCTTTACAAGTTCTTGTACCGAGGCAAACAAAGCTGCGAGAAAAGTAGGGCCTCCCTTCAGTAATTATTTAGTCTTACTCTAAAAGTGAGGACAAAATGGATAATAAACATTAAGACATAACTTCCAGACTTACGAGACTATTTTCCCCTCCTTCTTCCAGTTTTTTAGGTGACGGTAATTCTTTGTCTTTAATTCCACAACAATATTCAAAAAGCTTAATTTTGCTTTTTGAACAGTAAGTTGCTCTCCTGCCTGTTTGAAGATAGTGATGATGAATGTAAAAAGCCGTTTTCTTTACCCCAGATACATATGCTTGCTATACAAATCCGTAAATATTGCACTAAGTGCTGTTCTTTTTCTTCCTTGGATCTCATGTTACTTTACAGGGAACCTGTTTAGCTTTCTTCTTAACCATGGTTACACAGAGAGGAATAATATAACGACTGAACAGTCTGTTTCAGTTGCAGAGCTGAAAGTTGACCAATTTACCTAACTTTTTGGTTCTCAGCATAGACTCCCCTCCGCTTATGCCTTATGTACAGACTAAACTCGTTTCTGGGATGGCATCCCTTGATGCAAGTGATGGAGAGAAGGATTAGGAGACAGCAATAATCAGGAGATTTTGTTTAACTGATTGTGTAAGCAAATAGATTTTGTCCATTAATCACGTATGCAAATAGCTGGTCTTTGAACGACCTGTGCAACAGTGTTTAACCCCAGAACCATTATAGATTCCTGAAAAGTTGTTCTTACTGACACTCCCCAGCCAAGTTAGGTTTTATATTCTTCATAGGTAAAAAACTCTTCAGGTTTACCTTCTTTCTGTGTGGGTTTATGTATATTGACAGAACTCCAGCATCCCTAAATGCACGTGTCTAAATGAAAAGTGAATGTAGATAAGTGAAGCTGAAAGCCAATAAAATAAGATGCTGTCAGCTGAGGGCAAATGCAAAAGCAGCTGTTATCTGTCCTCCTCAGCAGACTTCCTCAGAAATAAAGCAGGGTTAAGGATTCTACAGAATGAGCCATTCTCCATGCTCCAAACCTCTGAGTCAGAAATCCCCAAAATCAGTTAAGGACAAATGGCACTCTGACAGAAGGGTTTCTTGAGTTACGTAAAATGGGAAAGCATGATGATGAAACCAAAACAACAAATAAATAGTGTGTTTTGCATACACTTTCATTGCCTTGCCGAAAAGAAAATACATCCCCCCAAAAGTCAGCTGAGTTTTTGTGGCTTTGCAAAATGATGAATGAATGCCTTGTTCTTTATTATTGCTTAAGTCATTCCTACTTATGCCAGTATTTCAAGGATTATGTTTTAATTGTTCTGAAGAGGTGAAAACACTTTCTTGCTGATGAATAAACACTGCCACTTTTAAATATTTGTATGCAAAATGTCTTTAAAGCCATTATGAAATGCTTTCCAAAAGCACTAAGAAGCTGTTTCCCGAAAAGACAGTTTTTCTCTACATTTTCTTTCATGCTAAACAGTCCAAATGAAAAGCCTTTCAGAGTTAACTAGTTTAAGCAATACCACTGTTTTAGTGTAATGAATAACTTTTTATAGAGGACAATTGCACACAGTTCAATATGCTAGTATTTCTATTTCTGTGCCCCACCAATGCCGGGATTCTAGGGTAGAATTTCTTTCTTTGAGAAAGCTGAAGCGATCAAAACCCTGATTAACCTCTGATATTCACGTGGTGCTCTTGATCTTGAGGACCGAAGCAGTAACAAAGAGTTAATGGCAGCCATATGCTCAGGGTATTGTGGGTACTGTTGACCCAAATGTGAACTCCGCAAGCCAGTGCTGCTAACTGCTGTTTGTTTCAGGTTTGGCGTGGAGATTACTGATGAAGAGTTTGAGCTGCCACTTGACAGAATCCCCCTTAATGAAGATGGAAATGTCAGATACCCCCAATTGATGGCCAGGTTTGATTCCCGGTGTGCAGCGTATGTATTTTATTTCTCATCTGTGAGTAGAATTATTTTTAATCTAAAAGGCTCACATAACATTTCCAGACTGATTCTCATTTCTTGAGTGTGCTCCTTTATGACATATTTCTTTCATGGCATATGCTGATTACATTTAAAATTAGCTGATGTTATGGGTATATACTGTTTGTAATTTAGTTGCTCTTTATAAGCTAATCACTTGGTTTAGAAGGAAGACTTCAAAGGTATGTAATATACCATCATGCTTTCTGAAGGCTGGGAAATAAAACAGACTTTAAAAAAACCTAATTCTTTCCCAAAAATGGTAATAAATGTACTTCATATCTCTCTCAGAATGTGAAACGTTTACAGGCCCTATGATGTAGTCTGAAATACTTCTGAGACAGTGATATTGGTTAATGGAAACTCTACTCAGCCTCCAAGGCTTAGCTGTGAATTAGAGTTTTATCAAAATAAAGCATTGGACTAGATAGATGTATTTTATTGTTTTCCACAAATTAGAGCTCGATCCCCAAAACTGTTACACCAGTAGTGGGGCAGAAGCCAGTGACATTGCTGAGGCAAGTGAGGGTCTTATGGAATCTGGGACTGGAGAAAGCCACTCCACGCATGAAATCTGGAGATGTAAATTGCAGCACTTTCACACACACTTGCATGTACACACAAAAGTTAGACTGCTCAAACAGGAATGCAAATGGTTTTCAGTTACTCAGCAGGTAAGGGTGTATCTAGTTTGCATACACACGTGAAGGGTAGGTAGAAGTCTGAGTTCACTGCACTGGAACCACGTAGGGTACCTTTCTGCACTTTGGGTAACAAACCAACCAAGTACTGCAGACCTGATGCAACTGCTTCTTACATCCTGTTCCATTAACTGCTTTTCCACTCTTTCTCTTTCTTTTCCTCACTCCTTGTCTTCCTGCTGTACATTTACACACAGGACTGTCGGATATGACACAGGATTCATGAGATGCATATGACCTTCCAGAATGGGATCCCCTAGGCGATCTCCAAGAGCGTCTCAAATGACTCTTGAATGAATCTGTGTGGGCTCCTGTTCCTTGCATATTTTTACTGCCAAGGCCTCCTCTCCAGTTCTTCCTTTTATAGCCCGCTGACCGCGTTGAAACTATCCTGGATTTGGTTGTGTGTGAATTTCTGTGAGAAGTGTCTCAGCTCCAGCAGTTTTCCCTGGTTGTCCTGTGGTAAGGGTGTAAAGAGGAGACAGAGGATAAAGACTGCCTAGAAAAGCTGGCCAAGCTTTGAGAAACCAAAAGCATCAAAATTAAAATATACAGAGATGCACAACACCGGACCCTACCTCCTCCTCCTTGCTGTGCACTCGGCTGCAGTATCCCTCCTCCATGCTTCCTGCCTCTTTCTCATGCACACGTTGCTTCAGCTCCCGTGTCCAGATAAATTCTGAAATGAAGAGAAGCTGAGGCAAGATGCTTCTCAGCAGTGTCTTGTCTTTGTGCATCAAGCCATGCATTAAGATGGATCTGGACACTGCCTTTACTTCGTTTCTTGTTGTTAAAGTGACACACTTGGACCACAAAGGAGCTGCATTCAGCCCAGGGTGTACCACTGCCTGCAACCTTGTCTTGAAGTGTGTCCCTAAGAGTATTCACAGCTACTTATAGACCTTTAGAAGAGCTGTCGCTGAGCCCTTATTTCAATAGTAAAAAAACTGTGCTCTGTAATATTCTTGAGGCTGTCAGCGAGATAGCAGTTAACAAGCAGGCTTGCATCTGACATTCTTAGGGACCGTGAACAACAGAGAACACCGTGGCATGTGGGAAGCCAGATTTGTACTAGCCTAGCTCTGCCATCTTTAGGCCCTCTGCAATCCGAGGTGAGTTGGGAACACCCTGGGAAATAAAAACCCACCTCTAAGGCTGACACCTAGCAGGGAACCACAGATGACACCCTGGACTTTGCTGCTGAGTTTCCAAAGTAATTTAAAACACTTGGTGCAGCTATGTTAAGCAATGAAGGAAGGAATCTACAGTAATTGGCAAGTTAAAGCTGCCTGCTGTAAATGGGGTACGCTAGGAAGGGAGCCTGGAAACATAGCAGCCAAATGCCGCAGGAAGAGAAAAAAAAAACTTATGGGATTGTGAAAACTCTTTTCCCTAGGTCAGCCAGGGACCTATGGACGTGTCTGGCCTCCTGTCTTCCCACAAAGAATCATGGAACCCTAGAAGCTGAACTACCATCTCTTGCCAGTGAAATACTAAGAGATCTCCTCAGAACATCTGGAATCTGAATGTTCAGCTGCACAAGTGGGGGTTTATATGGGCCAAGTCGTTGTTTTGCTGTCAAATGCTACCAAGAATTGGCTTAGGTTAGACACACGGGCACCAGCAACATCTGGGCTTCTTTGCCAGGGAACCCTCAAGACATACCAGCATTGTCAGACTCAAACGCAGACCATAAAAAAGAGGGTGAATATTCTTAGAAGTGGTCTGTCTTAATTGCAGGAGAAAGAGCTGTTAGATTAGAAACTTGGAATAAGGGAGGAGGGTATTTTAGGGACTAAGGTTAAGCCTGGATTTTGTCACAACAAAAAGAAGAGAACCTGATCATTCAGTGCTGAAATCCCTTCTCTGCAGTCTGTTTTGTAACTGATCCATCTCATTTCCAAGTCAACCTTCAGAATTCACTAAACCTAGAAATTTTGAAGATTATTATCATGCCTACACCTGTTGTTTACAAATAACTAGTGTTCATACAGAAATCATTATAACTTCCGTGGCATAATTCTGTATTTGAATGTGATCCAAACAAATAATTATATGTGCTCACTGGAACTATTGCTGCTCAAGTCAAGTGGGAGAGAGTCCACAGGCCCCATAGCATAGCTTAAGGAATAGCTCTGTATGTGCTTTATGGTGAGAACTGGAGGCCAGATGCTTCTTTCAGATTAATTCTATGTTAATATGACATCATTTCTGCAAAACCAGAGTGTAACTGAGAACACAAGGTGGGACTGAGATATCATTTTCACTTTCATCGTCTGCCTCCCCATGTCTTTCCTCCTACAAACCCAAATGTTGCTTTCAGGCATTGTCCCAGATTCTCTGCTCTACGTGGTGAGTTGGCCCCAGCCAGCAGCCAAACTCCCACCCAGCTGCTCGCTCACTCAGTGGGATGCAGGGAGAAAGTAGAAGGAATAGGAAAGAGAAAGCTTGTGGGTTGAGCTAAAGACAGGGAGATCACTTACCAACTCCTGTTGCAGGCAAAATGGACTTGACTCGGGAAAAAGTAATTTAATTTGTTGCCAATTTATATATATTTGTGGTGGTTTGACCTTGCTGAATGGCAGATGCCCACCAAAACTGGTCTGTCACTCCCCTCCTAAACCAGACAGGGGAGAGAAAAGTATAGCAAAAGGCTCATTGGGTCAAGATAAGGACAGGGAGATCACTCAGCAAATACTGTCATGGGCGAAACAGACTTGATTTGGGGGAAATTAGTTTAGTTTATTAGCATTCAAATCAGAAAAAAAAACTTCCTCCCTCCCCTCCCTTCTTCCTGGGCTTAACTTAATTCCCAATTTCTCTGTGTCCTCCCCCCGAGTGGCACGGGGAACGGGGGTTATGGTCAGTTCACCACACGTTGTTTCTGCCAGTCCTTCCTCCTCACGCTCTTCCCCTGCCTGCTCCAGCTGGGGTCCCTTCCACAGGAGACAGTTCTCCATGAACTCCTCCAATGTGAGTCCTTCCCACGGGCTGCAGTTCTTCACACACTGCCCCAGCATGGGTCCCCCGTGGGGTCACAAGCCCTGCCAGAAAACCTGTTTCAGTTTTTCTGAATTCAGTTGCGGGCTCTTCTCTCCATGGGACCTGGGGACCTGCTGCAGCACGGGCTTCCCAGGGGGTCACAGCCTCCTTCGGGCATCCACCTGCTCTGGTGTGGGGTCCTCCCCGGGCCGCAGGCGGGTACCTGCTCCACCACTAACCCCCACGGGCTGCAGAGGCACAGGCTGCCTCACCGTGGGCTTCACCACAGGCTGTGGGGGAATCTCTGCTCCAGCACCTGGACACCTCCTGCCCCTCCTTCCTCACTGACCTGGCGGTCTGCAGGGCTGTTGCTCTCACATAGTCTGACTCCTCTTTCTTGCTGGCACAGGTATTTTTTTTTTTCCCCGTTTTATATGCTAGCCCATAGGTGCTACCACCATCGCTGATTAGCTCGGCCTTGGCCGGTGGTGGGTCCACCTTGGAGCCAGCTGGCATTGGCTCCACTGGACATGGCAGGGGAACCTTCTGGCATCTTCTCACCAAAGCTACCCCTGTAGCCCCCCCCGCGACTAAAGCCTTGCCATGCAAACCCATGACAATATTTAATTACTAATTTAGGAAGAAAAAAGAGAAATGTTAAGACATAAGTAAAAGACCTTTCTCCCCCACTTGCCCAGGATCAACTTCATTCCTTCACTCCAGATTCCTCTCATTACTGCCACCAGTTACACTCAGTCCCTTCAGCAAGGAAGCCAGTGAAGTGGTGTGGAGCAGGGAGGGGGTTATGATCAGGTTGTAGTGTTTTCTCTCAGCTGTTCCTTCCATCTTGCTCTTTTCCTCTGCTCTGTCACGGGCTTTCCACGGGCTGCTGTCCATTCCAGGGTGGAGGAGGGCCTTTTCTGGAAGGCAGGGGAAATGTGATGTATCTGCAGTAGCTGAGTTGATTTATATCTCCTGTAGCTCTGAGATGGTGCAAATGCTTTCTTCCTACCTTGTGCAGCTGCTGCTTAACAAGTTTAGAAGACCTGGCCGGAGACAGCCGCCGCGCACCGCTGCAGAGAGCTATCCATGTGAGTGTGCTGCCTACACATGGAGGGAGGGCTCCCTCTCGACGGGCCTTTGGCAGCTGGTTTGCCAGGGGAGAACATAAGATACCACCATTAAGGATAAGTTAAGTCCATGTCTAAATCACACAGTCTGCATGAGTTGCAGCATGCCATGGAGTCACAGCTCCAGCTTCTCCATATGAAGGCTGAGTCTGGAATATGTTGTGGTTTCTTCCTGGTCTTCCCACTGGCGGCAGGGCGTGCAGGAAGGAGATGCTTTGATAGACCTGTGTCCCTTGAATGAACGTACGATGTAACCTCAGTAGACAGCCAGGCCAGGAGTCTGGAGCTGTTCCCAGCTGTCTCAGTTTTGATGTAGTTTCAGAGTTCTTCTTGCTTCCATGGTCCTTTCTTGCTTGTTTTCTCTTAGGAAAGGAGAAATCTTGCTTCATTTTTTTCATTCCTGTTCATCTTCAAGTAACTTCTATGAAACAGGAAGTTAAAAGAAGCGTTTAGGAAATTCTAAGAAATCTCATTAAAATGGCAATGGAGAGGTTTCATTTACTGAAATAACATTTAAATTGGGAATAAAGGAAACTAAATGTATTGTTTATCTTCAAATAAGGTGTTACTTTGATTGGAAAGGAGCGTTTTTAAAAGATCTAAGTCTAGCTGAAAAATGGCTCTGCATTGGCTTGTGAAGGTTTGTCTCCCTCATCCTTCCCCCGTTATCCAGCCAGGTAGGCCTGAGGACAGACCATAATAGTATGGGATGAGCCCCATGAGACACAGCATCTGAACAGCATCTTCATTCCCAGTCTCACAGATAGAAACAAGAGGATAACTTAAAAGAATTGCTCTGACTGGAAGCAGGAGGTAGTTTGTGAGCTTGAGGGAATACAATCAATAAGGATAACGTGGAAACTTTTGTCTATGGTCATAGATAAACCATACAAAGGTTTAGTGTAGCAAGAACAGTAAAATCTAACTTCTTTTTTTATAATGGCATTTCATACTAGCAAGGATGGTGAGTGTATTAATTAAGACAAAAGTTATTAAGAGTCTGCTATAGGTATACTAGCTATAAGTGAGACAAGATTTCTAAGGAAAAGTAGTATTTTGTATATTACTTTTGGAACGGTAGAATCAGGCTTATGTGCTCAAAGCTGGTCTGTTATCTCTAACTGTATCAGCTGACCTAATTAGACCATGTCACTATTACCCTAATGCTCTAATATGTGTGCATCTGACATTAATCATGGACGCTTTAGACTTTAATTAGTCACATTATGGTGGCATTTACTGCTCATAGACTCCAAGAGGAGGCAGCTACCCAGAAAGCAAATACATCAGTAGCTTGGCTCCTACTGCCCAATGTGCAAATTGCTGACTATAGTGGTAGCAGGCAACAGCGTGCACGAAATAGAAAGAAGGTGGTATGGCAGAATCAGGGCACTGGTTGCAATGTTCCTGCCTCTGACCTCTTTCCCCTCACTGTGTATTCATAGAAGTGAAGGTTTAGATCGGCTCAGTTTTCTTGATTTCTGTTTAATAATAGTACTTTTGATTCCTCGCCTCTTACAGTGGAGCTTTGTTGTCCCTCTTGCCTTGTGAGTGGCACAGCTGGAACTGACTCCTTCGGTATTTGAAGGGAGATTATGTTGTGTTCATTCCTTATACAGTACATGCAGGAATAAATTATATATGCCAATAGGATAGGATTTGAGAAGTGCTGAACGTATACCCCGATTTCAGTGAAAACTGTGGTTAAACCTCCTCCCAAACTTCATTTTTTCGATTGAGCAGCTACATAAGAAATGCTTTTGAAAATCCCGAGTAATTTGCCTTAGCAAATGCATTTACTGCTGTTCTATAAAAAGAGGAAATTAGAGTGCGAAAATAGTGTGAGCTGTTCTCCCAGCTGATAGCTTCAGTAGGGAACACTGACACCAAGTCACTTAGGTGAAAAGCAGAGAGCCATACAACCTTGCAGAACAGTTATTTTGCCTTACAGATGAGCTCCTTAAAGGTTGCATGTTTTCATGATGCTGATTGAGAAGTTATAGTGTCACCTATAGATCCCAGCGAGCTAGGCATGGTTCAAACCTACAAAGGTATCATAGTCTGTACTGCAGAGCATACATCTTAGCTATGCCCTTGTAGTTTGCTGTATCATTTATAGAGTTACACTGGTAGCCTGTGCTAGATTTCAGAGACAGCTTGTGGCAACAGGCAGGAATGATTAAGACAGAGGATGAATGTCAGCTTTCAGTGCTGCATCTGAGAAGAAGGAGCTAAGGCAAGAGGTCAGCTACGAGCTAAAACTTAGTCCCATCCTTCCAAACCCCTATATGCCCTTGAATATTCCACCTGCTAAAAATAACTTTTTTTTTCCCTGTTGTCTCCCCAAACCCAAACTGCATGTAGGAGGTGAGAGTTCTGATCTTCTGCTTGCCAGTCGTTGTCTTGAACACAGAGAGGATTCTGTTCCTGACTGGCTGTCAGACACAGCCCCCTGCCACAATACCCGGTGGGGATTGCTTTGCCCTCCTGCACTCTCTGCTGGGTCTGTAGGTCAACCAGCCTCATTCTGTTTCTTAATTTTCTGGCTTTGGGGATTTTATCCACACACACACACACACCCCGCAATTGGCTGCCAAAAAGTATGGAAAATAAATACTGTAGTCGCAATGTTAAATTGGAAATAGAATCTGGAGAAGGAAAAGGAATATTTAAAGAACTACTTATTTTCAGATGTGCTTTAAATTCCGTAAAGCTTTGATAGGGCAGAAAAAGTCTGGCAGAAAGCCATGCAGCAAGGAGGCTGTCCTACTTACAGGAGAGAGAGAGATTAGCTAGAAAGAGCAGGAGAGAAGAATGGCAGGTGATGTGAAGAACAGAGAGGTAGGTAGAAAGACTAGGTCCGTGAGAGAGGTCAGAGCAATGCTGTGTTGCTGTCCAAGGAGAGTTTTTATTAGAACCTGAAAGCTGAGACATTTGAGGGTGAACCCAATACAGCTGCAGGTCTTTATTGCTGTCAGTTTGAACAGCAGCTCACTCATCAGTTCACCACTCAGACATGCCATATCCAGGTCCATCCCTAAACAGCCAAGGTTTTCTTTAGTGTGAGAAATGCAGCCAACCAGCTTCTGCTCATCTGGGCTATACTGGTCAGCAGATGGAGATGTGTCCCCTAGGAATGGATATCAATGTGCCACATCGGGTCTGATGGCCAGTTTCCCTCACACAGCAAAAAGCCACGCACATCCTCGTGGGTGTGAGATCTTTCAGTCCTGCTGTACTACTGAACTGTAGAGTGAAGAGCAGCAGTAGGGATCTGAGGTGCTCTCCCAGTGAAGGACCTTAGGACAGGAGACCATAAATAATAATATTCACTAATGTATGCCAGTGTCTTTTGTATTTTTCTTTTTGTGTTCTTTCTTGTCTCTGGCTCGTCATGTCCATCTGAAGTTTATCTTCCCTTTTCCTTTGTCTGCCTTTCTGCTGCTTATTTTTACCTTCTTTTATTATCCCCTCCTTTTCTATGCCTATGCCTTTTCCTGTCTGTCTTTCCCCCCTCTTTCTCATTTGCCTGTCTGCAAGCTCTCTTCTAGCAGGTGGTACATGGTCCACCTTTTCCCACTCCAGTCTTCTTTCTCCACCATCGGATGTTCGCTTGTGTTATGGTGTCTGTCACAACCTTTCTCTCAGGGATCCTATGCCTCTCGACATCTCCCTTGGAGACTTGCTCTGTTCCCTGTTTGAAATCCATGCCACCTTTCCACTCTTTTCTCTGTTTCTGTCTGTTTCTCTTCCCTCCTTGGCTTTTTCTCTGCCTTAAGTTCATCTCCCTCCACCTGTGATGCAGGCTGCTGTTCTGCCCTGCAGTGGATTCTGACATTCTATATCCATTTGCAGTACCACTAGAAGTGAGTTGGGTGTCAAATCCTCCATTTCTCTTCTCCGCTGACTCCCTCTGAAGACCTCAGGTGTAAGGGAAGGAAGGGCTGGTTGTCTCTTTGGTTGTGCATTTCCCCATGTGCCTCAGTTTCCT